>NC_138060.1:2305293-2905293 GCF_964194185.1 Rhinolophus hipposideros
TTGTTAAAAGACATCAGAAGCTGGGGGATGAACTTTAACAAGGAACCTTGTGCCTGCTTCTGGTCTAAAGATGACCCATCACAGCAAGGCTATTGCAGTGTATTGCAGTTGGAGGAAGATAGGTAACCCCAGAACAAGCCCTGTTCTCCTCCTCTGTTAGAGGGTGAAGACAAGGACCTGGTAGTTTCTGTAGCTCCTTATGGAGAAGCATAGAGATCTGAGTCTGGAAAGGAGCTGTACAGATTGCCTGGGAGGCCACGGGGCCACACAATGGGATGTCCAACATGAAAAAGTGGTTCGAATTGCTCTTGGAGCCAAAAGGAGACATCCCCGTGAGGGAAATCATCCACATTGGAGAGGGACGGGGGAAAGCTCAGCATGGCCAGCTGTGTGGTGTTCAGCATGTCAGGGACTCCCACCAGCACTGGCATGTGGAAGAGACTGCTGCCTCTCCCTTCACTCTCTCAAGCCCCAACACTGAAGAAGCACATACCTAAGGGCCAGGGATGAAGTTGTCTTTTTTTTCCTTTCCAGTTTTATTGAAATATAATTGACATATAACATTGTGTAGGTTTAAGGAGTGTGGCATGTGACTTGATAACAGTATTGTAAAATGATCATGACAATACTTTGTTAACATCCATTCCTTCACCTAGTTAAAAAAAATGCTATTCCTCGTCAGATGAGAAATTTTAAGATCAACTGTGTTAGCAACTTTGAAATATATAAAACATATGGTTAGACATGTTGTCCATTACATCCTTAGGACTTATTACTTGTCTTATAGCTGGAGGTTTAACCAGCTTCACCCAATTCCCCCAGTGTTACTCTCCAACCTCTGGTTAATCACAAATCTGATCTCTGTTTCTATCAGTTTGATTATTTTAGATTCCACATATAAGTGAGATCATACAATATTTGTCTTTCTCTGTCTGACTGTTGTGCGGGGTGACAGGCGGGGTCTCTGGTCCCGCTCCCCACCTAAGAACGCAGGATACAGTGAGGCCAAAAAGGAACACCCACGGAGCCATAGGTAGGGGAGTTGAACCAATATATTCTTGCTTGTGGCTGCGCTGGAGACACAGGAAGCAGGATCTACATCATCTGCAACCCGCCGACCTAACAGCAGTCTGCGCTTGCCAGCCACCATCTTCTTGCTAGCCCCCATCTTTTCTGCTACCTGAGCCAGCACCTTTCTATGTGAGAGCCTGGAAACTGCTTTCTGGGGTTCTGCCCCCACACTGACTTATTTCATTTAGCATGATACCCTCTAAATCCATCCATGTTGTAGCAAATGGCAGTATTTCCTTATTTCTTTCGCTGAATGGTGTTCCATCACATATACCGGGGGTGCCAAAAAAATGTATACATGTGTACACATGACTTGTATTCATCTTTTGTTATGGGCATATATTATTACAATTGTAATACAATTTTTTCCTTTTTTTAAAATGTGTATATATTTTTTTGGCATCCTCTGTATATGCCACTCTTTAAATTCATTTATATGTCGATGGAAACTTAGGAGTCATGTCTTGGCTATCGTGAATAATGCAGTGAACGGGGTGCAGACATCTCTTTAGAACAGTGATTTCATTTCCTTCAGATATGTAAACACCTGGAAGCGGAATTGCTGGGTCGTAAGGCAGTCATATTTTTAGTTTTTTGAGGACCCTCCATACTGTTTTCCATAGTGGCTGTACCAATTTGCAATCCCACTAACAGTGCATGAGGGTTCTCTTTTCTCCACATCCTCTCCAGCACTTACTGTTTTTCTTTTGGATGATACCATCCTAACAGGTGTGAGGTGATAGCTCATTGTGGTTGTGATTTGTATTCCCCTCATGATTAGTGATGTTGAGCACCTTTTCATGTATTTGATAGTCACTTGAATATCTTCTTTGGAAAAATGTTTACTTAGGTCCTTTTTAATCCATTTTAAAATTTGATTATTTGTATTTTACTATTGAGTTGTATGAGTTCCTTGCATATTTTGAATCTTAACCCTTTATTAGATATGTGGTTTGCAAATATTTTCTCCCATTCTGTAGAAATGCCTTTTTACTTTGTTGATGGTTTCTTTTGCCATACAGAAGCTTGATAGTTTGATGTAGTTCCACTTGTGTAGTTTTTATTTTGTCACTTATGCTTTAGATGTCATATTTATAAAAAAATCATTGCCAAGACCCAGAAAGCTTTATTTCTATGTTTTCTTCTAGGAGTTTTATGGTTTCAGTCTCACAATTAAATCTTTAATCCATTTCAAGTTAATTATTGTGAGTGAAGTAAGTAGAGATATAATTTCATTCTTTTGCATGTGAATATCTGATTTCCTCAGCACCATTTATTGAACAGACTGTCTTTTCTCCATTGAGTATTCTTGGCTTCGTTGTCAAATATTATTTGATTGTATATGCACTTTTTCCCCTGGGCTCTTAATACTGTTCCATTGATCTATGTGTCAGTTTTTATGCCTGTACCACGCTGTTTTAGATTAGTAGACATAGATTAGATTATTGTAGCTTCGTAGTGTAGTTTGATGTGAGGAAGTGTGATCTCTCCAGCTTTGTTCTTCTTTCTCAGGATTGCTTTGGCAATTTGAGGTCTTTTGTGGTTCCATACAAATTTAAAGATTGTTTTTCTATTCCTGTGAAAAAATGCATTGGAATTTTGATAGGGATTGTATTCAGTCTATAGGACAGCTTTGGGTAGTATGGATAGTTTAACAATATTAATTTTTTTTGTCTATAAACAGGGATATCATTCCATTTATTTGAGTCTTCTTCAATTTCTTTCATAAATGTTACAGTTTTCAGTGTAGAGATCTTTCATATCCTTGATAAAATTTATTCTAAAGTATCTTATTGTTTTGATGCTATTGTAAATTGGACTGAGGTCTTCTTAAAAGATGTCACATTGTCTTCCCATTCCCAACTTTAAACAACTGAGGGCCACAGCACTGGCCTACACTAAATCTCTGAGTTGTGTTTAAGATTGATAATTTTTAAAAAATTGGAATGAGTGGAGTAGAATCATAAAACATGGTAGAACCATATAATGGAATATCATATGGCTACGAAAGTGAAAAACCTACAACAGCATGTAGCAATATGGGTAAGTCTCAAAAAGAAAATATTGAGTGGGTGAAGGCAGATATGAGTGTACACGTTGACTCTAGTCACTTGAAATTCCAAAAGAAGCAAAATAAATCTGTGGCATCAGAAGTCAAGATGGCGGCTACCTTGTGAGAGATAGTGATTATCGGAAAGAGGCACAGAGGTTTCTAAGATTTTGATGTTGTTTGGTGTCTTGATCTGAATAGAGTTTACACAGAGGTGTTCATTTTATGCAAACTGAACTGTTCATTTGTGACTTGTATACTTTTTATATGTCTTTTATACTTAAATGTATTTATAAAAATTTTAAATAAAAATACTAAGTCATATCTTGGAATAGAATTTTCTAGTAACTAAAAGTGGCTGGACAGTTTCGGAATTGGACCAAGATATCCCCAAGGGAGTCATTACCCAAAGGAAAGCGGGAATTCAGCCGAGCAGAGATGAGGGCTACAAATCCAGACTGTGGATCCAAACGTGACTAATGACCTTTTGCTTCAACAAAAACCTCAAGAACCAAAAACAAGAAAGGAAATGGATAAGAAGTCCATTCTGACATTATACCCCCAAAAAGCTTCATTTTCTCGATAAACCAGTTGCAAGTGTTTGGCAGAAGCTTTACTAAGATTGTCCTCTGAGAAATGATTCCAGATGAATAGGATATTTTTCCAGTAACTCCCTTGTCTCCAGGCTCCGGGGACACCGGGAAGGGGCTGGCAGCAATGCAGCCCAGCACATATGAGGGAGCCATCAGTGTCTCCAAGCTTCCATGAAATGTTGTGATTAACCAGGGGGCAGCTGCCATTAGATCAAATAAAAAGCAACACGTTGAAAGAATAGCAATGGGAGGTGACGTGCGTGTCAGTAATGAATGAGTTACAAGTGTAGGTCTCTTGTGGGCCTGACAGAGAACAGTCTCATGGAATTGCGATGAATGTGGAGTCTGTTGGTTTGAGGCTTTGCTCTGAGTGTGCCAGGAATGGGAGGGGGGTTGGGAAATTAGAATAATATTAAAGAATAATAGCTAATTTTTCAAGGCTTTCTGTTTGCCAGACTCTGCTAAATGCTTTGCAAGCAATACCAACGAAGTGGATTTTATCATTCCATTTTATATTGAAGAAACTGGAGTTCTCAGTGGTTAGGAGAATTGATAAAGTTAAACAGTTAACTAGCGCCTGGATCTGCCTGAATCCAAAGTCCACCTGCTTTTCAATTTTTATTATTTTTAATTAAAGTATAATTTACATATAGGAAATTATACACATCTTAAGTGTGTTTAATGAATTATTACATATGGGTACACCAATGCAACCTCCACCCATTCAAGATATGGAACTGTTATTCCCTTCATTCCAGAAGGTTCCTTCATGCTCTTTCCCAGTCACGATCACCCTCAAAGTACCACGCTGATCTCTATCACTGTGGATTAGTTTTGCCTATTCTTGAACTTCATAAATGGCATCATATAATGTGTACTGATTTGTGTCTAGGTTCTTTCACTAAACATGTTTTTGAGATTGACCCATGTGTATACTGCTTGACCCAGGAGTTCATTCATTTTTTTAAATTAAATTTATTGGGGTGACAATTGTTAGTAAATTTACATAGATCTAAGGTGTACTTGCTTAGTAGTATTTCATTGTATGAGTATACTGCGTATTCATTCTGTTGACAAATATGTGAGTTATTTCCAGTTTTTAAGTTAAGTGCTTTTAATACAAATATTTCACTGCAGAGTAATGAGGGCAGCTGGGTTACTTGTTCTAGCAAAAAGGGCACATACATGAAAACAAAACAACAACAAAAAACAAACAAACAAACAAACAAAAACTCCCCAGGGTCTCAGAGATCGAGACTGAACACTCAAGCTAAGAAAACAATGGAAGCTGAACTGGACCCTGCTACCCCAGATTCCCGAAAGGGCTCTCTGTCCGGTTTCCTTCATTCCGGCCTCTGCTCAAATGTCACACCCTTCGAGGGAGCACCCTACTTAAAAAAGCACATTCCAACAGGGTGAATGACAACACGGGGATATGATCAGCAAAATCCAGACTGGGAATTCTATAGACAAATCACTTGGTCATTTCAACAAAAACCTACAAGAAACAAAAACAAAGAAAGGCAAAGTATGGGGAACTTATAGACTAAAAAATTTGTTTGAATCAAAATCTAAATAAGGTTTATACCATTCAAGCAAGCAAACTATGTAAGACAATGGGGATATGTGAATGCTGATGGACGATTAGAGCATATTAAGAAATTCTTGTGAATGTTCTAAGTGTGATGATGGTGTTGGGGTGGTGTTTTGTAAAGAGTCTTTATCTTTTAGAGTTAAAAATCAGTGACATCCACCTTCACCCTGTCCGTATGTGGGGACAGAGCCCCAGAGAGCAGTTTCCAGGCTCTCGGCCTCACATGGAGAGGTGCTGGTTCAGGTAGTAGATGGCCGTCAGCTGTAACCAGTGAGCCAATTAGCCCCTGATGTAACTGCCGCGGCTGCGCTGGTTGGTGAGTCGAGAGTCGAGTCAGTGAGTCGGTCGGTTGGCAGAGAAGCGGTCGCTCGTAGTGTGAATCCAGCCTCCAATGAAAATGTAGTGGTGTGACTCCCCTACCTACGGCTCCGTGGGTGTTCCTTTTTGGCCTCACCATGTCCTGTGTTCTTATGTGGGGAGCGGGAGCTGAGACCCCGCAGGCCACCCCACATGACACCTATACCCTGCCTAATGTTGCTTATTAGCACCTACCTCTCCCTGACATTATGCCTTTTGGGTTTTTGTATAGAAGCTTCATGAAGGCAGAGACTTAGTCTTCCTCACAGCATTCCTTCCTTCAGCTAGAGCAGTACCTCTCACACAGAGTTGCTCAATAAATGTGTTGAATGAATGCATGAAATGTTGAATAAAGTTTCCCTGCAAATAAAATGTCAAAGAATTGAGAGATGGGGGCCATGACGAGGCCTGGGGACCTGGTTTCTGAAATGAGAGGGCCTTGCAGTGAGAACAGCTGGTGGCCAAGGGCAGCTTTGCTAGAATCATTTAGGAAACTTTCGCTTGTGCTTGACCAGATGGGAGAAAAAAACCGCCCTCCCAGAAGCATCCTGGAACTTGAGTGTGGGCTGCTACCCAGGGGCTTGTGTTTGCAGGTGCTGGGATCCGTAGGGCGAGGCTATGACCTGGACTACAACATTCGAGGAAATGCTCTGTCATTAATTATTTAACGAAGTCGTCTTGGACATGGCCCCTCACCTTTGAGCCTCAGTTTCATCTGTTATGAAAAGGGCTCAATACTACAGCTACCCACAGGCTTTGTAGGGAAGCCTACAAGACTACTCATGTGGGGGGGGCCTATGGACCTGCACTTTAGAAGCCCCCCCTACCCCCTGAGTAATTCTGAGCAGGTGCCCTGGGACCAGCCTTTGAGAAACGACACTGATCCCATTCACTTGATACACAGAGAAGAAGATTCTAAAGTTGTGTGTAAAACAAATTGCTAATAGTCAAATTGCCTTAGAAACTTCTTTGAGAGGGGATCTCATTGGAGAGGACAGCCATGTCTCCATGAGTGGGGCAGATGTCTGCGTCTTCACTGAACCCCAGATGAAGGAGGTGGACAGAGGCCAACCTCAGTATGCAGAAAGGCTCTCTCTCTGAGGAAGGCATGGAGGTCCTGGGACTGGCAAACGCCTAGTGACTGGCACAGTTGGGACCACCCAACCCCAGAGGCGGGGACCTTGGTCACTCTTCTCCATGCTCCCTGGGGGACGAGGACATCCAGGACCCTCCACTGACCAGGCAGTGCCTTGGTTAAAGAGTGTCAGGGACATCAGTCTGGATTCAGCACACAAACTGATTGGAGACAGGGAGCGGAGAGGTGTGGACAGCAAAGAAGAATACAGAAATAAAGATGACGGGAAGTGCAAGGCCTCGGCCCAGCTGTCACTGGTCACACAAGAGCAGGAGTAGCGCAAGTCAGCCTTGATTACAAATTGGCTCACCCACCGGTCTTAGGCACATGCTGCTCACAGATCAGAGAGGCTGGCTGCTTTGAGTTTTCCCCGTATTCGCTTCTTTTCTTTTCCTTCTTGGTTGTGAGGTAGTTGAACAGCTCCAAACAAGATCTTGAGATGAGGAAAGGGCCTGGCTTATCCCCATCCCAAAACTGTACAGTGTGCTGCTGCTGTTGGTCAGAAGGTTCTTGCCCAGAGATGTCCGCATGTCCTCGGAGGCTTAGAGGAGGATCCAGGAGTCCTGGCTCATCTCCAGACTTTCCAACCACTTCCCCTCCTCCAGCTTTTCTGCTATTAAATTGAAGCCTCTTTCCGGAATGTTCTAAGCCTTTTTAAAGGCAGCAACACTGTTTCTGCTTTGTCTATTACCTCTGAGAAATCAGGAACAAATTTCCAAGTAAGTGCTGAGGGCTCTGGGCCTGCCCTCGGAGGGGTCATTGTTAACAGGAAGGACCCTCCCTCCTAAGCCCCCCGAGCTGCCTCAGACACAGCTGTAAAAGCCAGAATCAGCACTCCTCTTGCCTATTTGCTCTTGCCCTGACTATCCTCCTCCTCAGCCTGCTATCCTCTGTCAGCCCTCTACCTGGCTCTCAGTGCGTCCGTTCAGCTAGTCTGTCACAGCACTGGTGGTCCCTGCCTGTGTCCACCCCAACTCATGGCTGGAGAGGCAGATCAGACTGAATGGGGTCCTACTGCCATCCTTGCCTAAGGACTTCTCAGGCCAGCTCAGGCCTAAGGACAGGACAGAGACCCCCAGGGTGTGAATGCCCCCAGCAGTCCCCAGCAGCCCTAGCCAATGCCCTGCCCCCTTGCCGCTCTCTTGGAACACTTCTAAAGTGTGCTCTGTACCCTGTCCCTGGGTCCTGCACAGCCCACTGCCATACCCTGACTGGCCCCTTCTGGCCCTCTCACTTCTCCTCCCTATTGGGTCACCTCCCAAAGTAACTGCTTGCACTGGCATCCTGGTGGGTGGGAACTCAGCCTAGAATGGCCTTTCAGATGATTGGCACACACTTATGGAATACCCAGCACCTGCCTGGTCTTACAAATGGAAGTGTGCCAGCAAACAGGCCTGACGCCAGCCGTCATGGGGGTTATAGTCTAACTGATATGAAAGCCACTGAAGAACTATTAATATTACCAGATTTGCAAATTCATTACAAAAGTATTTGAGTTCCTACCATATGGCAAGCACTGTGCCAGCCTCTGGTGATATGGGGATGGACAAATCAGACAAGGACCTTTCCTTTAGTGGGGCAGATAAGTTAGGTAACAATTGAATGATTAAGATGGATGACCAATGCCAACTGAATGACTATAATATCAGTTATAAGTGTTATGCTGAGTGTAATGTGCTACTTTAAATTGAGTGCTCAGGTAAAGTTTAGGCTGAGCTATGTATTACAAGAAGGAGCCGGATAGATAAAGACAGAAAGAGATCACAGGTGGGAGTGGGGGCAAGAGCCACAGCACAGCGATATGGAACTGTGTCAGTGTTAATAATGGTTTCCCATAAACAGGCAGTGACCAGGTGCAGAGTGCAGGCTTAGCCAGGGACGCCAGCCGCGTCTGTGGGTTAGGGCAGGCTTCTCTGAGGAAGGAAGAGGCAGATATAAATCTGAAGGATCAGAAGGAGTAATAGGGCCTGGAAGCGAAAGAGCCTTCCAGACAGAGAGCCCATCATGTGCAAAGGCTCTGAGGCTGAAGAGAGCATCATACGTTCAGTATGGCTGAATAGGAAACCAGGGGTAGAGGACTCAAGATAAGGCTGAGGGGTAGTGCGGTAGATGGTGTTACAGGCGAGCACATAGTCACTCTTGTCCCTGCCCTTTTAGGGAGGAGGATACTGCCCTGTCCCGCTGACTTGAGGCTCTGCCCTCTGGCTTGCTTTGGTCAATGGAATGTGAGAACCCATGACATAAGCAGAGACTTAAATGTGACAGTTTGACTTTGCCTCTGGCATTCTTGGGTGCAGGAGGCCAGCAAGAGGTTATGTAGGTGGTCTTCTATCTGCTCAGGTTCGTCTGCTGGGTTGGAACTCCACTTCTATGCAGTTGTCCTACAAAGGTGACATGATTAAGGTGTATAGAGGGTGTATAGATGAATGACGGGAAGCTGAAAATTGCTTTGTTGGTGAGAGAGAGGAGCCACGCTATTGGGAATAAGCCTTCAGATGGTACAAATCCTGAGTTTGTCCTTTCTTATCAGCGCCTGGGGAGTCCCAGGTAAAAGGACAGCCATGCTTGTGCAAGTCTAAGATGTCTGTTTAGTGGGAGGTCAGGTCAGACTCTCATTCCCAGGGTGGACTCCTTGTGGGCAAAAACTGAAGGGTGGGCAGAAGTGAAGGTAAATATGCTGACATCTGACAAATGAGGAGAAAAGCAGCCCAGCAGAGGCATACAAAACTCAAGAAATGAAAAGTTAAGACTCAACGCAGCAGCAGGAGGCGGGCCACCATCTCAGCTCCTCCCAAAGGACCTGCACCCCTTGGGGTGCAAGCTCCCAGCAGGATTGGAGGCCCTATAATGGAAGAACGTGTCCTCTGAGGCAGAACAGGAATCTTTAGTGTAGGGAGGCACCAAGGGAAGAAAGAGTGGATAACTTAAGAGTGATGAGATGGGTAACTGTCTGGGAGAAGCCCTTTAAGACCAATGTCAAAAAATTCAACCTCAGGTTGGCGGATCAATGAGGATAGGGGAGAGGGGGTTACGTGGTTGTAAGCCAGGGCTTTTATGAGGACATTTCAGATAAAGTTATAGCCTTCTCTCATTAGCTCTTGGAAGAACTAGATTTCCCTCATTTTAGAAAAATGCTTCTAGAGTCAAGTTGAAATAGTAGAGGCATCAAGTTTTTATTAAAATCCTGCTTTCATTGCAGCCCTGCGTGTTGGCTTTAGAACCGATTCCTGGAGCTTAGGGATCCCATGAAGTCATACTTGGCCCTTCGCAGCTGGGCTAGAGAAAGGGAGGCGGTGACGCTGGCGGAGGACGCCACCTCTCAATTCACTTGGGAGGAAAAAGCTCCTTCTCCTGCCAACATGCGCAGGCACAGAAGTCCTCTGAAGGGAGGCTTGACTCCTACTTCCAGAAGGTTCTTCTGATGCTTCTCCCACTGCCATGTAGGACCAGAACACGTTTCCGTCTCCAAAGAATGGACCCTGTTTTATGTCTCCAGGGCAGCCTGAGCTCGCCTTGCTAACCTTAGTGTTGCACCGTTCTGTCTTGATTGTAGAAGTGGAGAATCTTGAGGCATAGAGCTCGGTGGCTCAGGTAAGTCGCATGGTCTCTTGTACTCAGCTTGGCAGAGGTTCAGAGCATTAATTACTTACTACTTTTATTCACGCAACCAATATGGATTGATTATGTGCTATGTGTCTGGGCTACAGAGGTGGATGCCCAGTCACATGGGCAGGAACAATGCTTCCCAGCATTTTGAATGTCACAGCATGTAGTGAAAATGATAATTTTATATGACATAACTCTGAGATGCTATCATGCTAATAGAGTCTCTGTTTATTTTCTCCACTTTACCAAAGGTCCTCTTCTGTTATCATTGTTTGGAACAGATCACAGTCCTAAAAGAGCATATTAATATGCTAGAACCTATAAAGGTACATAGTGAAAAAATTGAAATAATCTGAATGCCCATTTTAATAGAAGCAGATCCTGAGACAAGTATTCGAGTGTAATCGGGGTGTTTTTTGAGTGTGTGTGGGGGGAGTGGCGGGGTGTAGACAACCCCCGGAGGGCATGGGGAAGCGACACAGAGAAGAGCAGGCAGCCAGTAGAGATGTGTTATTAAGCCCAAGCAATGTAGGCCCCAGGAACTGGCTCCAGAAGAGGCCAACAAAAGCCAAAGCAACTGAGACTTTTGTGTTATTAAGCCCAAGCAATGTAGGCCCCGGGAGCTTATCTCCACGGAGAAGGCTTGGGACCCGCTATGGAGCATACGTCTCAGAGTCGTCCCACCCAGTGGGAAAAGGAGTTGGGGTATTTACACCTGAAATCCCTTCAGCCATTGGTCTACAGCTGTGCCTGGCATTTCTTTGGAAAATGTTGACCTCTCCTGCAGTTCCCTCTTCTGCATTCACAGGCAGTTTTGTCACAAGACTTCTGACCCGGAAATGCAGATGCTGACAGTGGCGTCTGGCTGGAGCACACGGAAATGTTAGGGACATGGGTGGGGCACTGGTAGGGCTGCTAGACCTGTTAAGAGGGGGTTGGCGAAATATTTCATAACACATCCTTTTAAGTAAAGGATAACTATAAGTATATTCATCAACATAGTAATGCTCTGCCACATATTGTTGAGTGGACAAAAGCAGCTTACAGCAAATCAAATAGAGTTCAACCCTCTCGACAGATTGTTTTTCCATTTGTGTGAATGTTGTCACGTATGGAAGGCAAGGCCAGGGCTAGGATGAGGCACCTGCTTTGGGGGCAGATTCTGTGGGGGAGTCAAACAACTTAGTAATCAAGATACAGAAAATTTCCATTCAGCATTTTTAAAATATCAATCAATGCAAAAACTTTATGATGAAGAAAATTCCACATTTTAAATAAAGTCAGTATCTGACCTAGTATTTGCACAACTCGGCCTCATCATTTACCTCATCCTAATCCCAGCCTTGTTGGATTCTGACTCCTTAAAATGTTGATTGCTTGAGGGGGAGAGAGTTGGGGAGATGCCCTGGTCTCTCTCCTCTTCTAGCCCTCCCACCTCCTGCGAAGACTTCCCTTGACGAACAATCCCAGCCTCATGGAGGTCAGAGTCTGAGCAACTCAGCTTGCAAGAGGCAGCCTTCCCTCTGCCCTCTGCGCCTCTCCCCACAGCCCCACCCTGACACAGAGGCCCAGGACATGCACTGTTCCCTGAGGAACCACAATAATTTGAGGCCAAAAGAACTGGCTCCAGAAGAGGCCAACAAAAGCCAAAGCAACTGAGACTTTTGTCTTCCAGGCTGGTTGGAGGGGCCAGCCAGTTAACTGCACATGTTATTTCATAGTCCTCTGGGGTGACAACCTGGGGTCAGGCTGACCTGGCCAAGCTCTGGCTGGAGGACCGAGAGCACAGAACTGAACTCTAAGCAATCAAAGCTGGCTTGTTGAAACCAAGCCAGCCTGACCCCTGACTCCCAGACGATCAGGCCAGTGCCAAGAGCTTTCTGACCCCAGCTCCTTCGGGAGTCTGCGGGCTGCGGGCTTGTGCAGCTAGACCTTTCCCAAGAGGGGTTCCCAATTAATCAGACCCAGTTTATGCATCTTTTCTCCCTCAATGTTGAGTGGCCGCTTACACCTGTGGAAAGATGGAGAAGGCCAAACTCTGTCAGGTCTTTGCAGGGCAATGAGCAGAAGACCGAAGTAGTTGGCGAGGAGTGTAAACTCAAGAACAGAGTAAAATTATATTTCACTAGAAGATTCCAGTGATCCTGAGCAGTATTTCTTTGGGAAATGTTGACCCATGCCAGTGTGAACAAAATAATGTTTGCATCTTGACTGAATCATTTGGCCAAAGAAAGTATTAATTTCACAGCCAACATTTACACTGACACGTGCGACTTAGTTTTCTTCTACAGAGAACTAAAGCATGACTTGCTTTCAGGTCCCTAGGAATTGGCAGTGGTGGACTTTCTTTGTCTTGTTATTCACAGTGGCTTTCATTCCCCTCCAGCTGAATGTACCTATAATAAATGTGTATGGGCTGGTCTCAGGCAGAAAGGTAGAGAAAGGATGGGGGAGGGGAGCAGGGTTTGCAATATTCCACACCGAGTATCAGCACCTTGTTGAAAGCAGAACAAATCAAAGAAAGGCTGTTCTCTAGGATCACTGAGTGATGACCCTGTGGTCCAGGGGTGGGGGTGGTGGTGGTGGGGTGAGTAGGAGAGGGAGAATTTGATTTCTAGATCCTCAGCACACTTCCTGGCCCAGCATACCGGCAGCCCTGGGTCAAGAGCATGGGCTCTGAGTTTGAATCCTGGCTGCTCCACTTACCTGTGCTGTATATCTTTAGATAGGTGACTTAACCTCTCTGAGACTCAATTACCTTATCCATAAAATGAAATATGACAGTACTGATCTACCACATAGCATTATTGTGGTGACTGAATGCGACCATGCCTTCAATCATAGTACCTGACAAAGAGTAAGAGCTTAACAAATGCTATCTGTCATTATTATAAATGGAAAAAGGCCATTTTTCCATTGCCTAATATGGAAGCTCCATATTAAACATATGCTCCATTTTCTCCAAGGTTTCTCAGCAAGCCCATAACTCTGGATCTTGGTAAAATGCTTGCAGTCAACATTTACAAGTTTGATACATGTGTTGCGTGTCACAATCCAAGTAGGATGGAGGGAGAGCAGAAGATGAATAACTCTTCATCTGAAATCCAGCCTGCTTTGCCATCCTTATCCTATCACTTATCTGATCCCATATCTCATCTTCTCCGTAGTGCCAGTCCACAAAGGAAAGAACCAAATACTGTGTCTAGCACATAGTAGGTATTGAATAATTGGAAACGCTTTGTCTTTGGTCAGATTTCTCCAGAAGCTGACCCTGATACAAAGCTGTGAGTACCTGTACTTTATTTGCAAAGTGAACCCATGAAGTGGAAAAGAGAAGGGAAGGGGAAGCACTTAACCAGGAGGTCACTGCTGTGGGCAGTGACCTCGATCCCACCGGTAACTTCTGGGGGTGCTGTGGAACATGCCTTAGAGCTGTTTCACCCAAGAGATGAGGAAGCTGGAGATTGAACCACCATCTCTGTTTGGTCACTGGCTGAGGGCTGCTCCAGGGACATACATGTAGGCCCAGCAGGCTCCTGTGGCCAGGGTGGCAGTTGGCTGTGGTAGGAAGCCATTAGATGTGGAAATGCTGGTTCCAAGGAGACGTGGACAGGGTACCGGCAGCTTCGGCTACCCCATTTTAGTATTGCTGAAGTTTCAGATAATGCTTTGCATTCAACTCAGGATATGTGATGCATGTTTTGTAATTGCCAAATCTAATGCGATAATTTTGTGCCATTGTAATGCCCCAGGGGCGTACGTCTTAGTCTCAGGGGCAATGTGATCTCTGCCAAGTGTTAAGAAATCTGTCTTGAGTGAATTGTCATTCCTTGAAGCGAGCTACAGAGGCCAAGTACCAGTGTTCATTCCCTCTCTGTGATCTCCACCAAACAAGCCAACATCTGGTGCCTGAGGTTTCTAGGGGATAAGCACTGGGCCAAGACCAGCAATTAGTCTTCTTAAGAGTTCACCAAGAACCATAGCTTTTGGTTGAGGTGACCTGATAAGGCTGGGCTGAAAACCAAAGAGTGAACCAATGTCTGATGACATTGTGTCCAAGACCACGTTTGGGACCTTTCTGTGATTCTTGGTTCTAACAACAATAGCTGTCATTCCCTGAGTTATTTCTATAAGCCAGGCACTGAGCTAAGCACTTCTCCCATTATTATGTCAAGACACAAGTGGTGGTATCCCTGTTACAGATGAGGAAATACAGGCATAGAGTAATTAAGTAACTTGCTCTAAATCACAGAACACATAAGTGACGATACAGTTGAACCCAGGTTTCTCTGACTTCAGAACCCATAGTTTAACCACTACACTATATTTTATTTGTTTTACAGGTTTTTTATTTTTATTTTTATCTTTTAACCCTCAAGTGTTATTCCCAGTAATGTGGTGGTAAACTGGCTGGGGGTAGGGTAGGGTTGGGGGAGGCAGGGACAGAGACATGCCCTGACTTGTAGCATCTGCTGATTTCTGCGGTGTAAACACTCCCACCATAGCCAATTTCACACTACCAAGGGTTCAATAACCAGTTTACAAAATCCCTGGATATTTAAGAGTTGGCTTTCGCAAGCCAGTATAAACTAGCTACAGCACAGCAGTGTTGATTCTATACTCCCAAAGGTCTTAATTATTTAGATTTCTAGAGAATATTGTTGGAATAGATTCTTTCCTAGCCATTCCACTCCTTAAATCTTGTCCCGGAGCTCTAGGATTATAAATGAGATGCCACCATTCATTCATTCAACAAACATAGTGTCCGAAAGGCAAAATGGGTGTAGAGGTGATTGATCACAGTCCCAAACTACCTTAGGTTGAGTTCCCCAGAAATAGACCTGGACGCAAGGATTTGAGTGATTTTTAGGAAGTATTGCCGGGGAAAACTGATAGGGTGGCAGGGAAGGGGGATGGGAACGGAGCAGGCCAGGGTGTAGTATCAAGCCAAGTCCCACTCAGGGTGCCTTTGACTCAGTCCTATTAAGGGGGCTTTGGAAAGAGAGAGGGGTACACTCAGAATATCTTAATGTAGGGGGACAAGGCTAGGGTATTGAAACTTGCTACCCAGACCCATCAGTCATTGGTTAAGGGCTATCCCCAGAAGGACATAAATATCCAGGCACTTCCAGCTCTTCACCTATACAGACAAAGCTGGCTATACCAGCCCCAACAAAGAGGCACAGGTCCAGGCTGGTGGAGGCCAGAGAACATCTGGAGGTTACGAGCTTACAAATGACAATGGGATTTGAGGGCTCGCATACAGAGCTCAGAGTGTTTGCTTCTCAGTCATTCATTCAACCAATGTTTACTGAAAGTTACTGTGTGCCAGGCACTATCCTAGACTCAGGGGATAGAAGGATGACTGCAAACAGCTAGTGTCCTGTTTTCATGAAGCACATAGTCTATTGGGGGATCTGAGAAATCCAGACTATAAACATATTACTACAATTAGGATTAATAAGAAAAATTATGGGGTCATGTGAGAATATATAAGAAGATAGATGCTGGATTAGAGGTGCTTGTGGGGTTAGGGAAGGCACCCATCATAGTTCGACTGGGAAACACCTGGCTTTCACTAAGGGTCTTGAAATAATTCAGACAAATGGCTAGTCCTCCCTTGTCTTTGAGTTTTCTCAGGTACTAGAAGGCCTGTGCAAAGACAACAGGTAAACCAAAACCACAGATTACTTATGGTGATTAACGATTCATGGTACATAAATCAACTACCCCAAATTATGTTGTAATTATTCCTAACCAAAGTCCTATGCATTACTCTAGTCATTTATGTATAGTAGTTACTCAGTGTGCACTTATTCATAGAGATCTTGGGACTTCCATACTTTTGACTACCATGAAGGCTATGGGCTCTAGAGTCAGATGTCTAAATTCAAAATATGCTGGATTACCTAATTATCTATGAATCCTTGGGCAAGTAGCTTAACTGCTCTGTCTCAGTTTCTTCATGTGTAGAACAAAGGAAATGGTACCTACCTTACACAAGTTCATTTGTGAAGAGTAGAAGGAAATGAGTTGAAGTATGCAAACTGCTTAGCACAATCTATGGGCACATTCTAAGCATTTAATAAAAGGTAGCTATTATTTATATTATTGGGTAGGATGTTTTACATGAAAGTGTGTACTTGATACCTTTTAAGTGAAAAAATGGGCTTACGCATAAAATAGTTTGACTATATGTTATCAAACTTGGATCTCAGAATTCTTATTCCTTTAAAACTATAGAACTCCAAAGACCTTTTTTAAAATATGGGTTTAAAATGGTTATTAATTCGTTAAAATAATGATAATAAACCCATCACATGTTAACATACTTTCTTAGTCAGTTTGGGCTACCATAGTACCATAGACTAGTGACTTATAAACAACAGAAATTTATTTATCACAGTTCTGGAATCTGGAAGTCTGAGATCATGGTGCCAGCATGTTCACAACAGGATGCCAGCATAGATGGATTCTGATGAGGGCCCTCTTTCAGATTGCAAACTGCTGACTCCTTGTTGTGTCCTCACATGTTCGTCAGAGGACTGGAGAGATCTCTGGGGTCCTTTTTATACACTAATCCCATATGAGGCCTTCACTCTCATGACCTAATCACCTCCCAAAGACCCCACCTTCTAATAGGATAGGTGGTTAGAATTTCAACATATAAACATTAGGAGGACACAAATACTCAGTACATAACACATATATATCATATTTTTATAAAAAATAACTATATTTAAGACAACAAATTAGTTAAAACACTTGTTTTACATTTTTGCAGGTCTTTTCAATGCCTGTCTTAATTGAAAACAGCCAGAGACTTTTGGTCAAGATGGAGTAAGTAAAATGCTATGCTCACCTCCTCCCAGGACCACATCATAATTACAACTAAATTAAAAAACAACCATCAGAGAACTACCTGAAGCCATTATGAGAACTACCGGAAGACTAGCTGAACAGAGTCCTATGACTAAGGATATAAAGAAGAAACCATGTCAAGACTGGTAGGAGGGGCAGAGATGTAGAATATTCACATCCTACACCTACATGTGATGTTTAAGAAGCAGGAGAGGTATCTCTGCTTTGGAGGTTCCCCTCGCAAGGAGTGAGAGGTGCCAGCCTCACACCAGATTCTCCAGTCCAGGGCTCCAGTGGTGAGAAGAGGAGTCCCCACAACATCTGGCTCTGAAAAACAGTGGGGATAGTGGTTGAGTGAGACAGAGGGCTGCTAGAGCCCTAGGTGTTCCTCCTGAGGGGTCTGTGTACAGATTCACTCACTCACAAACTCACTTATTCTAGCCCCAGTGCAGAGGCAGCAACTCAAAAGTGTCAGGGACATATGGGGAGGAACTGAATTGACTAGTTTCAGGGTAACAACTGGAGAGGCAGGGTTTGAGGCAGCCGTCTCCTGGGTAAGAAGTGCTGACAGGCACAATTGTTTCTTTGTTGAAGTCACCTTTCACCAGCCAGTCAGGCAGAGGTGAGTGGCAAACTGATGCTGTCCATTAACCTGGCTAATATCAGTCAACCTGCCTTTGTGATTCCCTGAGACCCTGCACCACCCAATGCATGTGTCTGGTTTGAGCCACTTACAGCAGCTACTCCACACAAGTGACCTGACTTGGCTCATGCTGCAGACTTTCCTAAAATCTATCAAAGGTCTACAAACCCTAAACAAGCAGTGGCTAACCTCAGCATGCCCTGTACCTTTAGCTAAGCATCTCTAAGCCCAATACAAACAGCAACCGGTCTCATCTTGCATTGTAACTCCCATCAGATGGTCTCAAGCCTCGTATAAGTGGTAGCCAGTCTTGTTTTGGAGCATAGCTGCAACTAAGGGGCCACAAGCCTGGCACAAGAGGTGGCTGGCTTCAACTCACATCATGGTACCCACCAAAGGGACCCAAGTGCAGCACAATTGGCAGTCAGCCTTGGTTCACAGCTTAGCTTCTCCGAAGCACCTCCAAGCCCAGCACAAGCAGCAACCAAATGCAGATCACTTTGTAGCTCCTACTAGGCAGCCCCCAAGCCCAGAACGAGTGGTGGTTGAGCTTGGCCTACATTGGAGCCCCTCCCAAGGCATTCTAAAACCAATTACTTGGTAGCCTCCTTCAGACCACAAAAGACCACCATCAAACCAGCTTGACAAGTGATACATCTGAAGGGCAGACTTGGCTGGCATCAGAGTCCCATTAAAGTGACTCCTTTTCCATGGGGTCAACCCTTGCACAACAGCTCATCTGCTATTGTCATGGCCAGCCCTCACAGCCAGTCAGGTTGAGAGTCAACCCCATCCACAGATGTTCCAACAGCAATTAAGGCTCAAGTATAATAGGAGTGTACACACAACCTTCATAAAGGACACCTCTGGTGCACCAGTTCAGGGAGACTGCTCACCTGGGTCCCACAGGACATCTACTACATAAAGATACTCTGCCAAGACCAGGAAATGTAGCAGATATACCCAATACATAAAACCAAACACAGGGAATCAGCCAAAATGAGGAAACAAACAAACGTGTCCCGTCTGAAAGAACAGGACAGAACTTCAGAAAAAGAACTCAATGAAATGGAGATAAGCAATCTACCAGATACAGAGTCAATACATGTATTATAAGGATGCCCAATGAACACAGGGGAAGAATAGATGAACTCAATGAGAACTTCAACAAAGAGAAGAAACACAAGGATATAGAAACTATAAAAAAGAACCTGTCAGAAATACAGAATACAATGACTGAAATGAAGAATACATTAGAGGGAATTAACAACACGTTAGATGAAGCAGAGGATTGAATCAGTGATGGACAAGGTAAAATAACAGAAAACATCCAATCAGAACATACACAAAAAATTTGAAACACGAGGATAGTTTAAGGGACCTCTGGGACAACATCAGGCATAACAATATTTGTATCATAGGGGTACCTGAAGGAAAGGAGAGAGAGCAAGGGATTGAAAACCTATTTGAAGAAATAATGATGGAAAAATTCCCTAACCTGGCAAAGGAAATAGACATACGAGCGCAGGAAGTTCAGAGAGTCCCAAACAAGATGAACCCAAAGAGGCCCGCACCAAGACACATCATAATTAAAATGTCAAAGGTTAAAGATAAGGAATCTTAAAAGCAGCAAGAGAAAAGCAGTTAGTTAGGTACAAAGGAGCTTCCATAAGACTATCAGCTGACTTCTGAACAGAAACCTTGCAGGGATTGGCACAAACTAGTCAAACTAGTCAAAGTGATGGAAAGTGAAAACCTACAACCAAATTACTCAACCCAGCAAGGCTATCATTTAGAATTGAAGGACAGAGAAAGAGTTTCCCAGACAAGAAAAAGCTAAAGGAATTCATCACTACTGAACCAGTATTACAAGAAATGTCAAAGCACCTTCTTTAAGAAGAAAAGATAAGACATATGAATAATAAAACATAGGAAAGAAAAAATACTCACTTGATAAAAGCAAAAACTTAATAAAAGCAGTGAATCAACCAACTATAAAGCTAGTACAAAGGTTAAAAGGCAAAAGTGGAAAGATCATGTGTAATTACCACAGTAAATTAAGGGATACACACAAATATACAAACACGCAAAATAAATAAAATATAACAAAAATATATAAAAGAGAGGGGGTGAGAAAAATTGGAGAGATTTTAGAATGTCTTCAAACTTAAGTGACCATCAATTTAAAATAGACTGCTTTAAACATAGCTTATATATATGAAGCACATGGTAACCATAAACCAAACATTTGGATTTCTGGTCAAGATGGTGGAGTAGGTAAACACTGTGCTTGCCTCTTCTCCCAACCACATCAACTTTACAACTAAACTATAGAACAACTATCATTGAGGATTGCCTGAAGTCTTGCTGAACTCAAGTCCTACCTCTAAGGATGTACAGAAGAAGCCACATTGAGACTGGTAGGAGGGACAGAGATGTGAAATGGGCTGGTCCCACCCCCATATGACCATTAAAAATCAAAACGGATACCTCAGCTATGGAGGTTCCTCCTGAAGGAGTAAGGCAGAATAGCCCCACACCAGGATCCCCAGGCCAGGATTCCAGGGCCAGGGAGAGAAGTCCCCATAACTTTTGGTTGTGAAAACTAGTGGAGCTTATGACTGAATGAGATGAATGGCTGCTGGAGTCCCAGGAGTTCCTCTTAAAGGGCCTGCACATGGAGCTGCTCATTGATGGAATCACTCACTCTGAGCTCCAGTGCTGGGGCAACACTTCAAAGGGGGAAAGAGAGAAAGAGAGGAAGAGAGAAAGAGACATACAGGGAGGAACTAAGTTGTATGGCTTTTGTGTGAGGGCTGGAGTGGCAGCTTTCTCCCAGACAGAAGTGCTGATAGAATCCATTATTTCTTTGTTGAGCCCTCCCCCCTCTCAGTGTGCAGATGCAGGTGGCCATCATATCTCAGTCTCCATCGACCTGGCTAAAACCATTTGTCCACCCTACCCCACATAAATTTGGGGCACACCCAAACCACTTGCAGTGGGTTTTCCATACAAACAGACTGTCTTGGCTTGTGATGCAGACTTTTCTGAAATCTCTCAAAGGATTGCAAAACCCAAACAAGCAGCATCTGGCCTCAGTGTATCCCATACATTTTGCTAAGAAACCCTAAGCATGGCACTAGAGGCCTCAGTTCACAGGTTGGCCTCTCAAGGCACTTCCAAGACCAGTGCTGGTGGCTTCCATCTGCAGATTGCTTTGTGGCTCATGCCAGGTGGCCCTGGGCAGGGTACAGGCTGCGGCTGAACTTGGCTTTTGGTGAGGCCCCTCCAGGAGGCCCTGGGCCTGGGAAGCCTGGTGACCAACTTCAGACCATGCTGGAACATCACCCAACTGCCTCAAAGGATGACACACCCAAAGGGCAGACAGAGCAGACACCAGAGCCCTGCTGAAGTGAGTCCTGCTCTGTAAAGTCAACTCCTGCACCACAGCTCATCCACTGTAGTCACAGCCAGTCCTCGCAACCAATCGCCTGAGGGTCAATCCCTCCCACTGTGCAAATAGCAACCAATACTCAACTACCACAGGAGGACACACACAACCCACACAAGGGACATACCCAGAGCACAAGCCTCAGGTGACTGGGGAGACTGTGCCATTGAGCCCTACAGAACATCTACTACATAAGGACACTCTACTAAGAACAGAATACATAGCAGCCCTACATAATACATAATACATAATATATAGAAACACAGGGAGGCAGCAAAAATGGGGAGACAAAGATACGTGTCCCAAATGAAAGCAGAGAACAAATCTCCAGAAAAAGAACTAAACAAAATGGAGATAAGCAATCTACCAAATGCAGGGTTCAAAACAATGGTTATAAGGATACTCAGTGATCTCAGGGATAACTTCAACAAAGAGATAGGAAACATCAAAATGAAGACATAAAACATAAAAAAGAAATAGAGTATAATAACTGAAATGAAGACTACATTAGAGGAAATCAACAGTAGATTAGATGAAACAGAGAATCAAGTCAGTGATTTAGAAGATAAGGTATCAAAAAAACCCAATCAAAACAGCAAAAAAAAAAAAAGGAATCCAAAAAAATGAAGATAGTTTAAGGGGCTTCTGGGACATCAAGCATACCAACATTCACATCATAGGGGTAACAGAAAGAGAAGAAAGAAAGCAAGGGATTGAAAACCTATTTGAAAAAATAATGACTGAAAACTTCCCTAACCTGGTGAGGGAAAAAAGACAGGCAAGCCTAGGATGCGCCGAGAGTCCCCACAAGATGAACCCAAATAGGCCCACACCAAGACACATCATAATTGAAATGCCAAAGGTTAAAGACAAAGAAAGAATCTTAAAAGCAGAAAGAGAAAGGCAGTTAGTTACCTACAAGAGAACTCCCATAAGAATGTCAGCTGATTTCTCAACAAAACCTTTACAGGCCAGAAGGAATTGGCACAAAATATTAAAAGTTATGAAAAGTAAGACCCTACAATGAAGATTACTCTACCAAGCAAAGCTACCATTTAGAATCAAAGGACAGATAGTTTCCCAGACAAAGGTCCAAGATGGTGGAGTAGGTAAACACTACACCTACTGCCTCCCAGGATCACACCAAAATTACAAATATGTTATAGAACAATCAACCTCAAGAGTCATCTGAAGACCAGCTGAACAGAACCCCTATAACTAAGGACACAAAAAAGAGGCCATATTAAGACTGGTAGGAGGGGTAGAGACATGAAATGGGCTGACTCTAGACCCACAGATTGTGGTTGAACATCAGGAGGGACACCTCAGTGGTGGGGGTCTCCCTGGAAGAGGGAAGGGTTCCAGCCATACCATGGGCTCCCCAGCTCAGACGTCCTGTGCCGGGAAGCATTCCCACATCATCTGGCAGTGAAAATCAGTGAGGACTCTGTCCCAGTGAGATGGAAATCAGCTGGAAACCCAGACACCCTCTTAAAGGGCCTGCACACAGGCTTGCTTGCTTGCAAATAGTCACCTGGGCTTTGGTGCAGAGGCAGCAACTTGAGAGATGCCAGAGACATACAGGGAAAGACTGAGTTGTGTGGCTTCAGAATGAGAGCTGGACATCAGCAGATATTGTCCATGTGTGGTGTTTCCTACACTCTGCTGGATGCCCAGCAGACATTGTCCATGTGGTGTAGCCTACAGGAGGGCACTACCTTTTCTATGTTTAACCCTTCCCCAAAGGGCCAAATCTGAGACTGCATTGGTCTGGGAAGATCTGCTCATGTGCACCACCTTACTGATGCCCTGGGTACCCGCTCCTCACACTAGTACTGCATTGCCTGGGCACTCCAACTTCTGGGTGGCTGGCCCCACCCAACAGGCTGTGGAAGCCTTTTATAGCACCAGACAGCTGAAGGTGGCCTGGGGATCTTTTTGTGGTATGCAGTGAGCCAACACTTGCACTGCAACTTCTCTTGTGCGGCTCTTGAGGACCTCTGGGCCTCAGACAAGTGGTGGCTGGCCACAATGTTCTCAGGGCATTTTTGTGGGGTGGTCACCAGCCCAGCACTGGTGCAAAAACCAAAACTGCATTAACTTTATAAAAATGACCGACCACACCCTTTAGCTCCCTGGACCCCTAGTGCTGCATTGCCAGGGCACTCCCAGCTCCTGTGTAGCTGGCCCCACATCAGAAGCTGCAGAAGACTTTTACTGCAGCAGATGGCCCGTGGCTGCCCAGGGAACTTTTGGTGGTGGACAGTGAGCCACAGCTTGTACCACAGCCTCTCTTGGGCATCTCTTGGGCAGCTCTTGGGGATCTGCAAGCCTGAGGTAATGGCTGACCACAGTGTTCTTAGGGCATCTTGCAAAGTGCTCACAGGACAGGCACTGGCACAAGAACTGAGTCTGCATTAACCTTGTGAAAACCACCAGCCACACCTTTTGACTTCCTGGGACCCTGCCCCGCCCAGCTAGTTCTGTGTAACCTGAGGCATTCTCAGTAGTGGGTCAACCAGCCTGGCCCACCCACCTATGGAGGCTCTTTCAAAAGCTGAGCCTTACAGGCAGCCTACCGGTGGAAATAACCCTAGGGAGCCCTGGGCCTTTTGCTAAGGTGCCCCAGGTCCAATACTGGTGGCAACTGGCCTTGGTTCACAGCAAGGCCACCCCCCCCCACATGCCTCCAGGTCCAGAACAAGCAGCAACCAACCACATATAGATTTGTGGCTCCTACCAGGTACAGTCACAGGTAAGGCTGAAATCCGACTGCACAAGAGACACTCCTTAGTGGCACCAGAAACAACACACCCAGAGGCCAGCTTCAGACCCCACCGGAGCACTACCTGGCTAGCCCCATAAGCAGCACACCCAAAGAGTTTTAACAGGCACAAGAGCATACAAGGGTGAATTCTCTTCTGAGGGGTCAACCCACACACAGCAGCTCATACACGGTAGGCGTAGCCAAGCCTCAGTCAGTCAACCTGAGAGTCAATCCCACCCACTGATGGCCAAAAGCAGTCAAGGCTCAACTACAATGGGAGAGCACACACAACACACACAAGTGACAACCTGGAGCACGTGAACCAGGGAGACTGCTCCATGGGATCACATAGGACACATACTGCATAAGTCCACCCAACAGAGACTGAGAGACATAGATCTACCTAATACATAGAAGCAAGCACAAAGAGGCAGACAGAACGAAGAAACAAAGAAACATGTCCAAACAAAAGAACAGGAGAGAGAGAGGAAAAAGAGAAGGGCTGACGCTGACGGCCAGATGGTAAGGTAGTCTCCAGAGCCGGACTCCAACCACGACACCGCCCACCGCTCGCCTCCGTCTTCCTTCCATTACGCTCCATGATGGCCCCGCTGTCCACGGAACCCGAGACCCACGGCAGGAGCCGCGCCGACACGGTTTGTCCGCAGGGCGGCGCCGGAGCCCGCTCGCCGCCTGGCGACCCCTCCCCCGAGGCGAGGCGGAGCTCCGCCGTGGGCGTGGCCTCACGCTCCGCCCCCCGTGCGTCGGTGCGTGAGTTCCCCCGGGAGCTCCGGATCCGGATCCGGCGAGCGCACAGCCGGCTTCTCTTCAGCCTCAGCCTGCGCCGCCATCGCAGTCGTGCTGGCCCCGCTCTCCGCCCCTGCGTCGGAGCCGCAGCGCAGCCGCCCGGCCAGCCCCAGGCCTCCCGCAGCCCGCTCTGGCCCCCGGCTCCGCCGCTGCGCTCCAGTCGGTTCGCTGCTGCTCCCATGGTCCCAGGAGACAGATGACGAGTTTGTCGCTCGCTGGGTAACACACTTCAACAAACCAGATATTGACGCCTGGGAATTGCGTAAAGGGATGAACACACTTGTTGGCTATGATCTGGTTCCAGAACCCAAAATCACTGATGCTGCTTTGCGGACATGCAGACGGTTAAATGATTTTCCTAGTGCTGTTCGCATCCTAGAGGTTGTTAAGGACAAAGCAGGACCTCATAAGGAAATCTACCCTTATGTCATCCAGGAACTTAGACCAACTTTAAATGAACTGGGTATCTCCACTCCAGAGGAACTGGGCCTTGACAAAGTGGAAACCCCACGGCTGGGCTTCCCAAGGATTTACTGATAATGCTACTTCATGTAAAATATCACCTGGAAATACTGATGATAACAGATTACCTTATTTGAACAAGTTTTCCTTTATTGAGTACCAAACCATGTAATGGTAACTTGGACTTTAATAAAAAGGAAATGAGTTTGAACTGAAAACAAAACAAAACAAAACAAAAAAAACATGAGAAACCTCCACAAATAGAACTAAATGAAATGGAGGCAACCAAGCTACTAAAGACAGAGTTTAAAACTCCAGTTATAAGAATGTTTAAGTAACTTAGTGAGAATTTCAACAAGAATACAGTAAACATAAGGAGGGACATAGAAACCATAAAAAAGAACCAGTCGGAAGTGAAGAATATAACTGAAGTGAAGAATGCACTAGAAGAAATCAACAGCAGGTTAGATGAAGCAGAGAATCAAATCAGTGATTTAGAAGACAGGTGGCATAAAACCCAATCAAAACAACAAAAGGAATTGTATAAACATAGATAGTTTATGGCTCTTTTGTGACAACATCAGGCATAAAAATATTCACATCATAACAGTATCAGAAGGAGAAGACAGGGAACAAGGGATCAATAATTTATTTGAAGAAATGATGACTGAAAACTTCTTGAACCTGGTGAAGGTAATAGACATACAAGCTCAGGAAGCACAGAGAGTCCCAAACAAGATGTACCCAAACAGGCCCACACCAAGACACATCTAGTCAAATGGCAAAGGTTAAAGACAGAGAGAATCCTAAAAGCAGCAAGAAAAAGACAACTAGTTACTTACAAAGGAGCTCCCATGGGACTGTCAGCTTATTTCTCAACAGAAACTTTGGGGGCAGAAGGGAGTGGCAGGAAATATTCAAAGTGGTAGAAAATAAAGGCCTACAATCAAGTGTACACTACCCAGCAGAGCTATCATTTAAAATTGGATGAGAGATGAAGAGCTTCCCAGACTAGGAAAAGCTAAAGGAATTCATTACCACAAAGCCAGTATTACAAGAAATGTTAAAATGACTTATTTAAGAGAAGAGGCAAAACAAATAAAAAAAGATTAAAAAAATATGAAAAATAAAATGGCAATAACAATGTACCTATCAATAATCACTTTAAATGTAAATGGATTAAATGATCCAATTAAAAGAAACAAGGGAACTGAATGGATAAGAAAACAAGACCCATGCATATGCTGTCTACAAGAGACCCACCTCAGATTGAAAGACACTCACAGACTGAAAGTAAAGGGATGGAAAAAGATATTTCATGGAAATAGAAACGAGAAAAAACCTGTGGTAGCAATACTTATATCAGGCAAAACAGACTAAAATAAAGACTATAATGAGACCAAGAAGGACATTACATAACAATAAAAGGATCAATCCAACAAGAGAACATAACTGGTAAACATTTATACACCCAACATAAGAGCACCTAAATATATAAACCAAATATTGACCAACATGAAGACAGAGATTGACAGTAACACAATCAGAGTAGGGGACTTTAACACTGCCCTGACACCAATGGACAGATTTTCCAGACAGAAATTCAACAAGGAAACAGCAAATGACACACTAGGCCACATGGTTTTAATTGATATATTTTTAGCATTCCACCCTAAAGCAGTAGAATATACATTTTTTTCAAGTTCACATGGAACATTTTCCAAGACAGATCACATGTTATGCCACAAAACAATTCTCAATAAACTTAAGGAGATTCAAATCATATCAAACATCTCTGGCCTCAATGGTATGAAACTAGAAATCAAGCACAAGAAAAAAACTAAAAAGCATACAAGCACATGAAGTCTAAATAACATTCTATTGAATCATGAATGGGTCAATGATGAGATCAAGGGAGAATCAAAACATACCTTGAGAGAAATGAAAATGAAAACACAATGACCCCAAATCTATGGGACACAGGGAAAGCAGTCTTAACGGGGGAACTTCATAGCAATGCAGGCCTACCTATAGGAGCAAGAAAAATCTTAAATAAATAGTCTAATTTTACACCCAAGGGAACTGGAAAAAAATAGCAAACAAAGCCCAAAGTGAGTACAAGGAAGGAAGTAATAAAGACGAGAGTGGAAATAAGCAAACCACAGGCAAAAAAGAAAAGAAAAGATCATTGAAACCAAGAGCTTGTGTTTTGAAAAATAAATAAAATGACAATCCTTTAACCAGACTCATCAAGAAAAAAAGAGAGAAAACCTAAATAAATAAAATCAGAAATGAAAGAGAAGGGATAACGCACACCACAGAAATAATAATAATAAAAAAATTTAAGAAAATACTATGAGCAACTATATGCCCACAAATTAGACAATCTGGAAGAAATGAATAGATTCCTAGAAGCATACAATATCCAAAGGCTGGATCAAGGAAAAACAGAAAATCTGAACAAACCATTTACTACTAACGAAACTGAATCAGTCATGAACAATCTCCCAACAAACAAAAGTCATGCAGCAGATGGCTTCACAGGTGAAATTTACCAAACATTCAGAAAAGAATTAACACCTATTTTTCTCAAACTATTCCAAAAACTTCAAGAGGAGAGAAGTCTCCAAAGCTCATTCTATGAAGCCACCATTATCCTGATTCCAAAATGAAAGAGACACTACAAACAAAACAAACAAAAAAACTATAGCCTAATATCACTAAGGAACATGAATGCAAAACTCTTCAGAAAAATGTTAGCGAACCAAATTCAACAATATATTAAAAAGATCCTACACCACGATCAAATGGAATTCATACCAGGCATGCAAGGTTGGTTCAATATCCACAAATCAATTGATGTGACACACCACATGAAAAATAAAAATCATATAGTCATATCAATAGATGCAAAAAAAGCATTTGACAAAATCCAACATCTATTTATGACAAAAACTTTCAGCAAGGTGGGAATAGAGTGAACATACCTCAGCATAATAAAGGTAATATATATGACAAATCCACAGCTAATATCATACTCAATGGGGAAAAGCTAAAACCTTTTTCATTAAGATCTGGAACAAGACAAGTATGCCCACTTTCACCAATTTTATTAAACATAGTACTGGAAGTTCTAGCCACAGCAATCAAACAAGGAAAAGAAATAAAAGGCATTCAAATGGGAAAGAAAGAAGTAAAACTGCCATTATTTGCAGATGACATGATACTATATAGAGAGAGAACCCTAAAAGAATCCACCAAAAAATGTAGAAGTAATAAATGAATTCAGTAAAGTAGGAGGATACAAAATTAACATTCAGAAATCAATTCCATTTTTATATGCCAATAACAAACTATCATAAGGAGAAATTAAGAAAACAATGCATTTACAATTGCATTAAAAAGAATAAAATACCTAGTAATAAATTTAACCAATGAGGTAAGAGACCTGTACTCAGAAAACTATAGGAGGTTGAAGAAAGAAATTGAAAGAGATACAAATAAATGGAAGGATATACAATACTCATGAATAAAAAAATTAACATCATTAAAATGTCCATATTACCCAAAGCCATCTATAAATTCAATCTAATCCCTATCAAAATACCAGTGACATTTTCTACAAAACCAAAACAAATAATCCTAAAATTTACATGAAACCAAAAAAGACCTTGAAGAGTCAAAGCAATTTTGGGACAGAAGAGCAAAGTTTGAGATTTCAAACTACCCTACAAGACTATAGTCTTGTAGTGACACACCACACACACCACATCAAAACAGCAAGGTACTGACATAAAAACAGATGCATAAATTAATGGAATAGAACAGAGCACTCAGAAATAAACCCACAGCTATATAGTCCATTGATCTTTCACAGAGGAGGCAAGTATATATATAATGGATTAAAGAGAGTCACTTCAGTAAATGACGTTGGGAAAAATGGGACAAATACATGCAAAACAATGAAACTAGACCACTTTCTTACACCATATACAAGAATGAACTCAAAATGAATCAAAGACTTAAATGTAAGACCTGAAACCATACAACTGAAAAACATAGGCAGTAAACTCTTTAAGATCAGTCTTAGCGAAGTCTTTTTGGACATGTCTTCTTGGGCAAGGGAAACAAAAGAAAAACATTTTTAAAGTGGAATACATCAAACGAAAAAGGTTTTGCATAGTTTAGGAAACCATCAACGAAATGAAAAGACAATCTATTGATGCAAGAAGATATTTGTCAATGATACATCAATAAAGGGTTAATACCCAAACTATGTAAGGAATATATAAAACTTAACACACACACAAACAAACAAAAACAAAAAACAAAAAAACAAACAAACCTGATTTTAAAATGGGCAGAGGACCTGAATAGACATTTCTCCAAAGAGGACATACAAATGGCCAATAGATATACAAAAGATGCTCAACATCACTAATCATGAGAGAAATGCAAATTAAAACTACAATAAGATATCACCTCATGCCTGTCAGGATGGTTATCATCAATAAGTCAACAAAAAGAAGTGCTGGCTAAGATGTGGAGGAAAGAGAACTCTCATTCATTGTTGGTGGGATTGTAAATTGGTGCAGTCACTAACTTACAATAGAGAGGTTCTTCAAAAAATTCAAAATAGCACTACCTTATGCCCCAATGATTCCACTTCTGGGTATTTATCTGAAAAAATCCAAAACACTAATTCTAAAAGATATGCACCCATATGTTTATTGCAGCGTTATTTACAATAGACAAGATATAAAAGCAACCTAACTGTCCATCAACAGATGAATGGATAAAGAAGAGGTGGTACATTTATACAATGGAGTATTACTCAGCCATAAAAAGAAACAAACCTTGTCATTTACAACAACATGGATGGACATAGAAGGTATTATCTAAGTCAAACAAGTCAGACAGAGAAAGACAAATACCATATGATTTCACTTATATGTGGAATCTAAAATATAAAATAAGTGAATAAACAAAACAGACACAAACTCATGGATACAGAGAACAAATTGGTTATTGTTGGATGGGAGGGGGAGGGGTATGGATAAAAGGGTGAAGGGATTAACACGTACTAATTGCGTGTCATACAAACAGTCACAGGGATGTAAAGTACAGCATAGCGAATATAGACAGTGAATAATGTAATAACTGTGTGGTGTCAAATGGGTGCTAAACTTACCGGGGTGATCACTTCGCGAACTATACAAATGTCTAATCTCTATGTTGTATGCCTGAAACTAATATAATATTGTCTGTCAACTGTGATTGGGAAAAAAATTAAAGAAAATTACCAGATTTTTTAAATCTTTTTTTATTTATTTTTTTAATTTTTTTATTTATTGGGGTGACAATTGTTAGTAAAGTTACATAGATTTCAGGTGTACAATTCTGCATTACATCATCTATAAATCCCATTGTGTGTTCACCACCCAGAGTCAGTTCTCCTTCCATCACCATATATTTGATCCTCCTTACACTCATCTCCCTCCCCCCACCCCCTTACCCTCTGGTAACCACTAAACTATTGTCTGTGTCTATGAGTTTTAGTTTCTCATTTGTTTGTCTTGTTCTTTTGTTGTTTTTGGTTTATATACCACATATCAGTAAAATCATAGGGTTCTCTGCTTTTTCTGTCTGACTTATTTCACTTAGCATCATACTCTCAAGATCCATCCATGTTGTCACAAATGTTCCTATATCATCTTTCTTTAACGCCGAATAGTATTATTCCATTGTGTATATATACCACAACTTCTTTATCCATTCATCTATCGAAGGACATTTTGGTTGTTTCCATGTCTTGGCCACCGTAAACAAAGCTGCAATGAACATTGGAGCACACGTGTCTTTATGTATAAATGATTTCAAATTCCTTGGGTAGATACCCAGGAGAGGGATTGCTCGTTCTATTCGTAATTTTTTGAGGAACCTCCACACTGCCTTCCATAGCGGCTGCACCAGTCTGCATTCCCACCAACAGTGGATGAGGGTTCCTTTTTCTCCACAGCCTCTCCAACACTTGTTACTATTTGTCTTGTTGATGATAGCCATTCTGACTGGGGTGAGGCGATATCTCATTGTGATTTTTATTTACATTTCTATGATGATTAGTGACGTTGAGCATTTTTTCATATGTCTATTTGCCATTTGTAAGTCCTCTTTGGAGAAATGTCTCTTCAGGTCCTCTGCCCATTTTTCAATTGGGTTGTTTGTTTTTTTGTTGTTGAGCTTCATGAGTTCCTTGTATATTTTGGATATTAGACCTATATCGGAGGCACTGTTTGCAAAAATCTTCTCCCATTCAGCTGGTTGCCTCTTTATTTTGTCGATGGTTTCTTTTGCTGTGCAGAAGCTTTTAAGTTTCATATAGTTCCATTCGTTTATTTTAGCTTTTACTTCCATTGCCTTTGGAGTCAAATTCATAAAATGCTCTTTGAACCCAAGGTCCCTAAGTTTAGTACCTATGTTTTCTTCTGTGCAGTTTATTGTGTCAGGTCTTATGCTTAAGTCTTTGATCTATTTTGAATTAATTTTGCTACATGGTGACAGATAGCAGTCCAGTTTCATTCTTTTGCACATGGCTATCCAATTCTCCCAACACCATTTGTTGAAGAGGCTGTCTTTCCTCCATTGTATGTTTTTAGATTCTTTGTGAAAAATTATCTGTCCATGTTTATGTGGTTTTATTTCTGGGTTCTCAATTCTATTCCATTGGTCTATGTGTCTGTTTTTCTGCCAATACCATGCTGTTTTGATTATTGTAGCCCTGTAGTACAAGCTAAAGTCAGGCAGTGTGATACCTCCAGCATTGTTCTTTTTTCTTAGGACTGCTTTGGCTATTCGGGGTCTTTGTGGTTCCAAACAAATCTGATGATTTTTTGTTCTATTTCTTTAAAAAATGCCATTGGGATTTTGATGGGGATTGCATTAAATCTGTATATTGCTTTGGGTAATATGGCCATTTTAACTATGTTGATTCTTCCAATCCATGAGCACGGAATGTCTTTCCATTTCTTTGTGTCTTCTTCAATTTCTTTAAAAAATGTGTTGTAGTTTTCAGTGTATAAATCCTTCACATCCTTGGTTAAGTTTACTCCTAGGTATTTTATTCTTTTTGCTGCAATTGCAAAAGGAATTGTGTTCTGTATTTCTTTTTCTGAGATTTCATTGTTAGTATATAGGAATGCAATGGACTTTTGTATGTTGATTTTGTAGCCAGCAACTTTACTGTATTTGTTGATTGTTTCTAACAGCTTTTTGCTGGAGTCTTTAGGGTTTTCTATATATAGCATCATGTCATCTGCAAAGAGTGATAATTTAACTTCTTCCTTTCCAATTTGGATGCCTTTTATTTCTTTCTCTTGCCTGATTGCTCTGGCCAGGACTTCCAACACTATGTTGAAAAGCAGAGGTGATAGGGGACAGCTCTGTCGTGTTCCTGAACGTAGAGCAAAGAGCTTCAGTTTTTCACCATTAATTATGAGATTGGCTGAGGGCTTGTCATATATGGCCTTTATTATTTTAAGGCATTTTCCTTCTATACCTATTTTATTAAGTTTTATAATCATAAATGGATGTATCTTGTCAAATGCTTTTTCTGCATCAATTGATATAATCATATGATTTTTGTCCTTTATTTTGTTTATGTGATGTATCACATTGATGGATTTGCGGATGTTGAACCATTCTTGTGTCCCGGGGATGAACCCCACTTGGTCTTGACGAATAATCTTTATAATGTATTGTTGCATTTGATTTGCTAGAATTTTGTTTAGGATTTTTGCATTAGTATTAATCAGATATTGGTCTGTAGTTTTTATTTTTTGTGTTGTCCTTACCAGGTTTTGGTATCAGGATAATGTTGGCCTCATAAAATGAGTTAGGGAGTACTGTCTCTTCTTCAATTTTTTGGAAGAGTTTGAGCAGGATTGGTATTAGATCCTGTTTGAAGGTTTGGTAGAATTCACTGGAATTCACTGGAAGCCATCTGGTCTCGGACTTTTGCTTTTGGGAGGTTTTGCATGACTGATTCAATTTCGTTACTGGTGATCGGTCTGTTTAGATTTTCCAGTTCTTCGTGGTTCAGCCTTGGAAGGCTATATGTTTCTAAGAACTTGTCCATTTCTTCTAGGTTATTGAATTTGGTGGCATATAGTCCTTCACAGTATTCTTGCATGATCCTTTGTATTTCTGTGGTATCCGTGATAACTTCCCCTTTTTCATTTCTGATTTTGTAAATTAGTGTCTTCTCTCTTTTTATCTTAGTGAGTCTAGCCAAGGGTTTGTCAATTGTGTTAATCTTTTCAAAGAACCAGCTCTTTGTCACATTATTGGTTTCTATTGTCTTTTTGTTCTTTATTTCATTTAATTCTGCTCTGATTTTTGTTATTTCCTTTCTTCTGCTGACCATGGGTTTCACTTGTTCTTCTTTTTCTAGTTTTTTAAGGTGTAACATGAGGTTATTTATCTGGGATTTTTCTTGTTTCTTGAGATAGGCCTGTAATGATATAAATCTCCCTCTTAAAACTGCTTTCGCTGCATCCAAAACATTTTGGTAGGATGTATTTTCATTGTCATTTGTTTCTATGTATCTTTTGATCTCTCCTCTAATTTCTTCTTTGACCCAGTCGTTCTTTAGAGGTATGTTGTTTAATCTCCATGTATTTGTGTTTTTTCCTGCTTTCTTTTTGCAGTTGATATCCAATTTCAAAGCCTTGTGATCTGAGAATATGCATGGTATGATTTCATTCCCTTAAATTTTGAGGCTGCTTTTATGTCCCAATATGTGGTCTATCCTTGAGAATGTTCCATGTACACTTGAAAAGAATGTTTAGTCTGATGTTTTAGGATGAAGTGCTCTATATATGTCAATTATGTCCATTTCTTCTAATGTGTCATTTAAGGCTGCTGTTTCGTTATTTATTTTCTGTTTGGATGATCTATTCATAGCTGTCAATGATGTATTTAAGTCCCCTAGTATAATTGTGTTTTGGTCAATTTCTCCCTTTATTTCTGTTAGTAGTTGCTTGGTATATTTCGGTGCTCCCTGATTGGGGGCATAAATATTGATGACTGTTATGTCTTCTTGTTGTATAGTCCCCTTTACATTATGAAATGTCCATCTTTGTCTCTTGTTACCTTTTTCACCCTGAAGTTTGTTTCATCTGATATCATTATGGCTACACCTGATTTTCTCTGGGTACCATTTGCTTGGAGTGTCAATTTCCACCCTTTCACTTTGAGTCTATGCTTGTCCTTATTGCTGAGATGTGTCTCTTGGAGACAGCATATGGTTGGGTTTAGTTTTCTGATCCAGTCTGCTACTCTCTGTCTCTTTATTGGTGAGTTCAGTCCATTTATATTTAGGGTGATTATTGATATGTGAGGATTTCCTGTCATCCTGTCTTTAGTTTTCTGGTAAGGCTGTGTCTCCATTGTTTCTTTGCCTTTTTGTTGTTGTCTATTATTTCTGTGTGGTGGTATTCTATGATGTTTCCCTCTGTTTCTTCTTTTATTACAGTATATATTTCAGCTCTGGATTTTTTTTGAGTGGGTACCCTTAAGTTTATGTAAAAGAAAGTTTGATATTTAGAGTATTCCATTTTTTTCAGCACACTTACTTTCTCCATTCCCATATTCCGGTTCAGGCCTTTACTCTCCCCCTTTTTATGTTGCCACAAATTGTCCCTGTTGATGATGGTCAAATAGCCTCCTTTAGTATTTCTTGTAGTGCAGGTCGTGTATTAGAAAATTCCCTCAGCTTCTGTATGTCTGCAAAGGTCTTTATTCCTCCTTCATATCTAAAGGATATCTTTGCTGGATATATTATTCTTGGCTCATAATTTCTCTCTTTTAATAGTTTGAATATTTGGTTCCACTCTCTCCTGGCTTGTAGAGTTTCTGCTGAGAAATCTGATGATAATCTAATGGGCTTTCCTTTGTAGGTTACCGTCTTCTTTTCCTTGGCTGCCTTGAGGATTCTTTCTTTGGCGTTGATTTTAGACACCTTCAATACAATGTGCCTTGGAGAAGGCTTGTTGGGATTGAGGTAATTAGGTGTTCTATTTGCTCTTGGATTCGAGGATCCAGTTCTGTCCACAAGTTTGGGAAGTTCTCATCGACAATTTGTTTGAATATATTCTCTGTTCTCTTCTCTCTTTCTTCTCCTTCTGGTATGCCCATTATTCTTATATTGCTCTTTCTGATAGAGTCAGAAAGTTCTTGTAGAGTTCTTTCATTTCTTTTAAGTCTCAAGTCTCCTTCTTCTTCCATCTGTGTAATTTCCATGTTTCTATCTTCGATGTCACTGATTCTTTCCTCCATCTGGTCATCTCTACTACCTAAGCTTGTTATTTCATTATTCATTTCTTCTATTCAGTTGTTAATCTCCAGAAATTCCATTTGGTTCTTTTTTAAAATTTCAATCTCTTTGGTAAAATGCTCATGTTGTTCTTTGATTGCGTTTCTGAGTTCATTAAATTGCCTTTCTGTGTTTTCTTGCATCTCGTTGAGTTTTTTCAGAACTGCAATCTTGAATTCTCTGTCATTTAAGTCATATATTTCCATTTCTTTAAGTTCCTTTCCTGGAGACTTTTTACTTTCTTTCTGAGCTGTCTTGTTGCCTTGGTTATTCATGGCAATTACTGATTTATTATTTCTCTTCCTAGACATCTACAGGAGTGGCTTCTGCAACAGGTTGATAGGAAGAGATCTTTCTTTTGTTTTCCAGTACTTGTTGGTAGAATGTTTTATTTTCTCTCTGACTGCAGCCTTTTTTCCCTCTCTCACATAGTAGTGCTATGTTTTCCCTGCACTATTCCAGCTTCTCACACAATGGGGGGATTCCCTGGACGACGGGCTTCTCGTCTGTTAACAGTTCGCCTGGGTCATAGGGCGCCACGTCCCTGTGGGGATGCGGAGAGCTTTTGAAGTTCCATAGCTCTTTCTGCACCAGATTCAGAGCCCGTATGTTTCAGCAGTTCTGTTTACTCCTGCAGGGATCCGCCCAGATAGGTGGGGCCAGGGGCGGGGTGAATTGTGAGAGGTGGCCCAGAGCAATGGCGGCGACCACCACCACAGGTGGTCCCGCTTCCACAGCTCCCTCCCCTTTGCTGGAACTAGTTGGTCTGTGAATCTGTGTTTGGGGACCACAGTTCTCAGAACAGCAAGTATTCTGTTCTTTTGATCTTACATTGCTACTGTTCTGCTTCTAGCACTGGGAAGGTAGGGGTGGGGCAAGCTCTGGTAGGGTAGGGAGGGACCAGCTAGTCTCAGTGCCTAAGGCTTCCGTTCTCAGCTCGGCAGTGAGGGCTTAAACCACCGATTTCAGCCCTCTTCCCTCAGTCTTTTCTCCGTGGTTCTGCCGTGAGCGAGCTTTGGGTTCAGCCGTGTTATATGCTGCCTCCTCAGCCCTGTGGGCCGTAAGCGGAGCCCTAGCAGTCCGAGTCCTTCCCTCTCCCACAGCTGCGGTAGTTCCGGGAGCAGCGGGCTCAGAGCACTGAGCTAGGTCTGTGTCCTGCCTGAGCGGCTCCGTCTCCGCACTTCTCCTCTCCCTCCTCCCCCGCTCACGCGATTCTCCCACCTTTAGGTGAATTCAGTAGTGGGCCTCTTCGTCTTGCCTGTCTGCTGTGCAGGGAGTCCTTTGTGGAGTTATTGTTGTCCGATTAGTTGTAAATTCCAGGGGAGCTTTACAGTGGCTCACCTCACGCCGCCATTTTTCTGTTTACATTTTATCCAGATTTTTATTTTATCTGTTCTGCATTCCATCTGCTGTGATGTGTTGTTTTGGTTGAATTATATGAGTATGGCAAAAATCTAGCTCAACAATTGGAAAAGGAAGGAGACTTTTAATAGCCTTTTCACATAATTATGTCATTTGGATACCAAACAAAAATCCAACAAGTGGTATCTTTTTAAAGGTTAGTGGCTATGTGTAATCTGAAACCAGATCAGTAAACTTTTTCACCATATTTTAGTGAAATCAATCAGTTTATATTGTGTTTTAAATGGATCTTTTACCGATGCATGATTTTGTAACATCATGCAACAAACATTTGGAAAATATCGATTCCCTGCATTACAAAGATCTTTTAAATGTTGACACATTTCATTATACAAGACCAAAAAGTCATGTTTGTTAATATTAGCATTGATCTTGCCATAAGAGTCTTTAAGCAAAGGAAAGTTGTAAAGCATACAGTGGAGAACCCTAGCTTTCCAGGGTCAAGGTTTTGCTTCAGAGCTCGTATTTTTCATTGGCAACAAATACTGTCAGCTGTTTTCTTGAAATGACAGACCACTTTTCAAACAATTTTTAAGAAAATTGTCAGTGGTGCTAAAGTTGAAAAGTCTGAATTAACGTATTATATGAAAACTAAATTAATCACTTCCCATGTTGGATCTTCGTTTCACATCTCACAGATGGACTTGGGAGGGTTGAATCATCTGTTCCTTCACACCTGACCTAGAAATCTAAGTATTCTTCCATTGCTGTTGGCCCTGGGCCTCAACCATTCTCACACCCCGCTGTGTGGCCCTGGGCTTGGGCCCTCTGAGCGTCTCATTAGAGATAATCCTGATGGAACCTGTGAGATTATGAAGAATGTAAGGCTGAAGATGCAGGTACTTCATGGGATCAAATCCTGGCATCACCCCTTCGCAGCTAGAAGACCTGGGGCTTTTCTTTTTTGCTGCTCTGCAACTCAGTTTCTCCATCTGTAGAAATAGAGATATGGAGCTAACAGTACCTACCTCAAAGGGTTGCTCTGAAAATTCAGTGTACAGTTGACCTTTGAACAACATGGGCTTGAACTGTGTGGGCCCATACTTTGTTCTAAGAACACAGCACATAATATATATAACATGCAAAATATGTGTTAATCGACTGTTTATGTTATGGGTAAGATTTGTGATCAAGAGTAGGCTATTAGTAAAGTTTTTGAGGAGTCAAAAAAGTTGTACATGAATTTGCAACTGCATGAATAAGCCCTGATTATTTGAGTCCACCGTATAGTCTATATATAAACTCTGACATCAGCGTCCGGCACAGAGTAAGTGCTAAGCACGTCATAGTTTCTAGCTTTAGTTCCCATACTTCCAGTAAAAGCAAACAATCTCAGTCAGCCTCGGTATCTGGCAGTGGTCTGCAGACCAACGAAAGCAGCATTCCCGAGGAGCTTGGCAGGAGGATGAATACTCCAGACTCCATCCCAGACTTACCACTTCAGAAACTGCATTTACTGGCTGTGTGACCTCAGTTGGAAAAATTACCCTCTCTAAGCCACGGATTCCTCGTCTATAAAAAGGATTATAATAGCACTTACCTGTACTTCTCCTTTCAGATCTCTAGGATGACATTCTCCTTCTGTCAGTTTTTAGACTGTGCCAACCTCTTTTCTGCCCCAGGACCTTTGCACATACTATTCCTTCTGCCTAGAATGCCTGTTCCCTGGCTCTCTCCATGACTGACTCCTGCTATCTTTTGGGCTTCAGCTTAATGTCACCTCCTCAGAGAGGCTTCCCTCACCACCCTCACCCCGTCCATTGTTGCTCCGTGTCTCTTAACATTATAGATTTCTTTTCAGGTGCTAATCACCATCTCTAGTCATCTTATTTCTGGGTTTTGTCTTACTTGCTTCTTGTCTGCCTTCCCTATCAGAGGGCAAAGATTGGGTCTCTGTCTGTGCACAATGCCTGGCACTGGTGGGTACGCCATAAACATTTGTAAGAGAAATAAATATGTCATGTAATGAATATAGAGTGCTCGTCAGAGCGTGGGCACCTGTTGAAGGTCCCATAATAAACCACTAATATAATGATCTTATGATGAAACAGGCCACCATGCACTCCTGGGTTGCATATGGCCATGGGCCCTGGCCTTCACAGCTGGCTCCTGAAGCAATGCAGAGGCTGATAGAGGGCTTTCCATCGAGGGCTCCAGCACCCAGCCGGTGCCTGTGTGACCCTCCCTCCCTGTTCTGGTAACACGGTTGCACTAAACATGCTGCCTCGTTAAAATATGGAAATAGCTATCATGTTGCTATGACGCATCCCATCAAGCACCCCAAATTATTCTTTGCTGTTTTATACAACACAACATACATTTGTTAACTTTTCAAACCGTAAACACCACCTGTAAAGTGGCTTTAATATTTAATGTAACTATAAATTGTTTTGAAAATAAATCAGCCATGTGGAAAAGCAGCAGAAGGGACAGGAAGCAAATCCAAGAACCTGGCCCTTCTGGGGCAGAGCAGCTGCAGGGCTGAGAGTCAGGTGGCGATTCTGATCACGTGTCAGGTGTTCAGGTGCCCAGATGTTAGCACTTCGTTGGCTGACCCCCCGATGCTGCACTGACTCTGCACCGCGGCAGACCTTGGCCGTCCAGAGGAGGGTAAGTGCGTGGGATCCACTTTGGCCAGAACCGTCTTGGGGCAGCACCGGTGAAGAGGCATTCTCTACTGCTCCGGGGGGGGAGAGCTATGAGCTCTTTGGGCCAAACTGGCTTTGAACCCACAACCAGCCACACTGCCCATTGTCATGGGGTGGGGTTATGCTCGTGTCTAGTGCCTGGTCTGTTTAATTTGCTCACCGCATACTGTTTTCCTCTTCCATGTCTCTGTCCCTTCTCACACACTGGTATGGGGCCTCAGAAAAGTTAACCTGTTTTTTATTTCTTGGTCTTACTTCCCTCATGTGTAAAATTAGGCTGCTAATAATATTTAGCCCGTTGCGTTACTACAGATTTGAAAGGGTGAGTATATAGAAAGGGCTGCAGCAGTAAATGGCACAGAGGACGATACATGTTTGCTGCTGCTGACGGGAGCATGTGACCGCTCCAGTTGCCGTCTTCGCTCCCCAGCCAAGTCCCCCGGCCTCTCAGAGCCTGCTGTGTCCCCTGCTCCGCCCACCACCAGCCCTCTGCCTGCAGTACTTTTTCTTCCTTTGCTGGTCTGATTCACCCCTGTTTATCTCTTGGCTGTCAGCAAAATCAACTGAAATGTTGAACTTTTGAGGCTAGGCAAGTTCTCTCCTCTTGGTGTCACAGGTGCCAGGAGGGTGGGAATTCTCTGATTAGCCCTCGCCTGGGTCATCTGTCGACTTGTGACTGGGGCCAGAAGAGCAGATCAGCAGCCTTATCAAAAGCCTTATGCTGGGGGAGGGGGCTGAGCAATGCCCCAGGAGAAGGGAGCTGCTGTTCTTGGCAGACAAAAATATCATTGTCTATACATTGTCTTAGGACACACATACAATGAAATCTGTGTCCTAGGACAGTCACCCCAGAAGCCATGTGAGGACGAAGTGCAGTGGGTGACCAGTTAAGCAGCTGGTGCTTTGGTCAGGGCTAATAGAATGAGGGCAGAATGTTTGGGAGACATTTCAAAGAAGAGAGAGAGACAGATACAAAGACAGAGAAATAGATACAGAGATGAAGAGATGTCTGAGGCTTGTAACTTGGATGACAAGGGATAATGACAACATCTGCGTCTTACCAGAGACCTCATGTAATGTGGGTGATTATGTAGAGATCTGAGACAATGGTACCCAGCTCAGAGAGGGACACTTCTTTGGAGCTAAAATGGAAGCCCAAAATCTCTCAAATTTAAGTAGATACATAAATATCATGCTAATTCGACTACTGTGTTTCCCCGAAAATAAGACCTACTCCGAAAATAAGCCCCAGTTAAGATCGTCAGCCAGACGGATGCATTTAGTACGTTATGACGATGTTCCAGAAGAAGATGACATGACTGTATTTGAATAAATGTAGATTGTTGTACGAATAAATAAGACATCCTCTGAAAATATGGCCTAATTCGTCTTTTGGAGTAAATATTAATGTAAGACCCGTAATGTAATGTAAATTATGTATCTATGGTATTTAGTAGCCATCCTACTCATTGCTTGGCCCTTGTCGCCAAATTCAAAGTGAAGGCTCATCTCGTCTCCTTGCTATCTCGATCTTTCTGAGCATAGTGTGGGCTCCTGTGTAAGTATCTCTGAAGGTTTGTCCCCTTGGTTCTTTGCTCCTCCAGGGACCATGCTCTTCTGTAGGAGAAGGTTTGGCCCCTAATTGAGCAATTTCATCTTAGCCCCTGAGTTACATGACTGGCCTGAGAACGCAATGTCCTCTGCTCTGCTTGTCAGTGTGCTGCTAGGCATCTTAACACAGCATGCCCAGAAGACAGCTCCTGGTTTTCCTTCCCAAATGTGATCTCATCTCAGTAAATGGCACCCCCATCCACCAAATCCTCAAACCCAAAATGTAGACCTCGAATCCCATCTTTCCCGTTCCCCCATATTCAATCTAGTAATAAATCCTGTTGGCTCCTGTAAAATATATCCCAGTCTCTCCCCATCCAAAATATATTCTTATCACCCCTATTTCTCTCTAGGACAGGGTTTGGCAAACATTTCCTGTAAAGAGCCAGAGAGTAAATATTTTCAGCATCGCAGGCCGTATGATCTCTGTTACAATCACTCAACTTGCCCTTAGTGCAAAAACAGCCCTAGACAATATGTAAACACATATTTATATTCCAATAAAACTTTGTTTAAGGAAAACAGTGGCCACCGGCTACAGTTTGCTGAGTCCTGTTCAAACCTAACCCTAACTGTGTCCAGACCAATGCAAAACCTTCAAACTGAGCTCTCTGCTTCCACTCCCCACATGGCAGTAAAAGAATCAGATAATGTCTGTCCCTGGCTTAAAATTGTCCAGGAGCTTCCCCGTTGCCCTTCCATGGAAATCCGGTCTTCCTCTGCCGTCTCTGCCTTCCCTGGCCCAGCCTGACCTGAGCTCCTGCCCACCTCCTCCCACAGTGCTCCCCACTCACTGGTTGCCTTTCTGCTCAGCTCTCTCCACATTTCCTCTGTAACATTCTTTCCCTAGTTTCCTGGTGTCTGGGTCCTTTTGATCATTCGGCTCCTGACTAGAATTCCTCCTCCCCAAGGAGAAGCCCTCTGACGCTTACCTAATGCTGCCTCCTTCTCAGGACCCCATCAGAAACTGTCTTCTTTGTGCTTGTTTACTGTGTGTCTTCCCAACCTGACATGAAAGCTCTGTGGAAGCAAGCACCTCGTCTGTGTGTTCAGCACTAAATACTGTGCACAGTGTGATTTGAGTAAATCCTCAAGTCTTGCTCACAAATGAAGAGGGGTCACTGGTCTGTATGTGCAGGCAATGCCTTTTCCATCATCTGCTCACCTCAGGCTTCTCCAGCTTTTACTAAGCCCTTCTCATGGTGGCCTAGAAAAGGCTTGCCAAGACCAAAACAAAACAAAAGAAAAACACTGCCGCCTGAGTCATTGTGCTTGTCTGGGGACTCCTGTGCAGACTTATTGGTCATCCCAAGGCCAAGCCGGGAGAAAGGCTGCCTTCTGACAGCTGAACTCCACACGGGTGTCCTTATCAGCAGCTGCCATGCTGCAGAAAAGAGGTAGAAGCTTTGGTCCTATGGAAGCGCCACTTCAGAAATCCTGCCTTCTGTTCCTGGTGCACCCTCATGTGTGTTACAAGTTTACTCAAGCTTAATTTCATTGTTTCTGAAGTGCGTTTTCTTAGGTACTCTCACTTCTTTCATTCTCTCACTCTCATTCTCCCACCCCTCCCATCAGCTCCATTTTCATTAGGACATTGGGGCAAAAGACTAAACATTTGCCACCAAACTTCATTTCTTTCTTTGTTCCTTGGTCACAGAACCCTGATTTTATTGAGGGTGGCAATGAACCCAGCAAAAAGACTCCATTTGGCAGCCTGTTTTGCAGTGAAGGGCGGCCATGTGACCATGCTGTGAGACATAAACAGAAGCATTGATGGAACTTCTGGGAAGGGTACTGAAAGGGTGCTGACTCAGCTAGTGCCTCAGTCTGCTCAGCCCGCCATAACAGAATTCCATGGACTGGGTGGCTTTAATAACAGACATTTATTTTCTCACAGTGCTGGAAGCTGGAAGTCCGAGATCAGGGTGCCAGCCAATTTGGTTCCCTGGGGTCAACTACCTTCCAGGCTTGCAGACAGCTACCTTCTCACTGTGTCTTCACATCTTCTGATGAGAGAAAAAAATGAGAGAAAAGAGAGAAAAAGAAATCTCTCTCTCTCTTCTTCCAATACAATTGGATTAGGACCCCACCCTTACGAACTTATTTAACCTTAATTATCCCCTAAAAGCCCCATCTCCAAATACAGTTACACTGGGGATTAAGGCTTCAACCTGTATATTTTGGGGGGGGGGTGGCAAAATGCAGTCCACAATAGCTAGGCATTACATCATTCAGTCTTCCCCGTCTTTCCTTTTCCTCCTGCCTTGAATGCAGATATGATGGCTGGAACTTCAACAGCTGTCTCAGACCACGTGGTGACCTTGAGAATAAGTTCCAGGTGCTGAGGATGGAAGTATAGAAAAATGAAAAAAACTGCTGATTTTGTGGGGCCACCATATCATCACTAAAATGCCTGTGTTAGGATTTGCTTTATGTTAGAGCACTGGTTCTTAACCACGGCTGCACATGGGAATAATCTGGAGTCTTGAAAAATACTGGTTCCTAGGTGTCACCCACAGAGGTGCTGACATAATTTGTCTCGTAGGGTACAGCCTAGGCATCATGATTTTTAAAAATCTCTGGTGGTTCTAATGTGCTAAGGTCAAGAACATTGTGTAGAAGAATAAAGTCTCATGCAAGAGAATAAACTGTAAACTACAGCATTTTGGTTCTGTTATAGGACACCAACATAACTCCTAACAATCAGAAATCTCATTTGGGAGATGAGTCACTTTCATCGTCTAAGACTGACAGAGCAAGAACCCCCCAAAGCCAGCGGGAGCTCTGTGCACATCCTGCCGTGTTCAAGTTCTCAGTGCAAGCTGAGTGCTGACAGAGCTGTGAGGTATTAACCACAGTTTTTATTCCTTTACCCAAATGAATGAATGAAACAGTGTGCACAGCTGAAAATAAACTCCAGGATTAAAATAAGCATTCAAATTTAAACTAGTCAGATGTGACATTTTTTGTCAAGAAATACATTTCTGACTGAAATCCATTGACAAGGATCATTAGAAGCCAATGAACTCCTTCCTATGAGCCAAACGTCCCTGCCTCTCCCCAGCCCAAATGAGAAAAGACCAGGATAGAAGCTCTGCCAGTTGGTGAGAGAGCTGGTTTAAAATAAGCAGGTGCCGTGTTCAGACCCCAGCTCTACCACTTAAAAGCTGAGCGCTTTTGGGCAAGTCACTTAACCTCTCTGTTTCAGACATTCCCCTGTGCAAAATGGTGTTCATGGTCCCACCCAGGACCCAGGATTTTGAGGAGGAATAAACAATAATGGACAAAACAGCACTTAGCTTCACGCCTGATGTGTAGTAACTGCTCAGTAAATTTCAGCTCTCACTCTTTGGTGTGACCAGCTGTTATCTCGTCCTGTGCGTCCTTCCTGGGAGGGGGGAGGCTCCTCCCCTCTGTTTCTGGAAAACAGTGCTGAAATAGGGCTGCTCTTATAAGGAGGATGCTAAATGAGCAAGCACATGTCTGGAAGTAAAGGTAATTCATCCCTGAAGAGACACCATCTCCTGGGTTCAGGGGTTAATGGGCTCCGAGGATTCATAACAAACAGAGCTTGAGACAAATTGGCTGAGCAGCTATTGTTCCTCAGACAGCTCTTCAACTGTGTCCCATTTATTAGCATGGCTGCCTGAGAACCAAATTAAAAGGCAAGTCCCCTCAAAGACAACAGAAATCGAGAGCAAGAGGCAAAACACCCTGAAAGTTTGAGCCGGCACCAGAGAGGCCACGCTTCTTCATCTGCTGCCAACCTCCAAACACTGAAGTCTGGAGGAGGCGGGACAGGAGCCAGCCACTGAAGGCATGTGCTCTCCTCAGTAAATATGGGGGCTGCCAAGAACGGAGCCCGTGGAAAACACTTACAGATGACAGGGAAACACATAGCTAGCATGATCCTCTGCAATCACAACGTGCATCGTGGAGGAAGACAAGAGGAAACAAACCATTCTCTTTGGGACTGTCTATATGTGAGTGTGAGACCAGGAGCGCTTATTACAATGTGTCCAGCTGTGGGGCTACATCCCAGAGAGCAGTTCCAGGCTCTCGGCCTCACGTGGAAAGGTGCTGGCTCGGTTAGTAGATGGTCATCAACTGTGACTAGTTGGCTGTCATCTGTAACCATTAGCCATTAGCCACTAATATAATTGCCATGGCTACGCGGGCAAGTTGGTTTGTTGGCAGAGAAGTGGATGGCAGATTATGGATTTTGTGGCTCCTGCTTCCTGTGTCTCCAACCCAGCCACCAGCGAGGATATAGTGGTATGATTCCCCTATCTATGGCTCCGTGGGTGTTCCTTTTTGGCCTCACCATATCCTGCGTTCTTGTGTGGGGAGCGGGAGCTGAGACTCTGCATGATACTGGCCTAGTGTCATCTGTGGCTTATTGGATGTTATCATCCTCCTGGAGCCTGTGGAAAAGCTCCTCATTCAAACACATGTCCCGAGAGCTACAGCAGAGCCCCCGGGGACTGGCATGCTGGTTCTGCTGTTCACTGCCTGTGGATTGGGTCAGCCCATTTTCTAGGAAGGCCACGGAGTGGTGAGAGTTTAAGATCCTAGAAGCTTTTGAGTGGGCGTGTGAGGCTGGGTGATAGAATGGCAGGAATCCTTGCAGATCTGTGGGCTCTGTGACCAGAAGGATGCAGGCCTACGTGGATGATCAGCTTCTATCAGCTTTCTCAAAGTTGGGCCCTGGAACTATGTTAATCCTGGGTTCTGGCTAATCATGAATTTCTGGGTCCTACTCAACCTCCAGGATCAGATTCATTGGGAGAGAGTACAGGAAACTTGCACTTTCATAGAACACTTGGGGGAGATTCCTATGCCTACAGAAGCCATGGTTTCTAAGCCTGAGCATGCATCAGAATCACCCTGGGAGCTTGCTAACACACACTGGAGGGCCCCAGCTCAGCCAGCACCCCCATTTAGTAGGTCTGGGGTGCCACCCACAGACCTGCATTTCTAACAAGTCCCCCACATGCTGCTCATGCTGGAGGAACCACACCTGAAGTAGCACTGCATTAAAGAATGCAAATTACTCAACTACACGGTTTGCACTCAGGCTAAGCAAAGTGTCACTTGTCAATGAGCATGTAGGGAGCCCCAGCTGAGCTGCACACCTTTTTATCTGCAGGCATTCCAGAGTCGGGCCAAACCTTCATTCCTAGGCCACAAAAGGAGCCTGCAGGTGTCACCTGAGTTAACAATGACTCTAGTTTGTTCCAGGCCTTCCCTGTGGAAAGGAAGGCCTAGACAGTGCTTCTCAACTGAGGGAGATTTTAAAAGCCCCCTGGTGCCTGAAAAGAATGTTAAACGAATTAATTTAGACTCTGTGGTGGGGTGGGAGGAGGACGTAAGCATCATCAGTTTTTAAAGCTTCCCTGGACAGTCCAATGTACAGCCAGGGTGGAAAACTAGTATAAGCATTATTAACCCCGACGACGGTTAGAGAACCAGCCAGGGAGTGCTGAAAATAGAACAACTGCCAGGCCCCACCTCTCCCTAGAGATTCCAATTTGCTGATTTAGGGTGGAGTCTGGGCATTGGCATTAAAACAAGAGCCTCTGGGAGATTCCCAGGGCAACTGGGGTGCAAGGGTCCAGACCTGTTGCCCTAACAGAGAGGGACTCCAGAGCAGTAGACCTTGGGAAGGATTAAGGGGGGAGGAGGAAGCCAGGAATTGGGCCAGGTTCATTTGGGTCACCACAATCAGTTACAATGGTAAAGCAATTCATAATAGCATAAAACAGTTTTGTGAAGTGTGGTCAAAACAATTCTTTTGCCCTTACATCAGAAACAACTGCAAACTCAGACTTTCTTCCTCATTGGCTTGGACAGGCATTTGCTGAAGTGGAGCAGGGAGGATAAAAACTTTCTCTGCAGACTTCAGACCTGCCTCCCCTGGGATGCACAGAGAGGAGTACCCCATGTTACTGGATTTCTACAGTCCTTGCAAAGGACCACGGAGGAAGGTCTGCTAGAATTTCTGCCTCATCTGACTTATTTTGTATTAAAATGCAGGTTCCCTAGGTGCTATGTCAGCCTTCTACACCTGGGGCTAAGACCCTGGAACCTGCATTTTAAACAGAAGTTCTGGGTGATTCTAATGAGTATTATAATCAGAGGACCACTCATATGAGATTCTAGCTGCCTAAGCAAAGGGAAGGTTTAGAGGTGAGGCAGAGAAGAGAAGGCGTAGTTTTTTGTATCTCTCGTTTACCCGAGGTCTCTGCTGGGTACAGGAGCACTCAGAAAAAGCTCTTCACAAAGATAAGGGCTGACCTTTTACCAAAATTTACATCTGGGTCCAATAAATGGAGATGATTTACCCACACGAGCCTGGTGTCATACTCAGCTGTCTTTGTTTTGATGTGTTTTTAAGACCTTTCTAATCGGATGAGCTAGATTGCTGGCAAAGAAAAGGAATAGATTTCTCTTCTCTCTGGGGAATTCTGTATCTCTTCACTGGAGATTTAGGCTGCTCATCCCAACAAGAACGAATGTTTAACGGCCCTGTTTTTGCCAATGGTCCCGGCCTGCTGTGTCTCCTCATGACAAATGTCCCTTTACAATCTGCTCACCCTGGGGTTACCAAGGATTTCAAATTGGGTTGGGGGGAGGGAGAGGAGGGAACTATTTTCAGTCTGCTATGACCTTGGCATTCATAAATTAACTTTGAAAGATCCAAAGGTCTGTGACCCACAGCCATGTGCCATTTGGATGAGGCACAAATTTGGGCAGTATGTCTGAGGTTGTTGAGGTGAGTGGGTCTTGCAGCTGGGGAAGGGGCGAGGTGACCACCAGCATCTTAGCTCTGTGGAGCTCATGACATGGAGAGAGTTGTGATTCCTGGTGAAAATGATCATGTCGTTGGAAAGAAAATTTCAGAGAATATAAAAATAACCATCAACTCATGATTTGGGACAAAGCCAGGAATCTGTGCTATCATCTCCAACACTTAGAATACAGGATTCCCGGGGGATCTCAGAATCAGCCCTCCCGTGTATCTGTGGGCCACTGCATGTCACATGGTGAGGGAAAGAACAATAACAGCAGCTCAGGTTTACTGAGTGCTTATTATGTGCCAGGAAAAGTACTCAAGAGCTTAGCACATGTCATTTCATTTAACCCCCACAGTAACCATAGAGGTGCATGTTTGAGATCACCATTTTCTTGGTGAGACACAGAGAGGTTATCCAGTTTCAACAAAGCCCTACAGCTAGACAGTGGCAAAACTGGGATTTGAACTGAGAAAGACTCTGTCCTTGACCAAACTTCTTGGGCCTGCCTAGTCCAGTCTTAGCAAAGAATTCTGCTGAGTCCGTTTAGAGAGATTCCCCCATCCTTGATATCTGATTACCCTTAATATCTGGTCATGTTCTATCTTTGATGTTGTCATGCAGCGTGTTTTTTTTAAAAACAGATGCTGTCATGCAGGGACTCATGAGGGTTCGCTGGTCCCGCTCCCCACATAAGAATGCAGGACATGGTGAGGCCAAAAAGGAACACCCACGGAGCCATAGATAGGGGAGTCATACCAGTATATTCTCGCTGGCGGCTGGGCTGGAGACACAGGAAGCAGGAGCCACACTATTCGCAACCTGCCAAACACTTCTCTGCCAACCAACCCCACTTGTTAGCTGCATTCGCCTTGCTAACTGCAATCCGCTCTTGCTAGCTCAGCCACCACCTTCTTGCTAGCCCCCATTTTCTGCTAGTGTAGCCACAGCCGTTATATTAGTGGCCAATGGCTCACTGGTTACAGCTGATGGCCAACTAGCCACAGCTGATGGCCATCCAATCACAGTTGATGGCCATTTACTACCTGAGCCAGCACCTTTCCACGTGAGGCCAAGAGCCTGGAAACTGCACTCCTGGCTCTGTCCCCACAGATGTTTAAGTCCTTGACCTGCTGAGGGGACAGAGCCAGGAGCGCAGTTTCCAGGCTCTCGCCCTCACGTGGAAAGGTGCTCACTCAAGTAGTAAATGGCCATCAACTGTGTTTAGATGGCCATCAGCTGTGGCTAGTTGGCCGTCAGCTGTAACCAGTGAGCCATTGGCCACTAAAATAACTGCTGTGGCTACGCTAGCAGCAAATGGGGGCTAGCAAGAAGATGGTGGCTGAGCTAGCAAGAGCAGATTGCAATTAGCAAGTGAGGTTGGTTGGCAGAGAGCAGTGGACGGCAGGTTGCAAATAGTGTGGATCCTGCTGCCTGTGTCTCCAACCCAGCCGCCAGCGAGACTATAGTGGTATGACTCCCCTACCTATGGCTCCGTGGGTGTTCCTTTTGGGCCTCACCATGTCCTGTGTTCTTATGTGGGGAGCGGGAGCTGAGACCCCGCCTGACACCCTGCATGACACCTGCCTTTAGCAAGAATCTTGTTAGGTCAGTTTAGCAAGAATCCCCTCAGCCTTGATGTATTCTCTTAGCAATTTTCCACCCACTGACCTCCTCACGCTGTTCATTGGCTGTAAATCCCACTTGTTCCTGGCTGGATTCCCGGTTGAGCCCGGTCTCTCTCCCCTGTTGTGCTGTCCCTATTGTACTGGTCTTGATGTGGTCTTTCTTACCATTACAACACATGCCAGAACAACTTAATAGAACACAGGCAGTTGGTCTCTAGTACCTACATTCTTAGTCTTCACAATGTCCTACCCGACCAGCGCTATTCAATAGAACTGTAATGCACACCACATATATCATTACATTTTTTTTCTGGTAGCCACATTGACAAAAGAAAACGAAACGGGTGAAATTATTTTTTTTGAAATATTTTTCTTACCAACTATATCTGATATATCCTTTCAACATGTAGTTGATACTAATGAGATATTTTACATCCTCTTTTTTCTACTAAGTCTTCAAAACCCAGTGTATATTTTGCATTTTGAGTGCCTCTCAGGTTGGATGAGCACATTTCAGCTGCTCAGTCTCTATAGACAGGGCTGTGCAGTGCCGGACCACCCCCTGGCAGGACGCTTGAGTTGGAAGATTTGTTTATGGAAGTGCGTGGGGCAAAGGGAGCCGTGAGAGTGGAGGAGAGGAGGAGAAAAAGGAGACAAGGAAGCTGGCTGAGCAGAGGCACTGCAGACAGCCCTGTGGGGGGATTTGCTGCCATAGGGGTTCAGGCCTGGAGCTGGGGAGTGCCTGGGATGGAGGTAAAAGTGGCCTGGATGAGGAAGTGAGAATAGCAGGTAGTGAGTAGATAGAGGAACTGGGACAGAAAGGGCCTGTGGGGTCAGGAAGGCAGGCCAGTGGGTAGGAGTGTCTCTTCAGTTGTAATGTGTAAGGATAGCACCTGGGACCCTCTTCAAATGCAGATTCTGACTCAGCTAGTCTGAGATGAAGCCTGAGATCCTGCATTTCTAAGGAATGCCAGGTGTGGTGATGTTGCTGGCACTTGGACCACACTTTGAGTGGCAGGGACTAGAAGACATAGACTGGTGCTTTGAATGGTTGACAAGCAACATGGCAGGGGCTGAAGCTGAAACGTACCTAAGCCATGGAGAGCTTTTGGCTTGAGTTCCTTCCAGGTCATGGCAATAAAAGTTCTAGCTTGCTCCTATTGAGCACCCACTGTATGCCAGGCACTGTATTTTATGCTTTATACCAAGGTCAGTAAATTATGGCTGCTGAACCAAATCCGGCCACTTCCTGTTTGGGTAAATGAAGTCTTATTGGACTCTAGATACACTCATTTGTTTACATATTGTCACCACTGCCTTCATGACCATATGGCATTCAAAGCCTAAAATATTTACCATCTGGCCCTTCATAGAAACATTTTGCCAATCCTTTATTTGTACATTATCTTATTTAATTCTCATCACATTGCCCTATGAGGTTAATAATATATTGTCCCTTTTTTACAGATGAACAAAGGCTTAGAGGCATCAAGGAGCTAGCCAAAGGCCTCACAGCTAGTAAAAGAGGCAGCTCTGGTCCTCATACCTAGGCTGACTGTGCTAAGGAGCCCAGCACACAGGCTCTCTCCACTATACTAGTCTCATGGAAATAGGATTGGTTTCTACAAAGCAAAACCATCTATGTGTGAGCAGCAGAAGTCACAATGAAAACAGGTCATTATTTTGTGGATAGGGCACAGACACACATATTCCTTGAGCACCTACTACGTGCCAGCACATGCTGAGTGCTTTCTGTTGTGACTCGTCATCCCTCCCCTGTCCCGTTTGCCCACCTCTGCATTTCCCTGCAGCAGTGACTGCCTCCCACCCCAAACTCTGGCATGTCTTTGCTGGAGGCCTCTTTCTCTACTGGGGGATGGCAGTAGTTAGATAAATACCCCAACTTCCCCGACTCTCAGTGGAACCGTTCAGAGGCATGGCCTATAGGTGTCTCCAAGGTGCACACAACAGTAATTTGCTCACTAGTGGCTTTCTCCCTCCCTTGCCCCAACATCACTTTCCCAGTGCCCACTTGTACTCCTGAGGATCACCTCCCAAATCAACTACCTGCCCCCAAATCCTGTCAGGCTCTGCTCTCAGGGAAACCCAAACTAAGACACACAGTTGGTCATTTAGATACCATGATAACCGTGAAAGCGCGTGTGGACTGACATCCTACAGGAGAGGAAACCGAGAGGCTGGTAGCTTGTCTCAGTTACAGGGGTTCGCGGCCAGATCTGTGTGACTCACACCACGCAAGCTCGCTGATTATATGGTGATGGTGGTGATGAGCAAACCAAATGGGTGCTGTGAACAAACATGAGGGAAGGTGTCCAAGTTTTGTCCACCTGTTAGAACTGGGATTTGACCCAAGGAAGCCTGCAGTAGAGACGTGGAGACCCCCCACAAGGTTGTCTTGGGCTTGCAGTTGTCTCCTTGAGGTGGGGGCGTCTCTCACCTCTGCCCACTGTGGAATAAACATCTTCAACGACTGCTCCTGGTGCCAGGTGCCATGGTTACCACTGGGTACCAGGCTGAATAACAGTGATGGCAGCTGCAGCCATCTTCCCCGCCGTTTCACATCCCCACTCCCCAGTTCTGGAGTAGGAAGGGGGCGGATCTTGTTGCCATGAGAACAAAAGGGAACCGAGCTCATGACCTGTCCCTAGAAATCCAGTGAACTTAGCCACAGTGTCCGCTTCCCTGGAAGAGCACTGCTCTGTTCTACCCCCCTCCCCGCCAAAGCAGGACATGAGTGAGAACCCGCCTGCCTGCCAAGTGTGGATGCTGTTGCTCTCAGCCTTGCTGCTCTTTGATGTGATTATTCTCAAACCCCAAGCTTGACCTTCTCGTTCCCTGTTTCTCTTCCTCCTGCTCTCTCACCCATGTGCAGTCTTGTAAAAGCTGCAGACCCCTTGCTGGGGAGTCATTCCAATCAGGAGAGAGGCCAGTGAAGTCCTGGGGGCTCCCTCCAGTGGTTCTGAGTGGTTGAGTTATTTACCCCAGTCTTCTCATCTAGAAGGTGGGACAATGGCTGCTGTGAGGAGTAAATGGAAGGACCATAGCACAAAAGTTCAGAGCCTAATCCTTGAGTGGGACAGACCAACTCGAATCCTACCGCACGCGTGATCTGAGACCGGTTCATTTTCTCAACCCGTTTTCTCTTCTGTGCAGTGAGGATCCTAGTTGTCTCGCCTTGCTGAGCTTTCACTGCTAAAGCATGCAGCATCGTGCCTGTTTGCCTTTCTTTGTCAGTGTGCCCTGCCTGCCTGAGACCCTTGAGCTAAGGGTGGTGACTGTTCTCTCTTATTTCCAACCAAGTGCAGTGACACGAGTCTGCCCTTCTGGGAAGAACAGCTTGCCTTCCCACCAGGTGCAGAGACAGGAGATAAAACACCTCTGTTTCCTCTCCGAATTGCTGTGTCTGTTACCAGTGTCTGATAAAATAGTTCCAGCTGGGTGGGCCCCAACAGCTCCAGCGGGGAGATGAAGAGCTTGGATCTGACAGAGACGCAGAGCTTCTCAAAGCCAGTGGTGGTGGCCCTCTCATGACTGTGCGGCTTGGGGCAAGGGTGGCAGAGCTGAGGGCAGGGAAATGGGAAAGATCTGCACAGTTGCTTTCCCCAAATCATGGTGATTCATCCCTCCTGCCTTCCCACCAGCCATCAAGGTGCTCTGACAGCACAGCAGGGCATTAAGGGGACAGGGTGGCTCCAAAATCCATGATGGGCTTTGGGATGTTTTAGGGTCTCCAAGAACTGTGGTAAAATTTTGCAAGTGTGCACATTTTGATAGAGAGAGGGGGACCAAAGTAGTCACTCAATTCTTATAGACAGGGTTCTTCAACTCTGCTCCCCATGGCACTGGCCTTTCCCCACTTGCAAGAGAAAATTGTTAAATTTTCAGGAATTTTGAGAGCTGAATGTTAAAAGCACAAGCATGAAATATCAAATGGTACAAACATACAATGAAATGAGTTATGTTAAAAGCAAAGGTAGTAAATACTCAACAGTCATCACTTCCGAATTAGTTTCTTCTTGTTTCTGTTTTCTGTGCCCCGGAGGACGCACACCTCTCGTATCTGCGGTACTAGTAATGTGGGTTCAGGTACGTTATACCCGCCGCTTGACACGGCCATGCTGACAGTGTTTATACCACAGAAACTGGAAAATGCTTCCATCCAGCCTCACTTCCTGAGCGCTGGCATGTCACAGTCCCTGCTCCACCAACCCCGAACTACCTGATCTGGTCTGTTACAGATACAGATCCCAGAGCCCCTCTCTAGGCCCAGCAGTCACTGGGCTGGTCCGAGGATCTATGTTTTTAGAGAGCTCCACAGGTGATGAACAGCCTCTAAACACAAGCGATGAGAAGGAGGAAGACAGGAAAGGAGAGATGGTGCGAAAAGCGAACAGGAGGGAAAACGGCCCCAGGTGATTTTTCTCAGGATCAGCCATGAGACAGTTGTAGAGCCGCAAGGGCTGGATGCCAGCGTCTGCCATCGTTCATTAGTATTATGTGTGGAGCACTCAGTACAGTGTGGCACGGCCCTGACTGCCTTAAGTGTAGGTTTCATTAACATCTCACTTGATGCAAAAGCTATTTATCACACCATTTTACAGGTGAGGAAAGTGAAGTTAAGGTCCAGTGCCTTGCCCAAGGTCCACATCCAGGAAGAGTTAGATTCAAACCACAAGAGGAGCTGGCCACAGAAGCCGTGAGCTCAGTGTCCAGCCCATGGGACCTCAGGAAATGTTAACGGAGGGACTTATTTAGAAGTCACTGTCAGAGCAGCATTTCCTCTGGAGGGGTTTGAAGACCAAGATCATTTCTTGAATGCCATCGACTTTCTCTTAAGCCAGGAGAAATGCAGCTCAGCGTGGGATATGAATAGTCAAGGCAGACCCCATCCAGGGGTCAGGTGTGGGCAGAGGTCCCACACAGCAGGGGCTGTTCACGCGGGCTTTCCACTGGTTCCTCCTCCTGAGTCCCTTTGTTGGGCCGAACAAATATGCTCAGGACACGTCGGTGAGAATGAAAAGAAAGGTGGTGATGAGCTCCCAGTGTGGTCTGGCAGATTCAAACAAAATCACACAAAAATTAGAAACACGGCAGGAGTCACCAAGAAAGCCAGCTCACAACTTGTTGTAATAAATTTAGTTTATAAACGTATGAAGTGGGACAATTAAGTTTGTGAACTTGTTGCAATGATGTTGCTAATGTTTTTTTGATATCAGAGGGATCATTCATGATGAATTTGTACCAACTGGACAGACAGTTAACTAAGTTTACTATTTGGAAGCACTGAAAAGGCTGTGTGAAAAAGTTGGACAACTTAACTTTTCGCCAACAATTCATGGCTCTTGCATCACAACAAGGCACCAGCTCACACGGCACTGTCTGTGAGGGAGCTTTTAGCCAGTAAACAAATAACTGCATTGGAACACCCTCCGTACTCACCTGATCTGGCCCCCAGTGATTTCTTTATTTACCCGCAGATAAAGGAAATATTGAAAGGAAACATTTTGATGACATTCAGGACATCAAGTGTAATACGAGAACAGCTCTGATGGCCATTCCAAAAAAAGAGTTCCAAAATTGCTTTGAAGGGTGGACTAGGTGCTGGCGTTGGTGCATAGCTTCCCAAGGGGAGGACTTTGAAGGTGACCATAGTGATATTCAGTAGTGAGGTATGTAGCACTTTTTCTAGGATGGGTTCACAAACTTAATTGTCTGGCCTTAATTGTCTGGCCTCATATTTAGTCAAAAGTGAGCAGACAAACCTTGTTGGGGCGCAGGAGTCTCAAAGTGGAGAAGGAAGAGATGACGATGGGCAGTTCAGGTGATGTCACATGTGAAAGGCTGGCCAAGAGGCTGACTCCAGAAGTCAGGGAAGGATGTGGAGGTCTGTAAGAGTGGAAAGGAGCTTGAAAGGGCCATCCTTGCAAAGCCCTTGGGGGACCCTGGAGGATCCTGACTGAAGGCACGACGCTGTGTGGTGTCAGTTATGAGAGCACCCTACACCGAGGGTCCAGCATGGGGCCAAGAGGCTGTGGTGGGTGGGGGTGCCCCTGGAGATCCAGAGCTCCATCTGGCTGGCTTCCCCAGGGGATTCAAAGGACAGCATACAGCTGAGGCCAAGAGAAACCCTTTCCTGCTGTCCTCTCACCACCATGCAGGCCCCTAAGAACTGTGTTTCCCAGAACTAGGATCTGAAAGAATTCTGGAAAAAGGGTGTGTTGTAGTCAGAAGGATCTGGGAATGGCTGTATATCATATCCTACAGCATAGAGATGACAATGACCACCTTAAAGGCTCTGGAAAGTTCTGCAGACAAGAAATCTTTTGCACTTCGGTAGCAGACAACGGCAGCCTCACCATGTCCCATCAGATCCCTCGTGCCAGTGTCTGTCCCACCTGGTGTCAGCGCCCTCTTACTTCTAACCGGCAGGGCACCTGTGGGTGGCTCTTCTTCAGGGAACTCGCCTCGGCTGTGGGACCTGTGTGCCTACCAGCATAACAGAAAGTGCCTTGGCGTTTACTTTGCTGGGCAACCCTTGAGCAGTGACCAACTACTGTCCTGACTAGGGCAGTTCTGAGGCCCACTGAGAGCCCGGAGCTGTGCCCCGGGGACTTGGCCTGGGCTCTGGCATTAGCTCAGACCTGTCCTGATTCCCAGCCACCCCTCCAGTCAGCTCAGGAACACACCCTTCATCAGCGTTTACACTAGGGCCAGCCTCTGGGGAACTGGACCTCAAATACCTCATTGCTCTGACATTCCAACTGCTTTTTCCTGAAACACCTGTCAGTATCATTCGGATCTTGTGTTCTTTGACACATACTTTTGACAAACTCCACCTTGGAGAATAGCCTCCAACCACTGAATTGATTTTTCTGGAGAGGAAGAGACCTGATTTGATGAGAATAGAAGGCATCCATCATCTGGGGCCTAGCTCTTGCTCAGCACCTTCTCTCTGAAGCCTTCCTTTGCTGTTGTAACCCCTGCAGGTTTCTGCAAGGGGTGCAAACAGAGATTTCCTCTTTCAGGCCGTGCCCAACCTGTGTCAGGTTTCAGGAATCTAACCCAGGGATTCAGCATATTGGGCGGGCGATGGTGACAGATATTTCTAGGCAAGCACGATTAATCCCTGTCACAGTGCACGTTTATTTTTAGAGAAACAGGACACCATAAACTAGTCCTCGCTCAGCAGCTTGAATCTACTTACCTTTCAGTGGCAGGAGATTTGCCTGGGTCAGAAAGTCATCAACTCAAATGCTGCCTCAGCCAGACAGATAATGTAAATGAGTGAGTCAGACCTTCTATGAGGCAACTGGGATTGACTGGGACAAAATGGGGAGCATGTGTCCCATCTAAGGGGGCATCTGCCAGTGGCTCCAAGCCAGTTGTCACTGTGCAGGAATTATTGCACCCAGGTGCTTGAATGTTTTTATGAGAAGCCAGAGATCCAGATTATATTTGAAATCCCTTGACTTTCAAATATTAGACAACAATTCCAATGTTTTGAAAATCTGTCCTACCAAGTATTACAGATGTGCAGGCTTGATGAGAGATGCCGGGTTCTGATCTTGGATTCGATTACCTGCAAAAGGCCAAAGGCAGATGGGGAGAGACACAGCCCTGGATTAAGAGGTCTGCAGGTTTACCCTCCCCCCATGCATGCTGCCCACTCACTGGTCCCTCTACCTGCAGCACTTACGCGACAACCCCTTGCCTGGCTAACTCCTCATCCTTTAGACCTTAGCTTCCTCCTGACCGCTCAGATGGCCTGGCCTCCCCACAGGAGAACCCTCATCACCCCTGTACCTCCCCTTTCATAAGACTCACACCTGTTCAAAGTCAATCTTCCCTACAAATCTGCATGTTCTGTAAAGACCAGAACTGTGTCTGCCTTGTTCTCTGTTACATTCCCAGCACTGGGCACAATTCCTGACACATAGTTGGTGCTCAAAAGGTTTATTTTCACTGAAGAAAGAGCAGAGCACCCAAGAAGCTTCCCTAAAAGGGAAGGGAGATTCTAGACTCATCACAGGGGATTCTGCTGCTCTTTGCCAACACGCAGGGTGGTGTTGGCACTTGTTGGGAATGTTCCTGCTTTCCCAAAGAGCAGGCAGTGCTAAGCAGGTCCAGAGTTTAGGGCTGTTCATGTGGAGTTTTGTGAATGGAACTCCCCAGAACAAGGGATGGCGAACTACAGCCTTGGGCCAAATCCTGTCACTGAGTTAGCAAATAAAGTTTTATTGAAACATAGTTACACCCATTCATTTATATACTAACTGTGGCTACTTTTTTGCTACAACAGCAGTGTTGTGTAATTGAGACAGAGTCCCTGTGTTCTGCAAAGCCTAAAATATTTACCATTTGGCCCATTAGAGTAAAAGTTTGTAGACCTTCCTCTGCCCCAGAGTTGCGCAGTGCCCAGCCAGCATGGCCGTACAGGGCAGCCATGTTGGGAAATGTTTTTAGTCTAAATTCTGAGAACCACCAGCAACTGGGACTACACTTCCCTGCAGGGTTTGTGCACTGACATTTTGGCAGAATCCCTACTTTTGTCAGACCCGCTCACCATTCCTACCCATGGATAAAAAAGAAGAAGGAGGAAGGTAGTACTCTTTTGGGGACACCGCACTGTGTGGAACAGCGACCACCTTGCCCTTTGGCCCCCTCCATATCTTACTAGATTGATAGTGTGGAAAATGTTAGGGACTGTGACGGTCTCTTTGGCCCAAAGCTGTTAAGCTTCAGCCCAGGAGCTTCTGAGTGTGGAGAAAGGATCAGGAAGGAGATGGAAGAGGTGGGAAAGTGACCGTTAGGAGACAGGTAGGGTGGCCTGCAGCCCCACCTTTCGGCCTAGCAAGGATGTCAGTCTCCCATGATGCTGTGAACTGAATGTTTGCATCCTCCCTCCAAATCCATATGTTGAAATCCCAACCCTCAAGGTGATGGTGTTAGAGGTGAGGCCTCTGGGAGGCGATTATGTGCTAAGGATGGAGCTGCCATGACTGGAATCAGTGTTGTTATAACCCAGTCTTCTGGCACCTGGATATTGGACTTTCCAGCCTCTCCAGAACCATGAGAAATAAATTTCTGTTGTTTGTAAGCCACTCAGATGGTGATACCTTGTTATAGCAGCTAGACTGGTTTAAGACACGTGGGCCACCCTCAGGGCACAGGGATCTCAGCAGCAGTACACTGAAGCACATGGCCCCAAACAGAGCCTGGGTGGGGAGAGAAGGTGAGCCTGAACCAGATCGCCTGTGTGGGGGTCTCTTAGCAGGAAGATCCTCAGAGTCCTTTCCAAAGAATCAACCATCATTGCCGTCATTGTCCGATGTATAACAAACCATCCCAAACTGGAGCTGAACAAAACCACAAGACTTCTTTTGCTCTAGGTGGTTTGGGCAGTTCTCAGCATGGACAGCTTGTCTCTGACCTACTCATTCTCAGCAAGAGGTCTCCAAGGCTGGGTGGGGCTCATGTGAGGGGCCCCTTGCTCCCATACCTTGTGGTGGTGCTGGTTGTTGCCTGGGATCTTCAGAGGGCTGTTTGCCTCCTTGTGGCTTCTCCGTTGGCTGCTGGCTTTCCTCATAGCATGCTGGCTGGTTTCAGGTGGGCGCCTCAACACAGGCCGGGTGGGATTTCGATCCCTTTTTCTACCCTAGCTCACAAGGCACATGGCATAATTTCTGCACCATTCTGTTCATTAGAAGCAAGTCATTACTGGCGGGCTTATATTTAAGGGGAGAGGAAGTAAACATGTATGGTCATGTTTTAAAACCTGCATCAATATCCTTCACCAAGAATGAGACTTTGGAATCGCCCTCCAGAAAGCCCAGAGTCAATGAGGAACAAAAAAAAGGCCATAGCGTCAGCGTGGGCTGTGGAAGGGAGAAGGAGCCCATTTCCTTACCATTCCTCATCACCTAGCGCTGTGTGAATGAGAGAGCAACCTTCTTGGACACGCAGAGCCCTCCGGAGAGCACTCTTAGCACCACCTGGGAAAGCATAGGCAAGTCTTTAAGTCAAATATAAGATCAAGCTTTAAAACAAATAGGGCTAAGCCTGAAATTCCAAAGTGAGAGTGTTTTAGATCAGAAGTGACGGAAAAGTTGACGAATGAGATGAAAAAGTCAGTTAAGGATCCTTTACCCTGTGGGGCAGCAGGGCCGGCTGCGAGGTTGCTGTCCACAGAGTTGGGTTGGCAGCAGCAACTGCACAGCAAAAATGGTGGGCATTTGTACCCCGAGATGGATAGACTGAGACTCTGCTAATAATGGTTTCCTCTGAAAGGCCTTGGTAGTCTAATTCCCCTGAAGTTGGCTTTTTAGGTTCTATACTTGGGGAAAATTGGAGGAATTGAATCAATTGATCTCTAGAGGCCCTTCTAGAACTAACTCCCTGATTGTCCTGCTAACAGGGCCGTGGTGCTGACAGTTAACTTAGGAAATGGTTGCTAAGTATGTATTTCTTTAATTAAAGCATCTCTCAGTACAGAAATCATGATGGTAGCTGGAGAAGTTAGTTCTTTTCTGATTTCACTGCAGTAGAAGTGGTTACACATGGTGTTTCCCAGACTGTCTCGTCTCTTCAGATCTCTCTCTCTCTCTCTCTCTCTCTCTCTCTCTCTCTCTCTCTCACACACACACACACACACACACACACACACACACACACACACACACACAGTAGTTATTTGACAAAAGACTTTAACAAGCTTCTAGCAGCAGAAACAAGCTTCTGGCCCCGGCGACTGGACTGCTGCAAGTCAGTTTCACAGCCCCTGGTCCTTAAAGCTTCGGTCCGGGAACCATCAGCGTCACATGGGAACTTGTTAGAGATGCAGGCTCGTAGGCCATATCCCAGATCCCTTAAATCAGAATCTGCATTTTAACAAGATCCCCTGGATATCCTAGGATTCAAATCTACATGAAATTTGAGAAGTCCTGTCTTAAGGATGGCAATTCCTTGGCTCTTTATTATTCTATTATTCGTCCTCTGTCTCTTTCAAGACACCTGTAAGTAGAGGGCTCTCTGAGGTGAATCTCTTCCATTGCTGACACCTGGGGTCCCTGGAAGCCTCTTCTGCAGCTGGGCACTCATTCGTGGCTTTGGAGAACGTAAGCATAGCTCACCATCAGTCAATATCTAGTAAGAATCCAGCCACTTTTCCAGTGCCTGATTTTAAAATAATTTTGATCCTGTATCTGGAGAAACTTTGGGCAGAAACACTTAATGGTAAATGGTTTATATTCAAATGGCCACGTTGTGGAAAACCATCGTCATTTCTTTTGAATGCATTCTGACTGTGGAGCTCCCATAGCAAGGTTTCCTAACAGCCGGAGCCAATTCCAGTTCGTGTGCTTCAGTCTTTAGTTAATGTCAAAAGGCTTGTCACACTGAAAATCCTAGAAACATTTCTGTTACAAGGTTTCTTGCCTGTAGCTATTTGTACAAAAAGCTAAATGAGTGTTGAACAGGTACAATAAGCACCCTTCTGTGCACTGGAAATAGCACAGAGCTCTGTGTGGCTGTGGTGCAGGTCGCGCCCCACCTCCCCAGTACATAGAACCGCCAGGGGAAGCTTATACATTTACCGCGGTCTTCAAACATGGCGACTAGAAGGCTGCACCCAGGGGCGTGGACCCGTCTGCTGTTCTGGCCTGGGTCTTAGTACTGGCTGAGCAAGCCTCACAGCACAGAAAGCACTGGCACCTAATGCAGAAGGACACTTAGCTGTGTGTGGAGGGGTGAGGGCCATGTGAGTGAGTCTGAGCCCAGAGGCCACTGCCACATCACTTGGCACTACTGCCTTCTTAGAGCTCAGGCAGGTTGAATCGCTCGCTGTGAAGCAGGGGCTCGGGGTGCTAGCACAGGCTGTCTGACTTCAGAGCTCCCCTCAGAACCTGCCACACTGTCCTGTGGACTGGAGGGAGACCAGCCATCCCATTTGCCTGGGACTGTCCCAGTTCTAGCAATGAACATGTCACATGCCAGGAAACCCGAAGCCCCGGCCCTGAGACGGTTCACAGCCTTGGTGGGGCCCTTGTCTCTGCAGCTCCTGGCTTTCTGACTGGGTTCCCTCTGAAGCAGCAATGTGTGAATGGGTTCCAGACATTTCTCTCATCTCTTGTTCCACTTCCACATCCCACTGAGGCTGCTCTAAGTAAAATGCAGATAAAACTGGATTTCATATGGTGGTTTCCCTGGAGTGAAACTTTTGTGTCGAAGGTGGGAGACCAGAAACTTTTTTAGTCTTTTTTTGCTTCCTTTAAATGAGGCCCATTTATTCTAATGGTGGTGGGAAAGGTATATGATGACTATAAATAAAATCTGGTCGATTTATTTGCTAAGTGTCCATTATTGTTTCGTTGTTTCACTAGGGGCGTTTATTATTTTAATGAAAAAAACTGTGTGTGTGTGTGTGTGTGTCTGTGTGTGTGTGTGTGTGTGTGTGTGTGCGCACGCACGCGCGCAGAAGTACATAGTAAGTCTATGTGTACAGTTGCCTAAGACTGCTGTATCAAAGTACCACAGACTGGCTGGTTTATACAACAGAAATTTATTGTCTCATAGTTCGGGAGGCAGGAAGTGTGAGAGCCAAGTGCCTGCAGGGCGGGCTGGGAGGGAGCGTTTAGTCCAGGCCTCTCTCCCTAGCTTGTAGAAGGCCGTCCTCTCCTATGTCTCCACATCATCTTCCTTTACACGTTTCTATGTCCAAATTTCCGTTTTTGAAAAGGGTAACAGTCATACTAAATTCGGGCCCACCCTTATGACCTCATTTTGACTTGATTGCCTATCTAAAGACCCTGTTTTCAAATATGGTCACACCCTGAGATACTGGGGTGAGGGACACAATTTAATCTATGACACTGTGTTACCCAGAATAGGTAAGAGAGTCTCAGCAAAAGTGAGACGCAGCCGTTATTCCTGCTTTCTTTTTTCCCTCCATCACCTTTCATGTTCCTCTGTAAGCTGGTCTTGAGGGACCCCACTAACTTGGCTGTATCTCCTTTTTTAACGTCTCAGGCAGAGAAGCATTAGGTCTTCCTCGGGAGTGATATTCCTTCGTTCATTCACTCACAACTTCAACAGACATCTATTGAACACCTACTGGGGGCCCTGTTTGATGCTAGAGGAGGTAAAAACTCAACCTCTGCCCTCACTAAGCTCACACAGAGTAGTGGAAAGACTCTAGTCTTTAGAGTCAAATGACCTATGTTCAAATTCTGCTTTTATTTTTACCCAGATGTGTGGCCCCAGCTCGCCACACGACACCTCCCGTCTTCAGGGTAGGGTGATGAAGGCACACAGCCTGCAGGGTTGTTGGAGGACAGAGGTGAACTAAGTGCCCAGCACAGTGTGTGGCACACAATAGACATTCATTCGGGCAATATCTGTTCAGTGAATGAAAGGTATGTGCTCACATCACACAATCGAAGTGATTATTAGGAAGAGCTAATTTTATAAACAGATAAAGGAAAACAAAAAGTGGTAAGTGCCAAGCTGTAAAGATCTGTGGCAAGTATGATTTCGGTCCACTCAGAATGTTCCTTTGGGGATTCCCTCTCCACACTGTGGGCCCACTGAAGCGGACCTGAAGTGCCCGCCTCCTTAATGCAAGGTCAGGCCAGTGACCCAGTGGGGCCAATGATGGAGAAATTTATCCTCCCTGTCCTACGTGATGGATTCATTGACGGGCAGGGGAGCAATAAGGCCAGTGAGGCCTCCCTAGGAATGACCTTTGTGTGCCCTGAGAGAGGGTTCTGTTGTCCACTGGGCTTGCTAAACTGGGATTCTGTGTAGATGGCAGTCATTGTCCCAAGCTGCATAGAAGATGTGAGAAAAAGGACAGAACTAAGAGAGGGGGACATGTAGAGAGAAGGAGAGAGGAAACTAATGGAGCTGACAGTCATGTTTGAGACCCTGGATCCAGCCAGGCTTGAAGCCAGACCCGCTCCTGAACATCAGCGACAGGAGTCGGTGAGTTCCTATGTCCCCTCATTTGAGCTGGGCTTGGGCATCAGTAGCTGAAGGGTCCCTGCCTAAAAACGGGTGTGAACACAGTAGTCGGGAACCCAGAGCACAGTCCACTAACCCTTACAAGGGGACTCCACTTAGGGTTCCTGAGGGAATGATACGTGGGCCATGTTTGAAGACAAGTCAGTTCACACCAAGCAAAGAAGCCCAGGGGCATTGAAGGTGTATGTGCAAAGACAGTGATATGTGACAGGGCAAGGTCTATTTAGGGCTGGAGAGAAGCTGGCTGTTGTTGGAGCTGGGGATGGAGGATAGTGGTTGGAAAGTCAGGATCAGACCACAAAGGGCTTTGAATGCCAAGGCAGCCTCCATTCACTCAGGCAGGTTCTTCTGCTTTCTTCTCCCCCTCCCTTGGGGGAGGCATGGAAGAGAGGGGAACTGTTGAAAGTGGGAGCAATCCAGTCTCCAGACTGTCAAATACAAGGGGCACTAATTTCCCCCACATTTCTCTAACATCCTAGTACCCATCCTGAAGGAGGTAAATGAATGAGGGGGAGGCAGGTCCCGTTCTGCTCAGGACCCATGTTTCCTATGTCCCCAATACTAACAGATACAGGGGGGGAAAAGCCAAGAAAGGGGACCTTCCTCTGAGTGAAGATCCTGAAATGCTTTATCACCATTCCCTCTTCAAATGGAAAGATGGGAGCATGAAAGAGCAGTTAGGTAGGTATGCTACACAGAATAACGGCTCCCGTAGATGTCCACATTGAATCCCTGGAAAGCGTGGGGGTGTTACCTTATGTGGCAAAGGGACTTTGCAGCTGTGGTTCTTGAGACAGGGTCTTGGGATGGGAAGATCATCCTGAATTATCCCAGTGTGCCCCATGTAATCACAAGTGTCCTCATAAAAGGGAGGTAGGGGGATCAGAGTCAGAGCAGTAGATATGATGATGGAAGTAGACACCAAAGTGATTTAATTGCTAGAAGGGTCCATGAGCCAGCAAACACTAATTCAATCTCATGGGAAGTTTCCAGGTTAGAAGTCTTGGAATGGTTCCCCACCTCTCCAAGTGCTGGATCTGACAAGTGTGCTAATTAGGGAAGGCCACTGACCCAATCAGGGTCCAACCAGAAAAGAGAATACACACTCTTTTAACACAAGGAATATAATATTCAGCCATAGTTCTTAAAATGGGGTCCCCAGATGAGCAATATATGCATCACCTGGGAACTCGATAGAAAAGCAAATTCTCGTCACATCTCAGAGCTACTGAATCAGAAACTATAAGACTCCAGAAGCAGGAAAAGGAAGGAGTGGATTCTCGCCTGGAGCTTCCAGAAGAAACGCAGTCGGTTGGCACATGAATTGTAGCCCTAAGACCCACATCTGGGCTTCTGAAGTACAGAACTGTAAGATAAAAAATTAGTACTGTTTTAAATCCCTAAGTTTGTGATCATTTGTTACATCAGCAGTAGGAAACTGACACACTACAGAAAAGACATAGATCGCGATTATGAAACAGTACAATGAAATGTTAAGTGCCTGGGCTTCAGGGACAACCTAACCTGGCTTTACAAACCAGCTCTGCCACTGTCTAGCTAGACAAGTTACTCACGCTCTCTGGGCCTCAGTTTCTCCCATTGTAATATGAATTTACTAATATCCACCTCATACTAGAGCTGGAAACAAATCAAATGACACGATATACACAATAACCATCACAATGCCTTGTATAGTGGAACCTCAGTTTTCAAACATAATCCATTCCGGAAGACCGTTGGAGTTCTGAAACGTTCGAAAACAGTCAACAGCTGGGCCTCAGGATCTTGCACTCAGCGGAAGCCATGTGACATATTCGACTTCCGAGGCGTGTTCAAAAACCGAAGCATTCACTTCTGGGTTTATGGTGTTCATAAACCAAAATGTTCATCAACGGAGGTACTACTGTATATAGTGGATACTCAAGAACTGTCAGCCATTTTTCTTTCCATAGCTTAATTATAACATGCAGGAAGTTTTTACTTTGATGGCTAGCATTTAATGTAAAATAAAATAATTTTTTTCTCTTTCTTTTAGGTATTTATCTTCTAAATCCTTTTCACTGGAGTGTATAGGGAATGCTATTTGTAACACAAAACAAGAGAATTTGAGGGAGGTTTTACTTGTATGAACACTTTTAATAACAATTTTTACATTTATCTGGCGTTTTATGGGCTATGCCTAAACACATAAACTGATATAAAAAAAAAAAACAGCTATGTTAAACGCAACCAAACCACATGTTATTTTTATGTTTTTATTTTTCTTAATAATTTTTTGTTTGTTTTTCAATCACAGTTGACATAAAATATTATGTTTCAGGTGTGCAACATAGTGATTAGACATTTATGTAACTTACAATGTGATCACCATGACAAATCTAGTACCCACCTGACACCAGGCATAGTTATTACATTGTTATTGACTGTATTCCTTGTGCTGTACCCTACATCCCCATGACTACTTTGTAACAACCCAATTTGTACTTCTTGATTCCTTCCCCTTTTACACCCACCCCTAACACCCTTCCCTTCTGACAACCATCAAAATGTTCTCTGTATCTATGAGTTTGTTTGTTTGTTTTGTTATTTGGAGTCTACATATAAGTGAAATCATATACCATTTGTATTTCTCTGACTTACTCCACTAAGCATAATACCCTCTAGCTTCTTCCATGTTGTTGCAGACGACAAGATTTTATTCTTTTTTATGGCTAAGTAATATTCCATTGTATATATGCACCACTCCTTCTTTATCCATTCATCCATTGATGTACACCCAGGCTGCCTCCACATCTTGGCTATTGTAAATAATGCTGCAATGAACATATGGAAGCACACATCTCCTGAAAGTAGCATTTTGGGTTTCTTCATATAAATACCCAGAAGTGGGATTACTGGCTCCTTTTTTATCTCTTGTTATAGCCTTTGTTGTAAAGTATATTTTGTCTCATATAAATATTGCTACCCCAGCTTTTTTTCCCCATTTTAATAAAATAAAATTTTCCATCCCTTTCTTTACATTCAGGCTGTGTGTGTCTTTCAATCTGAAGTGAGTCTCTTGTAGGCAGCATATGTAAGTGTTTTGTACTCCTATCCATTCAGCCACCCTCTGTTTATGATTGGAGCATTTAGTCCATTTACATTGAATGTAGTTGTTGATAGATATGTAGTTATTGCCATTCTATTATTTATATTTTTTTTTTTGATATTTTTGTCTTAAAGAAGTCCCTCTAACTTTCCTTTCAATACTGGTCTGGTAGTGATAAACTCTTTTAGATTTTTCTTGTCTAGGAAGCTTTTTATCTGTCCTTTGGTTTTAAATGACAGTCTTGCTGGGAACAGTAATTTTGATTGTAAATTCTTGGTTTTCATCATTTGAATATTTTGTGCCTAACCCTTCTGGCCTGCAAAGTTTCTGTTGAGAAATCAGCTCCCTTGTAAGTTACTAGTTGCCTTTCTCTTGTTTTTAGTATTCTCTCTTTATCTTTCACCTTTGCCATTTTAATTATAATGCGTCTTGGTGTGGGCCTGTTTGGATTCATCTTGTTTGGAACTCTCTGCACTTCCTGGCCTTGTATGTCTATTTCCTTCACCGGGCTAGGGGATTTTTCAGTCACTATTTCTTTAAATAGGTTCTCAATCCCTTGCTTTCTCTCTTCTCCTTCTGTACCCCTATGATGCGAATGTTGTTACGCTTGATGTTGCCCCAGAGGTCTCTTAAACTACCCTCAGTTTTTTGTATTCTTTTGTCCTTTTGCTATTCTAATACCTTGCTATCTTGTTTTCCAAATCACTGATTTGATCCTCTGCTTCATCTAGTCTGCTGGTGATGCCTTCTAGTGCATTCTTCATTTAAGTTATTGTATTCTTCACTTCTGACCAGTTCTTTTTATGGTTCCTATGTTTTCCTTTGGTTTTATGTTTCCTATCTCTTTGTTGACGTTCTCCCTGAATCGTTGAGCATCCTTACAACTATTGTTTTGAACTCTGTCTCTGGTAGATGGCTTGCCTTCATTATGTTTAGTTCTTTTTCTGGAGTTTTTTCCTATTCTTTCATTTGGGATGTATTTCTGTGTTTTCTCATGTACTGCCTCTCTGTGCTTGTTTCTATGTATTAGGTAGGTCTGCTACATCTCCCAGTCTTGCCAGGTGGCCTTCTATAATAGGTGCCATGGTGCACAGTGGCACAGTCTCCCTGGTCCCCTGAGCTGGATGCTCCAGGAGTGTCCTTTTTGTGGGTTGTCCATGACCCTGTTATAGGTGAGCCTTGATTGCTATTGGCATGTTAGCGGATGGGATTGACTCTCAGACTGACCAGCTGTGGCCATGTCCACAGCTTGTCGGCTGCAGTACCAAGTGTTTACTACATGAAGTGGGATTTGCCCCAGCAGGCTCTGGTGCCTGTTCAGACCACCCTATGGGCATGCCAATTGTGGGGATAATTGGGCGGTGCTGTGTTGTGGTCTGAAGCCAACCTCCAAGTAAGTTGGTTTGGGGGCCTCTTGGGAAGGGCCCCAGTGCAGGCCCAGTTCAGCCATTGCCTGACAGGCCAGGGGACTACCTGGTAGGTATTACAACCTGGAGGTGTGTGAGAGACACCACACTGTGAACCGAGGACAGCTGCCAATAGTACCAGGTCTGTGGTAGCCACAAAAAAAAGCCAGGATACTCTTAGGCGTGCTGCCAGTTGCCAGCTCCTGTAAGGATTAGTCATTGATAAAGCTTCTGTGGTATGGAGCTGAGTGTGGCAGCATTTCAGTGAGTCACGAGTATGGAGAAAGAGGCATACACCAGACGAATTCAGGGTCAGATTTGGCCATGGGCATGGGGGAGGGCTCAATACAGGAAAGATGGCACTTGCCTGCTGGCTGCTTGGGAGAAGGACCCCAAACAGGGAAAATGGCAACTGTCCCTCTAGTTCTCATTCCAAAGCCACACAACTCAGTCCTCATATGTCTCCAACACCTCCTGAGTCACTGTCTCTTAGCAGGAGGCCAGGGTGAGTGCAGTGCCTGTGAGCAAGTCTGTGTGGGTCTTTTAAGAGGACAGCTGGGTTTCCTGCAGCCTTTCGTTCCACCCAGATGGTCAGAATCTCACTGTTTTTTTACAGCCAAATGGGGGCTCCTCTTCCCTGTACCGCTACTTCTGGCCGGGGAGCCTTGTGTGAGACTGGGGGCCCTTGCTCTTCTGTGGAGAACCTCTGTGGCTGAGATATCCCTTCCACTTTTCATCTGCCATACAGAGGTTTGGGATCAGCCTGTTTCGCATCTCCACCCCTCCTACCAGTCTCAACGTGGCTTCTTCTTTATATCCTTAGTTATAAAACCTTTGCTGAGCTAGACTTCAGATGGTTCTCCAGGTTGACTGTTCTATAATTTTGTTGTAATTTTGATGTGTTCATGTGATGAGGCAAGCACAGCCTTTATCTATTCTGCAATCTTGGATCTATCCCCACATTCTGGGTTCATCTTATTTGGGACTCTCTGCACTTCTTGGGCTTATACGTTTATTTCCTTTGCCAGGTTACAGAAGTTTTCCATCATTATTTTTTCAAATAGGTTTTCAGTTCCTTGCAATCTCTCTTTTGCTTCTGGTACCCCAATGAGAATGTTGGTACACTTGATATTGTCCCAGAGGCCCCTTAAACTATCCTCATTTTTTTTTGGATTCTTTTTTCTTTTTTGCTGTTCTGGTTGAGTGATTTCTGCTACCTTAACATGTAAATTACTGACTCAATCCTCTGTTTCATCTAATCAATTGTTGATTGTCTCTAATGTATTCTTAATTTTAGTTATTGTGTTGTTCATTTCTGACTGGTTCTTTTTCATGTTTTCTATCTCCATTTTTATGTTTTCTATCTCTTTGTTGACATTCTCCCTGATATTACTGAGCATCCTTATAACCAGTGTTTTGAACTCTGTGTCTTGTAGATTTCTTATCTCCATTTTGTTTAGTTCTTTTTATGGACCTTTGTTCTGTTTTTTAATTTGGGACATGTTTTTTTGTCTCCCCATTTTGGTTGCCTCCCTATGTTTGTTTCAATGTATTATGTAGGGTTGCTATGCCTCCTGGGCTTACTAGAGTGACCTTACACGTTAGGTATCCTCTGGGGCCCAGTGGTGCAGTCTCCTTGGGTACCCGAGCCAGGTGCTCCAGGTGTTTCCCTTGTGTGGGCTGTGTGTGTCCTTCTATTGTTGTTGAGTGTTGGTTGCTGTTTTCACATCAATGGAAGAGATTAACCCTTGGGCTGATTGGTTGTATGGACTGGCCTTGACTACAGTGGAGAAGGTGTTGTGCAGGGGCTGACCCTACAGAACAGGATTCACTTTAGCAGGGCTCTGTTGCCTGCCCGGTCTATCCTTTGGGTGTGTCATCCTCAGAGTCAGCTGGGTGGTGCTCCAGTTCAGTCTGAAGCCAGACTTCTGGTGTGCCGAACTCAGGGACTCCTGGGAGGAGACCCATCTCAGGCCAAGTTCAGCTACAACCTATGCCCTGCTCAGGACCTCCTGGCATAAGCCACAGAGCAATCTGCAGATGGCAACCACTCATGTTGTGCTTGGAGGTGCCTCCAGAGACCAAGCCTCAAACTGAAGTTGACTGCCACCAGTGCCAGGCTTAGAGCTATTCAGCAAGAGGCACAGGACAAACCGAGATCAGATGTTGCTCCTTTGGGGTTTGTAAACCATAAAAGATTTTAGGAAACTTTGCAGCACGAGCCAAGACAAGCCGTTTGTATGGAAGATCCACTGGAAGTGGCTTGGGTGGGTCTGCAAGTTGGGTGAGGCAGGGTCTCAGGGAATCACCAGGGCAGGGCAAACAGTGTTAGCCAGGCTGCTGGAGACTCAGATATGGCAGTCACATATACTGCACCCCAGGAAGGAGGAGGGTTTAACAAAGAAATAATGCATTCTGTAAGCACTTCTGTCTGGGAGAAAGCTGCACATCCAAAAGCCAGACAATTCAGTTCCTCCCCATATGTCCCTGGTGCCTTTAGAGCTGCTGCTCAGCTCTGGAGTTCAGAGCAAGTGAGTTTGTCAACTAGTAAGTCCATATATGGGCCCTTTAAGAGGAATGCCAGGGACTCCAGCAGCCCACCGTGTCACTCAGGTGCAATCTCTGCTGGTTTTCACAGCTAGTTGTGGGTACTTCTCTTCTCAGCACTGGAACCCTGGGCTCGGGATCCTGGTGTTAGGCTGGTACCCTTCGCTCATCCAAGGAAACCTTTGCAGCTGAGATAGCCCTCCTGATTTCTAATGTGGGTGTGGGCCCAGCCCATTCTGTATCCCTTCTTACCAGTCTCAAGTTGTCTTCTTCTCTATGTTCTTAGTTGTAGGAATTCTGTTCAGCTAGACTTCAGGTGATTCTCAGTAATTGACAAGGTCATGAGAGAAAGCAAGAACAGTGTCTTCCTACTCTGCCATCCTGACTGGAAATTCACAAGTTATTTTTATAACAGCTGGTAATAAAACATTTTGTTGACTGAATAAAGGTAATCGATTATTTCAAATCATTTACCTTTTGATGCAGACTTAAGGACCGTCTTCCATTTATAAAGCACTATATGGTGTCCCATGCACTTTCCCAGGCATGTTCCCATTTTACAGATGAGGGAACCGAGTTTTCTAGGGATCTATGTTCTTGGTCCCATAGTTGGTACATGTTGGACTGCATGAAGGCTTTGTCATTAGTTCCTCTCCCTTCCCTCCCTTCCTTTCTCTTTTTCTTCTTTCATCTATACCCTCCATAGGTAAGCTGACCCAGTTCCATGGTTTTAAATACTATCATGTGGTTATGAATAAAAAAAATATTTATGCACTTGTATATCTCTAGCCTTGTCCCTACCTTTGCACACCAGACTCATGTATCAACTGCCTACCTGACATCTCCATTTGGATGCCTGTGAGGCACTACTGACTCATCTAGGAAAGAACTTTTGATTTTTCCCTCCACTGGTTTGCTCTTCTCCCAGCCAGTACCCTCAGTGAGTGGTATCTCCATCCAAAATATGGGACCTTCCTGACCACTCCCCAGTTTTTCACAACCACATCCATGTACTATTGGCTCTATAGCCACAATGTGACCCAAGTGCAGCCACATTCAGAACCCTCCTAATATGGTCTCCTTGCTTTCTGCTTGCTTTACTACATTCTGTTCTACTGAGTAGCCAAGGTGATCTTTGAAAACCAGAAATTTGATCATGTCAGTCTCATGCGTAAAGCTGCATAGTAGCTTCCCATGGTACAATCAAACTAAAGTCTTCGCCATGGTCTATGGGGCCTCCACGAGCATGTCCTCATAAGATAAACAGAGACTGTTCTGGCTGAGGTGACGTGGGAAGGGAGGAGCAGAACCTGCCTTAAGGCCTACGGTGGGGGAACCCAGACTACACACCTTAACCAGGCTCTGAATCAGGAGAGGACAAAGTCCCTGATAGGAAATGGCAGATGAAAGACATGGAAACAACCAAAATGTCCTTCGATAGATGAATGGATAAAGAAGTTGTGGTACATATACACAATGGAATACTATTCGGCGTTAAGGAAAGATGATATAGGAGCATTTGTGACAACATGGATGGATCTCGAGAGAATAATGCTAAGTGAAATAAGTCAGACAGAAAAAGCAGAGAACCCTATGATTTCACTGATATGTGGTATATAAACCAAAAAGAACAAGACAAACAAATGAGAAACAAAAACTTATAGACACAGACAATAATTTAGTGGTTACCAGAGGGTAAGGGGGTGGGGGGTGGGTGATGAGGGTAAAGGGGATCAAATATATGGTGATGGAAGGAGAACTGACTGTGGGTGGTGAACACACAATGGGATTTATAGACGATGTAATACAGAATTGTACACCTGAAATCTATGTAAATTTACTAACAATTGTCACCCCAATAAAATTAATTAAAATAAAAAAAAAGAAATGGCAGATGTGCTCTGCTATCTTCCTAATTTCTACTCTTTTCTTCTTCCTTGGTATTAAGAGCCCTGATTTGTATTGGGCACATTACTTAATAAAGACTAAATTTCCCAGTCTCCCTTGCCACCATATGTGGTTATGGGATGAAATTAAGGACAATGCAATGTAAATGTTTGTGTGTACAATTCTGGGCAGTGTTCTTTAAATGAGAGGGCATGAGCTTGTCTATCTCCGTCTTCATTCCTGCTGGTTGCAATGCAGATGCAGTCTCTGAAACTGTAGCTGCCACTTTGAACCATGAAGTCACTTTGCAACAGAAACCACACAGCAGAACACAGGAAAGAAGAAGGCTGGGTCTCTAGTGATTTGAGGAAGGTCATACCACCCCAGGGTTGCTAATGTCCACACTTTCTTACATGTGTATTTTGAGTTTGTCTGTTACAGCAGAAACTAATGCATCTGTTGTGGGGAGGGGCACAACAAGAGTAGAAGCAGGGAAAACAGTGTGATGACTACAGCTCTTCAGAAGAAAGGCCTGAGTGAGGTGATGGAGATGGACAGATGTGGAACAAATTGAGAGAGGTATGAGGTGTAGAGCCTTGATAATGCATTAGACGTGAAGCATGAGTACATGAAGGAGAAATGTCCAGGATGCCTCTTAGTTTTTTGGCCTGAGCAGCTACACGGTTGTAAGTACCAGTTTCTGAGTTAGGGAACCAAAGAGCACACAATGAACATTTCTGTAGAGTTTTGTAATGCTGCTTATGTCTGGCATTTTGTCATATGAATCAGTGTGTGTATGTCACAAATTTGCAGTGAAATGACCCACTATTTAAATCAGTGTATATGATATTACTATTGCATAAATTTCAATGCTTTTCTAAATATCTCTGTAATTTCTATTTCTCATGAAGAGACATGCCCCCGTTAGAGTCTAATTTTAGGGGCTGATTCTTAGGTAACAATATTACTCTCCCTTTGAGCTCTGGGTCAGTACAATCTGCTGTGTGCACACATTAAATTTTGGGCTCGGGGTGAATAAAAGGAACGTCCCAGGTCCTCATGCATAGGCCTTCCCTACATTCGATTTATGATTTGGTGGTGGAAGAATAGTTTTCAAATGTGCTTAGCACTTTAACTCATTTGGCTTTCCCTTTTATTTGGGTTGGCAATCACTCATCTTCTTTACAAAAGCTTGGCAAATTCCGGGTGGTATTTTATATTTTTTATGTTAAGCTGGAATTTCCGGATTGGGTTCCACAGCATATGGTTCTGTTTTTACTAGGTTCTGGTGGGCTTACAAAGGAATTTTCCCTCTTTTGTTTATTCCATGCTGGAGTTTAAGCTCTGATCCTCATGGAGGAGGAGGGGAAGAATTACCAGGGGAGAGATTGTCTATCCAAACTCAAGTCTCTCCAGCACAAGTCATATTTTGGTTCCAACTATGGAGATCTGGCTATCCTCAGACTGCAGGCCAGAATCATAAGCACAAGTGAAATGAACTGCACTGAGGTCCTTATTTTCAAAAAACAGTTTGGCTACTTATTAAACTGTTAGCGTAAGGCATCTAGGTGTGGACCAACTAGAAGTGGGATGGGAGACCCTGACTCTATTACTCAGTAATATTGTTTATCAAGCAGTCAGTTTTAGAAAAACTTCCAAAGTAGTTGGCTGCTTTAGAAGAAAATGGTACTGTGCAGCCAGACTCTAAAATGACCCCTAGTATTCTCCGCCTCCTGATATTTACACCCTTATGTAGACGTCTTCCAACTTTGAATAGAACTGAATTGTGTAACCAGTTGGAGTCTACAGAAATAAATAATGTGACTTCTGAAGCTAGGTCATAAATAACATTGCAGCTTCCATCACCATGCTCGTCTTGGATCGCTGAATGGAGGCAGCAAGCTGCCATGCCAGAAAACTGAAGCAGTTCTATAGGGAGGTTCACGTGGTGAGGAGCTGAGGCCTCTTGCCAGCAGCCATGAGGGAGCCATCTTGGAGGCCCTGCTAGGACTTCAGGTGACAGAAGTCCCTGGTCATATCTTGATTGCAGAGTCCCCAACCCAGAACCACCCAACTAAGCAGCTCCCAAATGACTGACCCACAGACACTGTGAGATAGTGAATTATTATTGTTTTAAGCCACTGAGGTTTGGGGTAATATTTTACAAGCAATAGGTAACTAATACAGGTGTACTTTTAAAAATCATGATGATAAAACTGGGAAATCTTATTAGATTCGTTCTGAAATAAAGTAACAAAATAAAAGGTTCTAATAAGGAATATTTCCTGTAATTGTTTACCTTTCTTAAAATCTCTTTTTATATATTAAATATACATATTGTATAAAATATATTATACAATATATAAATATATAAATATTGTATATGTAATATAATATATATGTAATATACATATAATATATATATATGTACACACACACAAAGGGTGCCAAAAAAAATCTATACACATTTTAAGAAAGGAAAAAACTGTACTAAAATTGTAATACTCAGTAGATACCACTAACAAAAGATGAACACAAGTCACGTTTGACTTCTGCAGTTACAAGAGGTGCTCACAGTGGTTCCCATCAGTGTAATTTTAATACAGTTTTTTCCTTTCTTAAAGTGTGTGTACATTTTGTTGGCGCCCTCTGTATGTATAGCTATTATTGTTAATGGATATTATGACTCTTGGTCACTTGCAGTTGCTCATCATTAATTCCCTTTGCCTCATAGCAATTCAAGTTTATTAGGGATTTGATTCTCCCCTTATGTAGAAAGCGTGGCTAAAATGTCTTGATTTGGGTTTCCCTACTGCAGACCTTGAACAGAAATTTGACTACAAGTGGTTTATTTGGGAGGAGAATCCAGGAAATGCTGAGAGAGTGTGGAAGTGGGACATGGAAAGGAGGATGCCAATATCCCTTATTGGTATTGAAGCTCAGGTCATCACTGTGAGCAACTGGGCTCTATCACGCTGAGGAACTTCTGAAAACGAGCACATTTTACCATTTCTTTCTGAGGGGCAAGGAAGCTAGGTTGTTGTTCTTCCAAATCCCGTCCCTCATTGGTTGCGGGTAGCCTACTGGCCAGGGAGAGGAGCAGTCTGTACATAGGTGAGCCTGCAGGTAACTTTTAGGAAAGGCCCAGCGGAGAGCAACTTCCGCAGAGGGCAATTTCTGGTGAAAGTCGGATCCTCCGTCTCTCTACTCCCTCTCTCTTCTGGTGAATGGGATGGGGAGAGGTGGGGGAGAGAACTAAGAGCTCAGTGGAGTCCCCTAGGCACTCTCCCTGCACTCTGAGTCCTGAGAAGCACAAGAGAGGGACAGCTTCGGAGTCTCTCATGGAAATCAAGTCATTTGGATTAGACAGTTCCAGGTTGCAGACTGTAGCTCTCTTCCTTGCTACCTCAATTATCAACGTTTCTTGGCTCCTGTACATCCCAAACCTAGTCCCCAGAACATACAAGTCTCCTATAAATTCCATGAGCTCCCAACATTCTTTCTGTAAGTTCCTCCATGCTTAGGTTGACCAGAGTTGAGGTCTGTTGCCTGCACCAAAGCAGCTTAACTGAGACAATGGGTCGCAATGAAATTAATGAAGTTTACACTTTTACACCCCAAATCCCAGCAGGATCGGATAGATTTAAGAACTTGCTAAATGGAGTCTAAAGGTCATATGCATGTACAAGATATTTAAGAAGGTTTTGAAAAAAATGTGAGGCTACAAAGATCCATGACAGCATTAAGTGGGGACTACAGTATATAGAACCAGTCGTTTAAAGATAAAGAGTTGCTGGCTGGTCTAATTTGGCAGACAGAATTTCATTTTCTAGAGCACATAAGCGTCTCCCTCTATTGACCGAGAGCCGAGATGTTGTCTATAAAATCATACTCTTGATTTCAAAGGTCAACACTGAAAATATGTACATCTGCCCCTCTTATTGAAGACCAAAGACTGGGTAGGAATGACTTGATATTTACACATGATCTGTCTGTCTGGACCTTTTTCATTCTCTCTCTTTCTCTTGCTCCCACTCAAACTCCAGCACCTGTAGACCTCACAGATCCAAAACTTCTATTAGCCTATTATAAAAGGATGAAGAAAACAGCTTGGATTGAATACATCTGAAAATCATCAGCAATAATGCTGATGATTTTCATCAGTTGTAGACAAGCTGCTGATCTATTTGTACCACATTATTGGATGCAGGGTCAGGGCAATAGTTTCTGAAAATATTTTATTGACTTGCTGAATGTGGTGGATATGGTGGGGTTTGACAAGCATCAAAGCACTATACCATATTGATTAAAATTGGAGTTTGTGCTCAAACAGCCTGGGTTGAGTTCTTTGCTTGTTATTTTCTTTCTTTTTTTTTTTTTTTAAATTTATTTATTGGGGTGACAATTGTTAATGAAATTACATAATTTCAGGTGTACAATTCTGTATTACATCATCTATAAATCCCATTGTGTGTTCACCACCCAGAGTCAGTTCTCCTTCCATCACCATATATTTGATCCCCCTTACCCTCATCTCCCTCCCCCACCCCCCTTACCCTCTGGTAACCACTCATAGACACAGACATTAGTTTAGTGCTTGTTATTTTCTAGTTGCATGATTGTACTTTCTCTAGATTTTAAATTCATTATCTATAAGATGGAATAATAACACCCTCTTTGTGGAATTCTTTGAGTGTGGGGATAAATGGCACAATGCTTGCAGAGTTTAAATAAATATTTTCAAAAGTTCATATTATTTGTATCAGTGAAGGTCATGTGGGAAGCAAATGGTAGGCTCAAATTGGGTACCTTGAGGAGCGTTTAATAAAGAGATTATTTACTAAGTGTGAGCAGGGAGTAGAGACACCAAAAGGGAGAATGCAATTACCTACGGCTCTAACCACTCCCAGGCAGGGAAGGAGTGAAGGGGAAGAGGCGCCCCAGAACCCTGACACTGGGAGTCGTGCAGAGATGCCACCTGACAAAGCTGTAATGAGGGGTGCTGCTCACCCATGGTGACCGTCCGAAAGCAAGGAGTGGGAAGAGCCCTTCTGACCGTTTCCCTTCCCTCCCTCTAGCATCCCGTTGTTGGCACAAGAGAAACTGTGAGGAGATCTGGATAGGGAAGCGCCCTGGCGCACAGAGCAGGGTGGGCAAGGAAACTGCACAGATCTGGAGGCAACAATAAGAAATGCCCAGGCTACAATTATTGCTGGAGTTTCTAGGATTCCTAAAAGAAATTTGTAGGAAGCCAGGGCTTCCAGTGAATGTGTCAGTTGAATGGCCATGGAAATATTTTTCTTCTGACAAATCTCTTTTACCTAAACGCTTTCTGTGTTAGGCTGTCAGTGGTTTGAAATTATTAGCGTTCCTTTATTTCCAACCTCCCTACCTCGTTTTTGAAGAAGACTGTATTGGTTGAAGAAACCTCTCACCTTCTTTGCTCAGGTCTCTCCAGAACTTTCTAAATTCCAGTTGTATTCTCATTGCCAGCTTCCCACTGAGCCTATGGATGCATGTTCAATTATAATGGCTAGAAGGTCAATGCAATCTCTCCTAGTTATAGCTACGTGAGGTAGAAGCTTGGATGAAGCTTGACTGAGGACACGCATTTGTATATCATGGTTGTGCCATCAGTGACCAGCTTTGCCTTTGAGAGTTAGCTGAAAGTTTGTAGGTATAGCTTACCCAATTGATAGAACTAGAGAAAACATCCCTCCCCCCCTTCAAACCCTTGCGTTTTTATCATTTGATTGTATTCTTGTGTTATTAAAATAACCTTCTGTTTGAAAATATATTGGTTTATTTATAATAATCTAAAATACTTATAAATTTAGGTTTGAACTGCATTGGTACACTTACACATCAATTATTTTTCAATAAATACAATTGGCCCTTCATATCTATGGGTTTTGCATCCATAGATTCAAGCAACTGTGGATCAAAAACAGTGTTTTTGTGGTCCCAACTGTTGTATTTATCCACAGTTAGTTGAATCCATGAAGGGCTAACTGTACAGTCAAAAGTTACATGTAGTTTTTTTGACTGGGGGTAGGGGTGATGGTTAGCATCTGTTACCCCTGCGCTGCTCCAGGGCCAACTGTATTTTGGATTTACAAAATTAATTAGTAAACAACACTTCATTTAAAAAAAATCTATAACCCTTAACTCCACCTAGGTATTGGAAGACAAGGTATGCCTTATGATTTTAGCAAACTATTTTGAAATACCCATATTGATTACCCAATTTTAAAAGTTTAGAATGAATGTTTACTGAAAATTGCTGACAAAACCTTAGCCAAACTCATCAAGTAAACAAGAGAAAGAGAGCAAATGAATAAAATCTCAAGTGAAAGAGGATGAATTATAACCAACAACACAGAAATACAAAGATTATTAAAGAATGTTATGGACAATTATATGCCAATAAATTCAACAAATAGGAGAAATGGATAAATTTCTAGAGTTATATAACCTTCCAAGACTGAATCAGGAAGAAATATAAAATCTAAACAGAATAATTACTAGCAATGAAACTGAAGAAATAATCAAAGATCCAAAAATTCCAAACAAATGAAAGGACCAGATAGCTTCATAGAGAAATTATACCAAACATTTAAAGGAAACTTAATATTTACCCGTATTAAGCCATTTCAAAGCTGGTTCAAACCATTTGAAGTTGAAAGAACATTTCCAAACTCATTCTATAAAATCAGACAAAGACATTAAAAACAGAGAAAAATACAGATCAATATCTTTAATGAACATACATGCAAAAATTATCAACAACACATTAGCAAACCATATTCAACAATACATTAAAAAGATTATACACCATGACTAAGTGGAATTTATCCTGGGGATGCAAGGATGGTTCAACTTTCATAAATCAATCAATGTGATATATCACATTAACAAAACAAAGGATAAAATCATATGATCACCTCAATAGATGCAGAAAAAGCATTTAACAAAATCCAACAACCTTCTATGATAAAAAACTCTTGGCAAAGTAGGAATAGAAGGAACATACCTCAACATAATAAAGGCTATATATAACAAACACACAGCTAATATCATACTCTAAGATCTAATATTAGCAAGAAGACTAGTTTCTCCACTATCACCACTTCTATTCAACATAGTATTGGAAGTCCAAGCCACAGAAATCAAGCAAGAAAAAGAAATAAAAGGCATCCAAATTGGAAAGGCAGTAAAACTGTCATTATTTACAGATAACATGATACTATATATAGAAAACCCTAAAGACTCCACCAAAAAACTATTGTAACTAATAAATGAATTCAGTAAAGTTGCAGGAGAGAAATCTGTTGCATTGCTATACACTAATAATGAATTATCATAATAAGAAAAAAACAATCCCATTTAAAATTGCATCAAAAAGTACTAAATGCCTCAAAATAAATTTAACCAAAAAGGTGAAAGGCTTGTACTCTGAAAACTATAAAACACTGAAGAAGGAAATTGAAGATACAAAGAAATGGAAGGATACACCATGCTTATGGATTGGAAGGATTAATATTGTTAAAATGTCCTTACTAACTAAAGCAATAATATACAGATTCAATGCAAACCCTATTAAAATACCAATTGCAGTCTTCTCAAAATTAGAACAACTAATCCTAAAACTTATAGGGAACCACAAAAAATCCTAAATAGTCAAAGAAATCTTGAGAAAGAAAAAAGTGGGAGGTATCATGCTCTCTAATACCAAACTATACTACAAAGCTACAATAATCAAAACAGTATAGTACTGATATAAAAACAGATATATAGATCCATGAAATAGATAGAGAGCTCAGAAGTAAATCCTTGCTTATATGGTCAATTAATCTATGAGAAAAGACGCAAGGATATACAATGGGGAAAAGGTAGTCTCTTCAATGAGTGATATTGGGAAATCTGGACAGACAAATGCAAAAGAAAAAGAAAAAGAAATTGGACCCCTGTCTTATACCATATACAAAAATAAGCTCAAAAAGGATTAAAGACTTAAATATAAGACCTGAAACCATAAAGCTGCTAGAAGAAAACATAGGCAGTAAACTCTTTTACATTGCTTGTAGCAATCAATATATTTTCGGATGTCTCCTTGGCTAATGGCAACAAAGGAAAATATAAATAAATGGGGCTACATCAAACTAAAAGTTTTTGCACCATGATGGAAACCATAAACAAAATGAAAAGACAACATACTGAATGTGCAAAGATATTTTCCAACGATACATTTGATAAGTGATATTAATCCAAAATATAAGGAATTGATAGAACTTAACACCAGAAAGCAAAATATTTTTTTAAAAAGACAGAAAGAATAGATCTTAGATGGTGCAGTAGATAAACACTGACTTGTGTCCTTCCATGATCACATAAAAACTACAACTAAATTATAGAACAATCAGCCTGGAGAACCATCTGAAGTCTGGCTGGACAGAAGTCCTATAACTAAAACTATAAAGAAATTACATCAAGACTGGTAGAAGGGGTGGAGACGTGAAACGGGCCCCAAACCTCTGTGTGGAGGTAGACAATCAGGATTGATATTTCAGCCACAGTGGTTCTCCCCAGAGGAGTGAGAGATGCCAGCCCCACACCAGGCTCACCAGTCTGGAGTACTGGTGCCAGAAAGAGGAGCCCCCACAACAGTTGGCTTTGAAAAACAGTGGGTATTTCGACCATCCAGAAGGGATGGAAGGTGGCAGGAAACCCAGACGTTCTCTTAAACAGCTCAAGCACAGAGTCACATGCTTGTAGGCACCCACCCTGCTCTCTGGTGAAGGGACTCTGACCTGGGGGGTATCGGAGGCATATGGAAGGAAGACTGAGGTGTGTGGCTTCGGAGCGAGGGCTGGAGCACAGTCGCTATTTTCCCTGAGAGGGGTCCTCCTCCCATGCAGCCAGCAGGTGGGCATTATCTTTCCTGTGTTAAGCCCTCCCCCACCAGGCTAAATCTGAATCTGAATTCGTCTGTGAGATCCACTGGGACCTTGCCCCACCCAACTCCCCCAACACTGGAGGTACTTTCTCTGTGAGCAGCCAGCCCTACTCTCATTGCTCTTTTTCTTAGAAAACTATCAGAGTCTGGCAGGCCCCAGGCAGGCAGAGACTGGCCTCAATGTACTCTGAAACTTTTGCCAAGTCACTCAGTTTTAGCTGTGGCACCAAACCAGAATCTGCATTAACATGGTGACCACAACCCTTCCCACTCTAGTGACTCCCTGAGATCCTGCCTCACCCAACTTGTGTACCACGTTAGGCTCAATCAGCGGTTGAACTTTAAGGGAGCTGGCAGGTAGCAGCAGGCCTTGGAGTGTCCTGGATTTTTGCAGTTATCTCAGGTCCATAACTGGTGACAGACATCCTTGGTTCATAATGTGTCCTCTCCCACAGGCCTCCAGGGCTATCTATCTATCTATCTATCTATCTATCTAGGAATATATATATATATATATATATATATATATATATATATATATATATATACATATATATATATATATATATATATATATATATATATATATATATATATATATATTCCTATATATATATATTGGAATATTGCTCAGCCAGGGATGGGAATGGGTCCTTGCCATCTGTGGCCCCATGAATGGACCTTGAGGGTACTATGCTGAGTGGAGTATATCAGGCTTTTGGAAATGGCCAAGCCTTTATTCTGCTCCTTACCCACCTTGATCAGACACTGAGGTGCCCCTCTCTCAAGGGCTTTCTGCAGCCGAGGTGATCCCTACGAAGTGACCCCTTTGCAGCCGATTACCAACAGCACTTTTGATCGTTTTGGCATCAAGGCCTTCTTTAAAGGGGGATCTAGGAGAGGTACCCCTATGTCCTTCATAACAACCTTGAGAGAAGATGCAATTTTATACCCATCTTGTAGATGCAGAACTTGAGATTTATGGAGCTGAAATATCTTGCTCAAGAGTATACAATTATAAATCCAAAACCCAGTAACTGACACTGTTAGGGCCAGAGTTTTATATTCATAAATGTTCTATTTTAGAAAGGAAATTTAGTGCACGTACCATATTACACTACATCTCTGTATTCGTTTCTATTGCTACTGTAGCAAATAACCTCAAATTTAATGGCTTAAAACCACACAGATTTATTATTTTCCAGTTCTGGAGGTCAGGGGGTCTAAACTCAGTGTCAGCAGGTCGCCTTCTTTCTAGTGGCTCCAGAGGAGGATCAGTTCCCTTGCCGTTTCCAGTTCTAGAGGCTCCTTTCTCCATCTTCAAAGTCAGCAGCACATCATTCTCAAGTCTCCCTCTCACCTTTGGATCTCTGCTACCGTCCTCACATCTCTTATATCTCTGACACTCTGGCAAGGACCCATGTGAATACACTGGACCCATATGAGTAATGCTGCCCACCTCCCCGCCCGCAAGGTCCTTAATTTCACCAGATCTGCAAAGTCCATTTTGCCATACAAGGTAACATATTCGCAGGTTTCAGGAATTAGGACCTAAATATTTTTGGACCTAAACATTATTCTGTCTACCATAACCCCAGAGTTGTCCAGAAGAGCACCCAGAATCAGAATAATTTATAATTCTGCAGCAAAATATATGAATATTCATGCCCAATCATATATATCGGTGGTTAGCAAACTACAGCCCTTAGGCCAAATCCCATTTGTTTTGTAAATCCAGTTTCATTGGAACATAGCCACACCCACTTGTTATTGTTACTTTCATGCTACAATGGCAGAGCTAAGTAGTTGTGGACTGCAACGCCTAAAATACTTATCTTCCGGCCCTTTACAGAAAAAAAAAAATGTTTTCTGGCCCCTGGTATAAATAATATCTTTAAATATTATTAAATATGTCAAGTCAGTTTTGCCACCAAATGAATTTTCCAGAAACCTACAGAAAATCTTGGTTTTCAAAGTTGTTGAATTTCAGAAATACAAACAAGGGACCGTGGTTAGTGACAGAGCAAGGAACTCAGCCCCAGACGGTTGCAAAGCCCAGACTCTGATCCAAACACTCCCAAAACCCATTTTCTTTGTGTTTAAAACAAGAGTGTGGTATGTGTCATTACTGGACCCATTTTAGGATCTCAGACACTCAGAGGCTTAGAGCAGAATGTAGCCCTGTGCATCATGCAGTCCACAGGCCTAGTCTGGCAAGAGGTATGTTAGCTAGGGCAATGCTTTAACAATGGACCTGAAAACCTTTATAGCCAGGGGCATGCAATCTGATTAGCCATAGTCACCAATAATCCCTGCCTTCCTTGTTGTCTCACCCAAGCTTTTTCACACCTTGACTTTCCCAGCTGGTCCCTGAAGGCATTTGAAACTTAACTACTGACGTAATCTCCTCCATCCCATACTATAGAGGAAGAAAGCAAGGTCCTGAGAGGCATTGTGCATAAGGTCACAGAAAATAAATGGCAGAGCTGGGGCCAGAACCCAGGTCTCACACTCTCTCCACCAGTTTTACTTCACTCTCAGGAACTTGGTGTTGGCCCAAGGCCAGTTATGAATCAGATTCATAGCCTTCACTGGCTTGTTTTCCCAGCCACATCAGTCCCCTACTCTGCTTGACTTTGTTTTTCCCACAGGCCACCAGTAAATCACTTGCCAAACAATCATCGCCTTTAAGTATCCAGCAGTGGTCCCAGATGTTGTAATCCCTCTTGGCTTCCTTCAATACTCTAGAGAGAAATTTCCTTGTATAGCTTCCAAATATGGGACTGGGAATTTATTACATGAATTTCAGAATACACCAACTTTGGCTTTGACAATTATCATAATTCACCTCTCCTCTAAGTCAGGACTGAGCTGTGGCCATGAATGAAAGTGCTTAAGACTTGGCTGATCAGTTCTAGATAGCGGTCTGGAGTCTCATTGTTTAAAGGAAGACCTTTTGGCCCTGGGATGATGATCCACTGACATAATTTACCCTGAGGTCATTCCTGAAGGAATTCCAGGGGGGAAAAAAGCATCTACCTTAATGAGAAAGGGTATAAAATCTTTTCCAGCTGTTGGACTTTGTGAGGACTATAACATTTCTTTTTACTGGGTATCCCTCCTCTGGTTTTAGGTTAGCCAAACCTCATTTATAAAGTATCCACCATAGAGATACAAATCACTTTTTAATTAGAATTCCTAACCATAGTTTCGGGGACAGGGCCAAGAACATCGGCATATGCTCCATTACATCTCCCTTCTGAGAGGCATTGCAGAGACATTGTAGAGAGCTGGATGTTTCTGGAAGCTGAATGTCTGTTTTCTCTGTATTTGAATATAGGTATTAGTTTCATTACTATTTAGTCCCTTCAACAAGTATATGTCCATTGATGTAGATGGAAAGCTGTAACTGGAAGAGTGTTGTTACAGGGAAGAACTTTTAATTTCCCATAATTTCCATCAACTAACTCCCTTCCAGCCATTCCAAATGAACATACAATTTGAATAAAAATAATGAGCATCTCTGCAAAAGCACTTTCATGCCAAAGCCCTAAGCCATCCCCTTACCTTCTGCCATATCTATTCTGGATAGAAATTGTACAGGGCTACTGGTTAAAATTCAGATAATCTACTCTTTGCAGATGACATGATGCTATATATAGAAAACACTAAAGACTTCACCAAAAAGCTACTAGAAACAATCAATAAATACAGTAATGTTGCCAGCTACAAAATCAATGTACAAAAGTCCATTGCATTCCTATATACTAACAATGAAATCTCAGGAAAAGAAACAAAAAAAAAAACAATTCTTTTTGCAATTGCAACAAAAAGAATAAAATACCTAGGATTGAACTTTAAAAAGGATGTGAAAGACCTATATGCTGAAAACTATAAGACATTTTTAAAAGAATTGAAGAAGACACAAAGAAATGGAAAGACATTCTGTGCTCATGGATTGGAAGAATCAACATAGTTAAAATGGCCATATAACCCAAAACAATATACAGATTTAATGCAATCCCCATCAAAATCCCAATGGCATTTAAAAAAAAAATAGAACAAAAAATCATCAGATTTGTTTGGAACCTCAAAAGACCCCGAATAGCCAAAGCAATCCTAATAAAAAAGAAAAATACTGGAGATATCGCACTCCCTGACTTTAGCTTGTACTACAGGGCAACAATAATCAAAACAGCATGGTATTGGCAGAAAAACAAACACCGTAGACCAATGGAATAGAATTGAGAACCCAGAAGTAAAACCACATAAATATGGACAGATAATTTTTGACAAAGAAATAAAACATACAATGGAGAAAAGACAGACTCTTTAATAAATGGTACTGGCAGAATTGGAAAGCCACATGCAAAGGAATGAAACTGGACTGCTTTCTGTCACCATGTACCAAAATTAACTCAAAATGGATCAAAGACTTACGTATAAGACCCGACACAATAAACTGCATAGAAGAAAACATAGGCACTAAACTTATGGACCTTGGCTTCAAAGAGCATTTCATGAATTTGACTCCAAAGGCAATAGAAGTAAAAGGTAAAATAAATAAATGGGACTATATCAAACTTAAAAGCTTCTGCGCAGCAAAAGAAACCATCAACAAAATAAAGAGACAACCAGCTGAATAAGAGAAGATTTTTGCAAACAGTGCCTCTGATAAGGGGCTAATATTCAAAATATACAATGAACTCATGCAACTCAACACCAAAAAAACAAACAACCCAAGTGGAAAATGGGCAGAGGACCTGAAGAGACATTTCTCCAAAGGGGATATACAAATGGCAAATAGACATATGAAAAAATGCTGAACATCAGTAATCATCAGAGAAATGCAAATAAAAACTGAAATGAAATATCACCTCACCCCAGGTAGAATGGCTATCATCAACAAGACAAATTATAACAAGTGTTGGAGAGGCTGTGGAGAAAAAGGAACACTGATACATTGTTGGTGGCAATGCAGATTGGTGCAGCTGCTATGGAATTCAGTGTGGAGGTTTCTTAAAAAATTACGAATAAAATTACCATGTGACCCAGCAATCCCTCTCCTGGGTATCTATGCAAAAAATCTGAAAACATTTATTCATAAAGACAAGTGTGTTCCAATGTTCATTGCAGCTTTATTTACCGTGGCCAAGACATGGAAACAACCCAAATGTCCTTTGATAGATGAATGGCTAAAGAAGTTGTGGTATATATGCACAACGGAACACTATTCAGTGGTAAGAAAAGATGAAATAGGAACATTTGTGACAACGTGGATGGATCTTGAGATTATAATGCTAAGCGAAATAAGTCAGACAGAAAAAGTAGAGAACCCTATGATTTCACTGATATGTGGTATGTAAACCAAAAACAACAAAAGAACAAGACAAACAAATAAGAAACAAAAACTCATAGACACAGACAATAGTTTAGTGGTTACTAGAGGGGAAGGGGGTTGGGGGGAGGGAGATGAGGGTAAGGGGGATCAAATATATGGTGATGGAAGGAGAACTGATTCTTAGTGGTGAACACACAATGTGATTTATAGATAATGTATTACAGAATTGTATACCTGAAATTTATGTAACTTTACTAACAATCGTCACCCCAATAAACCTTAATTAAAAAAAAAGTATTCAAACAATCTAGTGAGGCTTTATTTGCTACTCGGACAATTAGTGGATAATCTCCACCACTCAACAAAATGGTATTTTCTTGGATCCATGCATAGATGGCTTTTCACAGGCAAAAACTGAGGTAGCCCCATAATGTCTAGTAACCCCTCAACTATTTCATCCAGGCTACCCACATTCATGGGCATTTCACGATACCAGGCCTCCATCTGAGTTAGTGCAAAGTTTCTGTGTGGCCCTTGTGAATATTATTAAATTTCTTCATTTATTCCCCAATTGTGCTTGTATACCCACTAAATACACTAGGTTCTTGGAAGAATAGCCTATTTCTGGAAGGATTCAAGATGGCAGAGTAAATAAATGCTGTGCTTCCCTACTCTCATGACCACATTAAAATTACAGTTCAATTATAGGACAATCAACCTGGAGAACCATCTGAAGTCCAGCTGAACAAAAGTTTTATAACTAAGGATTTAAAGAAGCCACATCAAGACTGGTAGAAAGAGTGGAGACTTGAAATGACCAGCCCCACACTGGCAGGTGGTGGTTGAGAATTGGAAGGGATATCTCTGCCATGGAGGTATTCCCTGGCGGAGGAGTGAGGGACCTCAGTCCCCGACCAGGCTCCCCAGCCCAGAGAACCAGTGCCGGGAAGAGGAGCTCCCCCACTGCGTAAAACAGTGGGGAATCTCACTATCAGGTGGGACAGAAGGCTGTGGAAAACCCAGACATCCTCTTAAAGAGCGTGCACACAGATTCATTCACTCTAGGTTCTAGCAGAGGGACAGTAATTCAGGAGGTGTCAGAGACATACAAGGAAAACTGAGTTGTGTGGCTTCAGAGTGAGGACTAAAGGGACAGTTGCCATTTTCCCTGTGTAGAATTCTCCTCCCATGAAGCCAGCAGGGGGATGCCATCTTTCTTGTGTTGAGAACTCTCTCACATGGCCAAATCTAAATCTGCATTGGCCTGATGAACTTCACTCACTCTACCCTGGTGATTCCCTGGGACTGCCTTACCCAACTTGCATAAAGCCAGAGGCAATTTCCTGGCCAGCAGCCAGCCCCACCTACATTGCACTCTTTCTTGGACAACTCTCCAGGGTCCACAGGCCCCAAGTGGGCAGCAGCTGGCTTTGGTGAGCTCTAAGACTTGCTGAGTAGCTCCAGGCTCAGCACTGGCACTGAACCAGAATCTGCATTAACCTGGTGAATACCACGTGTCTTACTCTGGTGACTCCCTGAGACCCTACCTCACCCATGAGGCTCTGCATGAGGCTCTATCAGCAGCTGAGACTTATAGCAGGCCCCAGGGTGCCCTTGGCTTTTTGTAGAGCTACCCTAGACCCGAAACAGGTAGCATACATCCTCCATTCATAGAATGCCCTCGCCCATGGGCCTACAGGTCCAGCACAGGCAGCGACCAACTGTGGATCACTGTGTAGCTCCTACCAAATAGTTCCCTGCCTGTCACAGGCGGTGGGTGATGTGGGCCTGCACCGGAGCCCCTCCCAAGAGGCCCCAGAACCAACATATTGTATTTTGCCATGTATAATGTGTTCCTGTGTATAATGCGCATCCACATTTTTGGCTCAAACTTTCAGGAAAAAAATCTTTCGTTTTCATTTTTTAATTCAAATTTTTTATTTGTTTATATTTAGGTAGTTGTTTTTTGTGCTATAAAGGAATTTTAGCATGTATTTATTTATTTGTTTATTTATTTATTTACTATTACACTTTTAACTCATAAGTATAAATAAAAGAATTAAAAACATTTATATAGACACGAAATTAGTACTACCCAGGTATAATACGCATCCTTATTTTTCCCTCACAGATTTGGGCAAAAAAGTGCACATTACACATGGCAAAACACAATAAATACCTGGAGGTTGGCTTCTGACCACAGCAGACCACCACCCAGTTAGCCCCACAAGGGGCACTCACAAGGGAGGCAAGAATATACATTGGGGTAAAGACAGTCTATTAAATAAATCGCGTGAAAACTGGATGGACAGATGCAAAAAAATGAAACTGGACCACCTTCTTACACCATATTCAAGAATAAACTCAAAATGGATTAAAGAGTTAAATAAAAGACCTGAAAACATAAACTTCTAGAGGAAAACTTAGGCAGGAAACTCTCTGACATTGCTCTTTGTGATATTTTTTTTCTGATCTATCTCCTTGGGCAAGAGAAACAAAAGAAAAAAATAAACAAATGGGACTACATCAAACGGAAAAGGTTTTCCACAGCAAAAGACACCATCAACAAAATGAAAAGACAGCCTATTGAACCGAAGAAGATATGTGCCAATGATATATCTGATAATGGGTTAATATCCAACACTTATAAAGAACTCATACAACTCAATACCAAAAACCAAATAATCCAACTAAAACATGGTCAGAGGACCTGAATAGACATTTCTCCAAAGAGAACATACGCATGGCCAATAGACATATGAAAAGATACTCAACATCACTAATCATCAGAAAAATGCAAATTAAAACCACAATGAGATACCACCTCACAGCTGTCATAATGGCTATCATCAATAAATCAAAAAATAACAAGTGTTGGTGAAGACATGGAAAAAATGGAATGCTCTGCAGTGTTAATGGGATTGCAAATTTGTGCACCCACTATGGAAAATGGTTTGGAGGTTACTCAAAATATTAAAAACAGAACTACTTTATGACCCAGCAATTCCACTTCTGGGTATTTATCTAAAGGAATTCAAAACATTAATTCAAAAAGAGATAAGCACCCCTATGTTCATTGCAGCACTATTTACAATGGCCAAGATATGGAAGCAACACAAGTGTCCATCAACAGACGACTGGCTAAAGAAGTGGTGCATGTAAACAATGGAGTATTGCGCAGCCATACAAAAGAATAAAATCTTACCATTTGCTACAACATAGATGGACCTAGAGAGTATTATGCTAACTGAAATAAGTCAGATGGAGAAAGACAAATACAACCTGTTCTCACTTATATGTGAAACCTAAAGAACAAAATAAATGAACAAACAAAACAGAAACAGACTCATAGATACAGTAAACAAACTGATGGTTGTCAAAGGGGTGGGGGATTGGGAGACAGGGTGAAAAGGTAAAGTAGAAATTAGTAGTTACAAAATAGTCATGGGGATGTAAATAACAGCATAGGGAATATAGTCAGTAATGTTGCAACAACTATGTATAGTGCTGGAAGGGTTGTAGACTAATCAGGAGGATCATTCATAAATTATATAAGTGTCTAATCACTATGCAGTACATGTAAAACTAGTATAAAATAATATTGAATGTCAACTGTAACTGAAAAAAACATTTAAACAGAACAAAGAATAGCTTATTTCCTCTATTATACCTATTCCTCTATTACAACAATCTAAAGGTGACATTGGATTGCTTCTTATATACCAGGCACTGTTTTAAGTAGTTTATATGTATTAACTCATTTAATCACCGCAGGAATACTATAAAGCATCTACCACAGTATTATTATTTACATTTTATAAAATGGAAAGCAAATCAAAGATCGATTAAGTAACTTGCTAAAGTCACACAGCTAGTGAGCACCAGCCTTTGCAGGACCCTACGGGGCTTGGGTCCAAAGTCCATATTCATAACCGTCACATCATAGGAAGTTTAAACAGGGGGACAATAGTGCTCCCTCACCTGTGGTTTCGCTTTCTGCCTTTTCAGTTACTCACAGTCATCCATGGTCTTAAAATAGTAAATGAAAAAGTCCAGAAATAAACAGTTCATATGTTTTAAATTGCATGCGGTTCTGAGTGGTATCCACTCCGTCCTACCCGGGATGTGAATCATTCCTTTGTCCGGGGTATCCACGCTGTATGTACAGAACAATAAGACATTTTGAGAGAGTGAGAGATACCAGATTCACATAATTTTTATTACACTATATTGTTATAATTGTTCCATTTTAGTATTAGTTGCTGTTAATATCTCATGGTGCATAATTTATAAATTGAACTTTGTTATAGGTGTGTATGTATAGGAGAAAACATAGTACATAGGGTTTGGTACTATCTGTGGTTTCAGGCATCCACTGGGGGTTGGAAAATACCCCCTGCAGATAAGAAAGGACTACTGTACATTCTGCCCTCAAGTTGTTATAGCAGGGCTGCAAACTCAAATGCTGATGGGGACCAGGCAGGAAATGAAAAGGGGTGAAATAGTCGAGGTGGGCATTGTGGGGAAGTGGGGAGCTCCATCCCCTGCAGGGCTGACTGCTTCACAGACCCAGCCCACTGTTGCTACTACAGTAAACAAGCCCAGGATGGCCAGATTCGCCCAGGCTTCAAGAAAAGGCAGGGGGAAAAAAGCTTATAAATCTAAAATCTCGTACTAAAAAACAAAGAAATATACTTTCAGGTTAGCAAGTATGTATAAGCTGAGTTGAGCCTGTGGCTTGTCAATTTGCAAATTGAAGTTATCAAAGTTATTGTCTTAGGAGGGGATATAACACATATATGCTGACATCTGTAATGTGATGGGAAAGTGTGCCCTAACAGAGGCATTAGGGAAGTGCTATGGGGATTCAGTATAACAGAGAAAGGTGACTTTCATGTGGCACTGTGTGGAAAAAGTGGCAATTAAGATGGTCTGTGAAGAAGGAGTTCAACTTGTAAACACAGAGAGGAGTGTAAATGGCACATTAGGGAGAATAGCAAATTCTGTTTGGCCACAGGGATATCTAATAGTCACCAAGTGTTGAAATGTGCTGTACTGGTAGGTAGAGACAATGAATGCTCCCTATTGTCCCCACCAGACCTTCCCCTGAACCAGAAACTACAGGGTTAATGCCAGGTACCACTGACTTCTGTGTACTATGGCTACAGGGAGTTTAGGCTGGCCAGGAAAGCCAGTGTCAATGTAAGAAATGTCCAAAACTAGAGAGTTTTTATAAGGGTTTATTTAAGCCAAGACTGATGACACATGCCAGGGGCAAGGTCTCAAATGCTTCAAAGAATAAGTTGTGCAGTTTGTTTTATGCATTTGGAATTAAGAAGGGGAGTAAAGAAGAATACACAAAGGTGGGAGAAAGCAAGGCGGGTACTGAATTACAGGACAGTTAAGATTCTGTGTTCTCTTGAGGGTGATTACGCCTTCCAAGGGCATTACCTCTGGATTGCAAAGGAGTGACAACCTAGATACACAAGAACAATGGACAAGGCTGGCTTAGACACCTTTCACTAAAGAGGTCATAGGCCTGGGGCGTGACTATACACATGACCTGCCCAGTTATGGATTTATGATTTATTACAGCACCACTTTTTCATCCACAGTTCCCCCTTTAGGTCATAAATCAACTCAAAGTATGCATTGATGACCAGACTTTCGTTTGGAGGGTGTAGTCTCACAGCACTAGGAAGGCTCATTCCTGGGAAGTCTCAGTATTGAAGTTGTCTTCTTGACCATGGGGGATGGGGTTACACCATAACCCTGGGATCTGAGTTGAGGCGAATTTTTCCCTAAAAGGGCAGTGTAGGTAAATGGAAGGCAATCGGGTATTATGGCCTTCATTGTAAAAAGCAAAACAAAACAACAAAGAAAACCACTCTGCATCATTTCTATAAATATCATGACCCAACTTTCGCCATCTATCTTATTTTTCTGTATTTAGCATGTAGTGCAAGGTATGATCAAAAGATACAGTGAATGTTTAAATTAAAAAAAATTATATTAAAAAACACATTGTCATTAATCCCCCTCAAAATACTCCTCCTCGCTTTGCACACACTTACCCATCGTTCTTGTCACTTTCTGAAGCAGTCCTGGAAGTCCTTTTTCATGAGTGTCTTTTCTTCATTCTCCATCATGACAGCACTCTTGTCACACACATCACTTCTGGTATGGCAATTTCTGTCAAATACAAACATTACAGTGTGTCCTCATCCACCTTATTCACCAGATCTGGCACCGTGTGACTTCTGGCTCTTCCCCAAAGTCAAAATGACACGAAAGGTAAACATTTTAATTGATTCAGGACATAGAGGCAGCCACAACAGCGCAACTAAGGACACTCATGAAAGAGGACTTTCAGAACTGCTTCAGAAAGTGGCCAGAATGATGGGATAAGTGTGTTCAAAGTGAGGGGGATTATGGCAATGTGCCTTTTACTGCAATTTTTTTTTAAATTTAAACATTCACCATATTTGGTGATCACACCTCGTATAACATTCCCATAAGCCATGAAAAGAATGTTAACAGTTATCTTATATATGTTCAGTAATTATAAAGAGTTGGACTATACAAAAACCCCCAAAGAACTGATATAACTATTATTATGACTGATATAATTAGCAGACGGTTAACAAACTCGGACAAAATGGATTCTGGGATCATATCAATCCGTATTTATACAGGCCTTGGGATAGCTGTCTACCTCGGGTGTTGACAGCTTCTTGTCAGGAGTCTTTAATGTCCATTGTAGGTAGAGGCAAGTTTCGTGGACGGGTAAATGTCTATTCAAGGTTAGGTGCCTGATAAGTACCCATCCGTTGAGGTTGGAGAGTATCTTTTATTTGATGTCCTTTCCAAAACAACATTATCTAAAGTCTGACTTCTGGGAGCTCACTCTGAAAGGAAGTGGTTACCAACTTCACATTTTCTTGAAGTGACTCTAACAAACGTTGGCAATACTGTAAGATGTCTCCTTTCAGTAATGTGAGGTCATGAGCTCCTTCGTGTAGGTCCAGCTTAAATGCACTGTGGTGCATAAAGGGATGAAGAGAACAAAAAAACAGGTAGCCAAAAAGCAGAGAGGAGCCAACTGGCCATCTTGGGTTTCCCATAGTTCCAACTGTTTGTTTTTTCATCACTTATTTTCCTATGTAATTTAACATAAATGACAAATCCTTTGAGGTGTTCCAGGGGCCTTTCTGGATCACTGAAAAGTTATTCTTATATATAGAAAGATTTTAACCTTAAAACTTCAAATTCTAATGAAAAATAAGAAGTAAGCAATTGATGTTCTTTAGCTTGGCAAATTTATGAAGACTTTATAACCTCTAGAAAAATATTACATAGACTTCAAAGTCAATTAAGTAACATGAGCATATTTTTGTAAAATCCAGGCCAAATAAAGGCATGTCTGTTTTACTTAAACAAACTTAAGCTAGATTGTATTTACTAAAAATTAATCTTAGATCACATGAACTTGAAAAGCATTAGAATTATTGTCTTTATTTCTGAGTATTTTAGAATACCCAATCCTTTTAAGCACTTTCCTTTAAATTACTTTTAATGCTATCCAGGAGTAGAAAATTATCTCACATTTACAACATACCTGTACGAGGTTGAACAATTAAGTTCACGAACTTGTTGCAATGATGTTGCTAACCATTCTTTGATATCAGAAGGATTATTCATTAGGAATTTGTACCAACTGGACAAACAACAAAGTTTACTGTTTGGAAGTGCTGAAAAGGCTGCATGAAAAAGTTAGACGACCTGAACTTTTCATCAACAATTCATGGCTCTTGCATCACGACAATGCACCAGCTCACATGGCACTGTCTGTGAGGGAGTTTTTAGCCAGTAAACAAATACCTGTATTGGAACACCCTCCCTACTCACCTGATCTGGACCCTGATGACTTCTTTCTTTACCTGAAAATAAAGGCAATATTGAAAGGAAGACATTTTGATGACATTCAGGACCTCAAGGGTAATATGACGACAGCTCTGATGGCCATTCCAGAAAAAGAGTTCCAAAATCGCTTTGAAGGGTGGACTAGGTGCTGGCGTCAGTGCATAGCTTCCCAAGGGGAGGACTTGGAAGGTGACCATAGTGACATTCAGCAGTGAGGTGTGTAGCACTTTTCTAGGATGAGTTCTCTGTCAGACCTCATGTAGACATACATAGACCGATACAGAAAACCGTTGGACCCAATTTTGTTTTGGAGGAGTTTGCAATTTATACCTGTCCTTGACAAGTCACGTTCCAAATAACTTTCCCCGTTTTAAAATAAGGACAACCATCGTTACCATTATTATAGCACCCTTTTTCCACCTACACAAGCCAGTCTTAGTGACCCCGGGTGCCAAGTCATTGCAACTCTGGGGTGTGGACTTTAGCAATGGAGGAAAATGGCAGATATTTGTGCAGGTATCGACCTGGCCAGAGTTGGGTCTCACAGCTCTGGATCAAGTTAGTTGGAGAAAGGAGGAAATTGGAAGGAGACTAGTTAAGAAATGGAGTAGGAGAGTCCTAGTGACAGGAATTGGCACAGAGGCAGTGGGAATGAAGCGGAAAGGCAGAGGCCAATGAGAGAAGCAGGGCTTCGGGGGGGGGGGGGTGAATGGGGACCATTTCCAGATCCAAACCCATGCAGTGATGGTGTCCCTAGGCACCTGGGGGTGGGCTGGGGGGACAGGCCAAAGAGGAGGAAATGAATCATCTTTGGGACATTTTGGTCTTGAAGAAATGGTGGACATTTCAGGCACATGGACAATATTAAATGTCTTCTCCAAGAGGATGGTGTGACTTCAGAAACATTCATCTCCCACCCCACTCCCCAGGACATAAATTGTTTACAATAGATCAAAGCTTTGAGGGAATGGAACATATGACTGGTAAGTTTTACTTCAGAAGATAAAACACAAAATTTGGGAACTTTCTGATAAAAAGCAAGTCCAGGTAAGCATTGGCGGTTCAAAACTGAAGCACATAACGTTTATTGAACAACTACTATGTCCTAGGCACAAAGCAAGGCTTAATGTAGATTATCTTGTTTGATCTCCAGAACAGAACTCTGTGAGCTAGTACTCCAATTCCCATTTTAAAGATAAGGAAACTGAGGCCCAGAAATGATAAGCCATTTATGAGAACCATCTAAAGGAAAGATGAGGACTTTGAAGGCAAGTTTATTCACTTTATGATGTTTTTTACAGATGGCCCTCGTTACAGGTGTTAAAAAAAGAAACAAGCCAAAATGGAGTCACTTTTGCTAAGTCACAAAACCAAGACTTAGTAACTAACCTAACTGCAGTTTCAGCCTTCCCCAAAAGTGAAAGCTTAAACCAGTCAGTCTAAAATTTCCTAGTCAGCACTAGTAAGATAATCTGCCTGATAAGACCCCCTGCCTTCCCTTAAGGGAAGTTGAAATAATTCGCCTGAAATAATTCACCATAGTAACTTCTCAGCCCCACCCTCTTTCTGCCTAGAAAAAGCTTCTATTCTGTACAAGTCACCAGCCCACTTCTGGTGGCTAGATAGAGTGCTACCATATTGATGCGTGATTTAATGCAGTCAGGTGGTCTTTATTATTCCGTCCCCACATTTCCACAGGAAAGAGCTGTAGTATTGATTTGATGAGATCGCAGCACTGATGGACTTGTTTCAGAGCCTCGTCTATACAGCAAGCACATGCAGCCTTTCTTTTTTTTATTAAAGTTTATTGGGGTGACAATTGTTAGTGAAATTACGTAACTTCAGGTGTACAATTCTGTATTACATCATCTATAAATCCCATTGTGTGTTCACCACCCAGAGTCAGTTCTTCCATCACCATGTATTTGATCCCCCTTACCCTCATCACCGACCCCCCATCCCCTTACCCTCTGGTAACCACTAAATTACTGTCTGTGTCTATGAGTTTTTCTTTCTCATTTGTTTGTCTTGTTCTTTTGTTGTTTTTGGTTTACATACCACATATCAGTGAAATCATAGGGTTCTCTGCTTTTTCTGTCTGACTTATTTCACTTAGCATTATACTCTCAAGATCCATCCATGTTGTCACAAATGCTCCTATATCATCTTTCCTTAAGGCCGAATAGTATTCCATTGTGTATATGTACCACAACTTCTTTATCCATTCATCTGTCGAAGGACATTTTGGTTGTTTCCATGTCTTGGTCACCGTAAACAAAGCTGCAATGAACATTGGAGCACACGTGTCTTTATGGATAAATGTTTTCAGAGTTTTTGGGTAGATACCCAGGAGAGGGATTGCTGGGTCATATGGTAATTCTATTCGTAATTTTTTGAGGAACCTCCACACTGCCTTCCATAGAGGATGCACCAACAGTGTATGAGGGTTCCTTTTTCTTCACAGCTTCTCCAACACTTGTTGCTATTTGTCTTGTTGATGATAGCCATTCTGACTGGGGAGAGGTGATATCTCATTGTGGTTTGTATTTACATTTCTCTGATGATTAGTGACGTTGAGCATTTTTTCATATGTCTATTCGCCATTTGTATGTCCTCTTTGGAGAAATGTCTCTTCAGGTCCTCTGCCCATTTTTCAATTGGGTTGTTTGGTTTTTTGCTGTTGAGCTTCATGAGTTCCTTGTATATTTTGTATATCAGCTCCTTATCGGAGGCACTGTTTGCAAAAATCTTCTCCCATTCAGCTGGTTGCCTCTTTATTTTGTCAATGGTTTCTTTTGCTGTGCAGAAGTTTTTAAGTTTCATATAGTCCCATCATTCATTTATATTAGCTTTTACTTCTCTTGCCTTTGGAGTCAAATTCATGAAATGCTCTTTGAAGCCAAGGTCCATAAGTTTAGTACCTATGTTTTCTTCTGTGCAGTTTGTTGTGTTAGGTCTTATGCTTAAGTCTTTGATCCATTTTGAATTAATTTTGGTACATGGTGACAGATAGCAGTCCAGTTTCATTCTTTTGCAAGTGACTTTTCAATTCTCCCTGCACCATTTATTGAAGAGGCTGTCTTTCCTCCATTGTATGTTTTTAGATTCTTTGTCAAAAATTATCTGTCCATATTTATGTGGTTTTATTTCTAAGTTCTCAATTCTATTCTACTGGTCTATGTGTCTGTTATTCTGCCAATACCATGCTGTTTTGATTATTGTAGCCCTGTAGTACAAGCTAAAGTCAGGGAGTGTGATACCTCCAGCATTGTTCTTTTTTCTTAGGATTGCTTTGGCTATTCAGGGTCTTTTGAGGTTCCAAACAAATCTGATGATTTTTTGTTCTATTTCTTTAAAAAATGCCATTGGGATTTTGATGGGGATTGCATTAAATCTGTATATTGTTTTGGGTAATATGGCCATTTTAACTATGTTGATTCTTTCAATCCATGAACACGGAATGTCTTTTCATTTCTTTGTGTCTTCTTCAATTCTTTTAAAAATGTCTTATAGTTTTCAGCATACAGGTCTTTCGCATCCTTGGTTAAGTTTATTCCTAGGTATTTTATTCTTTTTGCTGCAATTGCAAAAGGAATTGATTTTTTTATTTCTTTTTCTGAGGTTTCATTGTTAGTATATAGGAATGCAATGGACTTTTGTACGTTGATTTTTTAGCCAGCAACTTTACTGTATTCGTTGATTGTTTCTAATAGCTTTTTGGTGGAGTCTTTAGAGTTTTCTATATATAACATCATGTCATCTGCAAAGAGTGACAATTTAACTTCTTCATTCCCAATTTGGAGGTCTTTTATTCCTTTCTCTTTCCTGATTGCTCTGGCGAGGACTTCCAACACTATGTTGAAAAGCAGAGGGCATAGGGGACAGCCTTGTCATGTTCCTGAACGAGGAGCAAAGGGCTTCAGCTTTTCACCATTAATTATGAGATTAGCTGAGGGCTTGTAATATATGGTCTTTATTATGTTAAGGTATTTTCCTTCTGTACCTATTTTCTTAAGTGTTCTAACCATAAATGGATGTTGTATCTTATCAAGTGCTTTTTCTGCATCAATTGATATAATCATATGATTTTTGTCCTTTATTTTGCTTATGTGATGTATCACATTGATGGATTTGCGGATGTTGAACCATCCTTGTGCCCCAGGGATGTGCACCACTTGGTTGTGGTGAATAATCTTTTTATTGCATTGTTGCATTTGATTTGCTAGAATTTTGTTTAGGATTTTTGCATCTGTATTCATCAGAGATATTGGTTGTAGTTCTGTTTTTTTGTGTTGTCCTTACCACGTTTTGGTATCAAAATAATGTTGGAGTCATAAAATGAGTTAAGGAGTACTGTCACTTCTTCAATTTTTTTGGAAGAGTTTGAGCAGAATTGGTATTAGATCCTCTTTGAAGGTTTGGTAGGATTCACTAATGAAGCTATCTGCTCCAGGACTTTTGCTTTTGGGAAGGTTTTGGATGACTGATTCACTTTCGTTGCTGGTGATCAGTCTGTTTAGATTTTCCAGTTCTTCATGGTTCAGCCTTTGAAGCCTATATGTTTCTAAGAACTTGTCCATTTCTTCTAGGTTATTGAATTTGGTGGCATATAGTCCTTCATAGTATTCTTGGATGATCCTTTGTATTTCCGTGGAGTCCGTGATAATGTCTTTTTCATTTCTGATTTTCTTAATTAGTGTCTTCTCTCTTTTTATCTTAGTGAGTCTAGCCAAAGGTTTGTCGATTTTGTTAATCTTTTCAAAGAACCAGCTCTTTGTCACATTATTGTTTTCTATTGTCTTTTTGTTTTCTATTTCATTTAGTTCTGCTCTGATTTTTATTATTTCCTCTATTCTGGTGAACTTGGGTTTCATTTGTTCTTCTTTTTCTAGTTCTTTAAGGTGTAATGTGAGGTTATTTATTTGGGATTGTTCTTGTTTCTTGAGATAGGCCTGTAATGACATAAATTTCCCTCTTAAAACTGCTTTCGCTGCATCCCAAATATTTTGGTAGGATGTATTTTCATTGTCATTTGTTTCTATGTATCTTTTGCTCTCTCCTCTAATTTCTTCTTTGTCCTGGTCGTTCTTTAGAAGTATGTTGTTAAATCTCCATGTATTTGTGTTTTTTCCTGCTTTCTTTTTGCAGTTGGTATCCAATTTCAAAGCCTTGTGATCAGAGAATATGCTTGGTATGATTTCAATCTTCTTAATTTTGCTGAGGTTAGTTTTATGTCCCAATATACGGTCTATCCTTGAGAATGTTCCATGTACACTAGAAAAGAATGTATAGTCTGATGTTTTAGGATGAAGTGCTCTATATATGTCAATGATGTCCATTTCATCTAATGTGTCATTTAGGGCTGTTATTTCGTTATTTATTTTCTGTTTGGATGATCTATCCATAGCTGTCAATGATGATTTAAGTCCCCTAGTATAATTGTGTTTTGGTAAATTTCTCCCTTTATTTCTGTTAGTAGTTGCTTGGTATATTTCGGTGCTCCCTGATTGGGGGCATAAATATTGATGACTGTTATGTCTTCTTGTTGTATAGTCCCCTTTACCATTATGAAATGTCCCTCTTTGTCTCTTGTTACCTTTTTCACCCTGAAGTCTGTTTCATCTGATATCATTTTGGCTACACCTGATTTTCTCTGGGTACCATTTGCTTGGAGAGTCAATTTCCACCCTTTCACTTTGAGTCTATGCTTGTCCTTGTAGCCCAGATGTGTCCTTTGGAGACAGCATATGGTTGGGTTTAGTTTTTTGATCCAATCTACTACTTTGTGCCTTTTTATTGGTGAGTTCTGTCCATTTACATTTAGGGTGATTATTGATATGTAAGGATTTCCTATCATTCTATCTACACTTTTCTGGTAAGGCTGTGTCTCCGTTGTTTCTTTGCCTTTTTGTTGCAGTCTATTATTTCTGTCTGGTGGTATTCTATGATGTTTCCCTCTGTTTCTTTTTTTATTACAGTGTATATTTCAGTTCTGGATTTTTTCTTTTTTTTTTTAAGTGGTTACCCTTAAGTTTACGTAAAAGAAAGTTTGATATTTAGAGTATTCCATTTTCTTCAGCACGCTTACTTTCTCCATTCTCATATTCCGGTTCAGGCCTTTACTCTCCCCCTTTTTATGTTTTGGTTGCCACAAATTGTCCCTGTTGATGATGGTCAAATAGCCTCTTTTAGTATTTCTTGTAGTGCAGGTCGTGTATTAGAAAATTCCCTCAGCTTCTGTATGTCTGCAAAGGTCTTTATTCCTCCTTCATATCTAAAGGAGATCTTTGCTGGATATATTATTCTTGGCTCATGATTTCTCTCTTTCAATAGTTTGAATATTTGGTTCCACTCCCTTCTGGCTTGTAGACTTTCTGTTAGAAATCAGATGATAATCTAATGGGCTTTCCTTTGTAGGTTACCGTCTTCTTTTCCCTGGCTGCCTTGAGGATTCTTTCTTTGGCGTTGATTTTAGACAGCTTCAATACAATGTGCCTTGGAGAGGTCCTGTTTGGGTTGAGGTAATTAGGTGTTCTATTTGCTTCTTGGATTCGAGGATCCAGTTCTTTCCACAAATTTGGGAATTTCTCATCAACTATTTGTTTGAATATATTCTCTGTTCCCTTCTCTCTTTCTTCTCCTTCGGATATATCCATTATTCTTATATTGCTCTTTCTGATGGAGTCAGAAAGTTCTTTCTTTCTTTTAAGTCTCAAGTCTCTTTCTTCTTCCATCCATGTCCTTTCCAGGTTTCTATCTTCGATGTCACTGATTCTTTCCTCCATCTGGTCAACTCTACTACCTAAGCTGGTTATTTCATTCTTCATTTCTTCTATTGAGTTCTTAATCTCCAGAAATTCTATTTGGTTGTTTTTTACAATTTCAATCTTTTTGGTAAAATGTTCATGTTGTTCTTTGATTGTGTTTCTGTGTTCATTAAACTGCCTTTTTGTGTTTTCTTGTACATCATTGAGTTTTTTCAGAACTGCAATCTTGAATTCTCTGTCATTTCAGTCACATATTTCCATATCTTTAAGTTCATTTCCTGGAGACTTTTCACTTTCTTTCTGAGCTGCCTTGTTGCCTTGGTTATTCGTTGCAATTACCGATTTATTATTTCTCTTCCTAGACATCTACAGGAGTGGCTTCTGCAACAGGTTGATAGGAAGAGGTCTTTCTTTTGTTTTCCAGTACTTGTTGGTAGAATGTTTTATTTTCTCTCCGACTGCAGTCTTTTTTTCTCTCTTACAGTGTAGTGTTATGTTTTCTCTGCACTATTCCAGCTTCTCACACAATGGGGGGATTCCCTGGAAGACCCGCTTCTCCGCTGTTAACAGTTCACCTGGGTTGTAGGGTGCTGTGTCTGTGTGGGGATGCGGAGAGCTTTTGAAGTTCCAAAGCTCTTCCTGCAACATATTTAGAAGCCACGTGTTTCAGCAGTTCTGTTTACTCCTGCAGGGATCCGCCCAGATAGGTGGGGCCAGGGGCGGGGTGAGTTGTGAGAGTTGGCCCAGAGCAATGGCAGCGACCACCACCACAGCTGGTCCCGCTTCCACAGCTCCCTCCCCTTTGCCGGAACTAGTTGGGATGTGAATCTGTGTCTGCAGACCACAGTTCTCAGAACAGCAAATATTCTGTTCTTTGGATCTGACACTGCTACTGTTCCACCTCTAGCACCGGGCAGGTGGGGGCGGGGCGAGCTCTGGGAGGGTAGGGAGGGGGCGGCTAGTCTCAGAGCCTAAGGCTTCCGTTCTCCGCTCGGCAGTGAGGGCTTAAACCACCGTTTTCAGCCTTCTTCCCTCAGTCTTTTCTCCGAGGTCTCTGCCGTGAGCGTTGGGTTCAGCCGTGTTATATACTGCCCCCTCAGCCCTGTGGGCCATAAGTGGTGCCCTAGCAGTCCGAGTCCTTACCTCTCCCACCGCTGCGGTAGTTCTGGGATGCAGCGAGCTCGGAGCACTGAGCTAGGTCTGTGTCCTGCCTGCGCGGCTCCGTCTCCGCACTTCTCTTTTCCCTTCTCCCCTGCTTGCGTGATATGCCCACCCATAGGTGAATTCAGTAGTGGGCATCTTTGTCTTGCCTGTCTGCTATGCAGGGAGTCCTTTGTGGAATTACAGTTTTTCAATTTATTGTAAATTCAGGGGAGATTTTCAGAGGCTCCCTTCACACCGCCATTTTGATCAAATTCCCACATGCAGCCTTTCTTAGAGTTACAGGTGTCTTCATTCAAATTTTATATCATGTTCAGAAAACTTACACATTAAAGAAGATTTGTATTTGACTGGGGTACAAATTCATGTTGAGGCCATGTTGAAGTGGTGACATGATAGCTTCTACAAGTGGGATAGAGTTGAAAGGCCTGGATTTTAGAGTCTGAGACACCTGGGTTCAAATCCCAGGCCCATTACTTACTAGATGTCCTTGAGCACATCATTTAAGCTCTTATACTTCAGCTTCCACATATTTCTTGCCAGCCTCATTGGCTGGCTACAAGGGTTAAGTAATCTTTTAAATATACATCTTTTTTCTCCTATTTTTTCTTGTATTTCTCCTACATTTTTCTCCTATGCTCTACTATATTCCCTTTCTTTCCCTCCCATTGCCTATTGGAAATAATTTAGACCAAGGTCAGCAAACTTTTTCTCAATGGAAACACTTCCAGCTTTGTTGGGCCTACAGTCTCTGCTGCAATTACTCAATCCCATGTTGTAGAGTGCAGGCAGCCACAGGAAAGGATTTGCAAGTGCATGAGGCTGCAACCCAACAAAAATTTATTTATAAAATAAGCAGCCTTTGGATTTGGCCTGGGGGCTATGGTTTGCCAATACCTGGTCTAGACTCTGAGCAGGTATGGTGACCTTCCTAGCAGGTTTTGGAATGAGAAGTGCTCTGCAGGCTGGAAGCACACGCTTCCTATTGGGGTGGCGGTGAGGATGCCAAAGGGCTCCTTCCTTTAATACCCCACTTACGTTTAACACATGATGACAACTCCATTTCTAAAGAAATGCACAAAAAGTCTTCAGAGATTTCTGAAACAGCTTCTAGAAGATGAGATTTTAGTCACTTTTGGTAGTTCTGGGTTAAACTGATCAAATTTACAGTAAGTCCTCACTTAACATAGTCAGATAAGTTCTGCAACTTAATGGAAATGACTATAACGAAACCAGTTTTACCACAGGCTAATTGATATAAACAAGAGTTAGGTTCCTATAGCATCTCACCAACCAAATGATGCTGAACAAAACACCACTGAACAAGATGAAGTTATTTGAGGATCTGCTATACTTTCAATAAAAAAAAAAAGTGGACTGGGATTTTTGCCACACTTAGAACGAGCTCAGCTTTAAGGCTTACAGAGGACAAGGAGCCGTTGCATACAGACAGGGTTTGCTCAATGCCTGCTTTTTACCCATACATGAGAATCCACCCACCCACAAGAAAATTAATACCACAAGTGTCCATGGTCCCTGGGGCCTGAATCCTACTGGTTCTCGTCATACATTTTTTTTTTTTAATAGAAAGTACTGGCTTAAATGGATATGCTCTTATTTGAGCACCAAACAGGCTTTTTGAGGCTCAGACTCAAAAAAGTATGGCAAAGCCTCCTAGTTCTCTGAATGTGTGGGAATTCTGTAATAATATATGTGACAGCCATAGTGTGGCCTGCAGGGAACAGGAAGTGTAGCTGGCCAATGACCCCAGCTACTGAGCTCTGTGATCCATCCTCACACTTGCACCAAAGCCACGCTTCCCACAGACTGCTCCCAGCCAGCGATTGAGCCTGGGTACCAAGGCAGACCCATTCCTAGGGTGGATGATGGCTGGATTCTATCATGCTTGTATCCAAACCTCTGTCCCTCTCTCCTTCACTCGGGTCACACCAGCATTGTGGTATAATCACTCACCCAGGCTTTTCTACCTCCATCTCAGCTTTCTCTCAGGAGTGTTTTTCATACAAAAGCCTTACATATTTAATCCTATCTAGGCACCTGCTCCTCAGAGGACCTGTACTAACACAATAAATATTTTAAGAATATATAAACCCCTACCACTAGGGCAAGAAGCACATCACTATGAGAGTAGGGACCGCTTATAGGCAATCTGGTGGCAGGAATATTTTGAGTCCCCAGCATCCTGCCTTACTTTGGGTTCCCCCGGAACTCACCAAAGACTAGGACTTGACTCCAGCAGTTTGTTTCGAAGATGACTTCAGGAGACCCTAGCATGAGAGTGGGGAAGTGAAATAGAGAAGACCCAGAAGCAGTCACGTGTGTGTTAAGGTTGCCATTGTGGGTAGCTTGAGCTCCGTCCTGCTGGGAACCTCTAGGAGACAGCACAGATCCCATCTCTGAGGGGTGGCGAGGAAGCGAAAGCGTTTTCCCACCATTCCTAGGTGCCAGTGGTTGGAGGTTGCTCTTGGGGACACTAACTCCACAACAATTCTGCCATGCCCTGTGTGTGGGTGGGGCATGCTCCTCTCTCCAGTGGAAGCCCCCAGGTAGTCACAGGTGCTTGCGCTAGGAAGTCTTTCATGCAAGAATGGTGAGTGCCAGGCCTCAGGGTTGGGCACTGGCAGCATTTGCCCCAATCCGCATTTCCGGCTTGTGAGGTTCAAGTGGTGCTGAGCCAAGCAGTGCTCCATGACACAGGCACCGTCACCTCCTGAGCACAGTGATGGGCTTGAGGCTCCAACCTAAACGGGACCAATCACAGTCCTCCCTGGCATTTCTGCCGGCGTATCACGAAGGGTGTGCTTGCTCCTGAGATCAAGAGGACTGTGCACCCCCACGCTTGGAGCAGCCGGCAACCATCTTGCACTGACAATAGAACAACCATCCTGAGAATAAAGCCAGTGTAGATGAAATAAAGAGAAAGGATGAAGAGAGGCAGAGAGGAGCTGGTACCTACAGGTGACATTACTGACATGTCTAAATCTAGCTGTGCCTGAAGTCCAAGCACTTCTGGGTTTTCTGGCGACGTTGGCTGATTAATTCTATTTCTTGCTAAAGCAAGTTCGAAATGATGGGCTCGATCATTTGAGAACAAGAGGATTCTAATTTATATGAGTAGGCACCACAAAGCTGTTAATGTAAGATCTTGATACGTGGCTTTGCAGGAGAAAAGAACTGTTTCTTTTAGTGTGGAATCTTATATCACTGGCAAGACTTGTGCGCTGGATACCATGGTCTACCAGGAAGCCGGAAATAGTCCCCATTTGTGAGAGCATAGCCAGAGCCTTCACAAGACATCGTTAGCCACAGATCTTAGGAGGACCCCTTTCTAGTCCTATTCTTCTCAAACAAAAAACTTCATGGAATACCATAATAAAAGTTCTTAAATTCATGATTTGAAATTTTTATTTTTTTTTAAATTAAATTTATTGGGATGACAGTGGTTAGTAAAATTACATAGATTTCAGGTGTACAATTCTGTATTACATCATCTATAAATCCCATTGTGTGTTCACCACCCAGAGTCAGTTCTCCTTCCATCACCATATATTTGATCCCCCTTACCCTCATCTCCCTCCCCCCACCTCCCTTACCCTCTGGTAAACAATAAACTACTGTCTGTGTCTATGAGTTTCTGTTTCTCATTTGTTTGTCTTGTTCTTTTGTTGTTTTTGGTTTATATACCACATATCAGTGAAATCATAGGGTTCTCTGCTTTTTCTGTCTGACTTATTTCACTTAGCATCATACTCTCAAGATCCATCCATGTTGTCACAAATGTTCCTATATCATCTTTTCTTACCGCCGAATAGTATTCCATTGTGTATATATACCACAACTTCTTTATCCATTCATCTATCGAAGGACATTTTGGTTGTTTCCATGTCTTGGCCACCGTAAACAAAGCTGCAATGAACATTGGAGCACACGTGTCTTTATGGATAAATGGTTTCAGATTTTTTAGGTAGATACCCAGGAGAGGGATTGCTGGGTCATATGGTAATTCTATTCGTAATTTTTCGAGGAACCTCCACACTGCCTTCCATAATGGCTGCACCAACCAGTCTGCATTCCCACCAACAGTGTAAGATGGTTCCTTTTTCTCCACAGCCTCTCCAACACTTGTTACTATTTGTCTGGTTGATGAAAGCCATTCTGACTGGGCTGAGGTGGTATCTCATTGTGGTTTTTATTTGCATTTCTCTGATGATTAGTGACGTTGAGCATTTTTTCATATGTCTATTTGCCATTTGTATGTCCTCTTTGGAGAAATGTCTCTTCAGATCCTCTGCCCATTTTTTAATTGGTTTGTTTGTCTTCCTGTTGTTTAGTTGTATGAATTCCTTATATATTTTGGATATTTGCCCTTACTGGAGGCACTGTTTGCAAATATTGTCTTCCATTCTGTTGGTTGCCTCTTTGTTTTGTTGACGGTTTCCTTTGCTGTGCAGAAGCTTTTTACTTTGATATAGTCCCATTCATTTATTTTAGCTTTTACTTCCCTTGCCTTTGAGTTCAAATAAATCTAGCACTTATCTTTTCTTCTATGCAGGTTATTGTTTCAGGGCTTATGGTTAGGTCATAAAGTAAATGAGAACTTCAGGGCTAGAGTTCCAGGTGGCCACACCTCAGTGTGTACTGAAAAACTATTGGAATTTTTACCAACATTTCATTTAATTAATGGTTGAAGAATTCTCTGACCTTGACATTTTTGCTATTAGCACCTCTCTCTTAAAATCTGCGGATTTGGATTTGTGGCTGAAGCCTGTGGTTCCATGTTTTTTAGCCCAAGTTCTTGACCTTGCATGAAAAAGGCGCAGAATGATGTGCCGTGTCTGCACTGTTCAGGCAGCCATTAGGCAGACCTCCAAAGAGGCTGGTACGGACTCAATTTGCCCCCCCCACAGTTCACATGTTGAACCCCCGCCCCTCAATGCGATGGTATTTGGAGATGGGGCTTTGGGGTGGTAATTAGAGTCCGAACAGGTCACGAGAGTAGGACGCTCATGATACTAGGAGTGCCCTCATCAGAAGGCATATAGCTTGCTTCTTCTCTGTTTGCTGACACATAAAGAAGAGGTCATAGGAGCAGAGAGAGATGACAGCCATCTACAAGCCAGGAAGAGAGTTTTCACCAGGAACTAAATCAGCAAGAAGTTGATCTTGGACTTTCCAGCTTCCAGAACTATGAGAGAACACATTTGTTTTGTTTAAGCCACCCAATCTATATATAGTATTTTGTCATAGCAGCCTGAGCAGACTAAGAGGGAAGTTGATCTCACTCTAACTGGAAAATGAGTTGAGGGGTAGGTGGCTATGTGTCACCACCCCTCACATGGCCATGGGTAGTGGCTCCGGAGGGTTTGGTACCTGGAAATGTCTACCGTGATTTCTCCACAGGGTTGATAAGGGTATTTGGGGTGGGATAACTCTTTGGGTGGGACTGTAACATGCATTACAGGATGTTTAGCAGTCCTGACCCTTGCCCCCTAGTCACTGGGACAACCAGAACTACCTCCACACATTTTCAAACACCCCTGGAAGAAGGTGGTGCTGCTCTTAATTGCAACCAACAGGAATCTCTAGGATTTAAGCTTTTAATCACCTACCCGCATTCCCAGTCTCATCGTGGCACGTTAGATGCTGCCGAGTGGTCAGGGCTGCCCAATTAGTCATAGGGGAGAGCATTTCATTCCTTTGGTATTTGGTGAGAAGGTGTCTTATATGTAGTGTCCAGGGCTAATCAAACGGAGTAACATCTGAGCTGCAGGCCCTGGAGAGGCAGAATGGCGTGTGTCTAGTAGGTGTGCAGTCAGTATTGTACCTTGAGAAATTATTTAATTGCCTCTAGACAGAATACATTACACTTATAAAGAGTGTCGCCATTTTCCCTGGCTGACCCTCTCCCGTTGGTTTTAGTCCCAGCTCTTAAAAATACCTTCCTTAATTAGTCTTGTTGCAATTTATACCAGCTTCTACTTGCTTAGTGTTAAAAAATGTATAAACAGAGCCACTTTAAAATGGAGCTGGAGCTGCCATCTCAGAGGAACTGCCTTGCAGTTCTGATGCCTCAAACTTTGGAATATTAAAACAGGGCAAAATGATCTTTGCACTGGGACTTAGCAACATTGTACCCCAAAGAACTGTTTGCAAAGATAACTAGAAAGTCGATATTATGATTACTGAACTGTTGACTACCAGCCTGAAAATTAAAAATAATATTTAGAGATAACATCACTATGTTATGTTATCTGTACCAATAGAAATGCCTTCCTTCTATTGATGTAATTGTTCCCCTTCCCTTTCTCATGAATACCCATTGCCTTTGTCTCCTAATCAGAACACTATTTGGGCTTCTGCCTGAATCAGTGCTTCCCAAATAGCTATGGTTTGAGCTGAAATAAGTGCTTGTTGCCTCTCACTTTGAAAGGCCTTTTATTTTTAGGTTGACAATAGACATCCACATCTTATTACCCTAAGAAACAATGTAACACACAGTGACTTAGAGATTGAGCTCTGGAATTAGATAATGTTTCAAACCCTACTTCTGTCCTTATTAACTGTGTAAATATTAGTTGTGTAAACAAGAGCATATTTTTTTTTAGTCTGTAAAACAGGAGTGGCAATAATAGTCCCTACCTCATTGGGTTGTTGGGAGGATAAAGTGAAATTCCTGGCATTTAGGGGAAGAAAAAAACAATAATCGCCTATCTAAAAGTCTTCTTACACAAAACAATCCTTGGCTTTACCAAGATGCAAAAAATTGTCAAATTTCTCTGCCATTTTTGGGTTAAATTATTTAAAGCTCCAGCTTAAAATGCAAATATTGAGGGACTGCGGGGTACAGAGTGTGTGTGTTACCTATCTGTGTGTCTTTTGTACCTAACCCACAGAAGGTGAGCACTGAATGACTGTTGAGATAGCAGTGTCCACAATGGGATTTATAGATGATGTAATACAGTATTGTACACCTGAAATTGATGTCACTTTACTAGCAGTTGTCACCCCAATAAATTAAAATATATATATGATCTATATATGTATATATACACATATATATTATCTATATGAGGAAAACTGCAAGGCTCTGATGAAAGAAATCAAAGAAGAGTGTGAAAAAACTACATACTGTGTAATTCCAACTATATGATATCTGGAAAAGGCAAAACTATGAACACAGTAAAAAAATAGTGGTTACCAGGAGTTGAAGGGTGGTGGGAGGGGTGAATGAACAGGACACAGACGATATTTAGGGCAGTGAAAACACTCTGTATGATGCCTTAATGAGGTATACACGTCATTAGACATTTGTCCAAACTCATAGAATGTGCAACACCAAGATTGAACCATAATGTAAACTATGGACTTTGAAAATTATGATTTGTTAATATAGGTTCATCAAATGTAACAAATACACCACTCTGGTGCGGGTTGTTTATAATGGGGGAGGCTATGTATGTGTGGAGGCAGGGGTACATGGGAAATACCCTTACTTTTGCTCTAAACATTAAACTACTCTAAAGACAAAAAAAAATAGAAAGAAATAGCAGTGTCCAAACGCTCTGCTAGGTCACTGTGACAGCAGCTAACCTTGAACAAGGGCTAACGAAATGTCAGGCTATGTTGTAAGTGCTTTACATATATATTGAGTTATTTAATTTTTATAATTTAGATAGTCTTATCATTTCCATTTTACAGTGAGGAAACTGAGGCTACAGAGAGATTAATTTGCCCAAGTTCACACAGTTTGTAAATGTGACCTTGGAAAAAGACATAATAACTTAGGAGGGGAGACTAAGCTCTGTCCGAGAGTCCTTGTCTCCTGTCAGCTCCCCAGGGCTGAGTGAGTGGGTTCTGAGTGGGAGAGCAGAGGATGGGTGGTGGCTTTTCTCCAAAGAGCAATTGCACAGGATATCATCTGTTCTCAATTTCCACTCTGGTTGTCCTCCGTGGCAGTCTTCCAGCTGACACATGTGCTCAGGCTGTTGGCCAGGAACTAAATTGATTTGCAAGCCCAGGGTTCAAATAGGTACATAAATTACACGTATATAGCCTCATTCCTCAGTCCAGCTTGTACAGGCTATTCCCTCCCAGTCCTAAGCTGTCTGCTCTCGTCGGGGTGCCTCCAGCTGCCACCCCATCCCACGCAGAAGGCCCTTAGCAAAGATGCCTCTGACAGTTTCCTCCCTGCACGCAGTCTTCAGGATGAACTCTTCACCCACCCTAGTCCTTGCGTTTTACTCCGTCCTTTTCTCACATCTTCTGACCTTGTGAATCAGCCAACTCACACTCCGTAACACTTTCCCACCACTCCTAGGATAAGGTCTAAACCCCTTCAAGTGATTTGCAAATCCCTTTACCCGGCGCTACCCCCACGTCTCCAGGCTACCCCCAGCCTACTCCATCCTCCTTGCACCTCACTCACCGTCCTCAGTCTTACAAATGAGAGGTATGTTTTATTGTCATAAAGATAGATGGGGGAATGATTTTTCCTTAACTATTAGGCAATAGCCTTCTAGTGATGGAAAAGGTTGTGTCCACCAGTAAGATCGTAGTTTGCTAGGACTGGGTAAATACCAGCAAACTGCCCACAATTCAAATCATTTTCTTTTAAGTCCCTTTAACCACTGAATCAGTTTCAGCTTTTATATTTACTATAGTTGTATCATATGCTGCCTTTCAGAGGAAATTTTCGGGAGGCCTACACGACAAAAGTTTCATAGACACCTTAAACAGATTTAAAGGAAGACCTCATCTCCTCCAGCTACAATACTTTCGGGGAAGTACAAAGTCCAGTAGACTGAAAACTCTTTGAGAACAGGGCTTTATTTGGGGGTCTTCTGCAGAATTTGGATTTGCTAAACTGAATGGAAAGGGGTGGAGTCTGGCAAAGAAGAGAAGGAAAAAATGCTGGCCCATGTTTACTGCAGACCTGCCCTGCAGAAGGTGCGTGGCATTACCTTATGTCCTTTCATCCTCATGGCAATTCTATGAAGACATATTATTATCCCTATTTTACGAGGGAGGAAGCCGATTCAGAGAGATTGAGCAATTCCCCTAGGATCCCCACAGCTGGTAATGGACCGTTTCAGTGCCATAACCCAGGTCTCACTTTCCTCCTGCAATACTGATTCCTGATGAAAGTCAGTTAAAACATCGCTTCAGCTCATATAGGTCGATATGCTTTTCCCTCTGACCACAAGACCCTGTTTTTCAAACTTCTAGTGAGGGCCTCTTGAGCATCTCAACAACCTACAACTCAGTCAAATTTCAGGTTTTGTCAGAATTCAGAAGTGTAGGAAAGCTGGCCATTACACAGATGCTAAAAATGGAAGTACAGCATTATTCAGTGTTTGTCATCTCTTCTCTGGACATTCGGGAGAGTGTCAGAAATCTAGTTGGATAATTTACTAAAGCTTTGTTCAAATGATGAAAAATATTTGGATTGTTGAACTATCTCTAACAGGGAACATTCATGTATTTTTAAAGGAGCTTAAATTTTTGTTAAATACTGAAATATATTTGGGGGATTTAATTGCTGTGGATATGGAAATAGGACCACTTGGGTTATATGTTACCAGTTGCCAAGTTCTCATGCACTTCAACAATCTGTCTCCTTTCGAAGTATGACAGTTGGCAGAAATTCTTGGGCACATGAGATTGTGATTGTTTTCAGACATTAGAAATCAGCCTTCAGATTGTCATCGCTGCACATTCCAGCTCCATCCTCTGCTTGCCATTTACGCGTAGCTCTAGCTCGCTGGCGTCGTGTCGTGCGGGGCAGACCCACTTGGGGTGCGCACAGGAGATCTGGGTTTCAGGTCCCCCACCTTTGCTCTGGGGTGGCGGAGAGCTGTGACCCCCTCACGTGAGTACCCATCAGCTGCTGGGAGAAGGCAGTGAAGCATGTGAGACCCAGGAACTAACTCTATTTCCTAGCAACCGAGAGAAAGCATTTCTCCTCTGTCAGCAAGAATGCTCAGATTTATGTTAGCTACAAATGCCCGTTATCACTGTAATAAACCATATATTTGCAGGCGGTATTTACAGCCAGCTAATTGTGGCACTCCATCCCGGCCACTCCCAAGCCTGCCCATTTCCCATTTGGAGCCCTCACAATATGATTCTGTGGATGCTGGATACTAATTTAGGTAACAGCAGTGCCTGACAAAGCTACTAACCGCCTAATTATGAAAGAAAATTACTGATACCATTAATTGAATGGTTGTAAAACTCTGGTAAAGTCAGATGGTAGTGAAGTCCCTTTTCAATTTACTAGGCTGTTAAAAGTCTTTCCGGCTATAAAATAAACAGACACAATAGGCTAATGTGGAAACATAACAAGAGAAAGGGGAAGTCTGCCACAGCAATTAGGGGTTGTGCCACAGACTTAGTGGTGGAGAGTAAAGATTAATTCATGACAGTGCTCTGGTAAAGCTGGTTTGCTGGCCGCTGTTCTGACTACAGGTAGGCCGGGCACTTAAATTTCAACTGCCAAAAAATCATCTCCACCTTAGGCGACGTTTCATGCTTCTTGAGACTGTTGTATTTGTTACCCATATCTGAAAGATGCATAATGAATACAATTCGTCATTCAGGGCCTCAGTTTCCCTACAGGAATGGGCTGGTTTAGGGGCCTTGCGGCTCTAAGAGACCCTAAAATCATCTGTTCAAACATCACATCCCACCAGCCTGCCTCCTCATTGACCCTGAAATACAGCTCACCTGTTCACAGTGCTCATGCTTTTCCCTGGACACTCTCCTTTCCACCTGTTCCCAAGGAAACCCTTCTTAGTTTCCACATTCTGGAGAGTTCTCTCAAAGTCGTTGTGTCACTTGCTTACCACGCACCTTTATTGCTCTACCCTGCCTGTATTTTCCGTCCAGCCAGATGATAAGTTCCTGAGGAGAGTAAAAACATGGGGGTTGACTGAGGGGGAAGCATTCCAGGGGCATGAAGCATGCCACATCACGGTCTCTTTCGACTGGAAGATGTGGGAAGTTGGGAAAAGGTTATGTAGAACTTGTCACTATGCAGAAATAACAGGAATGATACTTGGTGTGGAATTTTGCTATCAAAAGAACTTTCATGTTCTTATGTCCAGAAGAAGCCATCAAATAGACGAATGGGCCTACACCCAATCTCACCACTGAGAAGCCTGCGGTTTAAAGAGGAGAGCTGGCCTCATTCGGGGTCTCACAATCAGCAAATGACAGAGCCAGAAACAGAAGCCATGTGTCTAGCCCCAGGTTCTGATGGGCCATGCAGAAGAACTCCTCTGGGGGTGAGTGTCCACCTGTTAAACCCTAGACAGCTGATGAGGTCCTTATCAGTACAATGAGCGGAGCATCCGGAGGGAGCTTTCCAGACCCCACGTTGCAAGGATCACTAACATGTGGCTTCACCAGGTGAAACGAGGACTCCACGCATCAGCAGAGGCTGTGCCCTCCTGTCTCTTTTCCAGCTTCTTCTTGGACCACACCATCAGGGATGCTTCGCCAAAGTTTTAGCTACCCCATTACCTTCTTGCTTCTCTGTCTACATCCAGGCTATTCAAAGTGTGGTCCTCGGATGAGCAGCATCAATATTCCCAGGAAGCAAGAGAGACGTACAAGCTCTTGGGCCCTCCCCAGACTTCCTGAGTCAGAACCTGCTTCCTAACAAGATCCTACGTGTTTCCCATGCACATTCAAGATTAAGAAATTCCATTCCAGACAGTTTTTTTCTGTTTTCCCAGGATAAGACTCATGTGAGGTGCTTGAACATACAGCCTCCTTGCCCTCTGAAGGTTCCCCACAGCGTTGGGTGTAGGATGGCTCCTGGGTGTTTTTGTGGATAACTGATGCCTACAGAGGTTCCTTTTCCTGAGAGAAAGTTATGATTCTCTGCTCTAACCCAGTGGTTCTCAGTCCTAATTGTACATTAGAATTACCAGGTGAGCTTTGCAAAAATACTGAAGCCAGGACCGTACTCATAGAAATTCCATTCAGTTGGGTGAAGGTAGAGCCCGGGCACTTTCCTGGTGATTCTAATATACAAGCAAGGTTCACAGCCAGTGTCTCAATCCAGGGTTCTCAAACTCAGTAGTTCTCAATAACTGGTTCTCCAAAAAACACCTACTTCCATTGACCAGTGGCACCAGCATGACCTGGGGATGTGTCAGAAATGCACATTTCAGGGGCCCACCTCCTGAACCTACTGAATCATAAGCTCTGAATTGGTCCCAGTTTTCTGTGTTTAAATAAAATTTCCAGACAAGACTGGCTACATAATTTATGAGGCCCAGTGCCAAATGCAAACACAGGGCCCCACATACAGAAATTATTAAGAATTTCAAGATGTTGACAGCACAGCATTGAACCCAATATAGAACCTTCTGGGTATGGGGTCCTGTGTGCCTGCACAGAACATAAACCCGTGAAGACATTCTGCCTCTGACTGATTCTCATGCACACTAAAGTTTGAGAACCGTTAGTCTAGGTTCTTCTCCAGGTGACAGTTTGTGTTTCTGTTTCTTAGCATGGTCCAATAGTGCCTCTCAGCTCCTGAAAGCCACTGGCTCTGGGACGATGATAATAGTAGTACCATTCATGGATCATTTCTGATGTACCAGGCTCTGGCACTTCCATGCACTATTTTCATTCAAGTCTCACAGCAACCCTAGGAGGCAGGTTCTGTTATCTTCGTTCCCATTGTACAGATGGGGAAACAGAGCACCAAAGCCAAGGGCCATTGATTGGTAGGTTGAATACGTTGAGTATCAACCGCCTGCCCTCCTCTTCACTTTTCCTCCTGCGATAGTAATTATCAGCCCTGAGACCATCCTTATTTCTAACTCTGTGAGTGAGGACTTATTGGAACAGAAGTACCTGAAAGGTCTCTAATTAAGCGACAAGAGTTTTGCTCTGGCAGGATGGAAGGATTTATGATCACAGGTTTTCTACTTATCATTTTGCCAACGAGGACCCGGAGGTTCGGATAAGGGACAGCGCTTGCAAGTGACAGAGTCAGAATTTGAATCCAGGACCTTCTGATCTCAAATTTCTCCCACAGTCCTAAACATTTACAGGGTAACTGTCCCCCTCTTGTAGTTTTGAAAGGGAGAGGAGGAGTAAATGACCAAGGAAAGAAATTAAAGTCTCCAAAGGGGCTAGAAAAAGAGACCAGAGGACAGGAAGTTACACTGGGCAAGAGAGGGAACTCTAAAGTCAAATTGACCTGACATTGCTGGCTGGGTGTCCCTGAGCAAATTGCTTCAGCTTTCTGAGTCTGACTCCTCTTCTATAATACAGCTATATGAGCAATACCCACATTTATGGGGTTGTGAGAATTCAACAAGATTATTGTTTAAATGAGCAAACGTGCTTAATATGGCTCCTGTCTCGTAGTAAGTGCTCAGCAAAAGCTGGCCATTGTTATTACTGAGGAGGCTTTGCTCTAGGCCAGTGGGCTTTTGGAATAAAAGTCTTGCCTCTGCCCCGCCCCCATTTCACCCCCCACTTTGTGCCTCCCTCACAATGGGGAGATGTGTAAATCCGAACATCCCGGACAGAGCTCAGAGAACTGGGGTTCTGTCCTGACTCCACCACTAAGTCATTTAGACCTTGGATTTGTCTCTACTCCTGTTTGGACACTGCTTCCCTCACCTGACAGTAACAGGCTTGACCCAGGGATCTGTAAGGCTCTGCAATGCCCTGCTTTCCTCTGAGCATCTCAGAAGCCATTTGCAATCTGTTCCTGAGCACTTGGTTTCTTGCGAGCCATTTGAAGAGAAGTCAGGAAAGGGAGAGATTCCAGGTGCAAGTTGCACTGAGGTTCGAATCTGGCAGCCCCCCAGCTACCAATGGGAAGAAGTTTGGGAATGGGATGTGGGCATCCCAACCTCTATATGCAGACCTTTGGGGTCAATACCGGTTTGCCTAGTATTGACATTCAGACCATCAGGATCCCTGACCCCATGACCCCAAATCTCAATTCTGAATAAATAAATGTGCTGCAGCTCCCATTTTCCGTCTTCTTTTGCATGTTCTTCTCCCAGAAGCAAACTCTGGGATGCACATTGCTGAGCAGAAGTTCTCATAGGATTAGCCTCTGGGGCCGAAAGGGAAGGAAGTGGATTGGGCAGAGTTATGATGCAGTCCCGAGGAAGGCCTCAGCCAGCTCTCGGGGAACTTTCTGCTAGGAGCACCCTTCAGAGTCATCTGAGTTGGAGCTGGGGTTGAGAGAGCAGGACTTCACACCCCCATGTCAACTAGTCATTGGAGGCAGCCCCCATAGAAAGGGGTTGGCTGTGGTGAGGAGGCAGCTTTCTCTAGCCAAGGTAATTCCCGTAGGGCACTGACCACTGAGGGATGTCTGCACAGCTCTCCCAGCAGCTGGCCACCTATGTGCCTCATGCCTTAGGAGGAAACTTGGTAGCTTTTTACAGCATCCACCATTCCTCCTGATTCCTAATCATGCTGCTTAGGAAACACAAACCCACTTTATCTTAGCCTTTGCAAGTGCTAGTCAGGTGGAAGTTATACAATCTTTCAGTTTTCCACCAACTTGGCCTTTTTCTCCTGAAAGTAGATTATGCCGGAGAGTCAGAGCTGAGCACGAGGTGAGGTAGAGGTGATGATGTGGGAGGGTCCTGTCCCAGTGTGAACACTAAGAGCTATTAGTTACTGATGCTGACCATATTCCAGGTTATGATGTCTTTCAAGTTCTTCAGCATATCTCGTGTGACATTCTGAGTGCTGAGTCTATAACCCAGTGATGCTGAGAAAGCAACCTCATCAGGAACGCATGGTACGGGAGAGCCAGAAAGGCTCATTCTAGAAAGGACTGCTGCAGGCTGTTTTGTTCCCACATCCGGAATAACAACAAGAGCTTTGTAATTAGCGCCGTAATGTCAGAAATGAGGTGTGTGCGCATGTGCATGTGTGCGCGTGAGCATGCGTGTGCATGCGTGTGTACGTGTGCATGCGTGCATGTGTGTGGATGTGTGTGAATGTGCCCGTGTGTGTGCACGTGTGTGCGCATATGTGTGTGTGGGTGTGTGAATGTTGACCCGTGACCAGCCTCATGAATATTATAAGTGTGTTCTCTTTGGTGAAATGAAATATATTCACAATATATGGACAGGCTTAACTCTCTTAGACACAACATGCTACATGTTTTCATGAATAGAGTATAAGAATTCAGGGAAGTCTGCACACTGTACCCTAAGAAATCCACTAGGTAAAATCATTAAATGCTCTCATGAACAAACCTTTTTATGTGTGGTAAAGAGTCCGTTTCTTTAAAACTCAGAAACAGATTAGAGCAGGGCCTGGCTAACCCTCAGCCTCACCCTTCCCAGTGGCGGTCTGCTTACAGCCACACCTTATTTGATTGTGCTTCACAGATGTTGCATTATTTTACAAAGTGAAGGCTAGACCGACAAAAAGAATGTGACTTGTTTCGTTGTGATGCTGGCTTTATTGTGGAGGTCTAGAACCAAGCTGTAGTACGTCTGAGAGGAGCTGAGGTGCTGCAGAGGACCCAGGAGTTGTCCCTCCACCAGCTTATCTCTGGTCCGTTTGCAGCTGGGCACCAGGCCGCCTGCTGCATGCACCGACTCCACATAATGCCCACTGCAACTCTAGGAGGGAAGTACTATTATTTACAGTCATTTGATTAGTGAGATAACCAAGCCTCAGCCACTCAGGGCCTCACACCTCGCCACCAGGACTGGCCTGTATGTCTCCCAGGCTTCACTCTCCACTCTGGCCTCTGCTGCCTACTAAGGGCTGGGTGGGAGGGCCGGAGGGGAGTGCAGGGGGCCCAGTGCTTCTTAGCCGGTGGTGCTCTGTTCCCACATGACCAAAGGCTAAACTAACACTAGGAAAGTAGCTAACTGTGCTGTGCCACACCGTGCAAAGTATTCGGCCAATCCGTGTTCTGAATTTCACCCATTTCATACATGAGTGTTCATTTCTAATATTCATCAAACTGGTCAATAGGCCAAGATTTTCTAAATAAATGAATCGATAAACAAATAAGTCTCATTTCTGACTCTGTAGATGGGAAGGACTGTATCTGGCTCCTGCTCAGTCATGAGCCATCCACGTGACCCTCAACAAGATTCTTTAACCCTTCCAAGCTTTCCTTCCTTCCTCCAAAGTAGGCTTTGTTCCTCCTATGGATTTATGTTGATAGTGTGTGTGTGGTGTGCGTGTGTGTGGTGTGCATGTGTGGTGTGGTGTGTGTGTGTGTGTGTGGTGTGCGTATGGTATGTGTGTGGTGTGCATGTGTGTGTGTGTGGTGTGTGGTGTGTGGTGTGTGTGTGTGTGGTGTGTGTGTGTGTGTGGTGTGTGGTGTGTGGTGTGTGTGGTGTGTGTGTGTCTGCGAGTGTGGGTATACATGTGGTGTGTGTGGTGTGTGTGTGGTGTGTGTGAGGTCTGTGTGTGTGTTCAGAAGTATAAACTGGGACACCAAGGTGACGGCACTAATCATGAGAATACTCCAAAGTGGCTACAAAGCCCCTGGGGGAGGCATCTGCTGCCCAGAGCAAAGGATCTGAAAGCCTGGGCTTTCTGAGCTTTTTCATGAGCAAAACCAGACGGTGGCCTGGTGGCAAGAGGAATGACTTTGGAATTAGCCCATCCTGGTGTAGATGATGTCAGGCCCAGCACCGTGCCCTGGGCACTCACCACTGCTGTGTGCAGACACCTATCTGGGGTTTTCTCTGGCCAAGGAGTGCGCTTAGCCCACACACAGGCCGATTAGACATGCTGGGGGATCAATGCCCCAAGAGCAGCCCCCACAAGATGAATGGGAATTAGCAGCTAATCACCCCAGCTTCCTCGCCTGGCAGGACTGAGTCCCAGTTGCCCACACAGCTAACATGCTCACCGATGCACCCCACTGACTTCCCTCCCCTCTGTTTCACCTCCCCATGCCCTCCCAGGGCTCCCTGGAACTACATCCCAAATGAACTATTTGCCCTGTTTGTTTCAGGGTCTACTTCTGTGGCATTCAAGATACCTGGTTCAAATCCCTGCTCTGCCACTGAGCAGTTGTAGGTCTTGGGGCACATGACTCCAGTCACCACAAGCTCACCTAGAATAGTGAGATGATAAAAGTAAAATAGACGGCACAAGACAGTTGTGAACAGTCAAGAAAATATTCTGAGTAAGTAGTTTAGAATAGCATCTGGCACAGAACGAGCACTCCACAAATGCCACCCTTGTTGTTATTATTATTGTTACTACTAATATAATCAATAGCTTCTGAAATTTCCTTGGCTAAGTCTAAATCTAATCTGAGAGGTCTTAGCTCTCAGACCTCAGCATTACGCTGGCTGCATCTCCCTGGTTACTTCAGGAAATCTAATTCATTTATTTGTTTAACATATCTTTAGCAAGTATTCACTTAACACCTATTATATTGAACACACAGTGCTAAGGTGGGTATAAAGAATAAGATAAGGACACTGCGTTCGAGGAGATGAGACCCATCCACAAATAGCTATGCTCTGAGACAAATTGTGACAAGTGCTCTAGTGCGCATGCCAATAAAGTTGAACATGAGTTGAAAAGAGGGTGCAGGTAATTGTATCTGGTGTGGAGGAGGAAGTGGTTTTGAAAGTTAGGCAGAATTTCAGTAGAGGAGATGGAGGGGAGAGAATGTGATGGAAGGTAGGATGAGTCTGGCTGGCCTTCTAGAGAGAGCTCGTCGTATCTTATGTGCAATCCAAAGATTGATGACCCTCCATCTCTCAGAGCAGATTCTCCAAAATTATTATTATTATGCCTAACACATAGTACTTACTCATTTAATCCTCACCCTCAAGGTCAGTTCAACTATTAGCTCCATTTTACAGATAAGGAAGCTGAAATACAGAGGGGTTTAGTGTCGTGCCCAAGTGCACTGAGACACCACGTGGAGGGCCGACATACAAACCCAGGCAGTTTGGCTCCAGGGTTCACACTCTATACTGCCTCTCAAGAACGACTCCTTTTCAGGACTTGAAGGGAATCCGTGGCTGTGATATTGACAAGATACTAGGGGACAGACTGTGAAAGAAAACTCTTGAGCCCCATAGAGGAGGTCTCCAAAGGATGAAGATGATGCTTGAAGTCGGAAGTTACCATGACAACACAGCCTCTCAGCCCAGCCGCGGCCCCAAGCTCACTTTCACTGGTTCCAAAACTAGCTTTGCCCTGCAAGGGCGGGGGGGCCTTTCTGGCGGGCGTGCTTGGGAAGCATTGTGGCTTGTGGTGGCTGTGGCTTGGCACTCAGGATCCAAATGTAAGAGGAGCTCAGTCGGAGGCTGGGGCATGTGTGTGTCTGCAGAGCTCAACCCCAGGGCGCCTCCCATAGGTGGTAACGTTGCTGATTTGATCCAAATGAAAACAAGGCAGGATTTTCCTGTTTGTTTTTTTTAATTCCAGGGAGAGAAGAAGGAATGTGCAGAGGCTGCTAATTGTATAGTGAAGTGACCGATTTATGATTTTCTTATCCATGCTGAGAGAGCTGTAGGAAATCTCTGGGGCGAGGAAGGACGCAGCGGGGAGTCTCTGGGTCTCTCTAGGATGGAGTTCACTGTGGAGCAACGCTGCCAGCTGACATGTTTTATTTGGCCTGCCTGGTGTTTAAAAAAAATGTTTAGAAATAGATTCTGGCATTTCTAACAGGGAAAGATGATACATGAAATGCTGCATCCCTGGACTGTGTCAAGAAATCAAAAGATCTGGGCCCAAATTCCCCCAAGTCAACAATCTAAGGACTAAGCAGGGCCTGGCACTTTAGACAGGTGACCAGACTCCCACCCACTGGCTCCAGTCGCCTCGTTACCTCTCTGGCCCCTGTCAGCATTTGAGGTTGTGACCGCTGCTGGAATAAAGCCCGTCCTGCTAGGAGCCTCACCAATCTCAGGACGGGTGCTGCCACACAGACCAATCCAGCAACAACCAAGGACCAAGGCAACTAGCCAGGGGCAGTTCCAGAGTGGCTTTAATGGCGGATTAAGTTGCCCGACATGAACCCGTTAGAAGACAGTATGACGCGTCACTGGGTAAACGAGAGGGGCTGCAGTCAGAGACAGGTTCCTGGAGCACTCCATCCAATTTAATTCTACTTTTTTTTTAAACCCTAGGCAGATGAGAGTGGAGACTGTAAATCACCCTCTGTACAATGGCTCATCATAAAGTATGTGGAGAGATATTAAAAGAGGCAAGAGAAGGAAAAATGATGATGAAGAAGGCAGGGGTTGTTACAGAGCGATTGAAGACAGGCAGATAGTGTGTGAGAAGTGGCTGGAAATCCAGCCTGTGCTCCTGGCCCGATTGGCCATCCTGAATGAAGAGCAAAAAAGTCACCAGCCCAGCTTACGGCGTCGCCTCAGGGAGTGTGATGGGGGGAATATGTGGACAGAGAACTTACAGAGACAGTGCCTTTTAATGCCAACTACATGAAATTTGAAGTCAGTCAGGAAGTCTCTTAACCCTGGCTCTGCTGAGTTTTTGGCTGTGTGACTTTGGGTAAGTTACTTAACTTCTCTGAGTCACATTGTCCTCCTCAATTAAATGAAATAAATATGACAAATGCAAACGGTGGTGCCAGAAATCATAGCAGGTACTCACTAAGTGATGTTTTCTTCAGCCTAATGTTGTAAAAAATATAAATTGGACAATCCCCAAATGAAGGTCGATTTCACGACCGTCAGCTCAGGTGGCGCTTTAAAGGGAGTATCAGTAGGTTCCGTTTAGTTCTTCATGAGGAAAGGCTGGAGGACTGTCCCTTGCAGAGTCCTCTGAGTGTCCACACAGTTTTGCCAGAGACAAAGGAAGGCAATGTTCGAATAGGAGAGTTCAGCCAAGAGAGGGGAACGTTGGGCTCTCAGGACTTCTCTGGGCTCCTAGCACTGTGGGCAGCAGTGCTTGTTGGACCAACGTGCTGGTCTCTCAACCCCAGGGCTCTTCGTTCTCTGCCCCGCTCACCGCTCAGGGCCCTTGGAGGTTGACCGCAGCCAGCTGTCCTGCCTCACCATCGTTGTTTGGGCTTCCTCAGGTCAGGACTCGAGCACTGCTAGTTTCATGAAGGTTGTAATGAACAGGAAGATGTCAGTTCAGGTCCCTGCTTCAGGGAGGAACAATGTCTCCTGCAGCAGAGACAGAGCTGCCACTGCCCGAGGTCAGGCGTGCTCTTCCCAGGCTGCCAGCATCCTCATGTCACCCATACCCAGAGACTGAGCGAAGGGGGGTGGCCATTCAGTCCCAGAGGGGTCACCCAGGACTTGCTGCAGACTGCCTGCTGGGGTGCCCAAGGCTTTGTTGATCCCACATCACATCTCAGTTTAACCCTCTGCCCAAGCCTGCTCCCTCCCTTTCCTTTCACATACATTGCCTAATAAACATCTTGCACCCCAAATTCCATCTCAGGGTCTGCCTCCAGAGAACCAACCTGTGGCATAGCTGGTCTTAGGACTCTGGAGCGAGGGGGCAGGGAAGGAGGGAAAGTCAATGTAAGGGTGCGTTGTCTACACCAAAGTTTCTCCTGGGACATTGAGAAGGGTCGAAGCTGTGCCTCGGGAACTATCCATTGGGAGACATCTGTCCGTGAGCTGCTCTGACTGCCCCACCGTCCTGGGCTTCACTTATGCCCTGGCTTACTGGGCTATCCAACTTTGGAGAAGACCCTGAGCAGAAAGTGGGTACAGTGGAGGTGGGATGCCATCGAGGTGAGTGAGCTTATGAGGAACGTCACGTGGCTGTGGCTGAATTCAGCAGAGGGCCTGTGGGATTATAGCACAGAGCACCCCAAACACCTGCTGGGCCAAGCAGAGGGTGGGAGGAGGGGAAAGTGGGTTCCTCCTGCCCTGCTCCTTCCTGCCTTCACCCCATCTTCCCTCTGCTCCTCCTGGGTGCCAGCCCTCCCTGGGACCAGAAGCACTGGTCTCTCTGGCCCCTTCAGGCTGAGGAACAGCAGGGTTTTCCCGGACGGTGAGTCTCAGGGCTTCTCGGCCTCCCTCAGGGTTCCTTCCACCCTGCCCCCACCTTAGTTAATGGTTCCCTCTCCAATGTCTTTCACTGAGGGCTCTGCTCTGCGGGGACTCTGATTGACACGATGGGCCAGCCCTCCTCTGGAAGCTGAAAGCTTTGTTCCCAAGCGGTTCTCCAGGCCCCATGGGCCCACCTGCCCCAGCGCCTCCACTCCTCCTCCCTGCCAGCCTGCCTGGGTCCTCCGCCGTGTCTGCTCGCATCTGAATCTATTTCTTGTAGATAAATTTATGCCTCCTTCCTTCACAGCTCTGCCTTTTGATTTGGAGGAAGAAAAGAAACATTCCCAGAGAGCTCTTACATGTTTTCCTTTCGCAGACACCAGTTCTGTACATCAGAAACATTGCCTCTCATGACTGTCAAATTCTCGAAAATGGGCTTCAACTGCCTATTTTGGGAGTTAAACTCTGAACACCTGCTCTTTTCCTCTTTCAGTATTCCTGCTATACAATCCTGATCCCCTCCAGAGTGATAGATGCCTCTGGCTGGGTAGAAGGAAAATCATTTAAAGGAAATGTAAAAGCTAAAAAATAGTACTCCATTTCAAGATATTTTTCTCCCTGCAGTTATTTTCAACCGGTGGGAGTGAGGGAGAGTGGCAGCAGGATTTTTGGTGGATACATAACCATTTCTCCTTCCCTGTCCCCCAACATACATGCTCCAAAAGTGCTAGAATGCCCTGGGGGTGCATTAATTGCGCACACGTGGAGCGAGTGCCTCCTGCATGCCAACCAGACAGGTACTGAGAACAGAAGGTGTGGTCCGCACTCCCGCCACTGAGGCAACAGTCCAGGTCGGGTTAGTGCTTAATCTAATGATTCTCCAATGTAACCTTGCAGTTTTGTCTTTGTACTTGCTGTTCCATTTGCCTGCAGTGCTTTTCCCTCAGGTATCTACATAGCTTCCTCCATACTTTCTCCTGGTTTTCTCACAATCATCACTCTTCATGGAGGAACTCCAAGGCCACCCACATCCCTGCTCTTTTTTCTCATTTCCTTGTTTATGGTCAGACTATCTATCCCAAAATGTAAGCTTCATGAGAAAATGATTTTTCTTTTTCTTTTTCTTTTTCTTTTTCTTTTTCTTTTTCTTTTTCTTTCTTTCTTTCTTTCTTTCTTTCTTTCTTTCTTTCTTTCTTTCTTTCTTTCTTTCTTTCTTTTTCTTTTTATTTTTCTAATCTTTTTGCTGTCTACAGTATTTTCAGAGCTGAGAACAGTACATGGCACATAGATAATGTTTGTTGAGTGAATGAACCACACCACGTGCTTATCACGGGGCTGAGAAGGACTAGAGACAAAAGGCTTCACAGGGAAGTGATGTCGGGCTGACCAGAGGCATTCACTAGTCCTGAAGAGAAAGGACTGCTTCCATACAGGAGATACAAGCATGTGCACAGGCCCTGGAGTGAATGGGAGCATAGTGGGCTTAAGGAACTCAAGGGGGGTCAGTGAGAATCAAGCACAGAGCAGAGGACAAAGATGTCATGGACTTAGAATGACAGCTGACAGAACTGCTCACAACATTCTGGAAACCAGTCCAATATTCACACGATGCTGGGAGGAAGGTACTATAATTATCCCCCGTTTACAGATGAGAAAATCAAGACCCAGGTAGTTTAGGTGACTTGTGCAAATCACAAAGTTAATGAGCAGCAGAACTAGAATTCAGATCCAGGGAGTTTGACTCCAGAGCCTGTCACCTCGTCCCCTGTAGCCTTCACACCCTAGCAGGAGTGGGGCAGGCAGCACCTGTGGGCCTTGGAGTGACATGGAATCCCAGTTGGATGCCAGGTAAAAGCAGGCACGTACAGGCCGCATGTCCCCCCGGGGGTAATGGTCACAGACCTCCCCTACTGGCTCTCCAGGGCCACGCCTGCTCTAAATGTGTTGACTGTCAAAAATATGTTTCCCATTTCTAGTCAGCAAGGGCAAAATCAGTGTAAAGTCCCAAAAGGCTTGGCTATGTACCAGGAAGATCCCTCTAGAAATTCTTCTAAAGTTGGTGCTCTGTTCTTTGGGATGATGGGTTATATTAAAAGGCCCTAGCTAGGTCATTTGTGCTGCACTGTGGGTGGTCCCCAACCCTGGCTGTCCACTAGAATCACCTGGGGAGCTTTGGCAGCATCTCATGTCCAAACCACACATTAACCAATTATATCAAAATCTCTAAGGTGAGACCCACATGTCAGTATCTTTTTAAGTAAGGGTCCCCTGGGAAGCCCAATGTGCAATCAAGTGTAAGGATCACAGCCTCTCACTGCCCAAAGGATGGACAGTGAGCAGTAGCATCAGCAATCCTGGGAGCCTGTTAGAAATGCAGACTCTTGGGCCCACCCAGACGTTCTGATTCAGAATCTGCATTGTAATAAGGTGATTTTTGACCACAGTAAGATTTGAAAAACACTGCTCTAGAACCACACTGCCCAGTACTGTCGCCATTCACAACATGTGGCTATTTAGATTTAAGTTAACTTAAAATCCATCTCCTCAGTCGCACCAGCCACATTTCAAGCGCTCAGTTTCATATTGGACAGCACAGACACAGACGGTTTCCATCACTGCGGAGAGTTCTAGTGGAGCTTGCTCTAGGACATTCTGGAAGGGGTGGTCATCAGTCATGATTTTTCTCCTTTGGATTCTACAGGCAGCACAGACAATGCTACCTCCTTGAATGGGACAAAACCGAGATACATTCAACTGGGCACCTGAGGTATATATCTAGATTTATCTCTAGATTTATTTTCGGTTCATTTTAAATAAATCAAGAACACTGCCATGTCTTCCTAAGTCTTGGATAAGCGCAATTTGTGGGGTGGGAAACAGATGAGTGAGGGAGAGAGCAGAAATGTGAGAAGCAAGATCAGTTTCAACTGCTAGAGCAGAATGTGGGACGGCTGCCCTGGTCCCCGCCCTCCCCAGCAGTGCCTGCCAAGGTGGTAGGAACACACTCCCAGTAATCAGGGTGCAGAAAAGAGCTCAGCAACCACGTGTGACTGATTTGTGACTCCAGGTGCAAATACGAAAAGTGGCATTTTGTCAGCTAAGCAAGAGCAAAGCTACAGTGTCATGAGGCTGGGGCCTTGGTTGTTTTTTTTTTGCAGGAAGGAGTTCAGCCCCTTCGGCAAAACCCTTCCTTCTTTCGGGAAAGGCCAGGGGATGATTGAGGCTGCCAGCAGTGTGAGCTGAGCTGTATAATAGCAGGCCACAGAGGCGGCCAGCCATGGGAAGAGACGGCCTTTACCCACGAGAAAGCTGAGCTCCATTCAGACAGCCACTCGCCAGCCAGCAGACAGGAGGTGAGGGGCAGCCCTCGGCAAGCACATCATTTATTTACCTACACAATCTTTTGGATGCCCGCCTTCCAGATTACCAGGGGCTAGGAATCGGTGAAAAGGGTGGAAAAGCAAAATGAGAGAATGCACCAACAAAATGCATCCTACCACATAGCAACATGTGCCATTGGGTGCTGCTTAAATCTTTACACAATTTCAGCTGCTAAGGCTCAGGTGATATTGCTAAATAGAATGCTTTGCATTTTGAAGTTGTTTTGTGGTTGTTTTATGAGGTTGATCCTCGTCACTACCTCAGGAGAAAAGCAGAGCAAGATTCACCATCCCTCTTAAAGGGGAATAAAGCCCACAGGATTAGGTGGTTTCCCTAAGGTCACGCAGCTCCTAGTGAGTTGAAGACTTAGAGCAATCCTTCATTTATTCATAACTGTTTATTGGGGATCCTACTAAGTGCTCTGGAGACGCTTCTATGGATACAGTCTCTGTTTTCATGGAGCTTGTGTTCTATAGAAGTTACAAGAAAAAAAAATGAAGCAAATTAACACATTAAATGATCACAAATTATGGTAAACGCTATAAAGAACACAAAAAACAAACTCCAGTGGCTGAAGATAGAACTGGGAGAGGGATCAGCGCTTTGCCAAGGAGAGAGTAGGAGAGAATATTCCATGCGGAGAGAGCTACGGAAGCCAAAGCTGAGGCAGGAAAATATTGGCCTACATGGGTCACCTAAGGAAGGCCTTCCAGTGCCACCCTGAGACCACAGTGTCCAGCCGCCCCCCACCTCCCCTTTCCCCGCTGTAGCAGATAGCTCAGTGGAGTTTTGTTCTCACCCTCAGTTCCTCCTCCTTTAGCCCTCTGCTGAGAGCCAGTGCTGCCAACCCCTTTCCAACATTCTTTGCTGTAGGAGGAGGTCTGGAAAAATGGGAAAGAAGGGCAATGGGGTTTCAAAGACCCTGAAGCCCGAGTTTCAGTGAAATTTGTATTAGAAGGGTGAGAATGAAGAATTGAGAAAGGTCAGAGGTTCCAAAGCAGCTGCCAGCTCTGGGCACGCAGGATGCAGTAAGTGGGGTGGGAGCCCCCAATTGTTCACTTTGGGCTGTGTCTCTGTGTTTCTTTTGGTAGGCGATTGCCCAGAGACTGGATTTCATGGGCCTTGAGTTTATGCGGATTACTCTAAACTATAAGTCAAGGCTTGACTCCCACCTGAGAGCCCTGCAGATTTTCTCAAAAGACTGTCTGATGGAGATGGGCCCCTGCAGACAGATATTTAAGCTAACGTGGTGCAACAAATAACACAATTACTTTTCATCTACTCATACTCCAGTTTGCCCAGCAGGACATCTCCAGTGACCGTTGCATTTGGGATCCTGATTTAATGGACGGAGCTGTGTGCGTCATGCAGTTGGCCCTTGTTAGGCCGCAGTAGGAGGAGAGGCGTAATGAAGTAATGATCATTAAAACAAACATTTCTGGAGCACTCATTTAATGTCGGTCACCATTCTAAGAATGTTACATGCATTACTTTCTTTAATCCACATAACAACCCCCACAGGATTGATAGGTACTATCTACATCCCCATTTTACCGACGAGAAAACTGAGGCACAAGCTCTTAGAGTCAGTAGGTGGCACAGCCAGAATTTGAACTCAGTTTGTGTCCAGAGCTCCTGCTCTTCAATACTGAGGAGATGACTTAAGAGATCCCTAAAGTCTCACCTGACATAAATAGCACCCCCACTAGTCACAGTACCTGATTAAGTGTGACAGTCACTTATAGAGCACTTACAAGGGCACAGTGTTGTCCTCAGCACTTCACAGGCAGCATCTTGTTACATCTTCCTATCAGCTCTTGTAGGTAGGTCCTGTTATTCTTCCCATTTGACAGATGAGGAAGTTGAAGCTCAAAAAAGCAAGTCATTTGGCCAGGGTCTCTCAATTAAACAAGTAGTAGCACTGAGATCCAAAGTCAAGAGCCTGAGTCCTGAATCAATACTGGTCACACTTGTTGGGTAAACACCTTGTGTCTCTCAAAGGTCCCTTATTAAAATTAACCTCAGACATGTAGGTGTGACTTTTTGTCGGTCCCTAAAGAATATTGGAGACTTGGGTGAGTTTTATTAAAATTCCCCAAGGCGCCAGCTTTCACTCTGGGAGGCATTTGTCAAGGGAGGAGAGCTGCCTAATTAATTAAATAAGTTCAGGCACATTGATCTTAATTTAGGTCTCTCCCAACCGCTGTATTCTGGCCCCTTTCTTTGAACATTCCATGATCCATCTAGGTGATCTCACCCATTCCCAGGTGTTACTTCCCTATATTTGGAGGAGTCACAAACTTGTGTCTTCAGCCCCACTCACTCCACCCCTCCATCACCTTAGGTCCGTGGGCTGCCAGGGTCTCCGCACTGGGACTCTCCCTAGGGGAGCAGAAGCTGGCGTGCTCCCAGATGCCACAGGCTCTTTCTCCCCCATCTTCCAGCTGCAGCCTTCTCCAAAGAGTCGCCTATGGGCAACGGGAGCTGTCTCACCCAGAGGTGCCCGCTGGGCCCCATGCCCCTACCCTCACCTGACCTCAGGCATGGAAATGGTGAAGGAAGCAAGGGGACACGGGCAGGGCATTCCTAGTGTCTGTTCCAAGAATCTGCAGGTTCCTTAGACTAGAAATCAATCCCTCCATAACTGGGCGTCAAGTCTTTGCTTCTGCAAAAGACTTGCTTCTTGCAAAAGACCTTGGAGCAACTCCTCACGGCCCCTCTACTTTCCAGCCTTCTTTGTTCACTCTGGTTCATCTGCCTGGAATGTCTCTCCCCTCCTACTGTCAAAACTCTATTCATCCTCTGAAGACCGATGACATTGCCACTTTGTCCAGGAGGCATTCCCAAATCATGCCTGCCCTTGCAATGTGGAGTATTGTTAGACATGCACAGTGTCCAGTGATCACGGTCAAGAACGCATCTGATTCTTCTTAGCCACCTCTAAGCATTAGGCGTGAATTGTGTACACTAAAAGCTGCTGCAGTCTTATTTGGAAATTGATTATTCGGAAATTGATTATTCGAAAATAATCAAGTTAAGATGAGGTAAGGAGGGTGGCTCTAATCCAATGTGCCTGGTGTCCTTGTAAGAAGAGGAGAAGAGACAGAGATACACACCCAGAAGGAAGACTATGTGAGACACACAGGGAGAACAGCTTGAGACAAAAGAGCCGAGACTGGAAAGATGGCTTGACAAGCCACAGATGCCCAGAACTGCTCACAACAGCAGAGGCTGGGAGAGAGGCAAGGGCCAGATCTGCCCACAGCGCCTTCAGATGGCGCGTGGTCCTGCCAACACCTGGATTTCAGACTTCCCGCCTCCAGAACTGTGAGAGAATGCATTTCTGCTACTGTAAGGAACCCAGCTTGGTGCTTTGTCACCAACCCTAGGGAACTAATGCATTATGTATGTCCCACAATGCCTTACACAGCGTAGGTAAATTGGCAAAGGCTTGTTGGATTCACATGGTGGTGACTTATTTCTCTCACTTGTTCGTTCACAAACTAGTTACTGTTTTTGCAGTGTAACCTGCAATAGGTTGGTAGAAACTCAAGTTTTCTAAGCCTTTGGTTGTCATTCCATACCTCTAAGCCATGCTTTTCTACCAACTGCCCTTACTGGTAAATTCCACGTGTATTACATTTGTGAGAGAGAAGAGCACTTATCCTAATATTTTAGTTATAGGATGTGGTATTACAAATCACTCCAGAGTTTAGTGGCTTAAAACAACAATGATTATTTATAATTTGTGGAGTTTCTGTGGAGCAGCTTGGCTAGGAGTTTCTGACCCAGGACCCCTCCTGAGGGTGCAGTCAGATATCACTCAGGAATACAGTCCCACAGAGGCTCAGTGTCAGGCGCTGCAGGTGCCCTCCCAACACTCACTCACTGGCGACAAGCTGGTGCTGGCTGTTGGCAGGAGGCCTCAGTTCTTCTCCAAGGCAGCTTGAATATCCTGTCTTCATGGTGGTTGGCTTCTCCCAGACTGAACTATCCAAGCAGAGAGCAAGGCAGCAGCTGCAAGGCTGTGACCTAGCCTTGAAAATCACACCCCTTCATTTCTGCCATGTCCCAACATCCACACAGGCCAGCCCTGGTTAAATGTGGGAAGGAATGACTACCAGGAGGTGAGGGTCATCGGAGCCATCTTAATTAGTTAATGCCATGCAATCTCGACAGAAGTGCCGTCACTCCCCTGCAGGCAAAACTTTGTTCTTGGAAGGGGTGAAAACAATTCTTACTCTCTTTATGTATAAAGCGCATATATCCACATACCGTACGAGGTCTGACAATTAAGTTTGCAAACTTGTTGCAACAATGTTGCTAACATTTTTCTGTACTAGAGGGATTATTTATTATGAATTTGTACCACTTGAATAAACATTTAACCAGGTTTACTATTTGGAAGTGCTGAAACATCTGAGTCAAAAAGTTAGACAAAAATGACCTGAACTTTTCGCCAACAATTCATGGCTCTTGCATCACGACAATGCACCAGCTCATACAGCACTGTCTGTGAGGGAGTTTTTAGCCAGTAAACAAATAACTGTATTGGAACACTCTCCCTACTCACCTGATCTGGCCCCCAATGACTTCTTTCTTTACCCGAAGACAAAGGAAATATTGAAAGGAAGACATTTGGATGACATTCAGGACATCAAGGGTAATACGACGACAGCTCTGATGGCCATTCCAGAAAAAGAGTTCCAGAATTGCTTTCAAAGGTGGACTAGGCCCTGGTGTCGATGCATAGCTTCCCAAGAGGAATACTTTGAAGGTGATTATAGTAATTTTCAGCAGTGAGGTATGGAGCACTTTTTCTAGGATGAGTTCGTGAACTTAATTGTCTAACCTCATAGCACATAAACAGACACAGAGTATATCTGTGGTACTAAAATTTCATGGTGAGGGAATCAGGCAATAAAGAAAAAAATGCTTAGGAAGTCTTCTTAGTAGGGGGTAATAATAAAAAAAATGGTTGAGAAACACTGGCTAAAACTTTTTTTAGTTGCAAGCAATGAAACCCAACTGAAACTGACTTAAGCACAAAGGATATTCAGGAGTGTAGGCTTTAGGTATGGCTCAATCTAGGGTTCGCATACTGCCACCACGCTTTCCCCTCCATATTATATGCAGACTGTCCTTAAGCAGCTTTCCTGGAGGGGCTCTATGAGTGCAATTCACACCCGACTACTAACTAAGGCCCCTGCCATCCACTACTCGCCCCAGTGGGAAAGGTGCTTCTTTCCTCTTAGCTATCACACAAAAGTCCCAGAAGGAACCAACATCGACTTGTTCTTGGACAAATGTCCATCTATGATTCTCAGACCAAGTCCAATGTCTGGGTGTTCTTCCCTGCACCAAAAAGCAATTGTCTAACACCAGCTTGGTGTCCTACGTTCAATTCAAATCTGACAGTATTACCTGGACAGAGCATCAGATCCCACAGGATAAGGGCTCTGTCTTACAAGGTACCCCACCCCCACCCTTGCCCCCACACCACCACTACAAACACACTTCAGAGGACAGTAGCAAGTCCAGATTGTCACCTGTGCTTCTGATTTATTTGCTGGAGAGCGGAGTTCCAATGACCCCCTCCTTGGGCTCAATTAATTTGCTCGAGGAACACACAGAACGGTAAGAGAAAGATGTTACTTACTAGATCACCTGTTATTGTAAAAGGATATAACTCAGGAACAGCCAGATGGAAGACATGCAGAGGGCAAGGTGTGGGGAAGAGGCTCAGAGCTTTCATGCCCTCTCCAGGTGCACCTCACTCCCCAAATATCCACGTGTTCAAAAACCCGAACCCTGTCATTTTGGGTTTTTACGGAGGCTTCATCCCATAGGCAAGATTGATTAAATCATTGACTGCTGGTGACTGAACTCCCTCTCTAACCCTTCTCCCATCCCAGGTGGAGGTGGGTGGAACTGAAAATTCCAGCTGTCTCATCACATAGTTTGTTCTCCTGACAAACCAGCACCCATCTTTAGGGGTAGTCCAAAAGTCACCTCAGTAACATAACAAAAGACACCTTTATCATTCTCCTCAGTTAGGAAATTCCAGGGGTTTTAGGAGCTCTGTGCCAAAAACCAGAAGACCAAATATATATTTCTTATTTCAAGTCTCAATATCACACCACTCCTTGAGGGAGGAGGGAGAGGTGGCACTGAGTTAATTCCTGAACCACAGAAAAGCTGGGTTGCCATCAGAAGGGGGAAGATCACAAAAAAGTTAGAAATAACAGATGTCTCTTTGGGGGGGGGGGTGTCTCTTTGGGGGGGGGGGGTTGTCCAGTCCTAACAAACCTAGATTAGACTGCAGTGTGGACACTAAGACTCCTGGGTGGGTGGACCAAAGGAAGAAAAGACAAAAGACCTTTAGCCATTTCCCTGTGCTATCCTGGGAGGACCTGTTTCTCCTGATAATGTACGATAGCAAGAAAGACATGAAAGGGCTTCGTGATCCAATAGGTGTAAATTCAAATCCAAGCTCTATGGATTACTAGCTCCGAACCTCTTGGACCTTCAATTTTTTCACTTATAATATGGGAGTAACGGTACTCACCCCATAGGATTGTCACAGGATTAGTTTGTTATGTAACCTGAATAGAGAAATACATATGTCAGGGAACTTGTGGAGTGCTTGGCTCATTATACATGCTCAAAAAATAAATAAGATTCATAACAGTAAACATATTAATAGGCAATACATTTGGAAGATGAGATTGCTAAGGTCTCTGAGTGGCTAAACTTAATGTATAATTTATTGTGTAGGCGATGGGGAATTTGGGAGCGGGAAACAAAAACAGGAAATATCTAAACACAGAGTCCTGAGGTCAGTAGAGCATCATGTAAGACAGGACTCTGCAGACTGGCATTAGAGTCACCTGGAGGACCGGTTAGAGCGCAGGTCAATGCTGCCTCCACCCTCTTTTGGGGATTCAGCAGGTCTGGGTGCCCAGGCATTTGCATTTCAGACAAGAGCCCCGGTGATGAAGAGACACTGGCTTGCAGGGAGGGGGGAAGAGAAAAGGGTAGACTAGCGTGACTGGGGCTGGTGGCTTCTGTCGGAAACGGGGCATGTGCTTGTTCTGCGAATGGCCATCTGCACTGTGGCAGGTGGGGGATGGTGCAGGTGGCACATGGAGCTGCCGAAAGAAATAGCTACAAGTCTAGCAAGCAACTGTGGCACTGGGTTTCTGGTTTTGTTTTAAGGGTAAATCACCATAGTTAGAAAACTTGCAAAACCCTCACTTATGAAGTGAGTAGATACTGGAGTGGAAACAGCTCTCCTGCCTTCTCCAAGTTGTAGATTTCTGTTCAGGGACTACTGTTTGGGGCCCTGCAAAATGACACAGACTGGTTGCAAGGTAAGATTATAAATAATGCTGGTAATTTCAGTGAACCTGCAGGTTCACTAAGATATTTGCTAGAATGTAGGCTGGCACGAGTGAGATAGTCTTTCATGTTATTTTACTTATGACCCCAAGGTGAACATTTGTTGTTTTTTCTTTAGCATTCTGTCATGCTGGGGACCCTGCTCGCTGCGCCATTTGTCGTGCGAGGCGGCCTGCGGGGTCTCTGCTCCCGCTCCCCACATAAGAAGGCAGGATGTGGCTAGACCAAAAAGGAACACCCACGGAGCCATAAGTAGGGGAGTCACACCACTATGGTCTCACTGGAGGCTGGATCCACATGACCTCCAACCTGCTGTCTGCTTCTCTGCCCGCCAACCCACCGACCAACCAACGCAGCTGCGGCAGTTATGTCAGTGGCTAATTGGCCAACTGGTTAAAGCTGATGGTCAATTAGCCATAGCTGACGGCCATCTACTACCTGAGCCAGCACCTTTCCACGTGAGGCCAAGAGACTGGAAACTGCTCTCTGGGGCTCTGTCCCCACACATTCCTTCCTCCTTTATATCTGTACCTGCACTCTCACCTCATCTTTCTATGGGACATTGCTTATCACTATAGAGTTCCATATGGATACTGCCAAGCGGCCAAACTCTTTAGTCCTCCCTTCTGACCACAGAGGTGGGCATGGGATCCCCAGTGTTTGGACTGAGGAGGCACATGACCCAGCACAACCTATCGGAATCCTTCTCTGGGATTCACCTATGGGTGTCAGCACACACCGCTGAAGATGTGAAGACGGAACGACATGAGTCAAGCACACAGCTCACCCAACCGCATACGTAGTGGAGTTCTCTGGTCATAAGAGGGAATGAACCCAATCCATAGAGAAAAGAGCAGCTGAGACTGGGAGCGGGAGGGAGACAAAGAGTGGGAGAGAGAGAGAGAGAGAGAGAGAGAGAGACTTAACATTTGTGTCACTAGAATCAGAATCCCAGGCCAATACTATATGCAAATTTTCATTTTCATGAGTCAAAAATTTTTCTCATTTTTACTTAAGCTTTGAGTTGGTTTCTGGCACTTTTAACTAAAAGAGTCTGAACAATAAAGCCTATTCATCCACCTGTGACCTTCTAACTTCTAAAATTCAGGTTGTGCCTGGGAAACAGCGTATTCCGTTCCATACTCAAATGTCTGCTTCAGCATAGGAAGCAGCCCTATGGAGGTGTCTGAAATTTCAGGACATTGTCCCCATCAGAAGCTTTGAGCACTGCATTTGGAAATGCTAATGAGAAAGAGGAAAACAGAGAGAAGGCTTACCAGTATTCAAATAACCAAGTCAGTCTGTTTAGGAGAGAAAGAGAAAGAAAATGATAGGGGACACCCATAGTGTTTTTGGTTGATGAGATAATGGAGTATCTTCATTACCAGATTAGTCAAAAAACCTGGTGGTCAAGAACTTTCCCTACAAAAACACACTAGTACTTTCGTGTTTGTAAGAGGTACTAACACTTCTAGGGAAGCTGATGAGGGTCAAGTTACATAATCTACTAGAGTGAAATCATCCCCACATCCTAAGCAAAAGAGCAAGGAAAAGGAGTAACAATTTCAACAGGGCAGCTGTTCCTTCTGCCCACCTCACCAGTGGCACCCGAGAGCTGAGTTCCAGCCTCTGAGAGTTGAGCGTCTTGCTGGGCTTGTAGGTATTTGAAGGGAATTTCCAAAAGCAATTTTAACTGTACCTCATTTTCATCTTTGTGAAAATTTAGAACTCAACTCCCCAAATAAGATGAGATACCACTACAACGAGGTCCATATTTCAAGTTTTTACTGAAGCATGAGGGCTTGGGGTTGGGTGTTGTTTCTCAAAATATATCTGGTGATTATTTGAGGCTCAACATTAATAATCCATATAATAACTGGGTTCTATAATATTTGAAGTCAAAATCAGTTTAGATTCCTCTACTCCTCGGGGTTGTAAATTATAAGCATATCAAACTGCCCTGTGATGGCTGTGTGGGGAAAAATCCTCTCAGCCCAATTTACCAGGCTTTTATCCCACTGAAAAACCCTAGGCTCTAAGGCAGCGACCGCCGACAACAGTGTGTGTGAAAGGCGGAGCTTTGTGGTTGGCCTGCTTTGTGTGTGGCTGGCACTTGTTGTTCTTCTTGTTCAGTGGCGCTTTTTAATTGAAACAGTTTTTATTTGGTCTGATTTCCTGAAATAGAATGCGTTGCCTACAGACCCCCAAAAATCTATTAGCCCTGTCCTGGGTTCTTGGCCTAGCTGTTTGTAGAAGAGCCACAGCTGTGAAGTGGGACCAGGGGAGTTGCAGCATATTCAAATCTGATATTAAAATAGCTTGTGTGTGCTTAGGGAGTAACCACAAAATTTGACATACCATCTCCACCCAAACCCCAAAGCAGTTCGATTCTAATAGCTAGGTCTGCTCCAGTCAGTGGTTTCAAAGCCTCTTTTGAATGGCTTATTTCTTCCTATTTACAACTCCCAAAGTGAGCTGCTTTTTAAGGGAATATCAGGTTCTATTAACATCTAGGACCCTCAGTGGGTCTTTGCTTCCTATTTGTCCTACTTTGTTTAGGCTAAAGAACACTTTGAGCTGGTAACCAGGCAAGCAGGGCCATGACACGCACAACCACCTGAAATTGATTTATGCGCAGGGATTCAAGGAGCAGCCATATTTTAAATGAGGCTAATCAAGTTGTCTTTTTTGTGAAAGCCCCAAACCCACACATAAACCTCACCCGTAGCATGTGCTCATTTCCACTGAGTAAAAGCAAAGGGGAGAAGACTTATTAGGAACACGGTGATGGCAACAGAATTAAGTCAATGCTGTCCAATATGTGTGCACAGCAGAGTGTTTTCCAAGGGAGGACACCAAAGAGGCAACGTGGTCCCTGCAAACTAAGGACTCACGTGCCACTCTAGGTGGGACTTTTCTGTCTCAGTTGAACCTGCTTTGCATCTCTTCCCCTACGTTCTTTGGTTGACTATTTCCCTTCATTGTAGTTTTGCTGCTTAATTACCCCAGCTCCAGCCTTCCAAAGCAAGATGCCAAGAAGATCAAGTGCCTTTGAAGTCTATCACGTCCCCTTCTGTCCTCACCTCTTCTCACTTTCCTCCTTATACCTCCCGCAACAACCTCTGAAATATCTGCTACCTTCACATGGCACTCCTTTTGTAACCCACCCAAACCTGTCATTTTTTAAAGCTACTGCTCATTAAGTTTCTACTCTGTTCCAGCCAGCAAACTTCCTCTGTAAAGGACCACAGTGAATAGTTTCAGCGTTGCAGTTCATATTGTCTTTGTCTCTGTCACAGATGCTTTACTCTGTCATTATATCATGAAAGTAGCCATCAACAATACACAGAGAGGTGTGACTATTTTCCAGTAAAACTTTATTTACAGAGAGACGTAATGGGCCAAATTTAGCTTGAGAATCAAATGGAATGAGTTCCTGTGACATACACAGGAGACCTGCAAGACTTTTGAGAATGTTATCTCAGCAGAACCACTGCTGGCTTGGACTGAAAGTGACAGAGAGAACAACAACAACAAAAATAGGCTATTGGGCTTCCAAAATTCTACAGGCAGTAAACAGCCTGATAAAACTACTTAACTACAAACAAGTGCTACCCTTTATGAAAAAGAAAGAATGACTTTGACAGCAGTCATGGTCTAGGACGGAGCTGGGAGCCAGAATTTGAAATCGAATGGAATTTGCCTCATTGGATTCACAAATTGTATGAGATCAGTGACTCTTTTTTCCTTTCTTTTTTCTCTCTTTCTAAAATGGGAATATCTATAACTGTTATCTGGTGGGTTCTGTCCCACCAGGGACAGATAACTTGCTTGCTGGAGGAATTGTGCTGCTGAATGGATCATGCTAAGAGCGTCACCCACACTTCATTTAGATAATTTAGATGATGAGATTTGAGACTTTTGAGCTAATGGCACTTAGATGAGATTTTGGTCTTGAGTTGGTGTTGAGAGTTTTAGGGATCTCGGAATGGGGTCAATGCATATGAGACAGAGATAAACTTTGGGGACCGAGTGGATTGTTGAAGGTTGAATAATGACCCCCCAAAGATATCCATATTATAGTATCCACATTCTAATCCCCAGAAACTGTGAATATGTACTTTACATAATAAAAAGGACTTTACAGATGTGATTAAATTAAGGATCTTGAGATGGGGAGATGATCCTAGTTAGCCCAATGTATTCACAAGGGTCCTTATAAGAGAGAGGCAGTTTAATCAGAATCAGAGAGAGAAGCTGTAAGAATGGAATCAGATGTGAGAGAGGAAAGAAGATGCTACATGATGGCTTTGAAGATGGAGGAAGGGACTACACACCAAGGAAGACGGGTGGCCTTTAGAAGTTAGGAAAAGCAAGGCAATTCTCCCCAAGAACCTCCAGAAAGGATTCAGGTCTGCCATCAGCCCAGTGTTTTGATTCCCAGAGCTATAAAATAATAAATTTGTGCTGTTTTAAGCCCACTAATTTTGTGGTAATTTATTACAGCAACAAAGAAAACTAATACAGATTTTGTTAAACACTGTCTAGCCATACACTGTGTTAAGGGCTTTCATGAATTACCTTCTTCAGGCCTCACAATGCCCCTTTGAGACAAGCATTTTTATTATCACTATTTGCAACTTAAAAGCACTATTTGGAGAGACTGAGTCAATAGTCTGGTCTATTGAACTCCAGAGTGCACGTTCAAACTCTGTCATCTTGCCCTAATCAGGCAGACTCTGTTTTCCTTATTTTAGAGTGTCTCTCCAGTTCCCATTAAAGTTTACCTGTCCTGTGTGCCAATACCTTAGAACTTTTCTTCTGCTCCTATGACTATGTTTTTCATTCACTCTGCCTACACTCTGAGACCTACCAGTGCCAAGCCTTGGTTTTAATTTCAGGAGAAGTATATAAAAAGTTATCCACTCCAGGAGAATCATCATCCCTCTCTCTCTGAAAAGCATCAGTCATCTTCTTTGACAAAGTTTCATCTATGTTATGGACTGATTTTTTCTCTTCAAAATTCTTATGTTGAATCCCTAACCTCTAATGCGATGGTATTTGGAAATGGGGCCTTTGGGAGATACTTACATTTAGGTGAGGTCATGAGGCTGGGGTGCCCAGGATGAAATTATTGTCCTGATCAAAGAGACACCAGAGAGCTCACTCTCTCCGTCTCTCTCACAGCCCTGTGAGGACACAACGAGAAGACAGCCACCTGCAAACCAGCAGGAGGGCCTTCACCAGAACGAGTTACCTGGCACCGTGATCGTGGGCTTCCCAGCCTCCGGGACTGGGAGAATATATGTAAGTTGTTTAAGCCGCCCAGCATTTTGTTAGAGCAGCCTGAACAGATTTAGATCATCTATAACACAACAACAAAACAAACAAAAAGGCACTTGTCGCTGAAACAAGCCTGTGACTCAGTGGGCCAGGCAGGAGAGGGCACAGCACAGAAGTGTAGACTGCCTCTAGGTGGCATTGATGGTCCCTGCCTCCTGGTACTGACGCATCCGTGTGACTCCTCCTCCCTGAGTGTGGGTTGGCCCAGCAACTTGTTTCTAATCAATAGAATAAAGAGGATGCTATGTCACTTCCATGATTACATCACCAAAGATTGTAATGTCCATTTGCTAAGAGACTCTCTCCTTTACTGGCTTTAATGAAGCAAGTTGCCACGTTGTGACCTGTCCCACAGTGAGGCTCAGGTGGCAGGGAGCTGAGGGTGGCCACCAGCTGACGGCATGCGAGGCACTGAGGCTTCCTTTCTGACCGCCTGCCAAGGGCCACCTGAGCTGGAAAATCATCTTTTCCCAGGTGAGCACTCAGATGAGACTCTGGCCAAAACCTTGGTGGCAGTCTTGCAGAGAACCCCACTAAGCCGTTCCCAGACTCCTTACTCTCAGACACTGTGAGACAACAGATGTGCACTATTTTAATTTGCTCAGTTGTAGTAATTTGTTACAGTTATAAATAACTAATAAAGCTTGAGAGCATGGATTTAAAGACATCTGCCACACATCATGGGTACAAATCTTGTGTCTTCTGTGTACTCCTATAATCTTAGACATGCCATGTACACACTCAGAAACTTATTTTTTTTCATGTGTACAGACAATACTAGAGCCCCCCACATAACAAGCATTCAATTATTGTTAGCTGTTAGTATTTTTTAAGTGTTAAGGAATCACAGAAGAGGGAAATTTAATTTTCTCTGGAATTATGGAAAAATAATTATAACGAACACTTCTGTTGGGCTTTCAAGTTTAAGAACTGACAGAGGAATTATTGAGTTTGATCCTCACTGCTGTGAATCTCAACTACCGACAATTTTGTCCCCGAGGGAATATTTGGAGATATGTTGGCTGTCACAATTGGTGGTAGAAGCTACTGGACAGGGATGCTGCTAACCATTCTCCAGTGCACGGGACAGAAGCTTGCAGTACGGAATTGTAGGGCCAGGATGTGAGGGATGCTGAGGCTGCAAAGCGTGCCTTAGCAATCCTCTGAGGGTGGGGGTGGGTACCATGCACTGTTTATGAATGGGAAAATATGCTAAGAGACGTGGAATTACAGAAGAGGGGGAGGATCAAATAGGTGGTAGGTAGCAGAGCTGGGGCAGAAGGCTGTGTCCCCAGGCCCACTGCTAGTTCGTCACCCCCACTTCACCTACCAAACTTCTCTGGAGGCCCACTGGTTTCAGCCTAGAGTCAATGGGCAGGATGTTTCAGCCCCAAGGAGGAACCATAATGGTGGAGATTGCAGGCACTGGAGGGGACAGAATTCTTTCAAGAACAGGTATTTTCAGTCCCACTTGGTGGGGAGTGGGCACAGGGCTGGTGGATGCCCCACGAGAATCCAGACATTCTTACCTGAGTGTGAGCTTGAGCTTTGCCGTCTCTTCCAACTGAGATAACAGACACTCAGGAAACACTTCTGCTCACTGTGTCTGCTGAGACCTGCATAAGACCCCCCAATACATATCTGGATGCCCATTTGACACATGAGGAAACTGTATCTCAGAAAGGAATGTAATGTCTTGTCAAAGGCACACAATTTTCTTTTTTTTCCCTGTGTTCTCTCTCTCTCTCTTTTTTTTTATTAGTTTCAGGTGCACAAGACAAGGTAATACTTAGACGTTCATCATTTATATCCCTCACACTGTGAACCCCCGTCCCCCCATCCAGTATCCCTCCGACCTCGCATCGAGCCATCACATCATATATATAAAATTATAGTTGGCATTCATTATTGTTCAGCTTCAAGTGTACATTGCAGTGATCAGGCATCCACATCATCCCTGAGGTGGTCTCCCAAATGGGACCTGTGTCCATCGGATACCCTACAAAATCTTTACAACATTATTGATTATGTTTCCCAAATTATTTTTCAAAAACCCTGAGGCCACTTTGTGGTTACCGACAGTTCTCTAATCCCCTCACCTTCCCCCTTATCCCCACCCCCCGCCCATCTAACAACCCTCAGTTTTTCCTCTTTGTCTCCAGAACTGTTTCTGATTAGTTCATTCACTTATTCTTTTCTTTAGATTCCGCATATAAGTGAGATCATATGGTACTTGTCTTTCTCTATATGACTTATTTCACTTAACATAATGTTCTCTATGTCCGTCCATGTTGTTGCAAATGATAAGATTTCTTTCTTCTTTATGGCTGCGTAATACTCCATTGTATAAATGTACCACAGCTTCTTAATCCAGTCGTCTACCGATGGGCATTTCGGTTGTTTCCATGTCTTGGCTATTGTGTATAGTGCTGCAATATACATAGGAGTGCATACAGATTTTTGAATTGGAGTTTTGGATTTCTCCGGGTAGATGCCTAGGAGTGGAATTACTGGATCATAGGGTAGTTCCATTTTCAGATTTCTGAGATACCTCCATACTGTTTTCCATAGTGGCTGCACCAATCTGCAATCCCACCAACAGTGCACAAGCGTTCCCTTTTCTCCACATCCGCGCCAGCACTTGTTGTTTGTTGATTTATTGATGATAGAAAGGCACACAATTTTCAAAGAGCAGAGCTGGGATTCAAATGCAGGCCTTTCAACTTCAGGTCCAGATTAACTTCCACCATCGAACTGAGCCCCCATAGACGAGGCTCTGTTTGGGGTATTTGTGTGTGTGTTGTGGGTGTGTGTGGGGGGTGTGTGTAAAATATTCCTTGTTTTCAAGGAATTTACTATTTAGAGGAGGAGATGGAGTTATAAGCAGGTAACTAAATTACAAGAGACAATGAGAACATGTGCTTCAAATGCTAGCGAATCCCACACTCTTGGGAGCACAGGGAAGAGAAAAAGAGAAAGGTTTTGGGGGTTGGGGCTGCGGGACATCTGGAAAGTCTTCAGGAAAGAGGTGGCACTTGAGCTGAGGGTTAAATTGCAAGCAGAACAAAAGGCCAATGCCCCAAATCAAACAATAGATTCACTTGTTAAAGGTGGTTTCTGCCTCCAGACACTAAAAGAAAAAGTCCCTCATTCAACCTTCAGCCAGCTCTCAGTGATAGAGTTTTCGTACTCCACTTGCATCAGATTATTGCTCTCTTTTATCCTTTCATAAGTGAACAGCCAAGCAGCCCAAGTTCTGGAAGCTTCTGACTGGGCCTGAGATTCCCCGCCTTCGGCACGCGTTGCGATTTCCCTGGTCATTGTGCCTATCCTGTTGATGAAGCAAGTCCCTATCACCGCTACGAGCACTTTTGTTTGACAGTTTTCTGCTTCTCTTTACAAAATAATAAGAGCCAAAACCTCTTAAAATCATCAAGTAATCACACTAACTCTCCCACGTGCAATCACAGTAGCAACATGGAACATGGACCCGTGGGTAGGAAGACCACACGCTCTGACACCATCCTTTGAATCATCTGCTCGTGAATAGACGTCCGATTTCTATTTGTGAAAAACGATTTGGGGCTGTCAAGGCAGGAAGCACGAGTGTGCAGTTTACATAAAGTCGTTCACGTGTTCATTCACTCCGTATTTATTAAATACCCACTCCGTGCCAGGCACTTCTCCAGGAAGTGGGCATAGAGCCATGAACCTGACGTGAAAAGTCCCCGCTCTCGTGGAGCTTCCAGACTACCTGGGGGACACACAACGAGTAAGTCAGCAAACCCATAGGCAAAGGAAGTTCAAATTGTGACAAGTAGGGCTCCCAGATCAAATACAGAATGTCTAGTTAAATTTAAATTTCAGATAAAAAACACGTTATTTTTAGTAGATGTACGTCCCAAAATTGCATCCTGCATTCTTATTTCCCAAGTTAGGAAAGCCGAGCCCTAAGGAAATACATGGTGTATCATTCAGGGTTCCACCAGAAGAAAAGAACAAGTAGGATATCTATATTAAGAGATTTATTGCAAGAAATTGCTTAAGCAGTTTGGGGGCTGAATGAGTTAGTCCCAAGCCCACAGGGCAGGTTTTCAGGAAGAGAAGGCTGGAACTCTTGGGCACAGACTGAAGCTGCTCTCCACAGGCAGAGTTTCCTCTTTGGGAACCTCAGCTCTGCTCTAAAGGCCGAGCTAACTGATTGAGCTACACCCACCAAGATTATGAAAGATAACTCTTTGACTTAAACTGGTTATACGTTCTAATTAAATCTATAAACCTCTTCCCAGCAACATCTAGATGAGTGTTTCATTGATAGCCAGGGTCGAGCGTCTGGCCATGTCGGCACATAAAACTGACCATCACAGATGGGAAGGGGTGGGGCCTGCACAGTCATCAGGCTTCTCTGAGGTCGGGGCGTTGAAACTGAGGCTCAAGCATTGAAACACTGAACTACCTTGTAAGAGCCAGGTGATCAGAACATTCCAGATAAAAAGAACAGCAAGTGCAAAGGCCCTGAGGTAGGAAAGAACCTGTCTGGTTTCAGGAACAAATCAAGTTGATATGACTGAAATGGAACAAAGGGGAGAGTTGTACCTGGTTGGGTGGGAGAAGATGACAGTGATTTACTGGTTCAGAGCTGTATATGTAAGTCAAATTTATCAAACTTCAGTACTGTTGGTATCTGTAAAAAGATGTTGATGGGTAGAAAAAAGAGTAAACCTTTGAAAAAAAGCTTCTTCCTAAAGTATATCTGGCTGTCTGATTGGTACTAAAACTATCTGTTTGCTTGCCCAGAAAAATTGCCATAGGTCATTTAAAGCATGGGACTTTACCAAACTGAAATTATCTGGGATACCACAAAGACCAATCATTATTGTTCTGAAAAGAAATCTTTTCAAGAGCTGGAGAAAACGCTCAGCAGATGAGCAGCCACTGTGGAGTATCTTTAGTGCAGAGATTTTCCCTCAATCAACCTTTGCATAGAAGAATCTTCCTTTTGAAGGCTGGAATCGTCAGATGGCAAATCAATTGTTTGCAAGAAGTAGCTAAATATGAGTCACCACTTTCTGTCTGTGTTTGGGGACTTATGATTTGTTTGAGGAAATATCCCAACAATTTTCCTTAAACAAAAACTAAATCAGTTTTTGTTTGATTTGTCTGATCCTGAACTAGAATTCTACAGGCAGTTTTGTTTCCTGGAAATGGCAGATACGTGTGTGAACCCTCAGTGTTGATGGCATGCAGGAAAGATTGATACCTGGACCACTTGGAGCTTCCCAGTAGTCATAACTTCTCAGAGTTTGCCCATTGCCTCTAAAATGGATATGACAACTTTAGGAAAATCACCTATTTTCTCTTGACCTATGGTTTTCTATTTTTTTAATTAGTATTTTCTTCTCTCTGCTGCCATTCAGCTAGAAAATTTTGGTTCCATGAGACTTCTGTGTGTTGTAAATTGTCCCCAGTTGTGCCTTGATTTGTTACATAGTATAGTCAGGGTTGTTGATTTCTGTTCTATGTCATGTGCCACAGCAATTTCAGTCCCTAAAATCTTGATGATTAGTTCTTCCTGTTCTATCTCTCACCCCCACTAATGATCAAATAGTATATAGTTATATTAGTTATCTATTGTTACATAAAATTTGTGGCTTAAAACAACAAATACCATGTCACAATTTCTGTGGGTCAGAATTTGGGAGTGGCTCAACTGGGTTCTGTTTTTCTGTTTTCATGTAGTTGCAGTCAATATGTTGACTGGGGATGTGGTCATTTGAAAGTTTGGCTGGGACTGTTGGTAGGACCCCTCACCAGGTGGGCCTCTCCATAGACTGTCAGATGTGTCATGACAGGGCCCCTGCCTTCTCCCAGAATGAGTGACTCTAGAGAGAAGGGAGGAAGCTGCCATGCCTTTGACAATCCAGTCAGAGTCATACATCATCAGTTCCACGTTTTATTAGCAATTAGTCACTAAGTCCACCCCACTCAAAAGGAAGACAATTGGGTTCTACCTCTCAAGGGAAGGGTGTCAGAGTTTGTGGACACATCTTAAACGACAACAGTGGTGTCTTACGTGCGTGCTTGAAAAATTTCACTCTGAAAGTTTTTTGTAATTAAGATTTTTATTAAAATATAGCCAATATACAATACTACATTAGTTTCAAGGGTACACCATAGTTATTCAACATTTATGTACCTAAACAAGTGATCCCCACGATAAGTCCAGCAACCATCTGACACTGTACCACGCTATCACAATATTACTGACTATATCCCCGTGCTGCACATTACATCCCCATGACTTATTTGTCTTATACCTGGAAATTTGGACCTCTTATTCCTCTTCACCTTTCCCCCGCTTTGAATTTTTTTCAATTACAGTGACATTCAGTATTATTTTATATTAATTTTAGGTGTACAGCATAGTGGTTAGATATTTATATAATTTAAGAAGTCATCCCCCTGACTAGTCTAGTACTCAACTGGCACTATACATCGTTATTACCATATTATTGACCATATTCCTTGTGCTTTACTTTACATCCCCATGACCATTATGTAACTACCAATTTGTACTTCTTAATCCCTTCACCTTTTTCACCCTGCCCCCCAAGCTCCTCCCACCTATCACCCTGATAAATCTAGAAACCATCTGACACCAGACATAGTTATTACAATATTATTGACTATATTCCTTATTCTCTTAACTACTTTGTAACAACCAATTTGTACTTCTTAATCCCTTCCTTCTTTTTAACCCACCCAACACCCCTCCCATCTGGTAACCATCAAAATGTTCTCTCTATCTGTGAGTCTGTTTCTGTTTTATTTCTTTATTTTGTTCTTTAGATTCCACATATAAGTGAAATCACATTGTATCTGACTTCTATTTTCCACTCTACTCAGCACAACACCCTTCAGGTCCATCCCTGCTGCTGCAGATAACAAGAACCGTCCCTTCCCTGGCCGAGCAATATTCCATGTATATATGTACCACCTCCTCTTTATCCATTCTTCCATCAACAGACACCCAGGCTGCCTCCACATCTTCGCCATTGTAGACAGTGCTGCAATGAACATATTGAGGCACACGTCCCCTTGAAGTAGTGTTTTGGGTTTCTTCGGATAAATATCCAAAAGTGGAATTACTTGGTCCTTCTTTGTTTCTTGTTATAGCCTTTGTTTTAAAGTCTATTTTGTCTGGTATAAGTGTTGCTATTGCAGCTTTTTTATTTGTTTGTTTTGTTTGTTTTTGTTTTTTTCCATTTCCATTTTCATGAAATATCTTTCTCCATCGCTTTACTTTCAGTCTGTGTGTGTCTTTCAATCTGAAGTGAGTCTCTTGTAGGCAGCATATGTAGGGTCTTGATTTCCTATTGATTTAGCCACCCTATGTCTTTTTTTTTAATTAAATTTATTGGGGTGACAATTGTTAGTAAATTTACATACATTTCAGGTGTACAATTCTGTATTACATCGTCTATAAATCCCATTGTATGATCACCACCCAAGTCAGTTCTCCTTCCATCAACATATATTTGATCCCCCTTACCCTCATCTCCCACCCCCCACCCCCCCTTACCCTCTGGTAACCACTAAATTATTGTCTGTGTCTATGAGTTTTTCTTTCTCATTAGTTTGTCTTGTTCTTTTTGGTTTATATACCACATATCAGTGAAATCATAGGGTTCTCTGCTTTTTCTGTCTGACTTATTTCACTTAGCATTATACTCTCAAGATCCATCCATGTTGTCACAAATGCTCCTATATCATCTTTCCTTAACGCCGAATAGTATTCCATTGTGTATATGTACCACAGCTTCTTTATCCATTCATCTATCGAAGGACATTTTGATTGTTTCCATGTCTTGGCCACTGTAAACAAAGCTGCAATGAACATTGGAGTACACGTGTCTCTATAGAGAAATGCTTTTATATTTTTGGGGTAGATACCCAGGAGAGCGATTGCTGGGTCATATGGTAATTCTATTCGTAATTTCTTGAGGAACCTCCACACTGCCTTCCATAGCGGCTGCACCAGTCTGCATTCCCACCAACAGTGTATGCGGGTTCCTTTTTCTCCACAGCCTCTCCAACACTTGTTACTATTTGTTTTGTTGATGAAAGCCATTCTGACTGGGGTGAGGTGATATCTCATTGTGGTTTTTATTTGCATTTCTCTGATGATTAGCGATGTTGAGCATTTTTTCATATGTCTATTTGCCATTTGTATATCCTCTTTGGAGAAATGTCTCCTCAGGTCCTCTGTCCATTTTTCAATTGGGTTGTTTGTTTTGTTGTTGTTGAGTTTCATGAGTTCCTTGTATATTTTGGATATTAGCCCCTTATCAGAGGCACTGTTTGCGAAAATCTCCCATTCAGTTGGTTGCCTCATTATTTTGTCAATAGTTTCTTTTGCTGTGCAGAAGCTTTTAAGTTTCATATAGTTCCATTCGTTTATTGTAGTTTTTACCTCCATTGCCTTTGGAGTCAGATTCATAAAATGCTCTTTGAACCCAAGGTCCATAAGTTTAGTACCTATGTTTTCTTCAATGCAGTTTATTGTGTCAGGTCTTATGCTTAAGTCTTTGATCCATTTTGGATTAATTTTGGTACATGGTGACAGATAGCAGTCCAGTTTCATTCTTTTGCACGTAGCTATCCAATTCTGCCAGCACCATTTATTGAAGAGGCTGTCTTTCCTCCATTGTATGTTTTCAGCTTCTTTGTCAAAAACTATCTGTCCATATTTATGTGGTTTTATTTCTGAGTTCTCAATTCTATTCCATTGGTCTATGTGTCTGTTTTTCCGCCAATATCAAGCTGTTTTTATTATTGTAGCCCTGTAGTACAAGGAAAAATCAGGGAGTGTGATACCTCCAGTATTGTTCTTTTTTTTTAATATTGCTTTGGCTATTCGGGGTCTTTTGTGGTTCCAAACAAATCTGATGATTTTTTGTTCTATTTCTTTAAAAAATGCCATTGGGATTTTAATGGGGATTGCATTAAATCTGTATATTGCTTTGGGTACTGTGGCCATTTTAACTATGTTGATTCTTCCAATCCATGAGCACGGAATGTCTTTCCATTTCTTTGTGTCTTCTTCAATTTCTTTCAAAAATGTCTTATAGTTTTCAGCATATAAATCCTTCACATCCTTGGTTAAGTTTATTCCTAGGCATTTTATTCTTTTTGCTGCAATTGCAAAAGGAATTGTTTTTTCTATCTCTTTTTCTGAGATTTCATTGTTGGTATATAGGAAAGCAATGGACTTTTGTACGTTGATTTTGTAGCCAGCAACTTTACTGTATTCATTGATTGTTTCTAATAGCTTTTTGGTGGAGTCTTTAGGGTTTTCTATATATAGCATCATGTCATCTGCAAAGAGTGACAATTTAACTTCTTCATTCCTAATTTGGATGCCTTTTATTTCTTTCTCTTGCCTGATAGCTCTGGCGAGGACTTCCAACACTATGTTGAAAAGCAGAGGTGATAGGGGACAACCTTGTCGTGTTCCTGAACGTAGAGCAAAGGGCTTCAGCTTTTCACCATTAATTATGAGGTTAGCTGAGGGCTTGTCGTATATGGCCTTTATTATGTTGAGGTATTTTCCTTCTATACCAATTTTAGTAAGTGTTTTAATCATAAATGGATGTTGTATCTTATCAAATGCTTTTTCTGCATCAATTGATAGAATCATATGATTTTTGTCCTTTATTTTGTTTATGTGATGTATCACATTGATGGATTTGCGAATGTTGAACCATCCTTGTGCCCCGGGGATGAACCCCACTTGGTCGTGATGAATAATCTTTTTAATGCATTGTTGTATTCGATTTGCTAGAATTTTGTTTAGGATTTTAGCATCTATATTCATCAGAGATATAGGTCTGTAGTTTTCATTTTTGTGTTGTCCTTACCAGGTTTTGGTATCAGGGTAATGTTGGCCTTATAAAATGAGTTAGGGAGTACTGACTCTTCTTCAATTTCTTGGAAGAGTTTGAGCAGGATTGGTATTAGATCCTCTTTGAAGGTTTGGTAGAATTCACTGGTGAAGCCATGTGGTCCAGGACTTTTGATTTTGGGAAGGTTTTGGATGACTGATTCAATTTCGTTACTGGTGATCGGCCTGTTAAGATTTTCCAGTTCTTCATGATTCAGCCTTGGAAGGCTATATGTTTCTAAGAATTTGTCCATTTCTTCTAAGTTATTAAATTTGGTGGCATATAGTCCTTCATAGTATTCTTGGATAATCCTTTGTATATCTGTGGTGTCCGTGATAACTTCCCCTTTTTTTATTTCTGATTTTGTTAATTAGTGTCTTCTCTCTTTTTATCTTAGTGAGTCTAGCCAAGGGTTTGTCGATTTTGTTAATCTTTTCAAAGAACCAGCTTTTTGTCACATTAATTTTTTCTATTGTCTTTTTGTTCTCTATTTCATTTAGTTCTGCTCTGATTTTTGTTATTTCCTTTTTTCTGCTGACCTTGGGTTTCGCTTGTTCTTCTTTTTCTAGTTTTTTAAGATGTAACATGAGGTTATTTATTTGGGATTTTTCTTGTTTCTTGAGATAGGCCTGTAATGATATAAATTTCCCTCTTAAAACTGCTTTCGCGGCATCCCAAAAATTTTGGTAGGATGTATTTTCATTGTCATTTGTTTCTATGTATCTTTTGAGCTCTCCTCTAATTTCTTCTTTGACCCAGTCGTTCTTTAAAAGTATGTTGTTTAACCTCCACGTATTTGTGTTTTTTCCTGCTTTCTTTTTGCAGTTGATATCCAATTTCAAAGCTTTGTGATCAGAGAATATGCTTGGTATGATTTCAATTTTCTTAAATTTGCTGAGGCTGATTTTGTGTCCCAATATATGGTCTATCCTTGAGAATGTTCCATGTACACTAGAAAAGAGTGTATAGTCTGATGTTTTAGGGTGAAGTGCTCTATATATGTCAATTATGTCCAATTCATCTAATGTGTCATTTAGGGCTGCGATTTCGTTATTTATCTTCTGTTTGGATGATCTATCCATAGCTGTCAATGATGTATTTAAGGTCCCTAGTATTATTGTGTTTTGGTCAATTTCTCCCTTTAGTTCTGTTAGTAGTTGCTTGGTATATTTCGGTGCTCCCTTATTGGGGGCATAAATATTGATGACTGTTATGTCTTCTTGTTGTATAGTCCCCTTTACCAATATGAAATGTCCATCTTTGTCTCTTGTTATCTTTTTCACCCTGAAGTCTGTTTCATCGGAAATCATTATGGCTACACCTGATTTTCTCTGGGTACCATTTGCTTGGAGTGTCAATTTCCACCCTTTCACTTTGAGTCTATGCTTGTCCTTGTAGCTGAGATGTGTCTCTTGGAGACAGCAAATGGTTGTGTTTAGTTTTTTGATCCAATCTGCTACTCTGTGTCTCTTTATTGGTGAGTTCAGTCCATTTACATTTAGGGTGATTATTGATATGTGAGGATTTCCTGTCATTCTGTCTTTAGTTTTCTGGTAAGGCTGTGTTTCCATTGTTTCTTTGCCTTTTTGTTGTTGTCTGTTATTTCTGTGTGGTGGTATTCTATGATGTTTCCCTCTGTTTCTTCTTTTATTACAGTATATATTTCAGTTCTGGATTTGTTTGAGTAGTTACCCTTAAGTTTATGTAAAAGAAAGTTTGATATTTAGAGTATTCCATATTCTTCAGCACGCTTACTTTCTCCATTCCCATATTCCGGTTCAGGCCTTTACGCTCCCCCTTTTTATGTTTTGGTTGCCACAAATTGTCCCTGTTGATGGTGGTCGAATAGACTCCTTTAGTATTTCTTGTAGTGCAGGTCGTGTATTAGAAAATTCCCTCAGCTTCTGGATGTCTGGAAAAGGTCTTCATTCCTCCTTCATATCTAAAGGATATCTTTGCTGGATATATTATTCTTGGCTCATAATTTCTCTCTTTCAATAGTTTGAATATTTGGTTCCACTTCCTCCTGGTTTGTAGAGTTTCTGCTGAAAAATCTAATGATAATCTAATGGGCTTTCCTTTGTAGGTTACTGTCTTCTTTTCCCTGGCTGCCTTGAGTATTCTTTCTTTGGTGTTGATTTTAGACAGCTTCAATACAATGTGCCTTGGAGAAGGCTTGTTGGGATTGAGGTAATTAGGGTTCTATTTGCTTTTTGGATTCGAAGATCCAGTTCTGTCCACAAGTTTGGGAAGTTCTCATGAACAATTTGTTTGAATATATTCTCTGTTCCCTTCTCTCTTTCTTCTCCTCCTGGTATGCCCATTATCTTATATTGCTCTTTCTGATAGAGTCAGAAAGTTCTTGTAGAGTTCTTTCATTTCTTTTAAGTCTCAAGTCTCTTTCTTCTTCCATCTGTGTAATTTCCAGGTTTCTATCTTCGATGTCACTGATTCTTTCCTCCATCTGGTCAAATCTACTACCTAAGCTGGTTATTTTATTCTTAATTTCTTCTATTGAGTTCGTAATCTCCAGAAATTCCATTTGGTTCTTTTTTAAAATTTCAATCTTTTTGGTAAAATGCTCATGGTGTTCTTTGATTGCGTTTCTGAGTTCATTAAATTGCCTTTCTGTGTTTTCTTGCATCTCATTGAGTTTTTTCAGAACTGCAATCTTGAATTCTCTGTCATTTAAGTCACATATTTTCATTTCTTTAAGTTTCTTTCCTGGAGACTTTTCACTTTCTTTCTGAGCTGTCTTGTTGCCTTGGTTATTCATGGCAATTACTGATTTATTATTTCTCTTCCTAGACATCCACAGGAGTGGCTTCTGCAACAGGTTGATAGGAAGAGGTCTTTCTTTTGTTTTCCAACACTTGTTGGTAGAATGTTTTTTTTTCTCTCCTACTGCAGCCTATTTTTTCCTCTCTCACACAGTAGTGTTATGTTTTCTCTGCACTATTCCAGCTTCTCACACAATGGGGGGATTCCCTGGGAAATGGGCTTCTCCTCTGTTAACAGCTTGCCTGGGTTATAGGGCGCCATGTCCCTGTGGAAATGCGGAGAGCTTTTGAAGTTCCAAAGCTCTTTCTGCACTATATTCAGAAACCGTATGTTTCAGCAGTTCTGTTTACTCCTGCAGGGATCCGCCCAGATAGGTGGGGCCAGGGGCGGAATGAGTTGTGAGAGGTGGCCCACAGAAATGGCGGCCACCACCACCACAGCCTGTCCCGCTTCCACAGCTCCCTCCCCTTTGCCCGAAGTAGTTGGGCTGCGAATGTGTGTCTGCGGTCCCCAGTTCTCAGAACAGCAAATGTTCTGTTCTTTTGATCTGACACTGCTACTGTTCCTCTTCTAGCACCGGGCAGGTGGGGGCAGGGTGAGCTCTGGGAGGGCAGGGAGGGGGCGGCTAGTCTCAGTGCCTAGGGCTTCCGTTCTCTGCTCGGCAGTGAGGGCTTAAACCGTCGTTTTCAGCCTTCTTCCCTCAGTCTTTTCTCCGAGGTCACTGCTGTGAGCGTTGGGTTCAGCCGTGTTATATGCTGCCCCTTCTCTTCTGTGGGCCGTAAGCGGAGCCCTAGCAGTCCAATTTCTTCCCTCTCCCGCAGCTGCGGTAGTTCCGGGATGCAGCGAGCTCGGAGCACTGAGTTAGATCTGAGTCCCGCGCCCGTGCAGCTCCGTCTCCGCACTTCTCTTTTCCCTCCTCCCCGCTCGCTTGATTCGCCCACCTTTAGGTGAATTCAGTAGTGGGCCTGTTCATGTTGACTGTCTGCTGTGCAGGGAGTCCTTTGTGGAGTTATTGTTGTTCAATTAGTTGTAAATTCCAGGGGAGCTTTACAGAGGCTCACCTCATGCCGCCATTTTGATGATGTCTAGAAATTTTCTTTCCACCCTCCTTCTCCTGGGATAGACTCTCTTCTCCTAATGTCAGCTCTGCCTCCAAAACAGAGATACCAAGAAACTGATTGGAGCTGGTGTTTTTGAGCTGAACTGTGTGTCTGCACAGCCAGGCTTGGCCTATCAAGCTAGAAAACATGGGATGGGAGAGGGACAGCATCCCAGCATTTTCACAGAGCCTGATTTTACTGCTGTACCTACCAGCCAGCCAGCAGAAACCAATAGAGAGGGCCATTTTTTTTCGGGGATCGATCCAAAGGCATGTGTAGGACAGAGTCTAAAACAAGTCACCATGGGACCAACTGCCCATGACTCAGCTCATTCTAACTTTTTAATATAAGTGATATCTGGTTTAAAATGAGCACCAGAAATTATTTTAAAAACAATTCAAGAGCTAGAGAGTAAGAGGCAACGCATCTCTCTTGCCTTGGTAATGGTGAGGAGCTCATGTATCTAGTCTGCCATAGCAGGCACTCCCAGGCCCCCTGCACCCTGACGCAGGCCCTCACCAGTTCAGTCAGGGGTTGACTTCCATCTGCCAGCACCTCTTTCTCTGTGCTGAAAGCTTTCTCTGGCTGCTAGAACCCGCTGGGAGTGGCCCTGCACTAATTCCTGATAGCATTCGGTGTAGTAACTCCCAGGTCCCTCACCTTGGGCCTTCTAGCTCAGAGGCACTTCTTCAGGAGATCTAAGCCCCAGTGACCCACAGGGGCAGCTGGCTTGGGAACATGCCACTGACTGATTGCTGTCCCTCTTTCTCTTGATCCCCACCTGCCTACTGCTGTGGCTTTCCTTCTCAGATAAACTACCTGAACTCTAAGCCTGTCTCAGGGGCCACTTCTGGGGGAACCAAACTCAGACAGCTGGCACTCACTCAAAGCACAGCTCAATGCCTGCACTGTACCAGGAGACAGGACCCGCATCTCAGGGCCCTTCAAACCTGGCTGGCAAGCCCGGTCACCCAGCCAATGACAGCACAACACCCTGCAGTAGGAGCCCTGTCAAAGAGACAGAGACAGAGACAGAGAGATCAGCAAGGAAGCCAGTGGTTCAGCTGGAGCCTCACGGCAGGAAATCACTTAGTACATCACCTAGACCCCCATCTTTGTATATCCAAATCTCTTTGGGGGATGTGCCCCTGAATTAACCCCCTGGTTAATAAGAGTTACTCTTACTAACCAAGCTTCCAAGAGTCTGGGGTATAACGTAGAATGCCAGGTTGTGAACTTCAAGTCAGTGAATTTGTACCAGTTGCCAGGCAGGCTCTGGAAAACTAGTGTAGGCTGGCAGTGCTTCTCCTCCCCTATGGGAAAGTTCCCAGCGGAAGCCAATTTGCAATCCAAAAGTCATGAGTTTTTCTGGGGAGCCATGAAACAGTCAAAGTCAGGGCACAGCAAAGGTGCACAGACATTTAACACTGAGGAGAAAGAAATGGAAGTCATACATGTGCAATGGCTTTGAACTTCCCTCAGAAGAAGAATGCATTTTCAGTTCGTCAGGTTGGTGAGGCTGGGGTTCAATAACAACAAAGTATGTAGCAGCCATAGTGAGAAAGACTATGGAGAATGAGCAAATCAGAAAGAGGATTTCTGAGCAAGGGTACACTACCACCACAGACATACACATTAAAACAACATGAATTTGAATCTAGCCAAAGAGCATGGGCTTTCCAACCAAGCAGTCCCAGGGTTTAACTACTCCACCAGAAAGTCCCAGGGTTTAACTACTCCACCAGAACTATGTGTGGACATTAGTTTCTGAACCTCATTCGTAAAAGTGGCATAACAATGCATCAGGCTCCTAAAGTGGATGAGGATTCACTGAGATTCATAAGAAGTACTGAGCGTCGAGGCTGGCTCATAATAAGTACTCAATAAATGGAAGCCAAGTTATCGTTTTCATTTTGTGTTGTTAAATTTCCACTCTCTTGGTTTCCTGCAGCATGGGGACAGTACAGAGAATGCAGGTGTCATCTGCATTTGATAATAGTCATTGGGTCAATAGTGGACAAGGGAATCCAGGTGACAAAGGAGCCGAGATTGAAGTGAAGGTCAAATGCAATCCTGAGGTCAGGGAGACAGAGGGGTGTCTAGGACAGTGCTTTGCAAACCTCACTGTGTATGCAAATCACTTGGGGAACTTGTTAAAATGCATAAGGATATGCATCCAGTAGCTCAGGGGTAGAGGCTGAAATTTGGCATTTCTAACAAGCTCCCAGGTGATCTCAGTGCTGCTGGGCCCCGTCCACAACGGCCAAAGGCTTGGAGAGCAAACGTCAAGTCCAGCAGGAAAGAAGGATTGGAAGCTGAGGTACAGAGTGCAGATGTGGTCAGAGGAAGCCAATAACATGCTTCGAGTTCTACGAGTATTTTCCATCGCCTGTCTGAGGCTGAGCTGTCCAATACAGTCATAGCTAAGCACATGTGGCTATCATCACTGCCATTAGTCCTGACTGAGATGTGTTGAATCAGTGAGATACATACTCAATTTTTTTTTAAGTTCTTTGGGAATTAGTTCTGATTCCATGTTGCATTTTTTAATTTTTTTTTAATTGGGGAATATTGGGGAACAATATTTCTCCAGGGCGCATCAGCTCTAAGCCGTTGTCCTTCAATCTAGTTGTGGAGGGCGCAGCTAACTGGTCCATGTGGGAATCAAACCGGCAACCCTGCTGTTAAGAGCTTGGGCTCTAACCAACTGAGCCATCCAGGGCCCCAATGCATACTGAATTTTGAAGGCTTGATTCAAAAGAAAGAATGTAAAAATATCTAAATATTTTTTTAATATTGATTACATGTTAAAATGATAATGTTTTGGATATATCATGCTAAATAAAATATATCATTAAAATTAATTTCACCTATTTCTGTTTGCTTGTTTAAAATGTGACTACTAAAAAAAAATGTAATTACATTTTTGGCTTACATTAAACTTCTATTAGACAGCACTAGTCTAGAAAGAGCCTCTTTCTCCCACCCTCTCTGAGCTCCTGCCCCCAAGCTCATCCTCAGCAATCCCTGGGAGGCCTTGGGGAAAACTAGACTAGAGAGGTTCATTGCTCTGAAGGCAGACCTGTGCAAGGGAGTTGTTTGGAAGGAACAAGGCAGAAACATGCCAAGTCAGTCTCCCAGCAGCAGAATTATTGCTATGGGGCGGGCTGGGCGGCCTGGATCCCGGGGATGCCAGCCTGCCACGCTCCACTGCCTCCTGTCTGGGACTCTTCAGTCTTTTCTCACGTTCCCCTCCCCTTCCTGGGCGACAGGTAATTAGCAGGGCCAGCTGGCAGTCTCCACTGGGCACTGCCGCCAGAGAGCCGGCAGCCGGCCTGCAATTACAGTAGTCTGGCTTGGCCTTCCAAAGAGAGCTCTGTTCAGCTCTCCCTCCGCAAGCTGACTCTGGGGTCCTGGGGCTTGTAACCTCCACATTCTCAGCATGTCTCTTCGCAATGAAAGACCCACAGAAGAAAGTCTCCAGTGTGCTGACCTGCCACAGGCTTCCCTGGGTAAATAACTGAGCTGTTGGGCATAAGAGTCACCGCCTGTTGGCAGCATGGGGAAATGCTATTTGAAATGTCTCGCCCAAGTCATATATTCCTCAGACTGTTTTTTTTACACATTCCCAGTATCTCTTTCAGGAAAGTGTTTCCCAGGACCAGCTCCAACCCTTCCAACTCCAGGAAGCTTGTCCAGGGCAAATGCCAGACACCTCAGAAATGTGTTAAGAATGATGTTCAAGGAGAACTGACTCTGGGTGGTGAACACACAATGGGATTTATAGACGATGTAATACAGAATTGTACACCTGAAATCTATGTAAATTTACTAACAATTGTCACCCCAATAAATTTAATTAAAAAAAAGAAAAAAAGAATGATGTTCAAGAATCCTTAAATTTGAAGTTTCTTGAAGCTAGAAGGGAATGAAAAGAAAAGCTATTTCATCAAGTGGGAACTGTAGGCAAAGCTAGGTTGGCAAAGAGTCTGCAGAAGGACCCTCACAGTCATTGTGCTAACTTTTTATCCTCTCAAGCCTCAGTCTCCTCATATGTGGAATGGACATAATAATAGCATGTACTGCATAGAGTTGTGGGGATTAAATGAGAGTCTGTGTAAAGGGGTCCGCGTAGCAAACACTCAAACATAAGCGTTAAAAAGTAAGTAAAATAAAATACAAAGGAGTGAACTCTAAGAAGCCAGACAGGGACTACCATAGACCTAACCCAGGGAGTGTTCCAAATTGGAGCAATGAGATTTAACTGGGGAGGGCTTTTTGTGTGTGTGTTTTTAAAGCAGCGGCCTCTTCCTCTGGGTGGGAGTGAGAAAACGTTCCCTGAAGGCAGAGCTAGTGTAGTGTTCCTCTGCACCATGCCAACAGAGCAGTCCACGGCATCATTTGTGACACCCAGTACAAAATGAAAATGCAGACTCCCTTATTCAAACATCAAGAAAAACGTGCCGTTGAAGGTATTAAAATGGAAAACCTTCCCATTCTTCCGCCATCTGTATCTGTCTCTCTTTCTCTCCCTGTGTTTCTATTTGCGATTTAATGTACCACTCCCCCAGCAGGGGATACTCACTAGCAGTGCCAACCATCACAGGAATCCCGAGAGCCTGAGACTCAGCACATGCAAGCACTTGCCCCCCATCCCCACTCTGCTGCCACCTCCACCCTCACAGCTGCCAAGATTCCCCTCCCGGCAGCCATCAGATTGATGCCTCCTGCCCCAGCCAGGATGGGCAAATGATTCTCCCTTTCCCAGCCACCTGGGCCCCAGTTCACCCCCAAGGAATTGCAACCTCCATACTGAGACACATCAGTGCAGGTTGGGTGGGGAAGAGGCTTGTCCCTGCCAAGCTGCCTACCGAACACACCTTGTCTTGCCCTGCCCCTAGACACCTCCCAATCCTCACTCTTCCTTGCTCAGTACCTAGACCTCTGTCAGGGTGAGGTTATCAAGGTGATTACTGGTGGGGCCTGGGAGCCAGGTGGGGGTTGCTGAGCAGTGAAGGTAGAGGGAGACAGAGCTGAAGAGGAAGCAGGAGGCAGGACCACACACATTCCACTGTCCCATCAGAATTGACTTACGAGGCCTAAAATCAAACATACAATTATTAGCAATTTCAAGCAGCTGACTGTGGAGAAATAGACTCCCAAACGCAGGACCCATCTGAGAATGAAGTCCTGTGTAACTGCCCTGCTTGTATACCTATGAAGCAGGCCCTGGCTGGAGACAGTTGTTGCATAACTCGACACCATGTTTCCTATACCAAGTGGAACCTGGGATTCAGAGCCCAGCTCTACACTCACCAGCTCTGAGACCTTGGGCAAGTTGTTTAACCTTCCCAAGTCTCTGTGTCTACCTCTGTAATGTGGGACCCAACTCATAAAGTTGTTTCAAGGATTAATGATTATGCAAGTGGGGTTAACATGGTGCTTGGCATAAGGGAAAACCTTAAAAACTGAGCTATTGATAGCAAAGTGACTTTTAAAGGGAGGCATCCTTCTTCCAAATTATCTCTTGGAGGAGCAATCCTTCACATTTTTCTGAAGCTCAGGGATGCTATGTTTTCCTTCTTCACAGTACCTGGTGACAAGTGGAATGAAACAAAGCAATGGGCAGGGTTCCATTAACAGGTAAGAAAGTGGAGAGCTTAGCCACGCTCAGACTTATGTGCTGGCAAGCTTTGTTTCTATCACAGATTCAACCTTGGCTTTCTGCTAAGAGAAAAGCTGGAAGGCAGTGACACAGCTTCTATCTAGCCTTGATTGTCTGCTCTGAAATGCTGATTCCACTCCCCATTTTCCTAAGACGCCCAAAGTCCCTATTAAAACACACTCTGTCACTATCCACATGACTTTGGATGAACCACATCTGGTTACTTCTTTCATGTGTTTAGTTCCAGTCCCTTTACTAGAAAGTAAGCTACCCAATGGCAGGGTCTATGTCTGGGTTTTGCCTAGTATTGAATCTCCCAGTGTCTTGCATGACTCCTGCTTTGTGGGAGATACTCAATAAATGTTTGTGAAATTAATGGAAATCTGGATGGATGGGCTGGTGGAAGGACGGATGGGTGGATGGGTGGATGGATGGAAGAGACGGTTATATTTTATGATCTCTGAGGTCATTCTCAGCTGTGACAATCTATTATATGATAAGTCTACTTCCTTGTTTCTACTTCTTCCCTTGAAGGATGAAACAAAACTTCAGAGCCTTCTCTACACATGATGAGCCAAGCAAGGAGGAAAGTAAATCAAAAGTGTAGCGTGGCTGGTTGGATGGCCCTGACATAGTAAGGGATGGAAAGCTGAATCTACTAGTCCCATCTCAGCCCTAGTGGACCTTTTCTTCCAGGTCACCTTACCTCTTTAGGTATCTAGGAATCCTGCTCCATTCCAGAGAGCTGGGGCTCACAATGGTATTGGGTAGTAGGTGGGGACTGAGGCAAATTCTCTGGGCACAGGAAGAGCTGCAACCTTCTGCATACAATCCTTCTAGCAAAATGTCCATGAGTGTTCCCCAGCAGATGGCCATGAGAAGGGCAACCTGACACTGACTGGGCTGCCATGCGGCTGTCTGGCACTGGAATGGATGGTGTCACTCCCAGAGACCCAGAGTCTCTTGTTATGACTTAGCTCTTGTCTCCATGGTCCCTTTTCTTCTCTCTCCCAGGAGTGGAGTCTTTTAATTTATCTGGCAGTGTGGGGGGAAAGTATTCTGTAAATACTCATGCAAACATTTCTGCCTTGTATTTAAACCAGTGTGTTGTTTTGTTTTGTTTTTTAACTCAATAGTCATGAATTTGCATTCTCCCTTCCCACTTTATTTTCTGATTCCATAGTGATTGCTTTCCCCCATAGCAGTGGGTGACTAAGTCTAAGTCTCTTGGCTGTGGAGAAATATCCCTAGCTGGGGACTGCTTCTCAGACTTCAGTGCCATAGCCATCCCCTGGGGACCTTGGTCAGCTGCAGTTTCTGACTGAGGAGGCTGGAGCAGGGCTGTGACTTGGCCTTGCTGACAAACTCTCAGGTGATAGCAGTGCTGAGGACTGAAGAGGCTCCCTTTGAATTGCGAGGCTCCATGGGGCGGGGGAGGGGGGCAGAACAAAAAGGTCCTGAGAAGGTAGAGCAGGGAAGAGTAGGCGCCTTGTCCGATGTTTTCATGTAGAGACTATAGCCACGCTTTTGTGCCATATTCAAACATGAGTTCAAGTTTGAGGAGAGAGAGGCAGAGAGATAGCAACAGACACAGAGATGTGTGCAGTCTACTCTTGCTTTTGCTCCAAATTGAGGCTGAAAACCAGATGTTGAGGAACTTGTCAGCAGCCCATTTTCACAGACTGGGGAGGTCATAGAGTCTAAAGAAGAGGGAAACTGAGGTAGCACAGCCGTGAAGCATTTTCTCATGGCCCCCAAAGGTTACCAGAAGCTGCCCATGTTCCCCACCCTAGGCTTTCCTTAGATTGAAAACTAATGCTGGCCTCTCCCTGTCCATCTGTCACCGGCTAGAAAGCACTGTGATTGGGGCCCGCACTGCCAGTTGAGCTTTCTCACACTGCTTCCCCAAATGTTCCAGGCTACTTGGGGCCAAGACGGAGTGATGGCTCTGGGCTTGAAGTGGCATTTTCCTCCTGCTTCTTGTCAAAGGCTCCAGGGCTACTCTCTTCCACAGAAGAGAGAGGCGTGAGGGTCCTTCAGCAGCAGTACTCACAATTCAGTGTCTAATGGGCTTGACCTTCGGGACCACTGAGGGACGGACAGCACCTTTCATAGGCTACATGTAGTCCTTTATTTTATAAAGCAGGGAGGCAATGACAGCCCCAAATGGATTAGACACTCAAGAGCCCTGAAGGGCTACTTCTCCTTTGTCCATCAGGGTCTCCAGTTCAAAGGACCCAAGAGTCCTTTCATGTTTCCTTTCATGAAACACGCCCACCCGCCCTCTAAATCCTTCCAAAGAACAATTGAGTAGGACTTAGGAGAAGAGGCCATCCAGTCAGTGAATGAACGAAGGTCTTGGCTTGCCTGCATAGGTGAAGGTCAGAATCGAGGTTTTGCTTGACTGTCCAGATAATCGAGCCCGGCTCAGAGGTTGTCCAAACACCTACGGGGTTGAGTGGGAAACGTAAAAGAGCCAGGAGGGCTGGGCGTGGGAGCACAGGGAATGGTAAAGGAGGCAGCTTTAGCTGATTGTTGGCACATGGGTCTGTGGGCCCAACTTTCCTAGGTCCTGAGCTTTTGGGGCAGATTTTTAAAATCTTTTTTTTTATAACAATAACAGAATTTATAAAGCATATACGATGTGCCAGGTTCTACTCTTCCTAGCACTTTAGATGTTTTACTTTATTTGATTCTCATAACAACCTTATGAGAAAGGTACTATTATTATCCCCATTTATCAGATGAAGAAACCAAGGCTCAGGGAGATTAAATAAGCTGCCCAAGCCAGGAAAGTGGCAGAGCTGAGATTTGAATCTAGGCAGTATGGCTACCTGTCCAAGTCCACGTCCCTAACCACCATGCTCTACTGCTGGCCCGAAAAAAGTGTCGACATTCCTCATGTTCACCCTGCTGTAGTTTCCTATCGTTGTGTAACAAATGACCACAGACTTAGCAGCTCATAACAGCACCCATTTACAAACTCACAACTGGGCTCTCTGAATAGGGTCACACTGGGCCAAAGCCAAGGGTCATCCAGGCTGGGCTCTTATCTGAAGGCTCCAGGAAAGAATCTGCCTCCAAGCTCCTTCATGTTGCTAGCAGAACCCAGTGCCTGTGGATGTAGGACCGGGGGCCCACTTCCTTTCTGGCTACAGGCCTATGGTTGACATCAGCCTCTCGAGGCAGTGGCTGGGCCAAACAGGACCCACTCCATCTTCAAAGCCGGCACTAGCGTGTGCTATGAATCTCTGTCTTCTCTGCTGCTACTGGCTGGGGAAAATGCTCTGCTTTCAAAGGACTCACTTGATTGGGTCAGGCCCACCTGGATAATCTCCTTAATTAGGTCAACTGGCTTGAATTTCACCTGCAAAATCCCTTCACAGCAGTGCCCAGCTTTACATCTGAATGACCAGAGATGGGAGTGGGTGGTAGAGGGGCGGGGGGAAGAGCATGTTTAGAAATCTGCCTGCCACAGCACTTAACTGTGAAAAGTGCTAAAATCTTATTTAGACAAACAAAACATCTGCAGAAAAGGTGTTGGGGTTTTTACTCTTTGGTCCATTGTTTTGTTTACTCAGCAAATCTTTCCTGAGCACCCACTGGGTGCTCTGTGCTGGGAACCTGGAGCACAGCAACAAACAAGACAGACCACCCCATCCCCTCGATGTTGCCGATGCCACATCCCTAGGGCATCTGTAGGAGGCCACTCGGTGCAGTGGTGGTCACAATCCCTGGGGTCCATTCCTATTTTTCTACTTGAGTATTTATTTGTCTTCAGATACACGCCTGTGGGGACAGAGCCAGGAGAGCAGTTTCCAGGCTCTCGGCCTCACGTGGAAAGGTGCTCTCTCGAGTAGTAAATGGCCATCAATTGTGATTGGATGGCCATCAGCTGTGGCTAGTTGGCTGTCAGCTGTCACCAGTGAGCCACTGGCCACTAATATAACTGCCGTGGCTACGCTAGCAGAGGATGGGGGCTAGCAAGAAGATGGTGGCTGGGCTAGCAAGCAGCGGAGTGTGGATTGCGGATTGCAGAGAGGCAGATTGCAGCTAGCAAACGGGGAGTCGGTCAGTTGGCAGAAAAGCAGACAGCAGGTCTCACGTCGTGTGAATCCAACCTCCAGTGATACTATAGTGATATGACTCCCCTACCTATGGCTCCGTGGGTGTTCCTTTTTGGCCTAGCCACATCCTGCGTTCTTATGTGGGGAGCAGGACCAGAGACCCCGCAGGCCGCCCCACATGACAAAGCCCCACAAACCATGTTTGTTTCTTCTCTCTGTCCTGAATATTCACAACTATGAACTGCTCAGATTCCCTCATCAGTCTCCCATGTGAGCTGTAGCAAACAGGGACTACCTCTAACACCTCTGTTCTGATGTCTTGGCCAAAGCAGACAGAATTACAAATGAACAGGAGCCTGCTAAATACCGGTCCGTGAGACAGCTGCCATTGGCCGGGCAGCTACAAGTCCCAGGAGGACACCAAATGCTGCTGGTGCCAGGAGGGTAGGAAGACAGGGCTTGTTTCCTGGCTGCCAATTTTTGTGAGTCCTATGGTTTGAGATACCAGGCATCCTCCTCTCCCTCTTCATGGCCTCCGAAAAGAAGGGAATTTCCATTTTGGGCTTAAAATTCCTGAGCTTGAGCTCTTACCTGCTATTAAAATATGATTATGCACAGCCAAACGGTCTGATCCAATATGTACAATCTTATGGGTTAATATTCTCATTAGTTCAATTTCATTAGTATTTGGTAGACCCCTTGCACTAGATGCTTAAGGAATAAGTACTTCCCTTACCCCATTCCCCCACCCTTTCTGCACACATTTGATCTACATGTTGTAGCCTACACAACCCTGAAACAGATCTGTATATTTAAAAAAATATATCCATGTTTCAATGTCCCTCGGAGTGCCACATCCATGAAGAAAGAGGGCAACATATACATGGTCTACTGCCTGGGTTAGAAATAATCTCTCCTTCCTCCACTCCTCTTAACACTGACTCCTGAATACTAGGATCATGATGGGATAAAACAAGACCCTGAGGGGCAGTCGCAGTTGGCTGAGATTTAGCTCTCCTTTCCCGACAGATACCTGGAAAAATGCTGCCAGACTCCCTGCAGGGTCCTCCCTGGCCATTCCAGCCTGTCTGGGGATCACAGGCAGGCCCCCAGGGGTTTTATTTGCATAAAGGTTTATTGGGAGTCTATAACCAACACTGCGTGGGACTCATAGGACTAAAACTGTAAGAAGGAAAAGAGCAAGGGGTTGAGGCCCACCCCTCAGCCCCCAAGATGAGCCCTTTGCGTGCGTTGTGCTCAGGGCATGTTTATCTCAGTTAATACTCATGAATGCCCCAAGAGGTAGGTCCTATTATTACTGTGAAGATGAAGATACTGACACTCAAAAGCATTAGGCATCTGCCAACGCAACACAGACAAAAAATGCAGCACCCAGATGGGAGAGAATCAAGACAACACCAAGACAGACTGAGGACATTGGTTTCTATCGGGTTCTGTCGTCTGGAAAACATCATCCACAAAGAACAATGAGGAACAGTGTTCACCCTAAGAAAAAGGGCTTTTAAAACAATTTTCAATATTAGCATTGAGGGGGCTGACTGAGAAAAGACAGATAATGAGTTCTGGGAGAAAGTGCTCATGGTTTTCCTTTCTTTTAATTTTTTTTTCCTGGTGAAAATTTTTCATGGCTAGAGAGGCACCAAATAAACAGAACTGTGACTGATGTCTTCCAATCTCCTTAGTGGATTCCACATATTCTTTAGCGTTCCATCAATATTTCAACAGTTCCAACATGGCTGTGCCTGTGAGAGGTTAGGGTGAAGCACTGACCCTTGATGCCCCCTACCCCTCCAAACACACACAGAGCCAGTGCTGGGCTTGTGTCTAGGACCCGGCATTCAGCAATTCTGTTGGGAAGGGAGACAGACAGTTCTGGGCCCATCATGTGCCCTCACTACTCATCTCCACCCACCAAGTCATCCACTCTGAGCTGCTGGAACTCTGCTCTGGGCGCCCTCGGCCTGGGGGTAGGGCAGAGTGAATGTCTGTAAGCAGCCTACTCTGGACTGAATATTTGTGTTCCCACGCCCCCCAAATTCATGTTGAAGTGCTAACCCCCAAGGTGATTGTGTTAGTGATGGAGGAATATTTTCCTGTGAGTCCCCAAATGATGTAGATGATGTTGGATCTGCCGGCAGTTTCTGGGTGTGGGCTGGCATCGTGTCTGGTGAATCCAAAGAATGGAAACAGACCCAGGAGAGGCAGAGTTTTAAACAGAGGATAGTTTATTGAAAGCAAAGAGTCAGAGCTCCCGAGCAGGAGGAGGTCCCGAATGGGGGTGGTCCCATGACTGAGGCAAAAGCTCTTACTTTGCCTGTTTGGGGAAGGGGAGCTGTTTGAAGAAGGGAACTGGTGCCTTCTAATGAAATTCGTCTACCAGGTTTGTTCTGCTTGTCCACCTTAAAGGAATTAGCAAAGTAACCCACTCTTATCTATCAAATCTGCTCCGTTTGTCAGGCCAAAAGGAATTTTATGATTCATCTCAAGGCCTTGTTACATTATGTCCTGGAGCGAAGGAGTGATTTCTAAACCTGGAGTTTTAGGATATGGCTGTCTTTCTTTATTCCACCAGGGACGGCCCTGTCTACCTAGGGACATGCTAACTCTCCTGTCTCATTAGGAGGTGTGGTCCCTGGGAAGTGATAAGCTCTTGAGGGTGGAGCCCTCATGAATGGGAGCAGTGCTCTTATAAGAGACCCAAGGATCTTCCCTTGCCTCTCCCACCATGTGAGGACACAGTGCAAAGGTGGCACCTATGAAGCAGGACGTTGGCTCTCACCAGACAACAAATCTTCAGGTACCTTGATCTTGGATTTCCCATCCTCCAGAACTGTGAGAAACGAATGTCTTTTATATATAAGCCACCCATTCTTTCTTTTTTTAATTATAGCAACAGACTAGGACACAGCCCTCAACCAATGTGGATAAGATGGACAACACCCAACCCTGCACCCTCATGTGGGATAACTCTGATACACGTCTACACTGCCTCCCAGAGCTCCCCAGAAAGAATGAGCCCCAACTGCTCACAACGGGATCTTGCTTGCTACTGGTTTCCTCCCTTTGAGGGGGAAACTGACCTTAAAATCGTTCCCTGCCACGTGGAACTGAGCTAAAATGGTGGCCCTAGCAGAGAGAGAAGTCCTAGGCTAAGCCCCAGCCCACTTCCACATAACCCCCTCCAAGCCACACCTTGAGACAATCACCAGACGACACCTACCCCTTCCCCGACTCAAGGAAGTTCCCCAACCCATAAAAACCTTGCTGGGGGCTCAGTCTTTTGGGAAGGATCCCTCTGAGTCTGCCGGTGTAATAAAGCTGTGTTCTCCCTGATCTCTGCGTGCCTGCCGCTTGAGTTTCTCGGTCCTTGCCGTTTTTCTGCAACACCATCCTCATTCTTCTTTCCCTCTCCCTCACTTGTGCTTCTTCCCAAATAAATTAATTGCACTCAAATCCTTGCCACAGGGACTGCTCCTGGGTAAATTCCATGCTGGAGAGGAAATCCAAATTAAAAAGCGAGGATTGGAAACCTAGTGAAGAATCACCCCAATAATGTTAAAGAGGGAAGGCCAAGAAAAGACCCACCAGAAATGCCAGGGCAGAGGAGTCTTGATTCAGTGGGCTAGGTGTCTGCTAGAATGAATGTCTCTACTCTCACTCTGTCACAGGCTAGAGGGCACTTCTCAGAGGTGTGCCCGTCAACTGCCGTTGTTCTGCTCAGCCTTCTCTAGTGCGTGGGCAAGACTATCAGGAAGCAGGGCTGGGCTGAGGTTGAGAAACCCCTAGCTGGTGTGTGTGTGTGTGTGTGTGTGTGTGTGTGTGTGTGTGTGTGTGTACAGGGTGGGAGCTCACCTAACAGAAAAGCTGCGGGATTATGCTTGAGCCTCTCTCAGACTGGGCACAAATGGAGTAACCTGGGTGAATAGCCCATCCTGGCAGCAGAGTGGAGTTTGAGAAGAATTACTAGCAAATCCTTTCACTCGACCCCACTTAGCATAGAGGACACACAGCTCCAATCTTATTATTCCTTTCTTTCTGAGCCGGAATATCCCAGAATCACTGCCATGAGCTAGACCTAGCCCCACCCCACTGACAGATTCAGGTTCACCCATCCCTCCAGGCCCACTCCCCGCACCCCTGACTTCCTGCGTTTCTAGTTAAAGAGCACTCTGGGATGAAGCCATGTCCAAAAAGCACTCCGCAATAGCAGTCAGGACTCACTAAGAGGCAGGCCCTGTGCTCAGCACTTTAAATGCACGATCAAATTAAATTCTGTTTAAAAGTTTATTTAGCTCCACAGATGATAACAGTAAAACACACAAAAAGGTTCAATAATACCATGTTTCCCCAAAAATTAGCCCCAGTTAAGATGGTCAGCCAGACGGACACATTTCATATGTTATGACGATGTTCCAAAAGAAGATGACATGACTGTATTTGAATAAATGTAGATTGTTGTAGATGGAAAAATAAGACATCCTCTGAAAATACGCCCTAATGCGTCTTTTGGAGCAAAAATTAACAGAAGAGCCGGTCTTCTTTTTGGGGAAACACGGCAGATCCAGTGTCACACAGCTGGCGTGGCGCATCCAGGATTTGAGGTCAGGGCTGGTTGCCTCTGACACTTGGGCTCTTAAATGCTGTGCTATTTTTCCTCCTGGAGATTTATTTAGTTATAGGTATAAATAGCTGAGGTAGGTGATAATTCTAATTAGAACTTGGATTTTTATAACACTTTATGTTTTACAAAGTCTTAAATCTACAATATGTGTGGATAAAAAAAAAAAAAGGGCTCAGTGGGCAATAACCTCATAGGATGATCTGATCACAAATTCCTAACTGGGCAGCTCATGGCAGGTAGTCAAACCCCAGGCCTATAACTTCTCTAGTAAAAGTTTTATCTGCCTTAAGCAAGCCCTGTCCATTGTTTCTGTGCATCTAGGTTAACACACCTTTGAAATAAGCCATAACACCATCAAGAGAGCACACAATCTTGTTAACTGTCCTGTAATCCATCCCTACCTTGCTTTGTCCCACCTTCATGTCATTTTCCTTAGGTTCTCACCTTAATTTCAAATGCATAAAAGAAACTGCCAAACTGTTATTCTCTGAAGCATTTAACTCAGTCTGTTGAGACCTTGCTTCCAGGTGTATCCTCTTTTTGTCTCAAATAGATTTTTATAAAAATTCTCTACAGGCGTGCATGTTCTTACGTGGAGATATGCTATAACTCTCATCATAACTCTGAGTCATGTAGGGCAAGAATTATGAGGATGTGGTTCTTAGCACCGTGCATAAGTGGTAGCCAGCAATAATAGCAACATCCTACGTTTACAGATGAGGAAACAAGCTTAGTTCAAGTAACTTGTCATAAGCGAAGAGCATACCTCGGGAACTTGCATGTGTTCCTCCTGTTGCTCTTTCCCTTTCTCTACTCAGTAACCAGCCTGGTACATTCTACCAAGTCCCTGGATCCCATCCTTTCCTCCAGAACCTGCTGGCTGATTTTCTCTGGAATGTACAGGGCTTTCAAAGAAGTTTTTATTCCCTACTCTAAGCCTAGCATGGAAATCAGAAACAGAATGTCAAAAATACAAAGGGCTCAGGTTGCAATGCTGCTGGAATGCAAAGCAAGGAAACTTGCCTTCTTTCTTTTCAGAGATTGTAACAGAATGGCTGGAAATTAACTTTGACTTTTCTAGGACATGAGAAAGAGGAGCGAGAGTCACAGATACGGTGTAAGCGGCCTGGCTGTGACTGGAAAGCTGGTACTGCCCTGAATGACGGTATGTGGAAGGAAGCCATTCCCAGAGCGTGGGGCCATGAAGTCTGGGAGACCACAATGAGAAGACGGGAGAAAAGGGAAGGTCTGGTGATTCTATAGTCCAAATTTCCCATCCCTACAATGAAATGGCTCAACCACACAAGGGACAGTGGCTCCCACCTGAAGGTGATTTTGCTCCCCAGGGGACATTTTTGGTTGTCACAAGTAGGGGGAGGGGGCAGGCAGAATGCTACTGGCATCTAGTGGATTGAGAGAGGCAAGAGATGCTGCTAAACATCCTATATTGCACAGGACATGTTATATGACCAGGTGGCAATAGTGCCAAGGTCAAGACATCTTAAACGTTCCTCCTGAATTAACACTGTGGGGGAGGAGCAAACTTTCTTCTCCCCTCAGAGTTTTTCTGTCTGGTCTATAATTAAATAGACATGAGAGAGATAAGCAAGAGAAAATAATCAAATTTAGCATATATGTATGTATGGTAACTTAGCATACATGAGAGAGTCAGAGACCCCCATGCATGAGAAGTTCAGAGACAGAAAGGGACCATGGGTATATATGACAACCTGAGCTAGGGATGAGATGTGGTGCCTTGGGGGTTTCAAAGGGTCATTGCAAGCTGATATGAAGAGGAGATGCTTAGTAAACAGAAGTTTGCCCTGCCCTATATATAGATCAAACAAGGTTATCTCTGATAATCACTTATTATGGGCAGGCCCCTAAGGGAGGAGCAGAAGTTTCTTTTGAACATGTGGTAAAGTTGCCTTTACCTCAAAGCAATCTGCATGGAGATCCAGTCAAGATGGAGGAGTAGGTGAATGCTGTGCTTGCCTTCTCCCTTGACCACATTAAAATCACAACTAAATTACAGAACAATCAACCTAGAGAACCATCCAAAGACTGGCTGAACAGAAGTCCTATAATTAATGATATAAAGAAGAAGCCACCTCAAGACTGGAAAGAGGAGCAGAGATGTGAAGTGGGCTGGCCCCACACCCACGTGTGGTGGTTGAAAATCAGGAGGGGTATCTTTATTGCAGAGATCCTTGCTGAAAAGTGAAGGGTCCAAACCCCACACCAGGCTCACCAGCCCAGAGCACCAATGTCAGGAAGAGAAGCCACAATGATATCTGGCTGTGAAAATTAGTGGAGATTCCATCTGCCTTGGTGAGACAGAAGGCAGCTGGAAACCCAGGTGTCCTCTTAAAGGGCCCATGCACAGACTTTCTCACTCCCAGGCACTCACCCTGGGTTCTAGCAGAGGGACTGTGGCTCAGGAGGTGGCAGAGGCATACAGGAAAGAGACTGAGTTGTGTGAATTCAGAGTGAGAGCTGCAGGGACAGTTGTCATTATCCTTGTGTTGAGCCCTCCTCTTGTGTAGCCAGAAGGCAGATGCCATCTTTCCTGTGTTGAGCCCTACCCACACAAGGCCAAATCTGAATCTTCACTGGCCTGGTGAGCTCTGCTCACTCCACCCTCGTGATTCCCTGGGACTCCACCCCATGCAACTTGCCCAACGTCAAAGGCTTTTTGTGGCTGGCATGCAGCTGGTGTTGGCCCATGCTGCAGTCTTTCTTGGACAACTCTCAGCAGTCTGTGGAACCCAGGTGGGTGGCAGCTGGACTCAGTGTGCTCTGAGACTTTTGTGGGTGGACCAAGGCTCACAACTAGGGTCAGAATTAAATCTGCATTAACCCACTGAACACCAGTTGCTCCACACTGGTGACTCCCTAAGACCCCCCCCCCCATTCAATACATGTACCACTGGAGGCTATTTTAGCAGCCTGTGGGCAACTAGTGTTCTCCCAATTTCTTGGACAACTCTCCAGGATCTGCATAACCCCGGCAGATGGTTGCTGGCTCAGTGTGCTCTGAGTCTTTTGCACAGCAGTGTGGCCCCTCCCATACATCTCCAGTTCCATCATAGGCAACAACCAACCGTAGATTGCTTTGTAGCTCCTACCAAGTAGCTCTGGACAAATCACAGACAGCAACTGACCTTGGCCTGCACAGGAGCCCCTCCCAAGAACGTGGCCTCAGAATCAGCACACCTGATAGTCAGCTTCAAAGCACAACAGAGCAGCACCCAATAGCCCCACAAGTGGCACACTTAAAGGTGGTCTTGGCAGGCACCAGAGTTCACTGGGACAAATCCTCTTCCATGGGGTAAGCCCCCGCACAGCAGCTCATATGCTCTGGTTGTGGCCAATCCTCACAGCCAGCCAGCCTAAGGGTCATTTTTACCTACTGACATACTAACAACAATCAAGGTTCAACTACAACAGGAGAACACACACAACCCACACAAAAGACACTCCTAGAAAATCCAGCTCAGGTGACCAGGGAGACTGCACCACTGGGCCCCACAGGACACCTACTACATAAGGCCACCCAGCAAGACTGGGAGACATAGTAGATCTACCTAATACATAGAAACAAACACAGAAAGGCAGCCAAAATGAGGAAACAAGAAAACATGTCCCAAATAAAAGAACAAGAGAAACCTCCAGAATAAAAATCTAAAGGAAATAGAGGAAAGCAATCTACCGGAGACAGAGTTCAAAACAATGGTTATAAGGATGCTCAAGGAACTTAGTGAGAACTTCAACAAAGAGAGAGTAAGTATAAAAAAGGACATAGAAAACATAAAAAAGAGCCAGTCAGAAATAAAGAACACAGTAACTGAAATGAAGAACATGCTAGAAGAAATCAACAGTGCATTAGCTGGGTGAAACAAAGGATCGAATCAGTGATTTGGAAGAGAAGGCAACAGAAAACACCCAATCAGAACAGCAAAAGGAAAAAAGAATAAAAAATAAAAATAAAAAACATGAGGAGAGTTTAAGGGACCTCTGGGACAACATCAAGCATAACAACATTCACAGTCATAAGGGCACCAGAAGAGAGGGAGCAAGTGATCGAGAACCTCTTTGAAGAAATAATGACTGAAACTTCCCTAATTTGGAGAAGGAAATAGACATACAAGCCCAGGAAGTGCGGAGAGTACCAAACAAGATGAACTCAAAAATGACCCACACCAAGACACATCATAATTGAAATGCCAAAGGTTAAAGACAGAGAGAGAATCCTAAAAGCAGCAAGAGAAAGGCAGTTAGTTATGTATGAGGTCTGACAATTAGGTTCGCAAACTCATCCTAGAAAAAGTGCTACATACCTCATTGCTGAATATCACTATGGTCACCTTCGAAGTACTCCCGTAGGGAAGCTATGTACCAATGCCAGCACCTAGTCCACCCTTCAAAGCAATTTTGGAACTCTTTTGCTGGAATGACCATCAGAGCTGTCGTCATATTACTCTTAATGTCCTTAATGTCATCAAAATGTCTTTCTTTCAACATTTCCTTTATGTTCGGGTATAGAAAGAAGTCACTGGGGGCCAGATCAGGTGAGTAGGGATGTTCCAATACAGTTATTTGTTTACTGGCTAAAACCTCCCTCACAGACAGTGCCATGTGAGCTGGTGCATTGTCGTGATGCAAGAGCCATGAATTGGTGAAAAGTTCAGGTCATTTTCATCTAACTTTTTTATGCAGCTTTTTCAGCCCTTTGAAATAGTAAACTTGGGTAATTGTCCAGTTGGTACAAATTCATAATGAATAATCCCTCTGATATCAAAAGAATGTTAGCAACATCATTTTTACTCTTGATTTGGACTGATGGAAGTTTTTCGGTTTTGGAGAATTGGCTGACTTCTGTTGTGCACATTGACACTTTGTTTCAGGATCATATTGGTACACCCATGTTTCATCACCAGTGATGAGATGAAAATCTCATGTCAAGATTTTCAGTTAAGATTTTCCTGTTTTTCTATCGATGTTTACTTGGTCTGCTATACTTCTCACAGTTAGCCAACAATTTTGAGGCACAATTCAATGAGTTTTTGCAGTGTTTTCATCAGTTCTGCTCGTTACTGGCCGCCCTGACCTCTCTTCATCAGTGACACATTCTCTCCCTTCAGAAAAATGTTTAATCCATTGTACACTGCCATTTTCTTCATGGCATTATAAACTTGGACTAATATGTCCCTGATTTCATTTCCACTCTTGCCAAGTTTAACAAGAAATTGAGTGTTTGTTCATTGCTCTAATTCAAGCTCACACATTCTCGCAACAGCATACACACGTGACAAGAATAATGAACGCCACTCAGCAAGACACCGCCACACATCGACATGAACACAGCTGTGAGACACTGACATACCAAGGTTATGAAACCTTACCAAGCTGTTTGTACCGTGCTGCCAATGTAAGCGCATGGTGGCAAATTCACGAACATAATTGTCAGACCTTTTACAAGGGAGATCCCATAAGACTGTCAGCTGATTTCTCAACAGAAACCTTGCAGGCCAGAAATATTCAAAGTGATGAAAAGCAAGGACCTACAACCAAGAGTACTCTACCCAGCAAAGCTATCATTTAAACTTGAAAGGGAGATAAATCTTCCCAGACAAGGAAAAGTTAAAGGAGTCCAGCACCACCAAACCAGTATTACTGGACATGTTAAAGGGACTTCTTTAAGAAGAAGAAGGGGGGAACAAAAGAACACAAACATGAGCAATAAAATGGCAATAACTACGTACCTATCAATAATCACTTTAAATGTAAATGAATTAAATGGTCCAATCAAAAGACATAGGGTAGCTGAATGGATAGGAAAACAAGACCCATGTATATGTTGTCTACAAGAGACCCACTTCAGATCAAAACATACACATAGACTGAAAGTAAAGGGATGGAAAAAGACATTTCTTGAAAATGGAAAATAAAAAAAGCTGGACTATCCAGACTTATATCAGACAAAATAGACTTTAAAACAAAGCCTATAATAGAAGACAAAGAAAGACATTTTGTAATGGTAAAGGTATCAATACAAGAAGAAAATATAATCCTTGTAAACATTTATGCTCCCAACATAGGAGCATCTAAATACATAAAGCAAATACTAACATGAAGGGAGAGATTGACAGTAATACAGTCATAGTAGGGGACTTTAACATCCCTTTGAAGTCAAAGGATGGATTTTCCAGATGAAAATCAACAAGGAAACAGTTGCCTTAAATGACACATTAGGTCAGATGGATTTAATTAATATGTTTAGAGCATTTCACCCAAAAGCAGCAGAATATACATTCTTTTCAAGGGCACATAGAACATTTTCCAAGATAAAGCACATGTTAGGCCACAAAACCAGTCTCAATAAATTTAAGAAAAACAAAAGCCAGACAAAGACATTACAAAAAAAGAAACTTATAGAGCAATATCCCTTATGAACTTAGATGTAAAAATCCTCAACAAAATATTAACAAAACAGATTCAGCAATACATTAAAAAATCATATACCATGATTACCATGATCAAGTGGGATTTATTCCTGGGAGGCAAGGTTGGTTCAATATCCATAAATCAATTAATATTATACACCATCTAAACAAAATAAAAAATAAAAATCATATGGTTATATCAATAAATGCAGAAAAAGTGTTTGACAAAATCCAGCACCCATATGATAAAAACTCTGAGCAAAGTGGGAATAGAGAGAATATACCTCAACATAGTAAAGTCCATATGTGGCAAACCTACAGCTAACATCATATTCAAAAGGGAAAGTTAAAAGCATTTTCCTTAAATCAGGAACAAGACAAGCATGTCCACTTTTAACACTTTTATTTAACATAGTACTGGAAATTCTAGCCACAGCAATCAGACAAGAAAAAGAAATAAAAGGCATCCAAATTGGACAGAAAGAAGTAAAACTCTCATTGTTTGCAGATGACCTAATACTATACAGAAAAAAACCCTTGGATACCACCAAAAATATCTATTAGAACTGATAAATGAATTCAGTAAAGTAACAGGATACAAAATTAATATTCAGAAATCGGTTGCAATTCTGTACATCAATAATGAATTATCAGAAAGACAAATTAAGAAAATAATCCCATTTACAATTGCATCCCCCCCAAAAAAAAGCTAGGAATAAATTTAACCAAGAAGGCAAAAGAATTGTTCTCAGAGTTATAAGACATTGAAGAAAGAAATTGAACAAGATACAAATAAATGGAAACATATACTGTGTTCACGGATAAGAAGAATTAATGTAGTTAAAATGTCCATGCTACCCACAGCAATCTATAGATTTAATGGATTTTCTATTAAAATACCAATGACATTTTTCACAGAACTAGAACAAATAATCCTAAAATTTATATGGAACCATAAAAGACCCCAAATAGCCATGGCAATCTTGAGAAAGAAGAATGAAGTTGGAGATATCACGCTGATATCTCCAGGTATACCTGATATCAAGCTATACTACAAGTCCATAGTAATCAATACAGCATGGTATTGGCATAGAAACAGACACATAAATCATTGGAACAGAATAGACAGCCCAGAAATAAACCCAAACCTATATGGTCACTTAATCTATGAAAAAGAGGCAAGAATATACAATGAGGTAAATACAGTCTATTAAAAAATGATGTTGTGAAAACTGGACAGATACATGTAAAAAAATGAAACTGGACCACCTTCTTACTCCATATACAAGAATAAACTCAAAATGAATTAGACTTGAGTGTAAGATCTGAAACAATCAAACTCAAAAAAAAAAAAAGCATAGGAAGTAAACTCTCTGACATTGCCCTTAGTAATATTTTTTTTCTGATCTATTTCCTCAGACAAGGGAAACAAAAGAATAAATAAACAAATGGGACTATATCAAACTAAAAAGTTTTTGCCCAACCAAGGAAACCCTTAACAAAGTGAAAAGACATCCTACTAAATGGGAGAAGATATTTGCCAATGATACATCTGATAAAGGGTTAATATCCAAAATATATAAAGTACGCATACAACTCAACACACACACACACACACACACACACACACACACACACACACAATCTAATTTAAAAATAGGCAGAGGACTTGTACAGACATTTCTCCAAAGAAGACATACACATGGCAAATAGACATATGAAAAGATGCTCAGTGTCAATAATCATCAGAAAAATGCAAATTAAAACCACAGTGGGATATCACCTCACACCTGTCAGATTGGGTATCATCAATGAGCAGCAAGTGTTGGCAAGGATGTGGAGAAAAGGGGACCCTCGTGCACTGTTGGTGGGACTGCAGATTGGTGCAGCCACTATGAGAAAGAGTAACGGAGGAGCCTCAAAATTTAAAGATAGAACTACCTTATGACCCAGTTATTCCACTTCTGAGTATTTATCTGAAGAAATCCAAAACACGGTTTGAAAATATATATGCACCCCTATGTTTACTGCAGCATTATTTATATTAATAATATCCAAGATATGGAAACAACCTAAATGTCCATCAATAGACTATTGGATAAGAAGACGTGGTACATATACATAATGGAATAGTACTCAGCCATAATAATGAATGAAATCTTACCATTTGTGACAACATGGATGAATCAAAAGGGTATTATGTTAAGTGAAGTAAGTCCGACTGAGAAAGTCAAATACCGCATGATTTCACTTACATGTGGAATCTAAAGAACAAAATAAACAAACTAACCAAAAAACAGAAACAGACTCATAGATAAGGAGAACAAACTGATAGTTATCAGATAGGAAGGGGGTTGGGAGGCAGGGTGAAAAAGGTGAGAGAATTAAGTACAAATTGGTAGTTACAAAATAATCACAGGGATGTAAAGTACAGCACAGGAAATATATTCAGTAATGTGACAACAACTGTGTATAGTGCCCAGTGGGTGCTAGGCTTATGGGGGGATCGATTCATATATAAATGTCTAACCACTATGCTGTACGCCTGAAACTACTATAAATAATACTGAATGTCAGCTATAATTGAAAAATTAAAAAATACATTACAAACACAGGGTTGGACTAGGTCTGTCTTCTCAAAGTATATTCCTTAGAACATTGAGTCCAGGAAATGCTACTAGGTTACCATCTCCCAAAATGGAGGGTCCCTAGTCAAGTAGATGTGGGAACTGTTTTAAATTAAAAAAAAGAAATTTTAAAACAAGGCTTATCAGAGCCTTTCATACTCTGCTGTATGGTGTGAATGCCTGAGAAGAGCGTGTCTTTCTTATTGCTTTGCAAACGTATCCATTAAAGAAAACAAGTTTCTGAGAAGTACATTGTAAGACTTGGGACTTCCTCACCACAGACCTGGGGCACTACTGCTCAGCACAATTGCAGGGACCCCACTCACTCTCACATTCAGAATCTCTGCAGTGAACACAGAGTAGTGAGCATGTGTTATTCTCAGCTGCACAGCTTGGGTTTGTGTCAGAGCCTCTTGCTGTCTCTGTTTCCTGAGGGCGCCTCTCCTGCCTTGGCACATGTTAGAACACATTAGTCTTCCCCCTTAACTCTAGGGGCAGGGCGTGTGCCGAGTCCTGAACAATAGGATGAGAGCAGGAGGCCTGGCCCTGGAAACCGCCCCCCCATCCCCCCAGGTCTTTCCCTTGTCTTTCGTGTCAACTCGTAGCCAGCTGCTAGGGCCCAGGGAAGCATCTCAAAGCTCTAGGAAATGATGGAGCCACCAGATGGAAAGAATCCAGGCTCCCACTGCCACCTGACCCTGTGACTGGACCCCAACAAGATGAGAAGTCAACCTGCTGTTCCCTGGAGCCACGGAGATCTGAGACGCATTTGTCACAGCAGTTATCCTAGACTGACCTGGGTGGGCACTCGGCGAAAACGTTCCACTCAGCTCTGCCACTCTCCTGCTAAATACCAATGGAGGATGAATAATGAATAGATGACCTTTCCTTCCTCACTCCTTGCGTCTTTGACCACAGGACACTGCTGACATTAACAGGTACTTGTACTTCCTGGTGTCAGTAACCAGAGACAAGGAAGGACACCTGAGGAAGATACAATTATGTCCCTGAGGTGGCAGAGTCTTTAACAAAGATGACTGATGCTCACAGGAACACTCCCCTACCTTTCATCCTTCAACTTGGCACCAAAAACAGAATGAAAAAGAAATCCCCGGAAATCTTGGAGCTGTTGGCAAGCACAAGCTTCCGTTGACTGTTGTCAGTTTCCAGAGGGCAGAGTCCTCGTGACACCTGCCAAGACACTGGCATTTTTCACCTGCCTGTGGTTAAGACGCTGCTGGCTCTATCCAGCCGGGTGTGAGAGCAACCAGGAAGAGCCTGAGTCTCTGCTGTGTGCCTGGCACAGGGCCACCTGGGGCTGCTGGCGCCAGCCGGGCTCTGCTTGGCACCCACAGTTCTGCGCTTGGCCACAGGAAGACTCTCCTGGCAGCCTGCATGTTTTGGGATTTGGCACTGAAGCCCCTTAGGGAGCAAGAGGCAGACCAGGACAGGCTGGTTCATCTCCATCTGTCCCCAGCTTCTGTTTGTCACCTCAGCTCTGCCAGCTGCTCACCAGGAGATGGCAAAGTTGCTTTCCCTCCAGTGGACTGGTGGAGGAAGTTTTCCCCAGGAATCCATGGGCCAGAAGAGCCCATGGGGCCAAGATTGAGAGAACAGACGAGGCAGGCGTCTGAATCTTCAAACTGAGTCTTGTCTTTACTCCTTCCCCACCCAGCATGGCTGCTCCCGGCTGACATATTAGGCCAGATAGACTCAACATGAAAATCATAATCTAGCAAGTCATGGCCATTGCGGTCAATTCTCTTAAAGGTTAATCTGCTTTTCTCTTTATTAATGAAGGGCCTCGGAAATGCAGACAGGCCTCTCCTGTGCTGTGGTAGATTTGGGCTAATAGGCTAGTTTATTTCCATGGTAACAGCTTCCAGTGTTACAGGAAGATAATTTTCCAGACAAAAGATTTGTGGGTCTCATTGTTCTGCAGGGACCTGACTGTGAAGGCTGGGAAAGTGATTTCAAGGGCTGGCCAGGACTGAAAGTTCCACCCATTCTGGAGTACCTGTCCGCCTCCGACTCCTAGGTCTCAGGCTTGTTAGGGGATGCATGATAGGGAATTGGCAGGGACTGAATAAAGACAGTCTTTGAAAGACACTGCCCTCAATTTATTCTCTTATCAGCCAGTGGGACTGTGGTGAGAAGTGGCTCGAACGGCTAGTAATCGCTGGTGCAACAGGAGCCTGTGGCCCATAGCACTAAGCACCGGCCTTTTTACAGTGAGGGTGCCCCAAAGAGATGCCTCTGGGCAGAGCCATTACCCTTCCTCCCTCCCAGTCTCAGGGCAGACTGGCAGGTCCCTTCTCAAGTGTGTAGCACACACTCCAGAGCTACCAGGTGCCAGGCAAGTCACGGGGGGACAAAAGATGAACAAAACAGGTCGGGCTCCTGCTCTGAAGGAGCTCAGAATTTATTGGTATGTTGAGGGAATGGGTGGCTTAAAATAGAGACAGGAAAAAAGCAATCACGTGGGATAACAGGGCTATCTGGGGTCCTGGGGTCACAGTAGGTCAGGAAAGACACACAGGGAAAGAGCTCCTTCAGAAGGACTTGAGAGCTGTGTAGAAAGAAAGCTGCTGAAACGTTACCTAAATGACTATTATGAGCCAAGCATAATTCTAGGTCGTGGGAATTCTAACACGAACAAAATCAGACAGATTCTTTATTTGCTCCCTGGTAGAGTAAAGAGATATTAATCAACATTGCAATTTACAATTGCAGCTGAAATCAGCTCTACCAAGGGAAGTTCTTAATGCTAGGAGAAGCAGTGAGGTTGGAATTTGACCAAGACAGACATCAGGACTTGTGTATGGTTGGTCAGGCTATGGACTGCACAAGTCTAGGGAGAGTCAGTCACAGCATAGACATTTTAGATCTGAATATTTATTATGATAGTTTTCTGGAAGATGCCATGTCAAATGTCTTAAGAAAGAAGCGCTGTTCCCTCAATTGCACAAAATTAATTTTATGGCCTTGTGGAGCTTGTGCCAAGGAAGAAAGTAGTCTTCCCCAAGTAAGTGACAATCTCTAGGCATTAGACAGTGGGTAGGAGCTCAGTGAGTGAGGAGAGGGGAAGGGAGGGCATCCTGAATGCAGGAAACAGCAGGTTTTTGAGGAGTACTTGCATACCAGAGACTGAAAAGAGGCCAGGAAGCTGGAGCAATGGGTGAGGCAGTGCTTGGTGAGGCTGCAGAGGGAGCCCAGAGCCAGATTAGGGCGTGGCCAGAATGTCACCTCCCTGCCTAAAGTTCCCAGTAGTGCAGAGCACCGGGCCCCCTTGGCCCTCAGAGGGGAAGAGTGGGTAAAGTAGATCAGCCAAAGAAAGGGACCGTTAGTTATGGAAACATGGCAGACTTGGGGGCCACAGTTGACCAGCCAGTCTGATCACAGACCACCTGCACCAAAACCACCAGAGATGCATGTTGCAAAAAGCCTCCCAAGGCCCACCCAAACCTCCCAAAACAGAACCTCTGGGCCAAGGCCCAGGAATCCACATTTTATCTAGCAGGCCATGAAACTTTGTTCCAACCTAGGTTTGAGAATGAGAATGCTGCAGTAGTTCTAATCTTTATCCTGCCCTAGCTGGTAATGAGAACTTAGGCAAGTTCAAGGTTTCCCTTAGATTTATTTCTTTATTAATCCAATGAGTTCCTTACTATTTGCCCTTTTTCCTAGAAGAGGGTTTCTTCTTTCTTCCCCAGTGTTCATTGAGGAACTACCAGGAAGCAAAATAGTTTCCTTTCATGTGTTATATCTGTTTCTTTAGGAGTGGCTGCAGGAGAACAGTGTTGAGAAGGATTCAGAAACTACACACTGAAGATTAGTGATGTCTGTCACAAGCATTAAAAGGGAGATGGTGGTACATCAAGTGCCAAGCTAGAGCTAGCTATTTTAGATTCAACACCCTCGGAGTGGCATTCCCAGACCCTAAGGTAGCACCGCACTGACTAACGCAGCACCATGGACCTTCCAGAGCCTTCATGATAATATGTACCTCTTGTTATTTAATTGCTGACTGGTTTTATCTCTGGTCTTCCTTACCTCACTGACACTGTAAGGAGGACTGTGTCTCTTTGGCTCACCACTGTCTGTCTCACTCTTGTCACAAGTACTGAGTGCATGAATAAAGGCAGCAGGGAACTGCCATCCTGGAACTCAGTGTATGGCACTGCACGCATCACAGAAGACACTTGGCCGAGACCAGCATTCAGGTAAGGTGGTAAGATATGCTCAGAAGGAGAAATCAAACCTGAGCCACATGAAGGAAGCAAAAAGGCTGTTGTGGGACTACAGAATAAAATACTCAAAAAAAGAGAACTATCCCTTCCACAAGAAGATTGTAAAGATATATTGAGGTGCTCCATGTCGGGGTGCTCTGAAGGTTGAAAGTGCTTTATGAATACCAAAGATGGTAAGGTACCATCGATGAGTCGGTCACCTCTGTGAAGGTACACACATGGATGAGCTAAAGTACAAAGCTAAGCACATGCTTACGGGCCTCTACGAAGGAAGGGAAAACTTAGGTCCACACAAAACTCACACCAAAATGTTCACAGCAGCTTTGTTCACAGTAGCCCTGAACTGGAAACAACACGGATGTCCTTCAGTGGGGAAATAGGTACACACACTGTGGTCCACACACATACTACTCTGTAAGAAGAAGAAATAAAACAAACTACCGATGCAGGCAACACAACCCCTGGAGAATTATGCTGAATGAAAAAAACCAATCCACAAGGCGGCATAACATTCTTGAATTGACAAAATTATTGACAAAATTATAGAAATGGAGAACAGGTTAATGGTTGCCAGGAGCTAAGGATGAGGGAGAGTGAGTTGGAGGGAGGTGGATGGCGTTATGAAAAAGCGACTGGCTGGGTCCTCATGGGGATGGAATTGCTCTTTACCTCTGTGTGGTGGTGGAGATGCTAAGCGCCAGCTGAGATAGGCTGCATCAAACTAAATGGACACATACAGATGAGTCCGAGGAAAATGGGGGTGACCAGAATGAAGTCTGTGGATTGCATTAATGTCAAGGTCCTCATTGTGGTATTCTACCAAGGTTTTGTGAACTGTTACCATTGAATGTGTTACAAGTAAGTGTACAACAGATCTCTGTGTTCTTACAATTTCATGTAAAACTAATTATCTGAAAATAAAAAAGTTTAGTTAGAAAAACCAAATTTTGTATCTTCCAACTTGGTTGAAAGTTGCAAGACTACGTAAAGTACGTTTTGGCACAGCAGTTCCATTCCATTTCTCTCCCCATCCCTTAGCCCCCACAATGGAAACGAATCGCTCAGCCCATTCTCCCGGAGGCTCCTGGCTTCTCACTTAAACAGCAGTCAGTTGCAGACTGCAGCTCCAGCAAAACTTTCTGGAAAACATCACTGAACCTGTGAGCGTCCAATATGGATGCAAAGCCGGTTTACTGGTTCCCAGACTGGCCAATCTGAAAACAGTGGGGTGTTGGAATGGCAGCCTATGAAAGCACACTTTAGGAGACTGCTCCTGTTGAACCAGTACTTCCACCGTGGTAAGGTGGACATCCTGGATTCTAAGTGCCTGCTTCCCTCCAGGCTTCCTTGCTGGAGTTTAAGCAGCTTGAGGACAGGGATGTGAATCAATCTGACAAGTCCAGCGACCAAAAGTAACCTCACAGGGTGATCTGATCATAAACTCCTAACTGCATAGGTTTTGGTGGGTCGTCCTGCCCCAGGCATATAATTTCTTTAGTAAGACGTTTATCTTTGCCTTAAGCAGCCCTGTCCATTGTTTCTGAGCATCTAGGTTAACACACTTTTGAAATGCCTTTTTTTCAGTCCCCTCCAAAGATAAACCACCCTTAAGAGATCACACAGTCTTGTTAACTGTCCTGTAATCTAATCTTCACCTTGCTTTCTCCCATGTTCATGTAAGCTTTATGTTTCCTCCTTACTTCTAAATGCATAAAAGAAATGGCAAATGTCATTCTAGGAAGCATTTTTCTCAGTCTGTTGGGATCTTCTAAGCATGTCCTCTGTTTGGTTCAAATAAACTTTAATAAACTCTTAGAAAACTTTCTACAGGTTTGGATGTCCTCACATCGGCAAGGAGATTGTGTCATGTTCCCTGCTGATACACCCCTGACCCACAGTGACTGTCACATAGATGTCCCCATAATGGCCGTTTGTGGTTTCTGCCTATTCAGCATCTGTCTGTCCTTCTGAAAACAGCACTTTGTTTTCCCTTGGGGAACTACCCCTGCCCTATCGCAGATGGTCTTGTAGGGGGAAGAGTTTTGCAGCAAACTGCCCTGTTTCCTGCTCTGGCTAAGGGGAGGCAGGAGACCCAAGCTGGGACAGTCAGAGTTGCTGAGTGACGAGCCCTAGATTTTCACTACAAATTTTTTAAAAGGCAAGCTCTGTCTTTCCCCTATCGTTCTGATTGGATATCAGCTGAACGCTGCTAGGGGCCTGCTCACTACCCTCCCTCGGGTGAGTTTGTCTGCAGTGAAGCCAACACAGTGGAAAGCAGAGCTGAGAACATGGAGAGACAACCGACACACCGTTTGAGCACCTGGGTCTAGCCATGCCTGAAGCTATTACATCCTTGGACTTTGCAACCATGTGGGCTACTCTAATCCTTTTTTTTTTGCTTAAGCCAACTTGATTTGACTTGCTATTACTTGCAATCAAGACCCCTAAATTATCCAAACATTTGGTGTGTATACAACAAATGAATGCATGAACCAACGGAATTCTACAATGAGTATCTCCTATGAGTATGTGACAAGCACAGGTTTAAGTCCTAAAGAAAGAGATAGAGAAGCAACAGGCATGACTGCCTCCCTTGAAAGCCAAGTATGTGTCGTGACAGCTTAGAAATTAGGTCAATCCACCCAGTTATGATAGCTGTTTAGAATATCCATTTTCCTCGCAGCCTCTCCATTTTTCTTCTCCCACCAACAAAACTATGGCTCCTGCCAGAAGTAAAGCAAGGTCCACAGACCCACCGACACCAATGCTCACATTCACACTGAGGCCAAGTGACTTAGTCCTGTCTGGGTTTCAGATGCAAACTTTGTCATAGCAGGAATTTAGGCTAGACATTAGGGAAATGTTGTAGTACCAGATGGTTTCTGAATAAGGTTGTCCTATTTTTGCACTTTTAGGATTTGACAGCAAATCTGCCTGGCAGGCTTGGATGTAATTTGGCCTCCAAATTATCTCTGCTAATCCTTGATGCTGTGTGTATCTGTCAAGGTCCAACCAAGAAAATGGAACCCACTCTCACTATTTGAACAAAAGGAATTTAACGCAAGGAACTGATTACACACATGAAAGCAGAGGCTGAGAACAAAGCCTTAGGGAAATGTGACGCAACCCAAGGATGTGCAATGGCAGTAGACTGCTACTAGACTCGAGAGGCAGAAGGAGCAGGTGACGTTAGCTGGGTTCAGCAGCTAGAGTCATCGGTGGGGGCTGGGGCTGGGGCAGGTCTATGAGGTAGAAGCTGCTGCCAAGAAAGACAGGTGGTTATTCGACGTAAAAGAAGCCACTAGAGACACAGAGTGAGGAGAAGACTGTGCCTTTTCCATTCCTCCTGCCTTCCAAACTCCCAACAACTACCTCTTACTGGTTACACCCAACTCAGCACTTCCCATTGGCCTCTCCCCATGAGGAGCCTGGAGCCAGCAAGGCGCCGGTGCTTTAGAGAAGAGCAGAGGTGGGCCAGGATGGGGCTGGGCTCAGACCCAGGACTGCATACTCTGCCATGCGAAGGCTTCCATCTCTGGGTCCCCACGTACAGCACTCCCCTTCTCACCTGGGAAGAAATGGACCTTTGGGGCTCAGGACATTGTTTCCAAGTCTCTGTCAGAAATGGGGATCAAGTTTCTAGACTTCTGTCTTAGAATTGTAAAATGGTGCTGTAGAGAACTGTCTGGCAGGTTCTGACAAATTAAGCACCCATTCATCCTATGACCAGTAATTCCATATTTACTCAAGAGCAATGAAAGTATTGCACACAAAAATTATACAAGAAACAAAAAGAATGTTTCTCGCATTATTTTCATAACTGCCAAAAGTGGGAGACAACTTGATGTCCACTGCAGGAGAATGGGCAAACAATATCATGGTAGAGTCACACAATGGAATACCATCCTGTGACAGCAGCAAGCACACTGCTGCTACACACAATGATATGGATGGACCTCAAAAATATAAGTAAAGAAGCCAGACATGTACTATCATATTCCATTTACGTAGGATCCAGGAAGAGACCCAAATCTAACCCATGGTGATGGAGGTGAGACAGCAGTCGGGGTGGTGACTGACTTAAAGGAGACAGACAGAACTTTTGGTGTGATGAAAACATTCTAGATGTTGCTTTGGGCGGTCGCTACCGAGCTGCATACAATCATCAAACTCAGTGATCCGAAAGCCTGAGATTTATGCACGTTTTTGTATGTCAGATTAGTCATAATAATAAAAAACAGCAAGAATCCATTTTCAAGGAAAATTTCATGCTTCACTACATGGTCTGTACTATCAAAAACTACAACATTATCATATCTTGGCAGACTTCTTATTCCACATTTCCATTCCCCGGGCTCTAACACAGGAGCAGGTCAAGGGCACTCAGTGTCCTGGACCAACTAATACGAGAGGCAGCCTTAGGGCTTCACCATTCGCATGACACATGGACATCAAGGTTGTGACGATTTACATTAAACCAAGTGACTAGAAGTATCTAATCAACTCACCACTACTTTTACACATATTACCTGTGATTGCACATTCCTTTCAGCCAGCTTAGTCCAAATAACCAATAAGGACCACTGGGAAAAGATGCCAGGGCAAAAAAATGTAATAACCACTCTGCAAATATTGCTGACCCAGTATTTATTTTCTGTTTTCCAACCCCAGTCCCAGGTTACATTCAGGGTCCACATGGGTGTGGGGAGGCTGCCTTTCCCTCACCCTAGTCTGATTCTGCCTGTTCTAGGTTTGCAGCTCCGACCGAGGCTGAGCCAGTCACCACACACCATCCCACCACCGCCACAGACATGGGTGAAGGTGGACATGTGGCCTAAAACCAGACTTGTAATAGTGAATCTCCGTACTTTGGTTTACAAAGACTCTTTCTCTTCCTCAGCACAGCTATGCTTTGAAATTGTAAGGCCTGTAGCCATTTCTACTTCCATAAGGAGAGCCATGGAGAGACACAACAGAAAAGAAAGAGAAAAGAACCACAGAGAAATGGAGCTTAGCCGTGCTGATATCATGATAACATGTCTGAGGTTGGCCCTCTCTCCCAACCTTTTGGTTACATGAGTAGATAAACCCTCCATATTGTTGAGGCCAGTTTGAGTTGGGTTTTATGCTATTTGAAGCCAATGGCATTCTAACTATTGAGTGATAACTAGAATGCGAGGGCTCATTTGGGGAACAGGTCAGAGTCTGTGAAAAAGGGTAGGCCTTAGGAATCAGAAGACCCGAGTTCTAGACCTGATTGGATAATAATGAAGCCGTATGATCCTGGGCAAGTCATTTAACCTGGCAGGATATTAGTTTAGTCCTCTGCATAATGAGACAATTAGAAAGCAAATTCTCTAAGTTTGTATGTGTTAACAGCAGTAGAAGAAAAAAAATTGATATTGATAATTTATTAAGTTCTTGCCATGTGCCTGGTGCTGTGCTAATTGCTTTATATCCTTTATTTCATTTTAATCTTTCCACTTCGGGGTTTAATCAGGAAAGCAGAACCTCTGTGGCTATTAGCATAAGAAATTTATTTTAAGACCACCTCACACAATTGTGGGAGAAGCTGAGAAGGAAAGGTTTAAAGGAGCATTTCAGGGTCAGAGTGAGGTCAGCAACCGGCCCTCCCATTGGTCCTCGCGAAACATTGGTACAAGCAGAGAACAGGAGTTTGCCGGGGAGTGCAGGGACCAGGCACATCCTGCTGCAACGGTGGAAAACAAAGGTGAACCTGGGATGAAGTCTACAGAAAGCTGCTGTCTCAGAGTCTGGGAGGAGGCCTGGGGTTGTGGTTGGCAAGCTGGTCTGGGGTTCGGAAGGAGAGTCGGAGGCAGGGTGAGAGAGAGCGAAGACCAGTGGGACTGCCGGTGCCTCCTTGTCTGTTCCTTACTGCACCAGGCACAATGACCCTCAGAGATGCATGGCTGCAGCACCACTTCTGCCTTCTAAACTTCATGGGTTTATTGTTTTTGTTGTGGTTGACAACTGCAATCTAGCAGGGAAGAAGATTCTGGGAAACGTAGTTCCAGCTTAGCCAAGTCAACAGTGCAAACCAACAAACCCTCTGAAAAAAGCTGGATAAACATTTCCCCCAAAGTTCAGAGAAGCTATGTAATTTATCCAGTTATCCAACTAGCTAGTAGTAGAACCAGGACTAAGACCCAGAACTTCTTATGTCACTTCATCCTTCTTCTATTGTACTGGATCACTTGTTTCTCAAATTTAACTTTATAAATTTTAGCTATAAAATGTCATTGATTTTATTCATTGCTCTTTTGTCATTTTCCTCCTAGCTGATCAATGTCATCAGTGACCCCCAGCTCTAGGGCCAGGCAACAAATGAAACATGACAGCAACCAGATGAAGGGGAGATTCTTTCTATCACTCAGGAGCTCGTTTCCCAGAAGCCCCCACCCCTGGGGACTGGACCATGTGCTGATGCAAAGGAAGCTAGAAAAAAAAAGGATCCAGTTTTCAGCCTCCATCTAGGGAGGTAATTTTGCCAGTGAGAACAAACACATAGGGAGTTCCATTGGGCCAGCACCCACCTGTCAGTCATACCCTGACCAAGCCCTTCTTTTCTTACCTTACCCTTCAGTCAGCAAGAGTAAATGGTTTTATCTATGCTTGAGTTACATGATGAGCGAGTGAATCCTTTTCTCCTTGGGAATGGCTGAAATTGTCCACATTTGCATCACCACGGAAAGGCGCTGAGAGTAAATCGGCCTTGCAGTGCGATGCCCTCTGAGAAAGGAGCGTCCACAGACACCAAACACAGATCAGGCCTCTTGGCCATTTCCATCATCACCCCCTCCACAGAGCTTTTTACACATTTTTCCAGGTCAGCTACCCGTGAAAATTTAAAACCACGAAGTATAGCTGCTCGTGCGCTGAGGATCTGTGATTTATACATAGAAAGAGGAAGGTATTTTTCACACCTAAGACTCAGTTGTCTCCTTTTAGGCTGTGATATGGTCGCCATTGAGAAGGCAGGACTCCTTGAGCTCTTTCAGACAGGTAGTCATGTTTTCCAAAGATGTGGATATTCGTATTTGTCCAGTCACAGTATTCGATGTATCAACCTGGCCCCGAGGATCGGATGGATATGTACCTCCATTTGTTATTTTCCATCTGTATTTTCATTCATTCACCTTTGTTTACAAGCCTTCACATGTGGACCTTATAATAAAATATAATTAAAAGTTAGAGAAAGAGGCCTGGGAAAAAAGAAGGAGACCTAATCAGACTGCAGGAGGAAGCATGTTTATGAATTGGGACTCTATGCAAGTAACCAAAAGAGTTACTTTCAAGGGGAGGGACATGCCATTGGTGTGACCCTACATTATTAGTCTGATATGGCTGCCATGACAAAGTACACCAACAATAACAATCTACTTAAACAATAACAATCTACTGTCTCACAGTCTGGAAACCTTCTAGAAGGCTGAAATCAAGGTGCTGGCAAGGTTGGTTTCTCCTGAGGTGCTGGAGGTTAGGACTTCAATGTATGCATTTGAGGGCACATAATTAGGCCCATAGCAGACACAAATATCTCATGGGCTCCACGAGTAAGAAGATGGCTGTGAAAGAGCAGATCCCAGATTACTCAAATGGTCTTTGAGATCTTTCCTTCTAGAGCAGGAATCTCCAACATAACACTTCTGAGCATCAGGAGGTAGGATAAGTGAGGGCAGCGGTAAGAAATGGTGTGTCAGGGATTGTGGGGCCATGGAGAGCAGATGCCCAGGCTAACGATGGTACTACTCAGCTCCGACTGGATCATGCCACAGGCCCAGTGTGGCCAGACCATCCCGCTTTCTAAGGGAAACCAAAAGTCTGGTTTCTTGGTGAGGTTTTCAATATTTTAAAAACTGTGCAGGCCAAATAAAACACCTGCCCACTGGATCTGCCCCATTTGTGGTTCCCTTTCAGAGCTTTGCAGGGTAGGGGCTCAGCTGCCTTCGATGTGGCTCAGTTCTGAGGAGAAGGGTCCTGGCTGGTTGAGCTGCAGCCACATGTCACTGGGGAGGATAACTCAGCAAAACTATGGCTACTGGGTGGGTAGAGTGACAAGAAAGGATGGTTCCTAGGGGGGGTCTCAGCAGAAAGTGCAATATCCCCTGGAGGGGAGGGGGCAAGGTAGAGCTAGTATGGTGTCAACGAGAACTGTGTCATCAGTGGGGGGCAACTTTCCATAACTTCTGGAAAAGAAAGATTGAGATGAAATAAGCTTAACTTGATACACAAAGAACTTAAACCAGACATTTGGAAAACCTTCCAAAAGGAGTTGTAACACTCTAAGAATCTACCATGGGGTATCAGGTCCTATCAGATTGAGTCAAAACAGATCTGTCATGGATGGTCTCTAGGAGGACCTTGTCAACCACCCATCTTTGTCTCTACTCTCTCCCCAGCCTCCAAATCACACTTACTGCCATCACCCAGAACAGCTTGGGCCATGTCTTACTTATCTCACCAGTTTGCAGACCAAAGTTTGGTTTGAGCGCTAGGAGATGGCCCCCGCTCCCCTTCCCCACTGCCCTCTCCACTGAACCATTGAAAGTCCCAACAAACCCTTTGATGCTGGCTCTGCATTTAGGCGATATCTTCATCTAAGAAAAACAATTCTCACTGTGATGAGCTGACGCCAGGGGGACAACTGGCGCTGTCAACTGTTGTTAAGGAATAGGGTATGTGGAGGGTGATGATACGTTCCGTGCATAATTAGTTATTAAGAAACAGGTTTCAATTTCTATTCGTCTATCTATGTGCCTTCCGTTAACTAACTGGTAGCTATTCTGTTAACTGGTAGCTAAGGCTACATAAGCAGCTGTTTGGGGGAAACAAGTTAAACCAGATCCACTGAACTATTTTGCTGTTTAAATCCATTCTACAGACATCCTGAGACCAATGAGGGTTCTTCCTTTCTTAGTTAACCAAACTGAGCTAAGCCTCCAGAAGATTAATTCTTTGGTCCAAATCTCAGGGCAGCAGGTGCAGCCGGAGAAATTGTAGCATGAGAAAGTTCCCAGCTGCTAAACTCTGGGTGCATCTGCTGCCAGTGACTTTTTTATGATTTACTATTTTATAATTAATTCCTATAATGATAATGCTTTACACTTGTCACAGTTAACGGTGTGCTTTCCAGCCTTCATTCCTTTCAATAAGTTCGTGTACTGCCTGTCATGTACCAGGTTCCTGAAAAACAAGTAAAGAAACAAGTGAGCAAGATAATAGATAATCATGACTGGACATCAGGGGTAAGACCTAAATGATAAGAAGGAGCCACGTCCAGGAAGATGTGGGCAGTGCATGTTCCAGACCAGTGCTTCCAAACCAGGGGCAATTCTGCCACCACCACTCCCCACCTCCCCTTTGGCAATGTCCGGAGACATGTTTTTGGTTGTCACAACTGGAGATGGGGAAGGGTTACTGGCCTCTACTGTGTAGAGATGCTGCTAAACATCCTGCAATGCTCAGGACAGTCCCACAGTAAATAAATATCCAGCCTCAAGTATCAATAGTGTCAGGTTGAGAAACTTTGGTCCAGATAAAGAGAATAGCTTCAGACAGAGGGAACAGCAAGAAAATTACAGGAAATAAAAAGAAAACTGAGGGCGTGAGTACATTAATCAGCTCTTGTTGCAATAATGCTACGTCGCCACCACACAGCTCAGTAGTCTGTACCAGCGAACATTGATTTTTGTTGCTCACAGCTCTAGGGTCCTCTGGGATGGCCCTGTTTCTGGCCGCTCTTGGCTTCAGACCCTGGATTGGGTTCAAGTCCACTGAACATCTCTCCTCACTCTCCTTGGACAAGTAGCTCCCTGGAGCACGTTCTTCTCCTGGAGAGTCATAGGAACCCAAGAGGTTGGGCCACATTGCACACACGTATCTCAGGGCTCTGCCCACATCTACCCACTTGGCACACCACTACCCAAAGTGTATCTCAGGTCCCAGCCCAACGTCCCCTCTGCCATGTAAGCCCTGGCTGGGCCATTAGAGAAGGTTGAGAACAAAGCACAGTGATCCGCTTCACCTCACTGGGTACGGCTGGGGTGGGCGTTGGAGACACAGGCTGAGAGAAGGTCAGGGAGGGTGCACTGTAGATTTTATTTGACATGCTCTGGGAAACCATGGATGGCTTTAATCTAAGGGGATACACATAAGCAAATTACACTGAAAAAGTGTAAATGGCTGCTTTGTGAAGAGTGATTGTAAAAGCAAAAGGAAGGCAGGGAAACAGAGGGGACCAGGGGAGATGCAATGGTATCTTGGACGAGGGTGGGGACCAGGAGGGAAAGCAAAGTGCACACATCATTCAGGCTATATCTCATACACAGAATCACCGGGGCACATTGGTAGATTTAGGATTTGAGGAAAGGGAAAATCAGGGGTGGCTCCTAAGGGTTTTCTCTTGAGCCACCACACTATAGTAGGTGGTACCATTTACAGAGATGGACAACTAGGCAACAAGCAGATTTGGGGAAAATCAATCTTTATCTCATTTAATTTAATGGTCTCAACAACCCTAGCTAGAGGTCCTTTTATTATCTCTTTTTCCTAGAAGAGGAAACAGGGACTCAGAAAAGCAGAGTGACTTGTCCCAGACCACAATGCCAGTCAGTGCAGACACAGGATTGGAATATAGTTAGTCTGTACCCAGGCCGCACAACTAACTCTATATGGTTCTTTCACTACTTCTCTGCCCCTAGAGGAAACAATATGGTTTGAGAATGCTGAAAAGCTTGCCTGCTTTTGAATAGGTTTGCTTTCTTCAGTCCATGTGTTCTAGAATTATTCATTTACATGTGTGGGCAGTAGGAAGTAGGACTCCTCTCCCAGCTCCTCCGCCATCAAGCTTGTGTGTAAAGGATGCAGCTTGTTAAAGGAAGAATGAGAATCACACGCTTTCCACCACCCGGAGTGACCTGATGCTGCTTCCTCTGCAATTACACCAACTCTCCCCCTCACCTCGTTCTAGCCCCAGGGCTCCTCTCAGTTCCCAGAACAGGCTGAGCTCTCTCAGCTGAGGCCTCTGTGCTGCTGGCCCCCTGGTCAGCTTCCTTCTGACGGCTGTTCAGCATTCCCCTTATTTCCTCCATAGCACTTAGCACCAAAAGGTTTTCAGAGTGGCTCCTCTTCCCCTGCCCCTGCCAAGAGAATGAGGAGATTTTCCTCCATTCTTCCCTGTGAGAACCTGCTGGGCTCTTGGAGATAACGCTCACAAAGGTGTGGGGCCCTTGGAATTTCCCTGGAACATGCAGGAATTTATCCATTGTGGTATAAAGTGTCCCGACCCACCTGGGCTCCAGGCCTGGGCTTTCTGCCCTCAGTAAGTAGTGGTCTCTGCGCCCACTAACTGGCTCTCCAGTTTTCAGGGCAGCAGCTTGCCCTGTGATCTCAGTGCCCCAGTGGATCTTAGAAGAATTGCTGACTTTCATTTTGTTTAACGTTTTTCTTACTGTTATTGTGAGGATAAAAGTGACGACTTCCAAGCTCTTTGTGTGTTAGATGGGAAACCAATGACGTCTTATTTTGCATCTGCCTCTCCCACTTGGCAGAAACCTTCTCCATTTTACTCTGTTTCCTTAAGATTCTGGAGCACGCCTTACACATAAAAGGTGCTCAGGATTCTGGGCTCACAGATGAATGAGAGAACCTGGGTACATCACTTCATGTCAAGTGTTTTTTTAGCGAGGAGTTGTCGAACTACATAATCTCTCCAAGATCCCTTCTAGTACATAAATGCTGTGATAAGGAAGCATGGGGAATTCCCTTGCAAAATGTTACCTGAAGATTAATTCATCAAGCCTTGAAAACTATCAATATAAATGAAAGGGTTCAATTTGTTAGCCAATCTCATTGTGGAGTTTCATGTAAGCAGGAAGATCTCAACTACCAAATGAGGGGGTCCCCCATCCCCTAGGGACTAAAAAGGACAGAAAGAACTGGAAGCTCTTTTTTAAAAACTTAAGGTTTAATTGACAGATAGCATTGTTCGTTTCACGTGTACAACATAGTGACCTGATATTTGTATATGTTGTGAAATGATCACCACAATAAGTGTAGTTACCACCCTGTGGGGACAAAACCCCAAAAAACAGTTTCCAGGCTCTCGGCCTCACATAGAAAGGTGCTGGCTTGGGTAGTAAATGGCCATCAACTGTGATCAGATGCCAGCAGCTGTGGCTAGTTGGCCGTCAGCTGTAACCCGTAAGCCATTGGCCACTAATATAACGGCTGTGGCTACGCTAGCAGGAATGGAATGGGGGCTAGCAAGAAGATGGTGGCTGTCAAGCGCGGACTGCTGTTAGGCAGATTATGTAGATCCTGCTTCCTGTGTCTCCAGCCCAGCCACCAGCGAGAATATATTGGTTTGACTCCCCTACTTATGGCTCCATGGGTGTTCCTTTTTGGCCTTACCGTGTCCTGCGTTCTTGGGCGGGGAGTGGGAGCTGAGACCCTGCACGACGGATGGCGCAGCGAGCAGGGTCCCCTGCGTGACACATGGCGTAGTCGGCAGGATACGGTGCTGGCCAAAGCTTTCCGAAGGGTAGTGGAGCAGTTTGTGCGTATGAAAGCTCAGTCTGAGGAAGACCAGGAGGAGCAGCTGCCGGAGAGCTCGATCCCCGTGGAGGGGTGGAAAGACGCGGATGGTTCCCCAACCAGCAGAGGCCGGAGAAAGCGGAGAAAGCGAAGGTTGTTGCCGCCCTGTGGGCTGGGAAGTGCTTGCTGAGGCAGCCTGGATGCGGGACTTGTCCCAGGAGGAAATGCATGCTGAGTCCTCCGTGGGAGATGAGGGTGAGGTCAAGGTCATCCCTCACCCCCAGGACAGCCCTGGCTGTGTCCAGAGAGTGGCAGTGCCCTGAGAGCCCTGGCTGTGTCCAGGAAGTATGGCTGTGCCCAGAGAGAGTGGCAGTGCCCTGTGAGCCCTGGCTGTGTCCAGGAAGTCTGGCTGTGTCCAGAGAGAGTGGCAGTGCCCTGAGGCCCTGGCTGAGTCCAGGAAGTCTGGCTGTGTCCAGAGAGAGTGGCAGTGCCCTGAGAAACTCTGGCTGTGCCCGGGGAGACAGGTGGTACCCTAAGAAGCCCAGGAAGTCTGGCTGTGACCAGAAGTACTGTGGTGGTGCCCTGAGAAAAGCTGGCTGTGCCCGGGGAAACAGGTGGTACCCTAAGAAGCCCAGGATGTCTGGCTGTGCCCAGAAGTACTGTGGTGGTGCCCTGAGAAACCCTGGCTGTGCCCGGGGGAGACTGGTGGTACCCTAAGAAGCCCAGGAAGTCTGGCTGTGACCAGAAGTACTGTGGTGGTGCCCTGAGAAACCCTGGCTGTGCCCGGGGAGACTGGTGGTACCTTAAGAAGCCCAGGAAGTCTGGCTGTGCCCAGAAGTACTGGTGGTGCCCTGAGAAACCCTGGCTGTACTCAGAGAGCCTGGCTGTGTCCAGGATATTGCATTCACCTCCAGGCTCCTTGCACAGGGCCCCTCGCAGAAGACGCTTGTCGCGTAGATTGTGAGGCGAGACCCTGTAGGGGTGGAGTGTGGGGACAAAACCCCAAAAAACAGTTTCCAGGCTCTCGGCCTCACATAGAAAGGTGCTGGCTTGGGTAGTAAATGGCCATCAACTGTGATCAGATGCCAGCAGCTGTGGCTAGTTGGCCGTCAGCTGTAACCCGTAAGCCATTGGCCACTAATATAACTGCTGTGGCTACGCTAGCAGAGAAGGAATGGGGGCTAGCAAGAAGATGGTGGCTGTCAAGCGCGGACTGCTGTTAGGCAGATTATGTAGATCCTGCTTCCTGTGTCTCCAGCCCAGCCGCCAGCGAGAATATATTGGTTTGACTCCCCTACTTATGGCTCCATGGGTGTTCCTTTTTGGCCTTACCGTGTCCTGCGTTCTTGGGCGGGGAGTGGGAGCTGAGACCCTGCACGACACACCCGTTACCACACAGTTATAATTTTTTTTTCTTGTGATGAGAACTTTTCAGATCCACTCTCTTAGTAACATTCAAATATGCAGTACAGTGTTATCAACTATAGTCACCATGCTGTGCTTTACAACCGTATGACTCATTTATTTTGTAACTGGAAATTGGTACCTTTGAGCCCATTCACCCCCATTTTTCCCACTCCCCTCATTCTCCTCATTCTCTACCTCTGACAATTGCCAATCTGTTCTCTGTATCTGTAAGTTTGGTTTCTTTTCCTTTTTTTAGATTCCACACATAAGTGAGATCACATGGTATTTGTCTGGAAGCTCTTTTTAGTATATCCAAGAACCACTTGGAAATGATATATCTCCCTTTTTAAAAAACATAAACTCAATAATGCCATTTATTAATTTTTAAAATGTGAGAATGAATTAATTCTCAGTGTGCTGTTTTGTTTGGATGACATGCATTTCAGAATGCAAAACAGTGTTATTAATAAGAAGAAAATTATCCAACTACTTTGTGATTTAAGAAGCAGGACAGGGGGAGCAACTTGGGAAACTCAGGTGATATTTCAGGTTCTTTCAGCTGTAATCTCCTGCAACCCTCCCTAATGAGTTAGAAGCTATGTTTGTCCCATTGGGGGCTCACATGCAGTAGACATCCAGGATTTGACCTGCTTAGGATGCCTTCAGCCTTGACCTGGTAACAGCATCCTGATTATTCATAGGGAATCCACCCCTCCCCCTCCCCAGACCCTGGAGATTTAACATAATTAGCTCCAGCCTTCTCGGTTCTCTGCTGAGTATATGGCCAGACCTAGCCAATAGGTGTATTTCAGCCCAGAGATGGAAACATGGCCAACTCTGAACAATGAGAGTCAGGGTCAGGATTTTAAATGGAAGTGTTTGGAAGAAAGTTCAGACACTGGCAGTGTGCAAACTACAGCTGTTTAAGTCTTGCATCACCATGTACCTAGGTGTCCTAGGCTGGGCTCCCTAAGAAGAAGACTAAGGCGAGTAGGTGTGTGCCAGAGGTTGATTTCAGAGTTGGCCCCAGAGTCATGGGTAGGGAAGTGAGACAGGAATGGGGTGGAAGTCAAGCAGTGCCTTCACGAGCAGGTTGTACTGTGGGCAGCTGACGCTTAGTCCTCCTGGACACACCTGGAGGAGAGTGCAGCCCATACCCCAGAGTGCTCCACCCTAAGACAATAATTCACTTTTGGGTAATCCATCTTGAAACTCTATCCCTCAGTGGCTGAGGGCTGCTCCCAGGGCCTGCCTGTCACGGACTGAACTTGCTCCTGTAGCCAGAGAAAGCACCCAGGCTGAGAAGCACGGAGACTCCGCTGGACACTGTCGGCGTCCCTGGGAATGTCAAGTGCAGCAGGCCTGTGTGCAGGGCTGCCACGGCATCTGCTGCAGAGACCTTCCCTGAGAACTGCCAGTGTGGACAGCAGATCCCAGAGGAAGAGGAACAGAGTCCCAACTGCACAGTCTGGCCAAGCCTCCGTCTGCCCTGGTGTCCTCGGACTTTCCTTTATCTTGACCAATATCTTTCTTCCTTTGTGAACACGTTTGACACTGGTTTCTGTCCCTTGTCATGAAAAATCAGGATCTTTTATCAGAGCCTTTTATCCCATCTTATCTCCCTATATTTCCTGAGTAGTAGACAGAATCTACTCATATAATGAATTTATTTTTGAGTCCTCCATAATGCCTATCACAAAATGTGTATAGTTTTAAAAGAAATACTTGTCAAATGAATGAATAAGGACTGACAAGCACCACCAAATCTAATGCAAATCTGTATACAATAGTAGCCATTTTAAGGCACATGGCAGAAGACAAGCGACACAGAGAGAAAGCAGCTGGAGCTGATCTATGCTGACGGCTCACCCTCCACGGTGTGTGCATGTGGTGGGGGAACGGTAGGTCCCACTGGGACTTCCAAGTGAAAATGTCTAACTGTTCTAGTTCCTGCTATCCAGGAACCTAGGCCCTCCCTGTTCCAGTTTTTTCTGAAGCCTCATTTTTTAAATTTTTCCGTTAGTGCTGAGAGCTATACCATATCTGCCAATAAATTATTTGTTTTTCCTTAATTTTATCTGACTTTGTGACTTAGCCTCTGTTATTCGTAACCTCAGAACCCTAACACACTAGCACAAAAAATACAAAGCAAGACCATCCCCGCACAAACCAGCATCCTCTGGTCTCAGTCCTAGATTCTGTCTCCAGTGGTGACAACAGGCAATAGTGTCATCAAGCCTGCTTCCTGTAAAATGCTAACTTTAACAGATTAGAAATGTCCCTGGCACATCCCACGCTTCCACTAATAAAAGATTCCATATCTATCATGAATGAATTTTTCAAGTCTTCCATTACTGGGCTGTGTACTACTCATGAAGTACATTTCCAGGCGATTTTGTCTGAATTACATGGTTAATTGCCTCATATTTCCAGCTCACGTTACAGGTCCTCTGAGTTAGAATAAGAGAGAAGGACCATGTATCACTTCCTACACAGGGAACTAATTCACAGATAGAGGCATGTGCTAATGGTGAATGCTAATCTGTTTCTAGCTTCCAAGTATAATTAAATTAGAAAGAGACAAAAGAATGAAGGTAGAAAAGTCAGCCAGTTATCCAGATAGATGTTTTAGCTTCCAAATTTTATACTAATTCATTCATTAACTTGTTCATTTAAACATATACATGTGTAAGGCTCTGTGCTGGGAATGCTGGAAGGGAAGTTCAGAGAAGTGCTCTCATGTTCCATTCTAACTGAGGTTCTGATATGCATACCCATTAAAAACAAGGAAGAGAATAAAGTTACAATACAAAGCAAGATGTGACAAATATCTTCCAGAAGTTTAGGCTCTCGATCTACGGGAGTTCATAGGAAGGACAGTTCAGTCATTTAAGGTGAGATTTGTGGTCACAGTGGTTTCCAAAGGCAGGATCTGGACGGACCTTACAGGAGGGGCGAGCTTTCACTGGGTGAGGCACAGGGTGACATCAGTCCGAGACTGTGAAATTTCCTCACACAAGGAAAGGTGGAGCAATGTGCTTTGCTGGTCTCACTTATGAGCAGAACTCCCATAAACGTCTGCGTGACTTCTCCTCAGCTACAAATCCCCAGCTGGCTGCCTGCATTTGGAGTGGAGCTGAGGCTGCTCTCTCTCCCCTATTGCAGTGGGAGAGACGCCTATCACGACAGTCCTGAGGAAAGAGAAGCCCTTCCCCGCACTGGTTCTACATTCCCCACCCTCTGCTCAAGGGAGCTTAAGGTTGTATCAGTTAAGGTTGTAGCAGGAAGCAGAGAGCACACTCAAAGTGGCAGAGAGTTTAATAAAGGGACCACTTGCAAAGGTGTGGGCGGGAGGGACACAACAAGGAGTGGTCCAGCACAGGGATCGGCAAGGGGTCAGAGGGTGGTTGAGCTAGTCACTGAAGTGCTGTCACCAATACTAGGCCTGAAGCAGTGAGGCAATTAGGGGCAGATTTCAGAACTTAGAAGCAGCAGGGCCACCTTGCAAAAGGGCCACTATGATTCATACCTCCCAGAGCTCATTCGATGGAGGACTAGCTACCCAGCCACTGGCAGGCAGTCCTGCCAAGATCATCCCCCTCCTGGTGCAGCCCTCACTCAGTGACCGACAAGATGTGGCCATTTTGGCGCAGTGCTGGCCGATTCTGGAAGGCCGTTTTAGCTCCAGGTCTCCCAGTGCAGTTGTCTGAGGCTGCCATCGGGCTGCATTGGCAGGGGCCATACTTGATCATGGGGGTCGAAGGCAGCTCTGCTTGGGCCCAACTCTTAGGAGCCTTTCTTGAGCAGTTACATCAGTTCTGTCTTTGACCCTCCGCCCCTCCGAATTGAAGGGTTCAAACATGATCCAAGTACTTGGTTGTGGACAGGAGCCATTTCACCTCCAGTCAACCTCCGTTTTCCTTCCAGTTCTAGTTTGTTCGTAAATATGTATTAAGTGCCTAACGTGGGCCAGATGCTCTAGTAGGTACTGAGATTCAAGGCTGAGCAAAAACAGTGTCTTCCCTTCTAGCACTTACAGTAGAATGGAGGAGTGCTAAATATTCAGCTAGTCACAAGAATCCTGCAAATCCCAGCTGTGACATGTACTGTCATAGAGAGCTACCTGATGCTGCCAAACCAAGCTGTGTGGCTTGTCCAGTCAGGGTCTGAGGAAGCCCCTCCTTTCCTTCCCCTCAGAAAACCAATTCATATGTAATCAAAGGATGATTAAGAGTTAAAAAACTGAAGATTAGTTCCAGGCAGAGAGAGCCTCAGGTGGGGAAGGGGATGGCAGGTACAAGGGACTGAAAAGAGACCAGGGTAATCTTAGGTGGTCCAACACAAATGTATGAATGGCAGTGTATAAGAATTACAATTCAAGAGGGCAAAATGAAGTTATAGATACAAGCAAACTAATTAAGGAGAAAAGAACAACTTGAAACTTGATTTGGGTGAAAATAATTCCCACTATATTCATTCACCTTTCTGAAGACTCCCCATTTTGGCTTTGTCTGACATACCATTGACAAAGATTCTTTCCTTGACCAAAACTTACTTAAGCTGAGCCCTCTTTGGACCAAGCTTCGTCCTTGGGCCTGTCTTTGGGCTGCTGCGTCCAGTTTTAGCAAGCAACCTGTTAAGTCAGTTTAAAGAGAACATGCCCCCCAGCCCAGCCTTACTAACTGATCAACCTGGCGTGCCTTCAGCAAGAACCCTATGAAGTCAGTTCGGCAAAAATTCCCCTACTCTTGATGTCTCCTCTTAGTAATTTTCTACCTACCCTCCACCCCCGCCCCTTTCTCCCCATCTCTCCCTCTCTCTCTCTCCCCCCCTCTCTCTCTCCTCCTTGGCTATACATCCTCAGCTGTCTTCCTGTACTGGGAGTGGCTTCAGGCTGATTGCTCTCCCCTATTATTGTAGACTTGACATCAGTTGTAATAGTCTTGAATAAAATCTTATTTACACTTTTAACTAGTGTCAGAATAATTTTTTAATACTGCAACACTGTGATGCATTTATATTTTATCAAATCCATGTCTCGTCATAAGTTTCATTTGATTGTAACACTGAATTGCATACGTTGAGGCATTCTTTGTCTTTGGCATCCATTGGTCATGTTCATTGGATATCTACTCATGCTTTAAAAAAATTAGAGCAGGTACCATGTGGTACTCATCAGCTTACAAGTGTAATTCAAAGCAGTGAAAATAGATGGGTCATTCAAAGGTGATTGTAGAAAGATCAAACGAGAACACCAAAGCTCAAGCCTCGGAAAACACCCATGGTTAATTTCAGCACAGGATATTCAAGGTGAAGAGTAGAAAGCATTTCAGGAAGAGAAGACTATATCCAGATGTCAAATATAGGAGAACATCAATGATTGAGGTAGCTATATTAATCAGCATTTTTGGTTTAACAGCAACCCAAGTATAACTGGCTTAAGCAGAACGGTTAACTTACAAAATAGAAAATTCCAATAGGATTTCTTTGGGTATTGGTGGACCCGGGCTTCCGGGTCCACCAATATATGACAGGAAGACTCAAGCTCTCTACAACTCTTGGCTCTATCTCCTTCTGTGCAAAAGGGTTTTGCTAACATGGCAAAGTGGGGAACGGTTGTTGTACCAGAAGCCAACAAGTTATTGACACCAGGAAGCCTCTGTACTTTGAGTTAGCCTCTCTTCATATCATGGCACCAAGCAACTCCAGACTTGCAGCCTCCCAACCCAAGTCAAGCAGAAAATAGAACTTCTGTCTTTGCTCTGCTTCTGAGAAAAGCCATGTAATGGGCCATATTGGATGACTTGGGTCATCGTACCAATTATGAACCAACCATGATGAACACGAGAATAGAATGCTTTAACGACCAATATGAGTAGCATATCCACACTGCAGACAAAGGTGCATGGACTGAGACCACAAGAGGGAGGCTGGTTTCCCAAAGGAAATACGGGTCCTGTCAACACAAGTTGAGGAATTGGGTGTTGGAGAAAAAAAAAAAGTCTTCTGTAAAGATGAAAGAGCCACATGTTTAAGTCTGAAGCATTCTTCATGAAACCCCACGACAAACCATACTTAAATATATAGGTAAAGCATTTGGGTGGTCGAGTTAATTGTCTCTCTCCTCCAGGTGTCTTGTCATCTTGAAATCACAGCCTCTATCATCCCAATAACTCTGTTCATTGTGAGTTCTAGAAATAATGTGAACATATCCACAATTGTTGAGCTTTGGGAGATAAAGAATGCCCCCCACATGTAGTGCTGTTCCTGGAAGAATGATTATGAGTACTCAAAATGAATCATTTTGGCAAAGAAAGGTGGATTAGTACAATCTAAATGACTTTCAGGATGATAGCATCTCCTCCTCCAAGTGGCTTTGATAGAAACGGAATGTTCTGTGCTCCAAGTCTTACAAGTGATTCAGGCACTCACTGAACACAGGAGGAGTATGACTGACGCATGAGTAAGGCAATCACCTACTGCATGTTTTATAGACTTAATTCTATAAGAGTGAGCAGAGGGAGAATGTGGGAGGAAGATATGGTACATTGAAAAGACCAAAAGCAATACCTGCTTTCTTTTTAAAGCTGTGCTTGCTCATTTCTGTTATAGGTGATCTGGTCAAGAATGATGGGAGTTTACTAGTCTTAGGAAGCTGTTATCACCTATCCAACACCCACTCGCCAGCTTGCTGTGTGTACAGGTATGAGGCAGCCATGTCTTCAAGGCTCCTCCTCAGTCCTGCGATGGAGTCGTGGTATAGCACAGTCAGCTGGAGGACAATGTCCATCGCCATTTCCCATCCATCCCCACATCCTTCTCTATAGTCATGGAAATCCCAGTTTTTAACTGGGCCCCTGGCTGTGCAAAGTAAAGATATTTCTCAGCCCCTTTTACAGCTAAGGAAGGCCAGGTGACTGAGTTTTGCCCAGTGGGAGTGAGCAGATGTGGTGTGTACACTGTTGAAAGGAATTTTGTCTTTTGTCTTCCTTTTTTCCTTCCTTTATGCTGGAAGACTGGAGCTGGGACAGCCACCTTGGGCTGTGAAGTGACATGGGGTGGAAGCACACACAGAGTGGCCTAAGATTAGAAAAAGTCTGGGCGCTTGAAGCTGGAGGTTCCAGCCAGCCCTAGGCAGCATGGCCAGAACCACAGATGCGAAAGCCAACTTCTGTCTTGTTTTACCTCACTGTTACGTGAGGTTTTCCATTTTTTTTCAGGCAAGTGTAATCTTACTTATATACATGCTCGTGCCGTGCACTTCAGAAAAGATTGCCTCAGCAAAGGGCAGGTGAGTTCATTATGAAAAAGAAGATATAAGGGGACATCTGATGGGACTTGAATAATTTTTTCACTCTTAAAGAGTGAGGCAATAGAAGTCCTTTCCTTTTCTGTCTCATTATTTGTTTGCATATGATGCTGAAACTGTGAAAATGACCTCAGGGTGCTGAGTGGACCCAACACAAGGCTGGACAGAGCCTGGCAGAGCAGCTCGTGGAAAAGAACCTGTTATCTTTGGTGACATCATCGAGTCTTGATGAACAGCACCCCTGTTTCCTCCAGGAGCCATCTCCTGTCCAGACTTCCTGTCACAGAAGCTTATATCATTTCTTGACTCAAAAACAAGACAACAACAACAACAAAACATTCCCTATGTTTTCTCTCTCTTGAAGCTGGAAGCATTCTAACAGCTACGTAAGTCTGTTCCCTCCTTCATAAATCCAGGCAAGTGAGTCAAGCTATAAATGAGAAAAACAATAGTATAGTAATAGTAATGGCTGACATTGACCGAGTATTTAGTGAGCATATCCTGTGCTAAGTATTGTGCACAGACTTGAACTCCCTCTCTTCCCCATGAAGTCCTCCTACTCTTTAATTTGGCAAATGAGAAAATTGGGGGCTAGAAAGAGTAACTTGCCCAAGTTCTCTTAGCAGCAGTGTTGAGATTCAGAAGCAGAAAGGCAGGGAGGCGCAGGCGCTGTGGCATGGGCCGGGGTTCAGCAGATCTAAAGGCCTGGGCCTCTCCGGTTTCAGGGCTTTTGACACAGACCTGAACGGACAGGGTCAGACTCCGTGCTCTCTAAGGCCCTTTCAGGTCTAGTCATTGGCCCATAGGGGACTCTCCTCCCTTCCGTTTCCACTTGCTTCTCAACTTTTTTTGGGGTGGTGGGACTGGGGGTGGGAGCTGGGGTGATAACTTTTTATTTTGAAATAACTTTAGATTTATAGACGACTTCTAGAAATAATACCAAAAACAACTCCCCTAAACCCTTCACCCAGATTTCTCAATGATGAACAAATTTACCACATTTGTTTTAAGGGAAGTAGGGAGGGAAGGAAGGAGACAGAGAGGGAGGAAAGGAAGGAAGGAGGGGAAGTAGGAGAGGGTAAGAAAAGAGGAGAGGAAAGAATGCTCCCTTATCACTAAATATTGTAGTGTTTATTTCCTAAGGACAAGTCTCATTACATAAAGATACTACAATTACCAAAATCAGAAAATAAACTTTGAGAGAAATACCATGGTCCATCTTTCAGGCCCCCTTTCAAATCAAATGTTGCTGTTTGCTTCAGTATTGTTATTTATAAATGTCCTTTCCTCTCTGGTCTAGGATAAAACCCAGAGCCACTCGTTGCTTTTGGTTGTCATGTCTCTTCAATCTCTTTCAGTTGGAAATAGGTCCTCAGTCTTTCTTCAACTTTCGTGACCTTGATGTTTTTCAGAAAAACAGGTCAGTGTTGTGGAATGTCCCTCAATTTGGCTTTGTCTGATGTTTCCTTATGATAAGATTCTGGTTACACATTTTGAGCAAGAATGTCACAGAAATGACATGTTTTTCTCAGTGCATTGTATCATAAGACACACAATGTTAATTTGTCCCATAACTGGTGACATTAAAAGTTAGCTAACATTGATAAGGGAGCATCTACCAGGTTTCTCTACCTTAAAGTGACAATTTTCCTCTTTATAATTACCACACATCCTGTAGGAAGAGACTTTGAGACTATGTGAGTAGTTGTTCCTCAGCAAATTTCTACCCATTTGCTTCAGCACCGTTGATGATTCTTTTCTTTTTATTAAATTTATTGGGGTGACAATTGTTAATGAAATAACATAGATTTCAGGTGTACAATTCTGTATTACATCATCTATAAATCCCATTGTGTGTTCACCACCCAGAGTCAGTTCTCCTTCCATCACCATATATTTGATCCCCCTTACCCTTATCTACCACCGCCCTCCCCCCTTACCCTCTGGTAACCACTAAATTATTGTCTGTGTCTATGAGTTTTTGTTTCTCATTTGTTTGTCTTGTTCTTTTGTTGTTTTTGGTTTATATACCACATATCAGTGAAATCATTTTCTTGAAGGGATCAAACTTCAGTTACTTTGATGTTAGTCACATGCTCACTTCCTTGACTCTTAAGCAAGGAGACAAAGTTACGCCACCCACAACAAGGAGCACTAGCCTTGTGAGCAGGCCACATTCCCCAGATGGGATCCCCTTGCCTGGCTAGAGGGTCTAGGACAGCTGGCTGGGATCCCATTATTTCAAGAGGTCTAGGTCCCCTTCTCTTCTCTGTGCATTCTCAGATATGTGCTCCTTTCCCCACCAGCAGAAGCGGGGTTCAGATCAGCCTTCCTTGATGCAGAGAGCTGAGATTTCTGCTGTTGTTAGCCTTGCGGGCAAACAGCAGACTAGAGGACCCCTGTATTTGGGGTTCTTTGCTGGCATCACCCCACTGTGCCCTTCACTACACTCCCACTGCCATTCCCGATGCAGACCTTTCTGTGCCTCTGCCTCTGATACTCGTCAGCTCTTGTCCTGTCTCTCTTCCCCCTTTGCTCAAAGTGGTAGGGGAGTTTAAGATATAAGCTGTTGCTTTCACTCTGTAGTATTTCCTAAGACTGCCAACCTCCCTCCACTTTGGACAGCTGGCCCACCTGCTTTTCTTATCTCAGGCAAAGTCTCTGTGGCAGACAAGGCAAGTAACTCAGCGTTTTATGTTTGAAATGCCATATTTAAAATAATTTAGGACAATATATGGTGAAAAAGAGGTTATCTCGTATCCTCTGCCCCTTAGAAAGTTCCTAGAGCCTGGGCTGCATTGTGAGGGAGTATGAGAAGCAGAGGGGAAGAGAAGAAGGCTTAGAAGCTGGGCATTTCGGACCCTGCTGGAGAGCTGAATCCTGCGGGGCCATGCCGGATGCCCACGCTGCTTTGGAGAACCTGAAAATAGAAGCTCTTACCCTCATTCTGGGGAGAATCCAGAGATGTGGCAAGAGGCCAGAGTGTCACAGGCCTGAGTAATTCAGGGAGGGGGCACAGCTGTAGCACAGAGAGCTAGCAGTCAGGAGGGAGGAGATGCAGCAGCTAGCTGGACCCTCCATCAGAGGCCAGAGGAGATGGGACGTGTCTGCAGACACCAGGGTGCAGCTGGAGAGAGGAAGCCACAGAATTCAGTACATAGGCATTATTCTGGGAAGCTCTGGGGCCGTTCTGCACCAAGGAGGGTCAGGGCTCTGAAGGGACAGAAAACCGGAGGGATCTGGTTTTTTGCCACCATGGGTGTGGGGGGGGGGGCGAACTTACCAAAAAAATTGAAGTTGTTAATCAAGAATAAAGAAAGGTATGTCTCTTGTGATCTGATTTTGCAGTCTGAGACTGATACTCCACATGTCTTATCTTCCTCTTCTCTTTGTACTTTCCCATCTCTGTCATCTCGGTTTTTTATTTTCATCTCCTGTATTAATTTAGTTTAGGTTACTGCATGTGATAGTAAACCCCAAAATATCAGTGACTAAAGCAAGAAAGAAATCTGTGTCTCTATTACCCAAAGAAATCTTGAGGTAGTATTCCAGGCTAGAAACATTGTCATCAGGAACCCAGGTTCCTTCTATCTTTCTGTTCCATCATCTTCAGCACTGGTTCCACCTTCTATGTCAACCCATCACCCAAAATGGCTGCTGGAGCTCCGGCTGTCACAATCAAATTCCCAGCTGGTGTAAGGAAAAGGCAGGGGAAGACAAAACATCCTCAGTGTCAGATGAGTCAGCATCTTTTAAGGGGCCTTCCTGAAAAGCCACACCAAACTTCCACTCTTTAGCTCATTGATCAGAATGAGGACCACATCCAGTTTAAAGGGAAGTTGGGTAATGTGGTTCTTTGTCTGACCACTGAATAAAAAAATGGATCTGTTGCTAAGTAGACAGGGGAAATGGATATTGGATGGCACCTAGCAGTTTCTTTCAAACCATCCTATTCTATCCCTACATTTTTGTTCTCTCTCCTTTGCACCTCTCTGGGCCTCATTTTTTCCTCTCTTGCTCTGAGTTCTAACCTTAATTCTCTGCACCTGAAAGAGTCATGAGCGTCCCAGCCCTGGTGTACATCCATAACTGCACACAAAGAGGCATTGTTTCATCACATTAGTTGAAGTTTGCAGAACATTCCGGTGCCGTCATGCTTGCTTTGCCCACATGTTTTCAGTTTCATGTGGTTGCAATGGATATGCTTTCTTCCTGGTGTTGATTAAAATTTCAGTCCATCTCCTGTTGCTCATTGTATGTGGCAGTCTGTGTATGGACACATGCCAAGAAAGTCATTCCAGAACCTCCAGGAAAGTGAGCCGATGGCCCAGTGAGCTGGAGCTGACTTTCATACAGAAAGCCTGCAGTGCAGGTATCCTGGAAAATGCTGGAGAGTCTCCCTTTGCTAAGCCAAAGGGAGGAGAGAGGAAGGAACTGACATTTATTAAGTGACCATTACGTGCCAAGTCTTGTGCTAAGGATTGTCAAATGTGATCTCATGTATTTTTCTCTTACACCTAAACAGTGAGATAGGTAGGCACTTCTCTTAGTTTGGGTTCTACCTAAAGCTGACCTGAGACCAAGAGTTGGGTGCAGATATTTATTCAGGCAGCAATGCCAGGAAGCCAGGTAAGGAAGTAGTGTGCTGGTGAACATTTATCAATTGGCCCTCCAATCACAGCCTGGTTTGTAGTGCCTGGTGATCTCCATGGGGTAAGCATGACACCAGACAAAATTTCAGGTTGCCATCGTGATATCACTAAACACACAGTTGGAGAGAAATGCACACTTGGCTCCCACAAACCAATATAAGTGGCTCCAGCAAATCAAATATGAGACAAAGAAGGGAGAAAACTAATGAGGCAAGCCTTACTGGGCAGGTCCCCGCTGTGGGCCAGGGGAAGCCAGTTGCATTGGCATGCTCTGAAACCGCATGGAGCACACCTCAGCACCCACAGGGGCTCCAGGACAGTCATCCAACTCCTTCCTCTGCGGGCTGTGGTCACCCATTGGCACTAACCCTCCCCCACCTCCAGTTAGGTGTCTAGGCCCTTGGGCAGGCTCCCATGCCTGAAAACACCTTCAGGCAGAGATGGGAGAGAACAGATCTTGAGTGAGAATCTGTCAACACACTGAAAAAAGCCTTTGCTTGCGCCTGCAGGTGAACACAGGTGTGCCAAAGTACAGGCAATGAGGCAGCAACAGCATCTTTTGATGAGTCCAATGAGTCCAGCAACAGGAGGACACTTTTGTGTAAATATTTTGCTATCTGGCTTTGCATGCCACACGTGTCTCTGTGGCATATTCTTTTTTGTTTGTTTGTTTTACAACCATTTAAAATGTGGAGAACATTCTTAGCTTGTGGGGCTGAGCAAAACCGAGCTGAAAGTCGTAGATGGTCAATGCCTGCCCTCAGAGCAGCAGCAGGACCCGGGAGTTTGTCAGAATTCAGGCTCGCGGCGCCGGCCCAGTACTGAACCACGGTCTGCCTTCTGACAAGGCGTGTGCAGCATCTGCAGTATTCCTATTGCCGTTGGACAGTTCAGGAAACCTCCCCTTTAGAGAGGTTGAGTCAGTTAATAAAAGTCACACGGAGCTAGGACTCAAACCCAGGCCTGATTGATCCCAAGGTCATTCTCTTTACAGGTCTAAGTATAATTGTAACAAAAACCCATAAACTGATAATTTTTAAAATTACCGTATTTATAGTAAGCCGTCTAGCTCAGAATGACAGCTAAGAGATATAGTGCTGCCATCAATGAGGGAGTCATGAACAGGCAGAAATGAGCCTTTTGAGCAGTCCATTTGCAGGAAGACAAGCAAGGTAGAAATCCAAAGGGGAGTTCCGATGGCTGGGATGACTGTCTTCCTTAGACAGGATTTCAGGTGTTTTAGGAGTATGCTGAGTCCTTCAATAGATAGGAACCTCCTTGAGAGCAGGACAGAGCTTGAACTCCCAGAGGATCAATAACTTGACCCCACCACAGAACACAGATAGGGGTGTAGACTCCTACGGCTGGATTGACCTCAGTCCGACCCTTTGCCAAGACAGAGGTCAGGTTCGGAGGCTCAGCCTTGGGACTAATTCTCACAAGGCACCATCCTGACTGCAACCCGTACCCCGTTGTGTAGGACAGGTCTATTCTTCTGCAGGTGAGTCATGGAGGTGAGAGGTGAGAGCTAAAGTCGGGCCCTCGAGTTGCGTCCAGACAGTCTGATCTGTTCTTTCCATCTAAGGGTTCTAGTATATGTGTGTTGGATACTATGGACTTGCTGTTTTTAGCTCTCTTCTTTTCTGCATCATGGTCACCTCTAATCTTTTCTGCAGAATACTTAAAGGACTTCTTTATTTTTTATTAAATAGAAAAGCATGTTTATTTAATCCTGGTTTTCTGTAGTATCCTAGGAAAGCTACTGCTTCGTGTGTGTGTGTGTGTGTGTGTGTGTGTGTGTGTGTGTGTGTGTAACAGCTTTATTGAAATGTCTTTGACTTATAAAATCTATTGTGTTTTTTTTTAATGGGACACTCATCATTTCCATTTCCTGGATATTAGATGGTCTGGATTTGAAGCCAAGTTCTGCCATTTCCTAGCTAACTGTGCTTGGGATAGTAACTTAAACTCTCTGTTTCCTTGCATATGAAATGGGACAAAATTAATCCTTAGTTAACGTATCATTATGAAGATGAACTAATTAGAGCCCTCATTTCTACAGCCAAAATTTTAGGACCAAAACTTGTTAACAGCTTGTCTTAATGCCATAACCAATTATCATAAACTGGGTGGCTTAAAACAACAGAAATGTGTTATCTCAGGGTCTGGCAGCCCGAAGTTCAAATGAAGGTGTCAGCAGGGCTGCACTCCCTCTGGGGCACTCTGTCCCTTACGTGTCCCAGCTTCTGCTAGCTCTTGGTGTTTATTGGGTTGTGACCGCATTATTCCTATCTCTGCTTCCATTTTCACATGACATTTTCCTGCTCTCTTGTATTCTCTTCGATCCCTTTTCAGGACAATTGTTATTCAATTTAAGGCTCACCCAGATAATCCAGGGTGATTTCATTTTGAGATCCTAACTGAGTTACATCTGCAAAGACTCTTTCTCCACATAAGTCCACATTCACAGATTCTGGATGGACATATTTCTATGGGGCTACTATTCAACCCACTACATAACGCTTTTTGCTTTTTCCCAACTATTGAAAAAGGGGTTGAATTCTGAAAAATCAAGCTAGTAGATCCTATGTTTATTTATGTGTTGATAATCCCAGGGAGGTTGGCAGTTGGGGAGGAGGTCGGTTGCATAACTCAGTCAGTCATAGGAACTTGTGCCATCAATATAGTTTTGATGAGAGTACAGAAGAGAGTTTTTGGAGCTCATTTAAGTGTCAATGTAAGAAGGTCCAAACCTGTAGAAAACTTTTATAAAAACTTATTTGAGCCAAACAGAGGATACGACTGGAAGTGAGACCTCAACAGACTGAGAAAAACGCTTCTTGGAATGGCATTTTGCAGCTTTTTAAAAATGCATTGGGAATTAAGCAGGGAACATAAGGAACATTACATGAAGGTGGGAGAAAGCAAGGGGGGTTGAATTACAGGATAGTTAACAAGATCGGGTGCTCTCCTGAGGGTGACTTCCCTTCTGAGGGGCCTGAAAAGAGGAATTTAAAGGTATGTGAACGTAGATGTAAAAACAATCGACAGGGCTCACTTATGGCAAAGATAAAACTTTTACTAAGAAAGCAATAGACCTGGGGCAGGAATACTCACCATGACCTACCCAGTTAGGAACTTATGACCAGATCATCAGGTGAGGTTACTTTCTGTAGAATTCATTTTTCATCCACATAAGAAAGACCTCAGAGGAATGAACATGGAGAAATGATAGATCATTTCCAAAAACATCCTGTTTCCTGCCTTAAGACCCAAGCCATCACCTGTATAAGCAACTGGGTGATTGAGGGCTTGTCAACCTGAGCTAAGATGGCTGAAGATCTTGGGGCCAGAAGTTCTGAGATAACCCCAATAGTAAATTATTAGTGACATGAGCCTTCTCACGCTACAATAATCTTAACGTTTGTGCAAAGTCAGCCCTGTATGCTGGAAGAATATGATTCCCCTGGAAGAAACTGAGAGAGGGAAAAGGAAAAGTCTGAAGGCCCATATTCTGTTCTGTTTATACCCTCCAGTGTGGTCACCGCAGAGAAAAAATCTGAGGTCTTTCAGTAAAAAGACAAGGAAAATGAGATGCAGCTGCTTTAGTTTTACCATCAAGGATCTTCCTACCTTATGAAGGAGTCCAGAATGCACCACTGTGGCATAAAAATTATTTTGAACAAAGGCATTTTAGTTCCTGAAATTTCTTATCACCTAAAAACAGAGCCTCCCAAAATAACTGAAAAAACTCAACTGTCACAAATCCCCTCCCAGGAGATACAAGAGAAGACTGACTCTTATCACTGGAGATTAAAAGTTTCCACACACCAAGCAGACATTGTTACAAAACTATTATATCTCCCACCCCTTCTCCAAAGGACCCATTTACCTTTCCAGAAAGTCATTTGTTTTTCCCCAATAAGCACACTGCTCCACCTGCTCTTTCCCTATAAGATGGTATGTAAGCCCCAGATTCTAACCACACCCAAAGGTGTGAGTCACATTCTTCTTTGAACTTTCCTATGTACATAATGAAGTCTGTCTTTTCTCAGTTTAAATTGCAAGCTCCCAATCACTAAACCTAACAAATAGAGTAAAATGTTTTCTCCCTGACACTTTCAGACAGTGTAACATGGTTCTACCTTCAAGAGGTAGTCTTCCTTTATCCTCTTTGTTCTCTCTCTCTCTCTCTCTCTCCGTAATATTGTCCCAGTGGAAGATGAGTTCCTTGTTCCAGAAGGATTTCTAATATTCTTCAAGAGAAAATACACACACACACACACACACACAAACACACACATACTCACACACATCCCAACCCTCTGTAATAGACTCTGAGACAACGAAGTAAGTACAGGTTGTTAATTTGGGAGATGACCCCACTGGGGAATGGGGACATGAGACAGGGAAGAGAAGGAAGAGATGACCCCACTGGGGAGTGGGGACACGAGACAGGGGGAGAAGGAGGAGATGACCCCACTGGGGAGTGGGGACATGAGACAGGGAAGAGAAGGAAGAGATGACCCCACTGGGGAGTGGGGACATGAGACAGGGGGAAAAGGAGGAGATGATCCCACTGGGGAATGGGGGCATGAGATAGGGAAGACAAGGAGGAGATGACCCCACTGGGGAGTGGGGACATGAGACAGGGAAGACAAGGAGGAGATGACCCCACTGGGGAGTGGAGACATGAGACAGGGAAGACAAGGAGGAGATGACCCCACTTGGGAGTGGGGACACGAGACAGGGGGAGAAGGAGGAGATGACCCCACTTGGGAGTGGGGACACGAGACAGGGGGAGAAGGAGGAGATGACTCCACTGGGGAGTGGGGTCACGGGACAGAGGGAGAAGGAGGTGATGACCCCACTGGTGAGTGGGGACACGGGACAGGGGGAGAAGGAGGAGATGACCCCACTGGGGAGTGGGGACACGGGACAGGGGGAGAAGGAGGAGATGACCCCACTGGGGAGTGGGGACACGGGACAGGGGGAGGAGGAGGAGATGACCCCACTGGGGAGTGGGGACACGGGACAGGGGGAGGAGGAGGAGATGACCCCACTGGGGAGTGGGGACACGGGACAGGGGGAGGAGGAGGAGATGACCCCACTGGGGAGTGGGGACACGGGACAGGGGGAGGAGGAGGAGATGACCCCACTGGAGAGTGGGGACATGAGACAGGGAAGAGAAGGAAGAGATGACCCCACTGGGGAGTGGGGACATGAGACAGGGGGAAAAGGAGGAGATGATCCCACTGGGGAATGGGGGCATGAGATAGGGAAGACAAGGAGGAGATGACCCCACTGGGGAGTGGGGACATGAGACAGGGAAGACAAGGAGGAGATGACCCCACTGGGGAGTGGAGACATGAGACAGGGAAGACAAGGAGGAGATGACCCACTTGGGAGTGGGGACACGAGACAGGGGGAGAAGGAGGAGATGACTCCACTGGGGAGTGGGGTCACGGGACAGAGGGAGAAGGAGGTGATGACCCCACTGGTGAGTGGGGACACGGGACAGGGGGAGAAGGAGGAGATGACCCCACTGGGGAGTGGGGACACGGGACAGGGGGAGAAGGAGGAGATGACCCCACTGGGGAGTGGGGACACGGGACAGGGGGAGGAGGAGGAGATGACCCCACTGGGGAGTGGGGACACGGGACAGGGGGAGGAGGAGGAGATGACCCCACTGGGGAGTGGGGACACGGGACAGGGGGAGGAGGAGGAGATGACCCCACTGGGGAGTGGGGACACGGGACAGGGGGAGGAGGAGGAGATGACCCCACTGGAGAGTGGGGACACGGGACAGGGGAGAAGGAGGTCAATTACGTGTGCTGCTGAGCATACTGGCTCTATGGCCAGTTGGGTCCCAATCCTGCCAAGACTTTCAGAAAACAGTGTGGGACATGCCTCTGAGTTAAGCCACCCAACGGGTGGGAAGCTGAGTGTTTACCCTCCCGCTCTCACTCATCGATGGCTGAGGGCTTCTCTGGATAGTGTCAATCTTCAGCACTTACAGGCGACTTGTGTGCTGGGACAGAAGGCCCTGGGGCAGAATCACTGCTGGCAGATGACCCCACAGGCAGGTATGGACCACAAGAGCCAACAGGATGTGGGTGGGGCCCAATGTCTGTGCCTGTGGGCTTTGCGGTTAGAAAGTCCTGCATCCAAATCCTGGTTCAGCTAACTGTGAGCTTCTGGCAAGCAAGACTCTCAGCTCTCTAACCCTCATTTTCCTCCTTGGTAATTGAGGATAATATTATTTACCACACAAGGTTGGCTTCCAAATGAAACACTTATGTTTAATATATATGCCTGGCATGACCAGTAACTTCTTTGTATCATCGTAAGATTAACACAGCACTAACACTATAGATATCTTTTGAATTGACTTTGAAATCCCAGGGAACCCTGGCAAAATACATTACGTTGTGCACACCGTTTGATACCTCATGATTTAAATAAGTCTGGGACTATAACTACATACTTGGGTGTCAGATTGGGGGTGAAAAGAAAAACGATTCCTCTACTGTTGATGTAAAAATTGTCCAAACCTGTAGAGACTTTTTATAAGAGTTAATTTGAGCCAAACTGACGCCATATGCCAGGGGCAAGATCTCAAATGCTCCTGAGAATAACAGTTTTGCAGTTTCCTTGAAATTTGAAATGAAGTATGGAACACAAGGAAGATGACAGGAAGGTGGGAGAAAGCAAGGCCGGGATGGGTTACAGGACAGTTAACGAGACATGTGCTCTCCTGAGGGTGGTGATGGCTTATTTCAAAGGTACATTAACCTAGATGCCCAGAAACAATGGGTAGGGCTTCCTTACGGCAAAGATAAACCTTTTACTATGAAAGCATATGCTTGGGGCATAACTATCCACCTTGAGCTGCCCAGTTAAGAATTTATGATCAGATCACCCTGTGAGGATACTGTCCATAGAACCCCCCACACACACCTTTTTTTGTCCTTTCTACATAATGATACTTTTGACATCAAATGTATAGGTTTTTTTCTCACCCCAGCCAATTCTTTCTCATACCAACCAGCTAGGCGTCCTACAGTTCAATTCAATTCTGACATTATGTGTGTATCTGGATTTAGTATCAAATCCCATAGGTTAAGGGCTCAGTCCCACATGATTGGCCCCCACTTCAGACATCAACTGCAAGTAGTGGATCCCCAGGATACCTTCATCTCTGCCCGACTTGGCTGCAAACCAGGGGTTGCATGACCCCCTCCTCGGCTTCAAAAATTTGCTATAATCACTCAGAAAACACAGGGAAACATTTACTTACATTCACCAATTTATTACAAATAAAGTATATGATAAAGGATACAGATGAGCAGCCAGATAAAAAGGTACGTAGGGCGCGTGCTGGAAGGGCCCTGAGCGCAGGAGCTTCTGTCCCCATAGGGTGAGGATATGCGTCCTCTCAACATGTGGATGTATTCAGAAACCTGGCAGCTCTCCAAACCTCGAGCTCTGGGCATGTTTATGGAGGCTTTATCACGGAGGAGTCCCTCTCCCCTTTGCAGAGGATGGGGGTGGGGCTGAAAGTTCCAAGCCTCTAATCATGGCTGGGTCTTTCTGGTGAGCAGCCCCCATCCTGAAGCCACCAGGAGCCCACAGAGTCACCTCATTAGGACGAAAGATGCTCCTATCACCCAGGACTTTCCCTGATGCAAGAGATTCAGGAGTTCTATGTCGGGAACGGGGTCAAAGACCAAATAATAGAACAAAAGATGATCCTAACACCGTTATCATTGAAGAAATTACAAAGGTTTGAGGAGCTCTGGCCAGCAGCTGGGACTAAACACCAACATATGTATTTCTTATATATCAGCAAATCACAGGGATTGTGGTGAATAGCCCCTTCCCTTTCTGGGTCCTGGTCCACAGAAAGCTAGGACAAGGGAGGGTGCTATTCAGCTGCTCCCAGGGGCTGAGACCCAGGAGAATGAATGAGAGGGGCCCACAGAGGAGACCCTCCCTGAGGCTGTGTGAGACTGCCCATCAGTGTGGACCAACAGTTGTGGGGAAGGCAGAGCCTGCATCGTCCTGTGGCCACTCCGGGTGTATTTGCCCAGCTAGAAATCAGACTGTTCAGGAAACTCACTGTCCCTTCCACTCTTCTAAATCATAAGAGCCAAGGAAAGGGGCTCTGTGAGAGCTTCTTAAGCAGAGCTGGCCTCAAGTATGATGTGGGTAGTAATCCTACTTTAACCCCGGGTCACATCAGGTTTCTACGGAGAACGAAGGCCCTCAAATGTGTTATTCTTTGAGTCCCAGTCTCCTTTGGGAACCATAATGCTAGCTATCTTAGCTGAGAGGCTCTAGATAACAGCCTCAGACAAATGCTAACATTCTTTGGGAAGTACAGTACCAGGCATGCAGGAATGAGGGAAAAGGGGAATGAGGCCAGGAACGAGTCATAACAAATAGGAGAAGGTACATACCCAGCTGGCATGCAGAGCATCTAATTGCTTCATCCCCAGTCACCTTCCCAGAGGGACCATGTGATCATCTCAGGTCTGTGTGCTCGTCAGGAAGACAAGAGAAGAATTTATCTTCAGCTCCTGTCTCCCCCTGGTGAGGGGGTTGCTCCATGGGGTATTAAACCCACAAGCACACTTCTGGGTGGGTTGTACATGTTGCAGTGCAGGGGCCTTCGAATCTCAGCAGCTGCAGGGATGCCCAAGACTGGAGGAGAGAGGGGAACTATGAGGGCACGACACGGGCTATGAGGTCATGCTCTGGTGGGAGAAGATGAAAGAGCTCTCCTTGACCAAACTCTAGTCTGTCTCCTCCGAGCATTTTTTCAGCTAGGCCTTGTCTTTGGGCAGGTTTTAGCAAGGATACTAAGTTAGTTTTGCCAGAATCCTTCATTTCCCCCCTCATCCTCCCAGGTGACATCCGATCACCTGGCCTGCCTTCAGCAAGAATCCTGTTAGGGCGGTTTAGCAAAGAATTACCCTGCCCTCTTAGGAATTTTACATCCCATGATGTCCCCTCCCCCTGCTCCTTGGCTATAAATTCCCACCTTTTCTTGTTGTATTTGGAGAGGAGCCCAATCTCTCTCCCGTACTGCAAGGCCCCTGGGTAGGTAGTCCCCCTGAATAAAGTCTTTCTTACTACCTCTGACAAGCGTCAGAACAATTTTCCTTTACCAGTGGTCAGACCACACAGAAGTGGGGCCCCAGTGAGTGCAAAGTCCAGAAAAGGTTCCTGAACACTAGCTTAGGAACCATTTCTACAGGAAGGAATGGACTCTGGATAAGAATTAAAACAGAATATTTTTAAAGCACTAACTCAGCATTAGATATTCTTCTAGGCTCTTTACACAGTTCACTTATTTGGTACCATTTTCTTAAGCCATTTTTCAGATGCAGAAACACAGACTCCAAGAATTCTAAGTAACTAAGTGAAGTTTACTCAGCTAGTCACTAAGAGAGCGTGACTCCGAACCCAGGTGGGCTAGGTGCACAGCCTGCTTCCTTCCCTGCTGCATGTAACAGACGAAGCAGCATCACAGCACGCGGAAGGACAGGCTGGCTCCACCCGCTAGCAGCCCTGTGGTTAGAGCGTCTCTGTGGCCTTAAGCTTGTTCATCTGTTTGATGCAAGTGAATGTTTATTGGGTTTTATGCGAATAAACATTTTGAAACAAGTCACAGAAAGTATCTCACTGCCTGGCTCTGAATAAACACACACAATTTTATATCTTATTATTATTATCATTATTATCACATAACTTTTAAGTGTTTTCCTTTTACCTGAAATGGTGCTCATCGAATGTAATACACTTTTTTTTTTTTTGGCATAAAGAATCACAATTATCTTTTCTCAAGTTTCAGTTTTCAGTTTTCTCTGTTTTCAGTTTTCTCAAGTTTCTCAAGTTTCCCTCCCCACAGCATACAGTACACACATATACAGAGTGCTGGGAGGGTTAGCAATTAAGCGTGTAGTGATCCCATCTACTTTCTGTGAAATCCAGACTGAGTGAGCTGACACCCCACAGGGAGGGACGGGGGATGAAGGGGTGGAGGGCTGCTGGATAATTGCTGATCACTCACAGGGATAAAATAAACCTTTGCAGGAGAACTCATCCTTAGACTAGATGATTATAATGCTTAAGCAAGATCTCTGACTTTAAAAATGTCTCTAAATTTGGTTTGAACACTTGTATTAGGTTTAATATCATCTTATTTCTCTGTTTCATGAGTCATGTCAGTTTTCATCTGGAGTTTGGAAGAAACACTATCCATTGACAGATGAGAAAGTCATTACGTGACTCATCCTGCCACACCTCGGAGAGGCTCACCCCAGCCCAGTTTTTGTCCTGCTTTGGGAATGGAACGTGGAGGGTCTAACCCCACCCTGCTGGACCCCACCGTGCCCCTCTTGAAGGCTTCCTGAGGCTATTTCCACATAGTTCCTTACCGTCAGACACACCACTGTCCTCAGGTCGAGAGGGTGATTCTGCAGAGCCACACATCAGCAGCTCATTGATCGACTGAGGAGAAAAAGGAACAGTTCCCTAAAAGTGAATTGTTCAACTAAATGGAGTTTATTCTTGCAAGAAACACATTTAAAATATTTAATCATATTTGAAGAAAATGTTTCTAGGAGGTTTGTGTCTTAATCAGAAATAATTTGGTAGTGAGTGATGAAAACCTAATCAGACTAGCTGAGCGGAATACCGAATTTATGGAACGGGTACAGGGTGTCTCATGGAATCCAAGGGCAAAAATGACCAAGGTTTCCCAAGAGGCAGACAAATCATCACTCAGTCACTGGTCCAACTCATATTCTTGGTCCTTATGTGCCACTGATCAAATAACAAACTGCAATGGACACTACTCAAGGTCCCGAATACTCACTGAGGAGTTGAGGAGTGTGTGTGGTGTATACCAGCTCCGGCTCTAACCAACACCATAAACTTAAAGGTAAATATTTGTCAATGGTTCTTAGCAAGGAGGGGCATCACTCCCCCTCCAGCCCCAACAAGTATTAAGAAGCAGATTCAGGTATTATTGGTTGCCACAGTGACTGGAAGGGATGCTGCTGGCATTTGGTCAGCCAGAATCAGAGGCACAGAATGTCCTCCAGTGCACACAAGAGCCCCACAAATGAAGAAGTGATGCCACGTTAACCCACTCCCTCCCCCAAGCCACCAAATGCCAGTGGTGTTCTTACTTAGAACCATGTGAATCTTAATTTCACTTTCTCAAAGCAAGTAGCCTTAGCTCTAGGGTCCGTTACAGTTTTTAAACTCTGTGACCTAACCATGACTGTGTGATGTCTTAATACGGAGGGGCCACCTGGAATGGTTCCTGCTGTTAGACAAACGTTCTGATCACCTTCTTCCTGGGCACGTGGACAGGTGGGGGCATGTGACCAGTATTGGCCCATGAGCTCTGAGCCAGAGAGTATGTCACTTCCGGGATGAACAATTAGTTGTCAATGAGCCATCTGTGAAGGTGATCTTTTCCCTTTGCCGTGGCAACAGACATTGTAACAGATGGTGGCTGCTCCGTGAGCCCAGGTCCTTGCGTGAAGACAGTCGTGATTCAGAGTAGAATCTCCTGCCTACCAATGATGGACAAGAGTATGAGTGAAAAATAAATCTGGCTCCCGCAGCCGTATCTTAACCAGAACGCCATACACACCTCTTACGCACAGGTAGCGGTTGGACCTACACTAAATGACCTCAAACTAATGTGCTTCAGTTATCTAATTTCTGCTTTCAATGTTTTGTAAAATTATGATTCTTCATTCCCACTAGTTATCACCTTTTTGCCCTTGTCAACATACCTGCTTCTAGCAACAACCCCTTCTTTTTTCTCTTCTAATATGCTGGTTTTAATCCATAACGGACTAGGAAACTGGATAATTAAGCTCGTTGCGCATGTTGTAATTGTGACTAATTGAATCTGGCCACCTTGATAGCCAGCCTGGCTCTGTTAGCCAGCATACCAGCACACTCCCTTGTTCACTCTCTGGTAATTGTGTCATTGGTTGCTCTTGGATCTGTCTCCCTCTCTAGACACCACTCTCTTTTGAGAGAAGATAATGAGCTTAACCCACCTTTGTGACTCTCTGTGCCCTTCCCCCAGCACCTAGCACAATGCTTTGCATATGTTAGGTGACTAATAAATATCTTCTAAGACTATTAAGTAATTAGGTTCTGAATAATGGCCTAAGAGCTCACCTGTAAGTTAATTAGATGGGCTTTGCTGCTAGCCTTTGGGAGATCCATTTTTAGCTGTCTGAGGCCTTTAGAACTTTTTCAGTTTTGTCTTGGATACTTAAGACTATGGGACAAAGAGATCAACGAATTCCCTCACTTAGTCCCTCAATAGATATTTATTGAGTTTCTACTATCACATCTAAAAACCAGCAACTTATACTTCCTGAATGTTCACCATGTGCAAGGTAATGTTTAAAACACTATGTAAATATTAATTTGTTTTAGACTCAAAACAAACCAATAAGATAGTACATTATGGTCATCCCATTGATAGCTGAGAAAATCGAGGCACACACAGCCATTTTCCCAAGGTCTCCTGGCTAGTGAGAGGTGCAGTCAAATGAACTGGGTGCTGAGGAGAGAGGTGGACAAAACAGAGAAGGTGCCTGTCCTCATGGGTCTGACATTGTAGTGGGAAAGCCAGATAAGGAACAAATAAGCACATAAATCCACAAAAGAATGACAGGTTGTGATAAATGTTATAAAAGGAATAGACAGAGTACCGTAATAAAAAACAAAGCCAAGGCAGAGAAGTGTGATCCAAGGGGCATCTGTGCAGGGTGTGTTAGTTCATCCATTACCATAAGAACTTACCTCAACACTCGGTGCTTAAACTAATAAACATTTACCATCCCACAGTTTCCTTGGGTCAGGAATTTGAAAGTGGCTTACTTGGGTGGTTCTAGCTCAGGGTTTCTCAAGAGGTTTTAGTCAAGATGTTAGCTGGAGCTGCAGTCCTTCTGAGGCTTTTGAGACAGTTACACTGTATCTGACAGAGCTCAGCCAGCCAGGCAGAGCCAGCAAGAGAGAAATCTATCCGGAGTTGTGGGGCTCGCTAGAAGGCTCTCCCCACTGATAAGATTCTCCCTACATCTGATGCTGGAGCTTGAAATCCGAAGAGCAGCAGTCAGGACTGAAAGCAGGCTGAAAGCAGGCCCAACAGCACAAAAAAAAACCCACAAGGACAGACTGAAGCTGGTGTCCCTTCTTCGTGATGAGGGCATCTTACAGCAGCCAGGGCCCTTCAAGACAGATCCGAACACACACACCGGGCCCAGCCCCACTTCACATCAACAAGAGGAGCCCGTAGACCAGAATCAAGGCGGATGTGGTGCAGAATGGCTGCTGCCCCCTTCTCCACTCCAAGTCTCTGAGAATCTCTGCAAATACACAGAAAGGGAATGCAATAGTTCAACCTAGTCGAGCTGGCCCACTGTAAAGTCATCTCGCCACCCCATTCCTTCCTGCAGCAGTTAGAAGGCCTGTTTCTCACTGGCTCTTGACAAGAGGCCTCAGGCCTTCACTGCCTGGGCTTCGCATTAGGGATGCTGATCATCTCCATGTCATGGCAGCTCGCTGCCCCCAGAGCAAGCGAGCCAGAGAGAGAGAACGAGACAGCCGCAATATCCTGTATGGCCTAGTCTTGGAAGTCACATGTCATCACCTCTGCCATGTTCTATTTATCCCCGTGGCTCAGTGCAGCCAGAGTACACTCAAAGGGACAATAATTAGTCTCCACCTTTTGCAGAGAGGAGTGTCAAGGAATTTGTGGACATATTTTCTGAGGCAGCAACTCAACAAGCCAGAACCCAGAGTGACAGGCAAAGGTGACAACAAGTGGCTCTGAGGAACTAGATGTGTGGAGGACCCTCCCGAAGGTCAAGGGGCCCAGAGCTTCTTGGGGAAGCCCTGGACAGCAGCAACCCGGCATGAGGCCAGGCCGCCTCTATCATGATGTGGATTTGGGATTCTATTCCAAGTACAATGAGAAGCCATTCTGAGGTCTCAAGAAGAGCACTGCAGGCTGATTTTCATTTCTGAAATATTTCTGGTCTACTCCGTGAATTGGAGGGGGCTAGAGCAAAAGTGAGGCCATTGAAACACCAGGTCTGTTCTAGTCTCAGCTCCTCCATTTATTTGGTTAGGTCACTTAATCTTCCTGAACCCCACTTTCCTCACTGTAAAACGAAGTGACTCTTCCCTGCACAGCTCCCAGCATGACTGCAGGACACACGGAGAGAAGGTACGTTGAGACGCCTTGTAAATTGCTGCAGACGCAGCCGAGGGGCTTTCCTGACCTGCTCAGGGCGACCACCACTTCCAGAGTTCAGGCATTTAACTCCAAGAGAGCACTGGTCATGAGAAGACCATTTTAGTTTCAAAATATCTATTTATATAATTGTTACTCGACATTTAACAGTTTATTCCCACTGTGAAACTTAACTTCATGTGTCCACTTGACTGATCATCAGATGCCCAGCTATTTGGTTAAACATTACTCCCGGTGTGTCTATGAGGCTGTCTGGATGAGACTAGCATTTGAACTGGTAGACTGAGCAAAGCAGATATGCTCCCCAAGCTGGGTGGGCCTCATCTGAGCTGTTGGAAGCCTGAACAGAGCAAAAAGTCACAGAAATAGAGAATTCTCTCTGCCTCACTGCTTCAGCTGAGATGTTGCTCTTTTCCTGCCTCAGACTGAGACTTACACCATCACACACCTGGTCCTCAGGCCTTCGGACTCAGACTGAAGCCACACCACTGGATTTCCCGCGTGCAGATGGCAGACCATGAAACTTCTCTGTGAGCCTCTGTAATCGTGTGAGCCAATTCTGTTCCCCTGGAAAACGCTGGCTGATACATACACCAAAGTATTTAAATGACTAAGAGCCATCATGTTGTATGCGATGCCATGAAATCACAGTGACAGTTCTAAAGGCTGGAAGTCTGGAATCAAGGTGCTGCAGGGCCACACCCCCTCTGAAGGCGCCAGGGAAGGAAGACTCCGTCCTTGCTTCTGCCTAGTTTCTGGCCCCCACCCCTTGGTGTCCCTTGGCTTGTAGAGGCATCACTGCCATCTCGGCCTCCATCTTCACATGGCACGCTTGCTCCATGTGTGTGTGTGTGTGTGTGTGTGTGTGTGTGTGTGTGTGTGAGAGTCTCTGTATCTCTCCTTATATCTCCTTATATAAAGACACCACCCTAATCCAGTATGACCTCCTCTTAACTTGATTACATCTGCAAAGACCCTGTTTCCAAATAAGGTCCCATTCACAGGTACTGGGGTTAGGACTTGAACATATCTTTTGAGGGGACACAATTCAACCCACAGCAGAAGGCACACAGCATCTCTTCCACCTCATCCTATTCCTTAGAAGTGAGTCATTAAGTTTGCCCGTCTTCAAGGGGAGGGGAATTTAGAATCTGCCTTTGGATGGAAGGAAAGGCAAAAAATTTAAGATTGTACAACCTCCCAGGCATCTGTGAATCCAAGTTTCCTGCCAACCACGGGCCATCCCTCAGTGCAGGTACAGGTGTGAGCCATTGCAATTACACTGTAGCAGCTGGGTGATGGACACTCCGGCCTGGCAATGGGGACCTGGAGACAGCACGACAACGCCTGTCCCAGGGACACGACCACCAGCCCCGTGCAGACTATGGGTCACCTCTTACACGACAGCTGCAGCAAACTCTTCCGTTATAAAAAACGGCACAGCCTTTGAAATGGTAGAACATTTAAAATGTTTCTTTTAAAACAGTTACATTTTGTGATACTGTTTAAACACCCAAATAATAATATGTTCTCTATTAGAACACTTACAATGGGTCAGATACTGTTCCAGGGACTTCTTAGATATTTACAGGTTTCATCCTCACAACCGTGGGAGGTCAGTATCACTATTATCCCCATTTTACAGATGAGGAAACTGAGGCGCAGAGAGGCTAAATAACTTGTCTGAGCTCACATGGTTGATAAGTGGTAGAGTGGAGTTTGAAGTTCCGCATCTGGATCTATGACCTGGGCTCTCAGCCACACTACCATACTGCTGCTCTGTAAGTGAGAACAAAACAAAACAAACCCCCTGACCTTCCACTACAGCATCATTTCGATTTATAGTTGAGTTTAAACACAGTTCTAAGAAAGTGAGTACCAAGCAGGTCTACTACCGCCTTCCCCCAAAACTCCCATGCATTCAGGCCGACCACTGCATAAGCAATTCCTCTGGAAGCAAGAACCCAGATAAGCCAAACAGAAGAGCGAGCGTGGGGAAAGACACAGGCGTTCTGGAAGAGTACATCTAATGGAGGCTCCAAATCCCAGCATTAGCAACCTTTTGGTTGTAACTGATCTGTAACAGAGCACGGGTGTGAGGAGCAGGGTATTTTGCAAGCAAATCCTTCCTCCTGGTAGTCAGATGAGGTAAATTAACCGATTTCCCAATGAGAGTTGTTTTCTGATGGGCTTGTGCTTTCAATTTTCCAGATGAAGAAAAATTTCATTTTGGGGGCTCTTTTCCAAATCTTGATTTTCTTGCTCATTCTCAGCTCCTGAACACTTTCTTTTTCCTAGTTACTTGGAACCAGAGATTCTGATCTTTCTGCTCAGTGAGGTGTGTGCGTGTGTGTGTGTGTGTGTGTGTGCACGCATGCACACATTTGCACATGTGCACATGCTTCCTTACGGGGTGGGGCAGGTGGGGTGGTACCACACTCTGAATAGTATAAACTACCAGCTAAATGCCCTTGATCTGATAGGCTTGCTTCAAGCCATCAAACTGCATTGCTCGACAATCTGGCAGCCTTCAGCTGATGGATTTGCAGAAATGCTCAAGGATAATTGGCATTTTAATGGGAAAATGCCATGTTCCCAAGTGTCAGAATAGCAATAAGATACCCCAAGGGCCATTAACTCAGTTCTTGGATAATTAAAGTTGCTCACCCGTCAGTCTTGGTCTCAGAACATACCCCATGCTTGCAGCAGGGCTTCTGGGAATGCCCAAGTCTCACAAACCACTAAATTGGACCTCTAATGATCAGTGGTTCTTCCCAGTCAAACACACACTTGCAAAAGGCACCAAGGAGCAGTTGCACTTCTGTCAGTGCCTTTCTTCCATTTTGTCTTCAGCCAAGATTGAACTGAGGTGATAAAAGGAATGATCCTTCTATCTATACATATTTTGGTAACTACTTTTTAAGGCCATATGCAAAAGGGCATTTTGAGCCAATGAATGCACTATACTGAGTTTCCAGGTGCCTGGCATAGTGTGCAGGGTACCCCTGGGCTTGGTGAGTAGGGCTGGGGCAAAACTTTGACCTCCGTTCACCCTGTTGGCCGGCACTCTGGTGTCTGTACAACTTTATGTGCTGGTCCTTGCTAATGTTCAACGAGCATTTGTTACGCGTCCAAACATTACCTCACTCCGTCTTTACAATTACGGTTACCCTTATGGATAATGAAGCAGAGACTGAGAGAAGGAAAGTGGCTTGTCCAAGACCACACAGAAAATCAAGCTCAAGCTGTTTGATTCCTGAGCTCAAGGTTTTAACTGTTACACTACCCTTCTTTCATTCACTTTTTAAAATTTGGAGGCAACTTTTGTCTGTACCTGTTATGGAAGTATGTCCTCCTCGGAAAGAATTCTTAACTCTCATTTTGAGCAACAATTCTTCCTACTGTTATCTTTGGGAACATGGAATAGAGTTCCAGTTAAAGCATGAAGATGTAGCCAGGGCTTTGAGATGAGGTTCATGTCTTAGTCATTCATGCTGCTATAACAAGACCACCGTAGGCTGGTGGCTTAAACAACAAACATTCATTTCTCAGAGTTCCGGAGGCTGGAAGTCCAACATCAAGGTACCGGCAGATTCACTGTCCAATGAGAGCCTGCTTCCTGGCTCCTAGAGGCCGCTTTCTCACTGTGCCCTCTCATGGAAGAAGAAGCTAAAGAGCTCTCTGGGCCTCTTTCAAAGGGCACTCGTCCCATTTGTGAGGGCTCAAGACCTAATCACTTCCTAAAGGCCCCACCTCCCAATGTTATCTCACGGGGAGTTAGGATTTCAACACATGGCTTTGGGAGGGGCATAAACATTCAGTCCAAAGCAGCCTGTGTGGTGGAATGGTAGTTTCGTTTCCCCAGCAGGGGCAGTCTTTAGTGAGAGAGGTACAAGACAGAAAACATGACTCACTCAAACTGGGTAGTTTGTGGACTGTTTAATAAAGGGACTCTACAAAGCTAAGGGCATGGTTTAAATAAGCCAGGAAGATATGGGAGAAAATTCCAGTCAGGCAAAAGTCAGAGCTGTTACCTCCTGGAGATATGAAGGGAAATGGAGGCAATGGTTTCAGGTCCCCAGAGAAAGTGGCTCATGGAGATGGCTGCCTTATGGAAGCTGTGGCCTTCACCTGAGGGACACAGCCAAGCCTTGATGAACTGGCGAAGAAGAGGACAGAGGGGAAAAACACCCCAGCTGCATTCTCCTCCCATCCTGCCATTGGCCAAACTCAACCAAAATCCGAAGGGAATGGGAGTCCAATTCACAGGGTGAACTTTATGGGGACAGCTACCCCAGGCACACAGCAGGTGGGCCAGGATGGAGGTGCATCTGGGGCAGGGAAACAAACGTCCAACAGAACAGCGTGACAGACAGAGCACTAAATGAGAGGAACTCGTTTCCTAAGAGCTAGCTGTTGGGGAAAATACTTATTCCTTACTTGTGTTTTTGTTTGATTGGTTGGCTGGTTTGCTTTTTATTTGTTGTTGTTCATTTACATGAGGAGAATCTTGGCTTCCTTCTGCCCCTTCATTTATTCGTTGGAAGAGGAAGAACTAATTGAATAGCAAGCTTGAAACACACCAGGAATAGTAAATAGCCCAGTCCCTCGCCCACCTGTCCCCATTGGGAACCTGCCTGTGAACAGAAAGTCTGCATTAAGGTCTGCTCTCCTCCGTGTGGTGTTTTAGCAGTGAACCCTCTGACGCCAAGCAGAAAGGCCTGTGACTTCCCAGTGTCGCCTGAGAATGACTAGGTAAATACATTAAATTCTGGGATGCAGTATTAATGAGTCCTTTGGCCAGATCTAAATCTATCTTCTGCTCTCGCTTTATCAGAAATAAAACTGGTATTTTGATCACCACTTGCCTTACACCTTTGTCATTGCTCAGTTTCTAACCTAAAGTGGGAACGAAAAAGGTGTATTTATTCAACCTCAAAATTAGCAATGCGGACTCAAAGTCAACGATAAAGAAGTGTCAAAGAGTTACCAAACAGACACATCCCCAGGGGCTTAGTGAGATGCAGATAAGCTGGTCTGCCCCTCACGGCAGCACCCCAGCCTCTGCCCTCCTCCCCAAGCTGAGGCGTTAGGAGTTATCTCTTACTGGTAGGTACCTGGGGAGTAGCATTGCTGTGTCTCCCATCCCTCCCCATGGAGGACAAAGGGACCACCCCTTCATCCCCGAAACCAAGCAAAGAGAGGTCCAAAAGGATCACCCCAGAATGGGGTAGGGGAAGAAGAGTGAGAGAGAGATGAGAAGGAGAGACCACCGTGCAGCCGTGAGTCACATAGATACCAAAGAACGTGGTTTGATTTGGGCCATCTTGTCACAAACCCACCCAAAGGATTAATCCAGCACCAAGGACAGGAGCTGAGGGAATGTTCTGGTTACCTGTTGCTGTGTAATAAGCCACCCCAAAACTTAGCAGCTTAAAGCAACAGCCATTTTATTATATGTCGTGATTTTGTGGGTCAAGAATTCAGACAGGGCCGTGCTGAGAATTCATGCTGTCCACATGGCATCAACTGGGGTCCTTGGTGGGATGCAGCTGGTGAATGAACTGGTCTACTGATTTGGTGGGAGGCTAGAAGGCTGGGCTCGGCTGGGAATATTGATCAGAGCACAGCGTGTCACCTTACCTGCATGGCAATCCCAGAACAGTCAAAGTTTTTACATGGCAGCTCAGGGATCCCAGAGAATGTTCCAAAGACCCTTGTGGCAGCTGCAAGGTTTTTTTTATGACCTAGCCTAAGAAGTCCCAGAATGTCTCTTCTATCAGTCCAGGTTCAAGGGAAGAGGAGAGAGTCCTCTCTTGATGAAAGCTGTAGCAAAGCCTCCACAGCCATCTTTGTCTCAGAGGCATTTGGCAGATGTTGTGGGCACAGAGCCAGGAGTACAGTTTCCAGGCTCTCGGCCTCACATGGAAAGGTGCTGGCTCAGGTAGTAAACGGCCATCAGCTGAGATTGGATGCTCATCATCTGTGGCTCGTTGGCCGTCAGCTGTAACTAGTGAGCCATTGGCCACTAATATAACTGCTGTGGTTACACTAGCAGCAGATGGGGGCTAGCAAGAAGATGGTGGCTGAGCTGGCAAGAGCGGATTGCAGTTAGCACAGCAGGTTGCAGATAGTGTGGCGCCTGCTTCCTGTGTCTCCAGCCCAGCTGCCAGCGAGAATATATTGGTTTGACTCCCCTACTTATGGCTCCATGGGTGTTCCTTTTAGGCCTCACCATATCCTGCGTTCTTATGTGGGGAGCGGGACCAGCGAACCCTCCTGTCACCCCGGATGACACATGGCGTAGTCAGCAGGATGACGGTGCTGGCCAAAGCACTCCGAAGGGCGGTGGAGCAGTTTATGCGTATGAACACTCAGTCTCAGGAAGACCAGGAGGAGCAGCTGCCGGAGAGCTGGACCCCCATAGAGGGGTGGAAAGACATGAATGGCTCTCCAACCAGCAGAGGCCGGAGAAAGCGAAGGTTGTTGCCGCCCTGTGGGCTGGGAACTGCTTGCTGAGGCAGCCCGGATGCAGGACTTGTAGTCCCAGGAGGAAACACTTGCTGAGTCCTCCGTGGGAGATGAGGGTGAGGTCAAGGTCGTCTTTCACCCCAGGACAGCCCTGGCGAATGACTATGGACTATGGGGAATTGCCTTCTATCACTGATTTAATGGACGCTTGACTGTTTGGGAACATACCACCATGTAGTGGGACTGGTTTGATGTTTGCTTTTGTGTCTTGACTGGCCGCCATTGATAATATGTAAGCACCTTGACTGTGAGCCGCTGTTGTTCCAGCACAGTACCCTGAGAGGCCCAGAGAGAGAGTGGCAGTGCCCTGAGGCCCTGGCTGTGTCCAGGAAGTCTGGCTGTGCCCATTGAGAGTGGCAGTGCCCTGAGAGGCCCTAGCTGTGCCCGGGGAGACTGCTGGTACCCTACGAAGCCCAGGAAGTCTGGCTGTGCCCAGAAGTACTGGTGGTGCCCTGAGAAACCCTGGCTGTGCCCGGGGAGACTGGTGGTACCTTAAGAAGCCCAGGAAGTCTGGCTGTGCCCAGAAGTACTGGTGGTGCCCTGAGAAACCCTGGCTGTGCTCAGAGAGCCTGGCTGTGTCCAGGACATTGCATTCACCTTCAGGCTCCTCGCACAGGGACCCTCGCGGAAGACACTTGTCACATAGATTGTGAGGCGAGACCCTGTAGGGGTGGAGTGTGGGGACAAAGCCCCAGAGAGCAGTTTCCAGGCTCTCGGCCTCACATAGAAAGGTGCTGGCTCGGGTAGTAAATGGCCATCAACTGTGACTGGATGGCCATCAACTGTGGCTAGTTGGCCGTCAGCTGTAACCAGTGAGCCATTGGCCACTAATATAATTGCCATGGCTACGCTAGCAGAAAATGGGGGCTAGCAAGAAGATGGTGGCTGGCAAGTGCGGACTGCTGTTAGGACGCTGGGTTGCAGATTATGTAGATCCTGCTTCCTGTTCCTCCAGCCCAGCCACCAGTGAGACTATATTGGTTTGACTCCCCTATTTATGGCTCCGTGGGTGTTCCTTTTTGGCCTCACCGTGTCCTGCATTCTTATGTGGGGAGCGGGAGCAGAGACCCCGCCTGTCACCCCGCACGACAGATGTCTAGCCAGAAGGTATGTCTCAGGTCAGGGAAATGCATGGGGAGACTGCTCTCCCACCCTGTGTAACTTAGTTATCTGCCCCAGGAGAAACCTCGTATTGGCTGCCAGCCCAGCAGAAGGCATTGCCAGAGAAGGCGGGGGAGCCTCAAAGTGAAAGAACAGCAGCAATTTAGAGACATTTGTCCCTTCTTCCCCAGCCTGGCTCTCAACCAGTAAAACAGCAGTGTAGGAGGGCTGAGAGATGGAGGGGAGGAGCTAAGGGAAAGACTACACCCCCTTTCTTTCAGGGACCCCTTGGGTCAAAGCCAGGCTGCTCAGAGATGGGTGGTGAGAGTCCACCCGGTTTTGAGATGGAAATTTGACACTTGAAACTAGCCTGGACTGGATTTCTGAAACCTGAAAATGGGTAGAGAGCTATGTGACTTACTGAGACATAGCACAACTGAAGGCAGCAATGGAGAAAACACCACGATTGGTTGTGTCCTTATCGAAGGCAGACTGTTCAATAAACTAGTGACACAGAGGGTTAGATGGCTAGCAACTCACAGGTTTGTAAGACCTGCAGGTGCTCCTTTCTGAAGAACGTGCAGGACTTTCAGCTCTCCCAAATGACCCACCACAGGGCCCTGTGCTCTGAGATGGAGCAGACACACTGGAGAGGTGAGAATTGAAAAAGAGCAAGGACTGCCAGACAAATGCATTGTACACCTGAGGCTGAAATTGAATAATATTGAATGTCAACTATAACTAAATATATACATATAGTCACAGGATGTGGAGTACAACACAGGGAAGATAGTCAATGGTATTTGTCATGCGGGGCGGCCTGCAGGGTCTCAGCTCCCGCTCCCCACATAAGAACGCAGGACATGGTGAGGCCAAAAAGGAACACCCACGGAGCCATAGGTAGGGGAGTCACACCACTATGGTCTCACTGGAGGCTGGATCCACACGACCTGCGACCTGCTGTCCACTTCTCTGCCAACCGACGACTCTCTTGCACCACAGCCGCGGCAGTTATATCCATGGCCAATTAGCTAACCGGCCACAGCTGACAGCCAACTAGCCACAGCTGATGGCCATTTACTACCCGAGCCAGCACATCTGCACGTGAGACCAAGAGCCTGGAAACTGCTCTCTGGGGCTCTGTCCCTTCAGTATTGTAACAGCTATATAAGATGTCAGAGGGGTAGTAGCTTGGGGGGTGGGTTATCACTTTATGAGGGGTTTAAATGTCTCATTATTACATTGCTTTGTACACCTGAAACTAATAAAAAGAAAAAGAGCAAGGACAGTGAATGGGGGAGGGAGAGAAGCTGATGGGAGAGCGGACAGTGCGGAGGTGAGACTCTAGGAGGTCTGGGCGGAGTGCCTGGGGGGTGGCGAGGAAAAGGCATCTCACTTTTACATCATCCTCTGGACTTCATGTGTGTTCTGGATCAGCCAAGAAGAGGAATGTGGCCCTGAGGGTAGGGTTTGGGTGGCACACCCTTGCTGAGGTGAAGCAGGAGCAAAGGTTCCAGCTCTGTTTCTGTGAGACTCAGAGGATCGTCACTCACATAGGAAGAGAAGCACACAGAGGAATGAATATTAAACAGGCGATAGCTGTGTGGGTAAGGGTGGTGCTCTGGTGTGGGTAACTGAGGAGTGTTTAAGGGGACTACAGCAGCCCCCCCTTACCTGTGGTTTTGTTTTCCACAGCTTCAGTACCCACAGTCAAACCGTGGTCCAAAAATATTAAATGAAAAGTTCCAGAAGTAAAGCATTCCTAAGTTTCTGTCAGCGCCGTGCTGAGTGACATGATGAACTCCCGCCCCCGTGGACGTGGCCTGTCCCTCTGTCCAGTGTCTGCACACTGCGCTTCCCCCAGCCGTCAGCCACTTAGTAGCCTTCTGGGTCAGCAGAGCAGCAGTTGTGGTATCGCAGTGCTTGTGTCCAAGTAACTATTTTTTTACTTAAGGATGGCCTCAAAGTGCAAGAGCAGTGATGCTGACAATTCAGATCTGCCAAAGAGGAGCCATAAAGTGCTCCTTTTAAGTGAAAAGGTGATACACTGCAATACGATATTTTGAGAGAGAGAGACCATATTCACATAACTTTTATTACAGTATATCGATGTACTTGTTCTATTTTATTATTAATTTTTGCTGTTAATCTCTTACTGTGCCTAATTTATAAGTTAAACTTTGTCATAGGTGTGTACGTATAGGAGAAAACACAGTACACATAGGGTTCAGTATACTATCCACAGTTTCAAGCATCCACTGGGACTTGGAATGTACCCCCTGCAGGTAAGGGGCACTACTGTATTTTCAAAGGGGTAGGTGGCTGTAGGCACACCACAGAGGTCATGCAGAATGCAGGGCTAGTAACAGGGAGCTATGACCACCATGAAGGCCTGAAGGAACAGAGACGGGACAGTTACGGAGCCGTGGAAGTGGCAAAGATGTTGTGACCTTTGAGGGATACTGCCAGCTCTAGACAACTCTGTAGAGGGGACAGGGGATGAACTGGTGGAATCCAACCAGAAACTGGAGGACAAGGAAGTCGGCCTCCTGGGCCACAGAGCGGGGCGCAGACTGGCGGTGAGTGGATCAAGGGCAGAAAGTGGGAAACATCCAGCACAGTGACAATAAAATATAAGACCGTGTTTCCCCAAAAATAAGACCTAGTCGGAAAATAAGCCCTAGGATAGTTTTTCAGGAGGGCATTCCCTGAACATAAGCCCTAATGCATCTTTTGGAGCAAAAATTAATACAAGACCCGGTCTTATTTTCAGGGAAACATGGTATCAATACTAGTGACCAAACAGACACTCATTCAACTCCAGACCTTGTGGTGAACACATTACTGATCTTTACTAATTTATGCTCACAACTTTATCAGTATAGTTTGTTACTATTGCTCAGATCACAGATGATGAAATGAGGTCTGAGAGAGATTGAGTTAAGTCATCGAACCAAACCTGGTATTTGGGCTCCAAAGCCGGTGCCCTTGAGATGAGCCATGCTGCCTCTTCTACACAGGGAAGCAGGGAGTCCTAGGCCTCAGGACAAAGCAACGACCCAGTACTCTTAGAGTTACCATCACCTCTAAGAGGAGAAGAAACTGTGAGCAGTTGTCTCCCCCCAGATGCTCAGGACTCGCAAAAGGAGAGACTGGTTGGTCAGTGAAAAGACTAAGTGCATGTAGGTGGACCATGTTAAAGGAAATATTTTTTCATGATTCTCATACACACAAAATGAACAAGGATCAAAGATGTTACTTAATTCATTAATTGATGAAAAAAATCACAATTATTTCAACCAGTTCAAAGAACAGTGACAAAAGCAGACACATATATAGGTTGTCAGAAATGTTGAAATGGGTTTGCTAATAGACACAGTATTGTCCTCTTCCAAAGGTAGGAGGATCAATTGCATCTCCAATGGACAAAATTTATTTGCATTATAATTGGTTTCCTTCAACTTACAGTGTTTTTGAAATAGCTCATTAAAGACAATGAAAGGGACAGAGCCTTAAAGAATTAGATAACCCCCAGGATGGGTGCATCTTGCATTCCATTGAAGGGATAGTGACTGATGATATTTTTGCCTATATCAAAGACTTTCCCAATTACGCTTGACCACTGTGATTGCAGCATCTGTGTGTTCATAGGCCTGTCAGCCACGTGGCTATCCAAATGTGCGAGCACCTCACAGCTAAAGCAAGAAGCCAGCCTAGGGGAACTTCACCCCCCACTGCTCCCAGACTGTCCTTTTCCTTTATTTCTAGGGAAAACCCCTCTCTCTTCCTTTTCTCTCAGAGACACTTCTTCTCCCTCTTGTCTTTTAACAATAGACGGTGATGGCCAATTCATTAGCAACTAAGAAATGACTTTTTCTTTTCTCTAAGGCAACAGAATCTTCAAACTTGCTGAGGAGAGTAAAACTCTTTGCATTCTATCCTTCAGGGCAGCACAGAAAAGGAAAACAAACAACAACAAAAAATTAATTTCTGTATTAAATTAAAATTTGATTAAATACAAATAACTGAATTAAAATGAATTTTTTGTTAAAGCTCTCACCCTATTTAAGTCTTGAATCAAACGTCGCCTTCTGAATGAGATCTCCCATGACCACCGTATTTCAGTTGCAACTCCACCTCTCCCACCCTCTTGTTCCCCTTTCTCAGCTTTATTTTTTTGCTATCTTCTAACTTATAGTTTACTTATTGTTGAAGGGGTCCACAATATGCCACCCCAAATATACCACTTTGGCATAAGGATTATTTTGAGCTGAAGGCAACTGAGAAACAATAGACAAAGGAAGAGTTCTCTGCCCCTACCCCATCTGCCTAAAAACAGGGCATAAATTTCCCTTTTGTAAAGGAAATTTCCATTTGTAAAGTGCCCCTTTTTCCTGTCACCAGAAGAGGAGAATGATCTTACCATCTGCTGTGGTACAAAGATAGGCTATATTAACAACTCTTATCTACCATTGGTTTCCTCCATCATTTCCTAGTCACATTCCCACATTTACTCCTCCAAAAGCCAAATCCCCCTTTTCCTTTTTCTAGTCACTTTTCCACAATTTATGGCCCTTTGTTAAAATGGTATATAACCCCAGGTCTAACCATCCCTTTGGGTTTTCCACTTCTTTTTTTGTGACACCCTGTAAAAATATAAACATCAGTAAAGTTTCTATGCCTTTTCTCCTGTTGATCTGTCTTTTGTCAGTTAAATTTGCACATACTGTTATGGTCTGGAATCGACCACCCCTCAATTGGACAGAGGACACACGCGATAATGCAAGTCACACAGTGAGGTATATTTCCAGCTAGCTGGGGTCCGAGTATCTGCCCGACACAGTGGGTTTCAACAAGGACCCCGAGCACTCAAAGCCAAGGGTTTATATAGCATTTTCAAAGCATCCAGTAATTTTCCATAGCTTCAAAGAGTATACATATCGTTGGCTTGCACCCCATCCTGGTGTTTTGACAAGATTAGGTTGTGTTTCAAGCCAGGGGCCATTCCGAAAATGGTTTCCTAGCCCTTAAGATGGCAGTTCTCATGCTAACCTACTCTTACAATACCAGTGACAGAACCCAGGGGGTAGAGGAAATGTTTTTCCTACATTGCCTGTCTCCTTTTTCTAGAATGTCACCTCCTTGAAGGTAGTGATTTTTGTCTCTTGTTTAACACTTTATCCTCAACACCTAGAACAATGCCTGACACATAGTACATGCTCAGTAAAGATTTGCTGAATGAATGAATTAAAACAGTCTCAACATTCATGTCCTTCCACATAGGATTCACTGGCCTGAGTCCAAGGCTTCACACCCCCTGTTATCTAACCTATGAGGTGCCTTTTTTCAATTTTCTCCCTTTCTCCTCTGCTTTCCTTAGTCTATAACCTTTGAAGCTGCCTGAAATCATGAGTAGGAACTGGAAGCTGAAAGTTCCAGAGCTCCTAGTACTAGTGCTAAGCAAAATGGATAGGGCCCAGGCTCTCAGAGCTAGACCCTAGCCTTCTCAAGTGGTCTCAGGGGAGATCTAAGTTTTGTGAGGCCTGAGGCTTATAAAGTGTGTGTGTGGGGGCGGGGGGGGAGATCCTTAAGAAAAAAGTAGAAAACAATGTATGAGCATTTATGTAGAATGAGAAAAGGAATTGCATGGTGTTCCTGGAGCCTTGGAGACACAAGCCCCGCCCTTCTGAGACCTCCTTGGGCAGATTCCTAGGCGTGCTCATGTGGAGATAATCACACAGAAGTGCCTGCTGCGTGCAGCCTGGCCTCTGCTCTGCTCCAGATTCAGTGGGCCAGCAGCAAGAGCGTCGCCTGGGAGCCTGTTAGAAATGCCGAGCCCAAAGCCTCTCCTTAGACCCACTGAATCAGCATCTGCCTTCTCACAAGGTCCTGGTGCATTGATTCACCTGCACCATAAAGGTGCGCTGATGCTGACTTAGAAACCTGAAAATCTCCCCAACTCCTCAGACCCCCCAGAGCCTGTGCACACAGGAGCCCCGAAGTTTCCGGGTGCATTCTCCTGTGCCCTCAGATTCCGTGGGCAGGCTTGTCACCAGTTAATGTCATTCTCAGCGACCAAGAAACTGGAGTTTTGGCTGAGGCAAAATATCTGCTTGTCCTCCATTAAAGGAGCATTGTACATTCCAGCACAACCCAAAAAGGGAGCTGCTGTCCACAAATAAAGGATGAGTCACCATGCATAGGAGTTCTGACAGTCCCTGGAATCCTAGGGGTATGGAGGTAGCAGAGAGGGAGTACAGTGACTGAGGCATCTCTACCTGACGACCTCGTTTGGCAACTGGATCCCTCTGCTAGCAGGGCAGGCTCCAATAACAGCAAATGAATGCCCCAGCATCTCGTCAACCGCAGCACCACTTGGCCAGTGACTGACCAGAGTGGGAGGCCGGTGGCCCAGCTCTCACCTCCTCCATGAGGTGACTGCTGGGCATGCTTTGCGCTGGCTCCGGACTCTGGGCAGGCTCACGTTGCCAATGCCTACCACGGCGACTTACTGGAAGGCACACCTTATACTGGCATCCCTTCCCTGTCTCTCTTCCCCGACTTCCCAGTGAGTGTTTCCTGGGGTTCCTTTCCCAGTACTACCTGTGCTTCAATCCTTGTCTCAGAGTCTGCTACTGGGGAAACTGAACCTTGGACAGGGGAAAGAAGAGGTTGCAGTGAAGATGCTTCCTCGGTTAACTATGACAGCCTCTGCTAAACCAGACAGCCTCTGCTAAACCATGTCCGGGGGACAATGACAGCACGGAAGCTATGGAAAAACTGGAACGTGGCCCTCATGCCCACCAAGCAGGCGAGCCTTTTGACTGGGATATGAATGGGTTCACTCGGGGCTGCCCGGCCTGGGAACTTGGGACCAGATAATCCTTTGCTGGGAAGCAGGGCTTTCTGTGCATCAAAAAATGATTGTAGTGAGCAGTGTTCTTGCCCTCTACTCACTAGATGCAAGTGACACTGCCCTCACCACCTGCTGCCAAAGTTGTAATAATCAAATATGTCTCCAGACACTGGCCAATGTCCCCAGGGTGGGAGGCGTCTCCCCCAGTTGAGAACCACTGGGTTAATTGAACCTTCTTTCTTTTCAGCAACGGCAAGCAAAAGTGAGGGTCACCATTTTCTCCCTGCGCTAGAACTTAAAGCCCTCTGGCTCACCTCTGCTGTTTCTACCCTCTGCCTGCCTTACCCGACTCCCATTTGTCCCCGCTCCCTTTTCCAGGATGGATTTCCAGATTGTCTGCTGATGGTTAACTGGAATCGCATGTCCTTTAAAAAGGCCACATACCAGCTCCCTCTTGGTCTCAGGGTTGCAGAGTGCCCTCAAGTGGCAAGAAACAGCCATTTCCTCTGGCTCCCCTCTCAATTCTAGGCCATTCTGGAAAGAACTGAGAGGGGGGTGTGGGGGAGGGCAGGGACTTTCCCTGTGCTTGTTTCTTCTCTGACAACATACAGTCTCTCACAATTTTGTTCTGAAAATTCAGCGGTGTCTTCTCCAGGCTGCTGTGACTTGCAGCTTGTTTGGGTGCAGCCATGAAAGGGTTACCCAGTGATTTGTGGTGTGTGTTCATGGGTGTGTGTATTGTCAGTCTTGTCAGTAAGATAGGAGCACATAGGGACTGGTCACTGAGAGGAGGGGCTGCCAGCCACGCTGGGTGGAGCTGGGGGGGGGGAGGGGCTCAGGCCAGGTGCTGGCTGAGGGTGGCCAGGTCCTGGGGCGATGGGGGGTGGGAGGGTGCTGCTGGAGAGGCCTGGGGCAGAGGTACTTGCTGCTCCACGGCCCACAGTCCCTATGCAAGTGGCCCCCAGTAGGTGCCACCAAACCCTAGGACCCCGTTCTCTTTCGATTTGGCAGCTTGAGCACATGGCAGCTGCCGGAGGCAGCAGTCCAGTCCCAGTTTTCCAGGCCTGCTTCAGTTCCCAAGCGTGCCTCTCCAGGAGGGAACCATCAAGGGACGATGGTTGGGCGTGCCCAGTCCTAAAGCCTGCAGTCTAGTCTGAAGGGAACAGCCAGTGCACACAGGGCAAGCTTCAAAGCAGAGGCCCATTCAGGCCGAAAGGAGGAAAGGCTGGGTGTGGGCGCAGAGGAGGAACGCTCTGGGCACAGTGTGGCAGGTGGGCCGGGGACCCCTGCCTCAGGGCAGCATGTGTTAAAGTCACCGCAGCTTGGAGAACTCAGAACAGGTTTTCACCACATGAAGTCCCCTCAGTGCTAACTCCATGAGGCCACTCAGCACTTCCCATCATCGCTTTCCTGTAATTGCACAAGTTCGGCTTCCTGGATAGACTGGAGTCTCAGGGGACCTCATAGCACCTGTGTTATTCATTGCATGAGCTGCACTTCATACACGGGGCCCAGCCAATATAGACGGCCTCTGTCTCTTGTTGAATGAATGTGTGTCAGTTATTAATCAAAGTTTAAAATACAGAAGGGAAAAAAGAGAGAATTCAAGGAAATAGCATAAGGAAAGACAAAACAATGCAGTCTTTTGAGAACAGTGGGGAGGCTCATTTTGGCTAGAGAAAAGGACTCACTGATGAAACAGGAAAATAAAGCTGGAAGCTTGCCAAGGGCATCGAGGGTCAGGAGAACAACTGACCCTAATTTCCTAAGTCAATAAAATGTTTTCTAGCAGTTGTCTGAATTTCTCACCTTCTTTTTCTTAACAAATATTTTGTATCACCCTAAATGAAATGTCACATTACCACTCTAAATGAAATTCATTTTTAAAATATAACCTACTTACTCATAAATTTTTTAAAAGTATAATGGCCCAACTCTAATGTAAAAGATGAATACAAAGAAATGCCGTCCTAATATCAAGTGTGTTCAATATGTAAGTGTTCAGGTGTGGACTCCCTGGGAGACATAATGAAGTAGTCAGGCGCTTGCAGCTTCCAGAAGAGTTTGGGTGTACGGAATGTCAGACAGCATTCAGCTGGATATTCAGATTTATGAAGAATCGCTGCAGACGCAACATCTGCAAATATAGACCATTGCGTGAATTTGCTTTGCTGTCTCAATTACTGTGAGAGGCCTTGCTGTTGGTGGTGTTATTTTTCAAGTAGAGAACAACTTTTGAAAAAGGTTCAAATAAAACTAAATACAACTAACTCTTGATTTACACAGTAGTTACATTTCTAGAAACCTCAATACATATTAAAACCATGGAAAAACTTTTGTGCTGGTCTGTAGGTTGACTTACATCATTGGCTCATGTATTGTTACTTATTGATACATGACATTTACCGCAAAACTTAGTGCCTGGAATTACCAATAATCATTTATTTTCTTTCATAGTTCCTGAGGGCCAGGAATTCAAAGCACAGAAGGGACCACTTGTCTCTACTGCATGATGTCTGGGACCTCAGCTGGCAGACTTGAAGGCTGAGGCCTAGAACCGTCTGAAGGCTTGACTGCGGCTGCAAGACCCACTTCCTAGGTGGCTCCCCCACATGACTGGCTGTTGGCAGCAGGCCTATGTGCTTCCCTGCACACTTCCCTGCAGGGCTGCTTGAGTGTCCTTCACAGCACGGCAGCTGACTTGGACCAGAGTGGGTGGTCCAAGAGACAGGGACAGACAAGCTGTCCTTTCCTAGCCCAGCATCAGAATTCACATAGCATCACCTCCACACATTCTATTCCTTAGTGCAAAGTCACTGACACATCTGGCCCGCATTCAAAGGGAGGGGAATTCAGCTCCACGCTTCAAAGGGAGGCATGGCAACAAATGTTCAGGTACATATTAAAACCACTCTATAGCTCACATAACTCAAAACTGATTTTTTTACCTACATGAAGCCCTTGTACGGGATGTGGGATAAAATCCACATATTTTAGATGTCTAGTACCCTGTCATCCCACCCCACTCCACCAAATGTCAATAGTACTCATCTGTCATTGAGACAACCGCACACAGTCCCTGCATTTCCCTAATTCCCTGTCCTAACAAACCTCCGTAATTTGTAACTGAGAGCAACTGAAAATCTGAGGCAAGGAAGCAACAAGATGAGAGCCAGGCATTACAAAGATTGTAACAGAAGTGCCCAAGGAAACCTCCCCAGGGCTTGTACAAATCCCACTCGGCCAGCAGCCTTCCTGTCTGATACCCTCCCCTTGCCCTCTGCCCCCATTCCCTCCAGCCTCTCCCAGGTTCATCACACGGGCTAAGCAGCCTCCTGGCTCAGGGCATTTGCCTCTACTGTTCATCTCTACAACGTTCTTCTCTTTCTCCCGACACCCACCTCCTCCACCTCATTCTCAGCATTTCTTCAAATTAATCTTCCTTTCTCCCTCCAAAGATATCATATTCTCCTGGAGGCACAGTTTGCTCAATCTGAGTATTTATTGCAGTTTTCAGTTATAGATTTGTGTGACTATTTGTTCAATTTCTGTCTCTCCTATACAAATGCAAGCTCAAGGATGGCATAGAAAGAGACAGAACAAGGAGGGAGAAAGGAAGGAAATGGAAGTTTGCATAAGTCACAGAGCTGGGCCACCTCAGATAACATGGGGAAGTTTACAATTCCTTTTGGGCTCCCTGAACAAGCAGCCCCACCTATTTATTACCTGGTGAAAGAAAAGATGGAAAGGGCCCGGTCCGCAGTGAAACATTGGTAAGGACATATATCTGACTGCCCGTGCACACATGAAGAGCCGTATTATCTCCCCGTTCTCAGTGAAAACCACAGCCGCTCATGGTGGTGGTGTGGGGCTGCTCTGTGGAGCAGGATTCTCTATCTCAGATACTGTGTGATGCTGATTTAGCAGCCAGGCCATCCCAGAGATACTCTTGAGAAGTTAGGTAGTAACTGCCAATAGGAAAGAGACTGCCTGGGTGTCTTTGTCTTTCCGTCTCTTTCTCTCACTCTCTGTTAACCTCTCACAGTATAACAGGAGCTTTAGCCTTTGTTGTTCACCCAAATAGACCCTCTAGTTTAGGCTGTGACCGGATTGACACTGTGGGTGAGCGGGGGGCTTGCTGGCAGTCGTGTCTCAATGGCTGGGTATACCGGGCACTCCTACTACTTTAGAGTAGGGCTGGTGGTCCACAGATTTCATAATCACCACCAACATCTGGAGAGCATTATCGTGTGGCAGGTATGCTGGCAGGTACTTCCTGCTGCCTTGCCCCCGACGTCACCCCATTTCAGCCTCACAGCAGCCCCACAGGTTGCTATTGTTACTGTCACCTCCTAGAGGCTTTGGGGTGACATCTAAGGTGTGGAGGGCACTGGCCAAACAAGGTGGGGTAAGATGCCATTCCTCCGCTCCCGGGAGGCCCCCAGGTAGGCACACGGAATGCAGGCACACGCTCTGTTTCTCTGCCTTACCCTGAGACACCTGTAAAAGGCTGCTTCTGCCCTCCTGCACTCGGTGGACGGCGGTCCCCTGACCTCCTAAGGATAGACCGGCACATGGTCTGACTGAGGAAGGAGGTCTAAGATAACCTCTTCCCTCTTTACAGCCCTCACCATTAAAGCACTTTTGTGTATATGACTTAATTATGTAGTAGTTGTTCTGAGCTTGTCCCTAGCTTCATGGGCCATGAGTGATGGTTGTGATGGCAGCAGGGATGACAGTTACTGCAGCTCACTAGACCCTGGCTTCTAGCGATGGAAATGCTTTTGGACTCTGCAGGTCAGTCAAGCCCCTGGCTTGTGCTGCCACACTCACCGTGTGAGCCCCTCATGCTAGTGCCCAGCTCTTTTCTGGTTGAAACACCTGCAGTGGTTCTGGTGCCTGAGCCCTGACTGGCAGACCCATTTCCAGCCCAACACATTTTGCTGGCCCTGCAACTTTCCCTTCTCTTTCTGAGGTTTCCTCTGTGTCTTCCTAACAACATACCCCAAAAGTCCCTTTTCTTTTCTTATTTTATATGCAGTTTAATTTGGACTCCCTTCCATTGCAACTAAAGACTGACACTAAATCACATTAGTTATTTAATCCTGCAACAAGCTTTTAAATCAGCATTATTAGTCCCATTTTGTAGATAAGGAAACCAAGACTCAGACAGGTTAAGTGAAGGGCTCTGCCAGCTCTTATGGTACCTTGAGTGAATTATAAAAAGGCATCTCTTCTTGGAGGATAAATTTCAAAACGGCATCCCTCAGCAGATGAATTACAAGAGGACTCTCCTTTCTCTGAGCTCAAGCGGCCCCACAGCCAGAGAGCTCAGCTGGGTGAGCAGCACGGTCTGACGTCAGCGGCCACAAGGACAGGACAAAGCTACCGAGCGCACGTGGTGGCCTTAGTGAAGCACCTCAGCCAAGGCAATGCAGGGTTGGGTTCCAGGCTCAGTTTTCTCTCTTTTTAAAGGAGTATGCTGTGCTGGGGATGAGGATCTAACTGGTCACTTAGTGCTTATGAGCTTTCATGCTGTTGCTTAAAGTTTAATGTCTATATGTACATAGTTATGGTATCTCTTCTTTTTTTTTTTTTTTAAGATTTTATTGGGAAAGGGGAACAGGACTTTATTGGGGAACTGTGTGTACTTCCAGGACTTTTTTCCAAGTCAAGTTGTTGTCCTTTCAGTCTTAGTTGTGGAGGGCGCAGCTCAGCTCCAGGTCCAGTTGCCATTGCTAGTTGCAGGGGACACAGCCCACCATCTCGTGTGGAAGTCGAACCGGCAACCTTGTGGTTGAGTGGACGTGCTCCAAACAACTGAACCATCTGGGAGGCAGCTCAGCTCAAGGTGCCGAGTTCAATCTTAGTTGCAGGGGGCGCAGCCCACCATCCCTTGGATGGAGTCGAGGAATCGAACTGGCAACCTTGTGGTTGAGAGCCCACTGGCCCATGTGGGAATCGAACCGGCAGCCTTCGGAGTTGGGAGCATGGAGCTCCAACCGCCTGAGCCACCGGGCCGGCCCTGGTATCTCTTCTTACTTCCTGCCTCGCGTTGAGCCCACACTTGGTAGCTACTCAGTGTTTACAGAAGGAGTATGTGAGTGAATGAATGAATGAGTGAATGCTCTATTTCCTTGAAAAGATTGCAGACCTGGGCAGGGACAGCTGGAGACTACGGTTTATCTCACAGTGAAACCTCTATGCCTGGTAGTATGAACTCTATGTATTAGTCACTTGATAAAGCTCTCATGCTAATGATAAGGGTGATTAGTTAACGATCAGCGCTAAGCAAACTTGTGCTGTTGTGTCACGGAGTTGTGTCACGGAGTTGACTTCAGACGGTTCCGTGGAGGATGTGGACCTGGACTGAGCCTTGAAAAATATGGTTTCTAGAGAAAAATGAGAAGGGCGCCCCGAGTTGAAGGAATGGCTTGGATGAGACTGAAAAAGGTGGGCCGGCCGGGGGCTCAGGTGGTTAGAGCTCCATGCTCCTAACTCCGAAGGCTGCCGGTTCTATTCCCACATGGGCCAGTGGGCTCTCAACCACAAGGTTGCCGGTTCAACTCCTCGAGTCCTGCGAGGGATGGTGGACTGCGCCGCCTGCAACTAAGATTGAACACGGGCACCTTGAGCTGAGCTGCGCCCTCCACAACTAAGACTGAAAGGACAACAATTTACCTTGGAAAAAATCCTGGAAGTACACACTGTTCCCCAATAAAGTCCTGTTCCCCTTGCCCAACAAAATCTTTTAAAAAAAAAAAAAAAAGAAAGAAAGAAAAGAAAGAAAAAGAAAAAGAGGGATGGGTGTGAGGCTGTAGAAGTAACAGTGAACCTGGTCCAAGCTGAAGAGAGGATGTGTGTCAGGGGAGTGGTTGGAAATGAGACTGGCTGAAATTCATCCCCATTCTACATCCAGCTCCAGTCTATGCAATTAACCCAGACCTCTGTTTACAGAGAGGGATTTGCAGCAAAGGCCACAAAACCAATACATCACAGTTCCCCAGAGACTCCAACCACAACTGATGACATGGATAACCATCAGGGTTCTTCAACTCTAAGAACTTGGAAAAACCAATATCCGTAAAAGACATCTGTGATTAAAACAGTCAACCACTATCCATCTAATGTTTCAGGCTCTGTGGGAGAACGCTGGGGTGGGCGGGGGAGGGCCTGCATGACATGTATGCTCGTATGACACTTTACAAAGTGACTGTCCTCCTTTAGCCCTACATTATACCTCGGAAACCATAGCAGCTTTGTCCTTTGTCATACAAATTTGTCATAGATAGACATGATAAGAATAGATAAGTCGGTTAGGACCCTAACTGTCAAAATAAAAAGCATCTGAGGGCCAGATTAAGTCCTGAAGTAAGCAAATTGCCAGTGAAACCAAGGAACTTGTCTTCCCTGTGAGTAACTTCTGTGGTTCGGTGCCCAAAATTTCATGCCTAAACGTCACCCATTATTGTCTTTAGTTTGCCTGTTTGTGAAATGGGGAGACCAACCCTGGCTGTAAATGAGGTAAACAGTATAAGGTTCCTAAGATAGTTGTTGGCATAGTGATAATTCTTGTGACTGGAAGTGACTTGTTTTCACCTTCCCTTTATTGGCATGTCAGTTGGGCCATCTCCTGCCTAAGAACCTGTACATCATAGGTCAGATTAGGAGCAAGTTCCAGAAATAGGAGTCAGGCGTTGTGTACTACGCTTCTGGAATGTTCTGTGTTTTCTATGTTCTGTGGCACTCTCACCAGCTTCACCCACTTAGCCTCACCTCCACTCCTCGGCCTTCCCATGCTCCACTCTGTATCTCAGGGAGGCTGACACTCAGAGCTTGTGTTTCCAGGCTCCCATTTAAGCTGATTTCTATCTAAACTCGGATATTTGGAAGTACCAGTGGGATATGGGAGGGCAGAGGGAAGAGAGAAGCCAGGGTATTTCACCTTACTCTCCGCCCAGGTGACGTTCATCTCTCCTCACTCCCTCTGTGGCTCCGGGTCCTGCCAGCAGACCTGCCATGGTTCCAGTTCGTGCTCAGTGACCCCAGGCCTGGGTCCCACTGGCATCTCCTCTCCAGCCTAGAGCAGTGGTGGCCCCCCGGATTTGTTTATCTCTGGGGTGGCCTCACCAAGCCCTGACTGCCTTCTTGGTCTCTTCCACTTCCTGGAGATCAAGTCCTCGTACTAAATTGCCTCTGTTTTAGACAGCTGAGTGGAACCCTGACTGATGTGGCCCAATGGGAAGGTTTACAGCAGTGTCTTCAGTAGGACCTTGGGATTGCAGGTGTAACCAATGTGAAGTTGCACCTCAATTCTCAGGTGAAGAAATGTCATATTTCTTTAGGTTTTTCGAATCAGCTAAAACTGGATCCACTCCTGCCTGCCTGCCTGCCTGCTTGCTGGAGGCATCACTGGGACCCATGCCCATTCTGGGTCAGAATCTCACCCTGACCTTAGGAAACAGGCCGGACGTGGTCCCTGAGCCACAGGGCTCCCTGTTGTCACCATCGCTCCTGCTCCACGACCCTGCTGTCAAGTTCAGATTCTCCATCACTGAGCAGAGACTGTTTTTTCTGAGGGAGTCACAGACATTGCGCCCCCAACAGTCTTCTCTCCCACAACAGCATTGGCTCCAGGGCCCTGAACAGGACATTCAAGAGCACTGTGTTTTGTGTCCAGCCTTCCAGGGTGTTGCATAAGACCCTCCCACCTTCAGTGTAAGCTACTGCCCTCCGTCTTACAGTCTCCTGGAGTCTGCTCAGGCCGAGTCTTCCACCTGACACGCTTTCCAAGCCCATCTCCCTTAAGGCCTAACACAGGCCTCCAGCTGGAGGGCTGCAGGCTGGACAGCACCCACAGATAGCTTCTGCTTGGTGTTCAGTATTTTTAAAAAGGTTTTAATTGGGAATATTTGTAAATCAGTAAGTTTTACATAAGTCTGAACTTCTGTCTTCTCTTGTAAAATCAGAAAAATCCAGCTCCAGTGATCACATCTACTCTGACGCCCAGAATCACAAAGCTGGGGAAAGGGTGTCCCTCCAGAATGGATTCTCTTTCCTGGCTCATTTCTTTCATGGAGCATGACCTGCCTGCCCCCAGGCACCAGGCGTGCCAGCTCCCGGCTAGCCCTTCAGAACAAAGGCCTGTGCCATTCTTCCCTGGCACAGTGCCCCAGGACCCAAGGCTTGGATGGTGCTGGAAGAGAAAGAACAAGCACCTCTCATCGTGTGTGCATGCGCGCACAGGTGTGTATGTGTGTGTGTGTGTGTGTGCAGGTATGTGTGTGTGCAGGGGTGTGTGTGTAGCTTTATGTGTGTCATGCAGGGTGTCATGCGGGGGTCTCTGGTCCCGCTCCCCACATAAGAACGCAGGACATGGTGAGGCCAAAAAGGAACACCCATGGAGCCCCAGATAGGGGAGTCATACCACTATATTCTCACTGGCGGCTGGCTTGGAGACACAGGAAGCAGGAGCCACACTATCCGCAACCTGCCGTCCGCTTCTCTGTCAACCAACCAACCTCTCTTGCTGTGGGGACAGAGACCCACAGAGCAGTTTCCAGGCTCTCAGCCTCACGTGGGGGAGTGCTGGCTCAGGTGGTAGATGTTCATGAGCTGCGGCTGGTCAGCCGTCGGCTGTGGCTGGTTAGCCAATTGGTCACTGATATAACTGTGGTAGCTGTGCTGGGTGGGGAGTCGATCAGTTGGCAGGCAGAGAAGTGGACAGCAGGTTGCAGGTCATGTGGCTCCAGCCTCCAGTGAGACTATAGTGTGTGACTCCCCTACCTATGGCTCCGTGGGTGTTCCTTTTTGGCCTCACCATGTCCTGCGTTCTTATGTGGGGAGCGGGACTAGAGACCCTGCAGGCCGCCTCACGTGACAAGTGGCTCAGCAAGCAGGGTCTCCCACATTACACTTGCCAACTGCAATCCGCCGTGCTAACTGCAATCTGCTCTTGCTAGCTCAGCCACCATCTTCTTGCTAGCCCGCATTTCTACTAGCGTAGCCACAGCAGTTATATTAGTGGCCAATGGCTCACTGGTTACAGCTGACGGCCAACTAGCCACAGCTGATGGCCATCCAATCACAGTTGATGGTCATTTACTACCTGAGCCAGAAGCTTTCCATGTGAGGGTGAGAGCCTGGAAACTGCACTCCTGGCTCTGTCCCCAGTGTGTGTGCAGGTATGCGTGTGTGTGCACGGGTGTATGTGTGTTATTATTTTATTACTACAATTACACTTAAAAAACATCAAGACATAACTCGTCAAACTGCTTATCCTATTATGAAAGTAACAGAAAATCCAATTTGTACTAGTCTAGGAAGAAAATGGGAATTTCTAAGAATATAAGGGTGTCCCTGAGAACTCAGAGGTGAAGTTACACAGGAGGGTCAGGAAGAGACCAGATGTGGCCTTAGAAAGTCTAGATTACCTTTTCATCTCTCCCTTCTGCTCCTATGCTTCATTCTTTCCCTCTCTCCTAAGACCCTCTTCTCCTCCCATGGAAGACCCCGCCCCCACTACCTGGATGCAGTAAGGACCCAGACTCCCCACGGCCGGGACTCTGTCACCTGGCCCACCTCCAAATTCCAGCCTGTTTCAAACCATCGCCTGCAGGCGTGGAAGGGGCCACATGTTGTCACATGTTACATAGTGGTACTGCATGAAGGGGTGTGTCTGTTAGGGGAGATGGTTGTGAATGCAGCAGACACTGGAAGGTGTCCACTGAGGGTGACACTGAAGCAAGGAGAGAATAAAGACATAGTCCCACCCTCCACCCCACTTCGCCCCTCACAGCACATATGCCGATGGTGAGGAACCCTTGTATTTGGAACCTCTATCATCTGAGAATCTGGCACAGAAAATGGCACCATGAGTCAGCCATGAAAAATTCACTAAATGCCTGCCTCTGTGTGAGGGAAGAGATGCCAAACGTCACTGACGCTCATCAGTAATTCAGACTCAGGCTGGACTCTTGGGCTCAGAGCTTTCAGTTTAAAACAGGTGAACTTGGATGTACAGTCAGCCATGGTTGTCTGCAGGTGATGTATGCTGACACTGGCTTCTCTCTGGCAAATTCTCCTTTCAAAGTTACTGCCAGTTAACACACTCCACGCAGCCTAACTACCCCTAGGAGGACGTTTGGGTCTCCAGATTTGCAGTTAGCACCTTTCTCTTTCTAATTACAGCATTATGGATATCTGTACACCCTCTGTTTACTTTGCCTGCTGAGATGCCTGCTGAAAGCAAGCACCACCTGCCTGGTTCCAGGGAAGGTTAGAGATGAGACCTTTCGTCAAACAGAATAAGCTACCTCCTCCCAGAGAGGAGTGTCTGGGGGGAGCAGGACCAGCACCAGAGGGGAACACTGCCTCTTGGCTCCACTGATCCAGTCTTTACCAAGGAGCTTTCTTTTGTTCCTAGAATAAAAATAGTAGCTCGCATTACTGAGCTCTTACTTTGTGCCTGTCACTTTGTTTGGGGGCCAGCCTCCAAGATGGTCCCCAGTGGTCCCTGCTGCCTGCTCCTCATGCCCTTCACGTAAGGAACCAGAGCTGACGCATGTGACCAATTCAATAGTACAAAGGGACAGTATATGACTTCTGTCCCTTTGGATAAAAGGCAACACAGTGTCCGCCTTGGTCTCTTGCTCTGGAGGAAGCCAGTGCCGCGTGATGAGGACACTCAGCAGTCTTCTAGAAAGGCCCATGTGCAGAGGAACTGTGAGCCGTTGTGGGGACAGAGCCCCAGAGAGCAGTTTCCAGGCTCTCGGCCTCATGTAGAAACGTGCTGGCTCAGGTAGTAAATGGCCATCAGCTGTGATTGGATGGCCATCAGCTGTGGCTAGTTGGCCGTCAGCTGTAACCAGTGAGCCATTGGCCACTAATATAACTGCCGTGGCTACGCTAGCAGGTAGAATGGGGGCTAGCAAGGAGATGGTGGCTGGGCTGGCAAGCACGGATTGCAGTTAGCACGGAGGAGAGCGGGTTGCAGATTGCAGAGAAGTGGACAGCAGGTTGCGAACAGTGTGGCTCCTGCTTCCTGTTCCTCCAGCCCAGCCGCCAGCGAGAATATATTTGTTTGACCTCCCTACCTATGGCTCCGTGGGTGTTCCTTTTTGGCCTCACTATGTCCTGCGTTCTTATGTGGGGAGCAGGACCAGAGACCCCTCCTGCCGCCCTGCACGACAGCCGTCTTGGAAATGGACACCCCAGCCCTGGTCAAGCTTTCCAAAGATTCTATCTCCCAGGCTTCAAGTCTTCCTGCACGGGCTCCAGACACAGTGGAGTGGAGGTAGCTGTCCCAGCTGTGCTCTCTCTCAATTGTCCACACAAACTGTGAGATACAATAAGTGATTATTGTCACTTTAAGTCATTAAGTTTGGGGTGGTGTGTTATATAGTAACAGACAACTAACATGCTCTATTTATAGCATTATTTCATTTCATCGTCACGATAGCGTAGCAGATAGATGCTGTTGTCAAACATTTCACACGTGAGGGAACTGAGGTTTGGAAAGTTTCCTTACTGGCCTAGTCCACATGACTAAGCACCAGCTCAGCTGGTGTCGCGTCCGTATCCTTCGGTACTCACGCGTCCAGTCCTCACCACAACCTCCGACAAATACCTGCAAGTCTTCATCTGAACATGTTCTCTCCGCCCCCACGCGGGGCAGGCCAGCATTGCTGGGAGTTGGTGCTGTGAGACGCAGCCTTCTGCTAATGCAGGATATGGCTTAGAGCAGGGTGTTTAAACTTTTGTCATTGTTTTTTACCAAGGGCCATATGCGGTAAAATACACAAACAGCTGGGCAACTGACTCGAGGTGAAGTACGTATTCACTCACCTGGTTTATTTAAGTAAACTAAATATATTTTTGGAATTTGCTGCGGGCCAATTAACAATGGATTGCGGACCGCAGTTGGCCCGCGGGCCGCAGTTTGGACACCCCTGGCTTAGAGAATTAAACAGCCCGGCTCCCTTGCTTTTCAGGCAGGAACACTGAGTTGAGTTTTGTGTGGTCTCCCCAATTCCCCAATAGGATAGAACCTCAGTTGCCCATACTGGGAATCTGATCAACGAAACACCCTTCATCAACAACCCCTCTTTCCTGGGTTCACTCCTCACTCCCCAATAGTACTCTTGGGATCACCCCCCAAATTAATTACTTGCATTCAAATCCTTGCCTCAGGGTCAGCTTCTGGAGGGACCCACCCTAAGACAGCTAGGAAGGAACAGTGCTACCTCCCAGGCTAGTGCTCTGAACCAACACCGCTGAGCTTCACGCAAGTCAAACTCTTTAGCATGAAATTTTAATTTTCAAAAGCAAATAGATCTAATAAGACTTTGGAATTAGCCGATGTTTTATCTTTCCATTTATGTAAATCACTGAGAATTCACTAAATATCTATGAGGTAAGGGGATATTATTCAATGTTGGTTTGTGTTTTCTCCCCTAGTGCCAGACAGTCAGGCGTGTACTTGAAATCTGTCTTCATGTTTTCAGGGCCAAAGGGATGGAGTTGGCCCCGAGAGCAGAACTGGCTCCTCTGAGCTTCAGCCAGGGATCCCTCCTGTTTTAGAGGCTGTGAGCTGGAGCAGCACTCAGCCCTGGAGAGCAGCAAGGAGCAGTTGCCACATCAGAAGCTGGAACAGAACTGCCCAGGCTCATTTTCTCCTCCTCATTTGCTCTTTTGAAAGCACCAGTGCCTTTGGCAGCCTCAGCAGGGTTGACCAGGAAGCCAACGGCTCTGCAAACTCCCACGGAGCTCTGGAGAAAGCCTCACGCTGTCATCGTCCTCTCCCCAGAGCCCTTGGCGCGTGCTTCCTGTCCTCCCGTACAGCGTGTCCCCCAGGAAGTGCAGGCCTCGCGTCCCTAATTCAGGAGCGTCCTCACTTCCGCATTCGCCACCTCCTGCCTGCCTGGCCCTCTCCTTGCCAGTGAGGCTCAGAGGAATGAGGCCTTCCAGTGTGACGCCTGTCCCCTGACACCACTTCCAGAGCCTACCCAGCAATGCCTTTCCCTTTTTTCTTAAAAATAGAAAGAAGTAAGTAGACGGCAAAGTAACAGTGGAAGAAATATCCATCTAATGTACGCTTCCTCTAAATTAGCATTTCCAGGACCCTGTGCTCAGCCCATAGTGCCTGGAGGGCTGGGAAGGCGTGTTTTACAGACAAATAAGTTTGGGAATACTGCACACAAAACCTCTTCTTGAAGATTAACAATGCACATTAGCATATTAAAGGCTCACGTGTGTCCTGCAGTAGAGAATTTTAACCCCGTATTTTCCAAAAATATATGACTGCACATCACTCCCACTTTTTAAAACAGAGCACCTATTAACATCTGGTAGAGTACTCATGTTCCATGAAACAGCTTGGAAATCATTATCCTAAATCTTATAATTACTGCCTACAAGAGGATTTTTCTGATATCCATTCATGCTGGGCATCTCATGTTTGTGAGCTAATAAAACAGACAAGGCCGTTGTTCTCTGAGTACCTGCCAACCTTTCCAGATTGTTGAGAAGATTAAACAAACGTACGAGTGTTGGGTAAAGTATAAAGCATCGCAGATGTCTGGTATTATTACTGCTTATATATTCTCAGTTGTCGTTTTATTTGTAGGAGTGCTAATAAGGAAACTTCTAACAACTGTGGCAGGTTGAGTAGCAGAAAGCAGACACCGAGATGCAGGGCAGGCTAGATGTGTATTAGGGGGTGCTCTTGGTATCAACCCTTGAGCAAAAGAAGGAAACAGAAGCAGAGCAAAAAAAGGGCAGAAGTTGGACCATGATGCCTCCATGGTAGTGTAAGCCAATCCCAGGGGGCACGCTGGAGCTGGGCTAGCCATTCAGAGTTGGCCTCAGCTGGGCTGGAAGGGGGCAGCCTTCACATTCCCACTTTGATCAGTCACTGGATACGCTACCTCCACAAGGTGACATGGCATTCGGTGAAGGGGCTCTATTCATTAGAGGTAACCCTTGCATTGGCTAGCAGCAGCTGGTGGAGTAAATTCTTCATTCCTAAAGGGCGACATGGGTGGCACATTATCATGTCCACTCAATAACGTTCCATGAGGTCCAAAGAGATTAGTGTTTCATGGCTTGACCCCTTTCAGAATATCAATTGGCCATCCCATCACTGACCCTTTATTGATTTGGGGAGTTGATTAATGTCTTGCCTTTGGAACTGCCTTTTCAATATTGAACAGGCAAATTTGCAGAGCCTCCGAACCAAAGCCCACCCTTGATGTGTGGTTGTTAGGGCATGTCAGATTGCCCGTCAATAGAGCCATTCCCCCTCTCAACTAGCTAAGGGCCTCCTGGTGTTTCTCTTCCCTCCAGATGGATTTCTGTACCTTTCTTCTTTGTAGGTAGTTGTACTGGGTACTCTCCAACATTTTCCCACTCTCTTCTGTGCCCCAGGAGGGGCTGAGCTCCACAGACTGTGTCAGTGGGCTCCCTTGCTGTCTAGCCTCTATATGGGTTCAGCCAATGGGCGACACCGGTAGGACAATGTGGAGTGGGGGAGCAGAGAGGCTGAGGTACTTCCTCTTCCCAGTGCCCCCATCTGTAGCCAAGGGCAGTTTATCCAAGGCTGTAAATCTTACCAAGGCTGTAAATCTTGGAGCTGCAGCTCTTGTTGGTTCTAGTTGCTCCCCTTCCTGCTTCCCCTTCAGGCCTGGGCCTAGGTAAAGGGAGATAGCGTTCTTCTGCGTTAGCCGGGATGCCCATTACTCTTCCTTCCTGGTTTCTCTTAAACTTTCTTTTGTAAACTGAACCTTCATGAAAGTTTCCCTAATAACCTCTTTTGAGCTCTTCTCTGCCAGAATGCTGGCTCTGTAAATAATCCCACTAGTTTTTCTTGTACATCTCTACCTGTTATCTAGAGGTCAAGTGGCTTCGCCCAGCCTTTCACAAGACTCCTGCAAAGCCAGGAACCACAGAGGGTCTATATGGCCCAGTTCTTGCAGCTCTCCACTGATGTCCCTAAAACTTAGCACTCCAGACTTCTCTCTACTTTCTCTGTTTTATCTTTCATCTTCTAGCCAGTGTTTGTTTCTGCACCAGTTTAGTAGTCAAGTGCCCGTTAATTATCATGACAAGCTGCCTGCTTCACATGGATCTCCAACTTGTCCCTCCCATCATGCTATTCTCAACAAGTGTTTCTGGAAAGAATTAATAAATGTCTCTGAGCCTGTTTCCTCATTTGCAAAAAGAGGGTAATAATCCTTATAAAGAAAGTTTCCAAAGTAGGTGTCATTATCACTACAATTGTGCAAGGGTGGAAATCAAGAATCAGAGAGGATGAGGGGTTTTTTGAAGGTCACACAGCTAGGAAAGCACAAGACCAGAACAGTTTGGGGCTCCGATCTTTCACCATAGCCCACTACACTTCCTGAGTAATGCAAAAAAACAATGCACACAATGCACACAGTAGGAAATTGAGATTTCCAAGGCCAGAAAGATACGTAGATTTTTTTTTTTTCAGTTTGATTATTGTCTGAGAAACTACAGCAGCAGTCTGCCCGAGGGATCTGGACAGAAACCTTCCCCTTCTCTTTCTCATTATAATCCTAGAAGTGCATTGGCACGTGGACACTTTGCCTGCCCATGCAATGCTCCTCCCTGCAGCTTTGGTTAAAAGGGTGAGTCATTGTGCTGTCAAGAAGTGACAGGACATTTGTAGATTGTAATTCGAACTACACCACTTACAAAAGGGGATGTTTCTAAACTTCTCAGAGCTTCAGTTTCCTCTCTGTAAAATGGGGAAAAAACATTTATTTCACAAGGTGATAGTAACAGTCAACTGGGGGAAAAACCACCTTGTACAGTGCCTGGTACAGACTAGCTGCTCAGTAAATATGAGTCCCACCCACCCACCTCCAGGGGTCCCCACCACTGCCCGGGAGGCAGCAGAGTATCACTGTCCTAGGTGGGGGCAGCGGGGAAGCACCGGTGCTGCTGATTGACAACCTGGCTTTACATGTTGCATTACAAAGCAGCCGAAGTGGCCGGAAGTTCTGTCAGGCCCAGTGTTTGCTGGGGCTCCTTCTGTCAGGTCAGGAGGCTGAGAAGCCTTTCTGAATTCCCAGTGTGGCGCAGCAGGCCTGTCGGACCTGACAGCCACCATGACGCGAATTACCTGAGAGGGCCACTGAGAGAGAAACCATTGGCAGCAACTCACTGTGGAGGAGTCAGAAACGGAAATGATCTGGAGGAGAAAGCTGAGCGCTTGGGAGGATTTCACGCGACGGACGCCCAGCATTTCTTAGTCCACAGGGCGCTGCCAGCCTCTGCGAGTGGAGGCAGAGGACTTGAGAAACAGTTTGGTTATAAGTGACGATAACCTGCTCACATTGGCTTCTTAGGTGGGATTTCCGGAAACGATAAACCACCAGAGCCATGATGTGGTGGGAAGCAGGCACTTCTCAGAAACAAAAGTTTTCTCATTACAGTAACTCAACTTCCAACTCTCTCATCTCTGTTTCTTGGTTGAAAGAAAAAGAGAAAAATACTGGCAGACCTTGTTTTATTGCACTTCTCTTTATTGCAGTTCACAGATGTCACATTTTTCACAAACTGAGGACAAGGCCCTCCACCAGCAAAAAGGTTACAACTCCCTTTAGTGTGAGACTCACTTGACAGTGGTGGCCCAACCCGCTGGCTCTCCAGGGGCTGCAAGGGCGTCACGCCCCTGAAGGCTGAAGGAAGCCAGTTCTCACAGATGGGTGTGAATGAACTGGCGGGAGTCCAAGACTTGTGGAGAACTATTAGCAAGTTTGTCAGCCTTTTCCATTCATACCTTGCTCCTTTCGGCTTAAAGCATGTGAAGTCATCACTATTAGCAAGGAATTTTCTAGAACATCTTTAAGTTTCCTGGCTGTGCCAAACTCAATCCTGCCTTAGGGCATTTGAACCATCTGTCCCCTCGGCCTGCAAAGCCCCCTCTAGCCCTTGACGCTGTTCTCTGCTGGATTTCTATCTTTGTCTTCAGATCTCAAATGTCAAGTCCTCTGTGAACTCCTCACAGACTCTCAGACTAGCTCATGCTCGTTAGTGTCACGCTCTGGTAACAGTCTATGATTTTCCTTTGCTAAGTTTATTGCAAACGAAATGGCCCATTCATTTGGGTAGTTATTTAATGTCTGCCCCTTTAACTAGACCATAGACTCTGAGAAGACAAGGATTACGTCTTTCTTATTCACCACTGTATCCCCACTTTATGTCAGACTGCCCAGAATCGGTGAGTGCTTGCGTGTCGTTCTGTTGAGTCCTCAAAACAATTTATATCTTTATTATCTTCATCTTTCCAATAAGGACTCGGGTTCAGAGAGTGCACGTGCCATGCCTGAATCTACACAGCTGGGCAGCTGCAGCGCCCGGCACGGCACCTCTCAGACATCAGAGCCTGTGCTCTTGGAGAGACCAGTGACACCTCATTTCAAGGTCTGAGTCTCCACGAATGCTCAGCTTGTCCACACACATGTGGCATTGGGCTTTGCATTCAAGGCCCTTTGGAGTGGAGACGAGCCCAAAGCTCATCTGTAGATTGGTTTCAGGCACCCCAAAACCCAGGCATCTGGGGAGCATGTTAATAGCCCAAAGACCCAGCCTCGCTCACAAGGCTTTGGCTCAGTAACGTTGGGTGGGGCACCACTCTCTGTCATTTCAGCAAGCACCCCAGGTGATTCTGATACCCAGCTGGGCTGTGTGTGGTGCCATCTGGTTTCCTGTTTGGACTCTGCTGACCTGAAGGGGTTGATGAAGGAGGTGCTGAAGCTTGCAGTGGAGAAAGCTAAACAACCTTTTCGTTCCAAAGGAAATGTGCCCTGCTTCAGGAAGACAGCAGGAAGGTGTCTGAAGTGTCCTCTGAATTGCCAGGAGGACAAGTTCTTTCCTGATCGCTGGGGCTGCCTCGAGAGTGCCAGACCTAGAAATAGGTGGGCCACACAAGAAGGCTGATGGGCTCCTGAATAGGCTTATAAATGAGTCAGATGGCACAGCGAGGTCTCTGGCTTCAGAAATATTGACCAGCTGTGATTAAACCATCCACTCTGTATTACAGTATCTAGCTGGGAATCTCATTTCTTAGGGTCTTATCCTTGAGGCTATGCCTGTTCTGTAAAACAACTTTCCTCAGGAAGTACGATGTTCTGGCCAAGTGATATCTAACCAGGCAGGTAAGAGAGAACCATCAGTTCCATTTAACACATTGTTAATTGAGCACTTACTACGTGCCAGACATTAAAGTAGGTGTTGGCATATTGTAGGGAATAAGATATTTTAACTGGTCAGAAAATTTGATAAAAATAGGGTCACCTCTCTAAATCTACCTGAAATGAAGTCAGAGAGGGTGTGGTAGAGAAAGAACTGGAACATTTAGCATAAGCCTTTATTTGAAGATGCCAGGTATATTAGTTTCCCAGGAGTGGAAATAAGTGAGGACCACTCAACTGAGAGCAAGCAGAGCTGGCTATACGAGAGAGTCAGCCTCTATCACTTTCAGTTGACAGAACTCGAAGATGGGCAGATGAGAAAGAAAGCTTTCTAGTAGAAAAGGGAAAGCTTCAGGTGTGCCCTGACTGGAGGCTGGTGGCATGGGAAAACTGTAGCTGGGCAAACTAGAAGCAGAGCATCCTATGTGATCGGTTAGGGGTGCATATTTGGCTTTTCTGGTTGGTCCTAAGTTCGATATAAGGACAAAAAGTCCTGGCTATTTGGGGCTGACTGCCTGTAATGTCCGAGTGGGTTGCTATCCCAGCGGTAAGGTGTCTGCGACTCTGGGAGCTAGAAGATGTGTGGAGTCGAAGGCAGAGCAGACATGCTTTATTCACTGGGTTTTTGGACACAGCCAGTCTCATCTCTGGATACAACCAGCAACCCCCCGCTCCGGGCCCAGTCAGCACAGCCCCACTTCTCAGCAGCCTTCCCCTAACATGGCCGGACCCCTTTATACAGTACAGAGACAACAGAGACGCACAGCCAAGGTGCTGACATAAGCGTGTATACAAACAGCACCATGTCCAGGCTGGACTTCGCCCGCACAGCGTTCCATCTCCTGTGCCCGCAGGTCGCTGAGGCAGGGCCACCAGATTCCCGGGGCGGGAGCCTGACCGACTTTATTGTCCCTACACTGCCACAGCTGTTATTGTTTGGCTTCCTGGACTGGTTGCTACAGATAATAGTCCAACTTTCGGACTAGTTACTGTAGGTGGTGGGTTGGCTTCCTGGGCTGGTTGCTGCAGGTTGTACATCAGAGTCCTATTTTTGTATATAGTCTGGCCATTGTGCATTGTATATTCAGTTTCTCATAGAGCTGCCATCACAAAGTACCACAAACTGGATGGCTTAAGAGAACAGTAATTTGTTCTCTCACCAATCTGGAGATTAGGAGTCCAAATCAAAGTGTCCACAGGGCTGTGCTCTCTCAACTAGCCTCTGCTTGTTAGCAGCAACCCTTGGTGATCCTTGGCTGCCAGCTGCATAGCTCCGGTGTCTGCTTGCATAGTCACGAGACCACCTTCCCTCTGTGCATGTGTCTTCACCTGGTGTTCTCCTCTGCATGGGTATCCATCTCTAGTCTCCTCCTCTTCTAGAGACACCAGTCAGATTGGATTAGGGGCCCACCCAAAGCAAGATGACCTCATTTTCACTTGATTGTATCTCCAGTGACCCGTCTGCCAAATAAGGTCACATTTACAGGTACCAGGGGTTAGAATTTCAACATATACTCAGTCCATTACATAGGGGATATAGGAAATAATACAGGGTTATAAAGGTTGTGATGGGATAGCTGGGGAAGACCTTGAGAGCACACAGGAAAAGGGCCTGACCTGGGCTTAGAGGGACTGGAAAGACTTCCTGGAGAAGATGACATCAAAGTGAAGGCCTCAAACAGTAGACATCAGCTAGGTAAGATGAGTTCCAAGGAGGGGAACTGCACACACTGGCCAGGAGATGGGAGACATGGCATCTTTGTGAAATTGCAAACAGTTCAGTCTGGCTGGAGCATAAAGAATGAGAGAATAATGGTAAGAGAGGAGCTTGATGACAGAGAGATGGGACCCTACAAGTTGAGAACAGCAGGCACTAGGGAAAGGAGAGAGATACACCAAAGAATCTTTATTTGTAGGAATTCTTCTCTTTAGCTCAAGTATCTGAGTCATCATTTCTCGGTACAGGGCATACTGCTAAGTCTGCATATCTAAAAAGAAGAACCTCGTGGTAAGCTTCCAGAGCTGATATAAAATTAGAAGATTATTTGTTCAATTAGTTAGTGGTGTTGACCATCAACAAAACGTCAGCCAGGTATTTCTCCAGCAAAATGGGTTTGTTCAGGAACAACGAGGAACTGTGATTGGCTACATGTGGCCAGACGAGCCACTGACACCAAGGAGGGGAAGCTCTCTTCTCGAGGGAAAAGGAAGGTGGGAAGGGTTGTTACAGAGCTTCCCATGGGATACCCAGGAGACCATTGTGGGGCCCGAGCGCTCCCCCTTCTGGCCTCCCTACTTCACTTTAAATGAGGTTTCTGTTCACTAACTTTTCACAATGAGTATCTGTTACACACTGGCCATGTAGATGTAAGCAAAAATGCACATTATACATTCCCTCTAGGCTGTTATACTCAGCATGGGAGAGAGGCATTGATCAACCCATCAAATAAATGTTTAATTACAAATGCAGGTGAGACTACATATCAGTAAGATTAGATATGCAGGATTTTTCCCTTTTAAACGCTCGCAGTGGTTGGAACACATTAGCAGTTACTTTTCTCTCCCTAAATGGAATCCAGAGATGCCTGGTTTGATCTCACTGCAGTCACCAGGGACTCAGCACCCTTCTGTGCTGCGGTCCACAACCCTTAGCATGGCATCTCCTCCTCCAAGATAGCGTCAGGAGCTCCAGCCACCAGGTTCACTTTCCAGGAAGGATAAAGAACAGAATTGCGTATCCCTTTAAAGAGCTTTCCTGGAAGTACTAACCAACCAAATTCCATCTCTAGATCCTCCATCAGAATCCAGCCCCATGGCCACACCTAGCTACAGGAAAGCCTGGGAAATACAGACTTTTAGTTGGGCTCATTATCACCCAAAATAAACTGATGGTTCTGGAACCCTGAAAAGGGGGCAGAATGGATATTTGGTGGGCATCCGGCTGCCTCTGCCACACGGGCGATGAAGCAAAGGGACACCATTCTATTAGAAAGTGACGCCGAGGCTGAGAGATGCAGGACAGGGAGGGGTGAACCCAGTAAAAGGGAGAGGGAACAATGGCAGCCCATAAACCAAACAAAGGCTACTGTATCCGGACCACAGATGAGAGGCCACTGCTGAGGGACAGAGAAGGAAAGTAGACAGAGGTCCAGCAACACAGGACCTCGCTGAGATTTGCAGCTTTATCCTAAGAGTAGTTGAAGCTGCTAAAGGGCTTTCAGCAGGGAATGGGGAGGCCCGATCCTCTACATGTGTCTTGAACACCTATGACACGCATGGCACCAGGTGCCGGTGACACAGAGATCTGGAATCACCGTGCTGTGGAGCCTGGCTTACAGCAGGGCAGCTACAATCTAGATTAGAGCTCACAGACCTATGTGTCCCGCTGTGCACAGGACAGTGTGGGTATCAGGAAAGGCTTAATGGCAGAAACAACTCTTGAGGGTTGAGTGCAGTTTCAGCAAAATGAAGGGGAGGCCAAGGGCATTCCAGGCAGAGTTGGGACAGAGGCTGGAAGGCCAGCACTGGGTTTCTCCTGGAGGCAAGCCGGGAGGTGAGACTTAAGGTCAGACAGGGTTTAGAGTACTAAAGGCCTCGGTGTCAGGCTGAAGAGCTGAATGTTGGACATTCAGGAAGGATGTTCAGTCAGAGAACAACAGGATGTAAGCGGGGGTTCGGACCATTAGTTCCGGCAGCGACCGCAGGAGTGCAGGAGGCCAATCGGCAAAGTTCAGTGAAAGAGGGGGCTCCTGCTTTATACACTTGAACTTCTGCCTGTGGGGATCCTGACTAGTTTTATCATTGTTGGCAGACCCCTACTCTGTTCCTCCTCCTCCCTGTGAAATACAGAAGTTCACGTCAGTAATTCCTTATCTGAAATTCTGAAATCTAGAAAGTTCTGAAAATTGAACTTTTTTTTTTTTGTAACTCAATTGACAGACTTGAACCTGGAGTTAACTCACTGAGCTGCAAAACCCTGACCTCTTCTGGCATGAGGAGATTAATGGTCTGTTTAGCCTACTTTGTGTGAATATGTATACGTTTTGTTGTGCAGAAATACTAATAGTTTGATGAAAGGAGTTAAATAATAGGTGGCACGTATGTAGTATCATTTGTCTAATATCCCCAAAATTGTAAATTGCATCATATGTTTGGTCCAGGGGTTTTAGATAAGGGATTGTAGTCGCTGCATATAAATAAGAAGGTCTGCACACTACAGAAGACTTTGCTCTAAGTAGGGGGCTACATTTGAAGATTGTCTTAGCAAATAAAAGGAATGGATGCAGCAGACAGTAAACTTAGGGAATCTGTATTTCAATGGGTCATAAAAATTATAAAATAAATAGGCTCAAAGCGAGTTTTTCTACCTTTGTGGATGATAAACGATAGGGGTTAGTTTGGAGGGCTTGGAGCTGCCCAGGACCCATCCGTTAATAACATGACGTTCACGTCACAGAGAACAACTAACATCTACTCCCACAAGACCAGGGGCATTATTGTTATTATTAACAATCATTTACATGTATAGAATGCTTTAGAGTGTATCGAGTGCTTTTGCAAATACTTTCTTCTTTAATTCTTATAACAACCGTATTGGCATTCTCAATCTATAGCCAAGGACTCCAACCTCAGAGGAGGTAGGTGATTAGTTCAAGGTCGTTCTGCAACATTTACACACAGGGCCCAGTCTAGGTCCTCCTGATTCTGAGATCTGGGGTTTTATTTTCAATAAGCAATAACATTCTCGGCTGAAGGGTGACAAACTTTTCTTTTTTTAAGTATCTTTTGCTGCCAAGGAGTTTGTTGATGGAGTTGCCAGCCTTCACAAGGACCTTGGTAATCCATCAGCATGACCACCCGGGTGCAAGGTGGAAGCGTGGCAGATGGGCGCACTACCATCCAGTGCAAAGGCTAGCCTCTCCCTTCTCCATTTGGTCATCAAAACAACGCAGATTAGGTGCTTCCTGGGTGCCACATGCTGTCGCATGCTGGGGCTACTCCACGAAGGCTCAGTGGCTGTCCTCGGGGAAACTAGAAAAGCCTCAGCGCTGCCCCAATTGTACACGAAGAGTGATGAGTGACAGGACAGCGCTATAGACCCACAGCCCAAAGAGGGTTTGGAAAAGCAAATTGATAATCAGGCAGCCCACACAGCCTAGACTTTAGAAGGGAGTACGGTTTGCAGGAAAGTGGATGGTGGTTAAGAGTTCACGCTTCAGAATCATTGAGGCCTGTGTCCAACCCCCATCACCTGGCTGACACCAGGGAAGTGTCATAGCTGATCTAAGCTTCAGTTTCTCTATCTGTTCAAAAAGACAAAAAAAAAGGAAATAATAAGAGCAGTTACTGTAGAAGGTTGGTGTGAGGAACTGATAGTAATAATAGCTATTATTCGTTGAAGGTTTCTATATGCTAGGCATGTTTTAAACCTAGTTTATGTCTTAACTCACTGTGTCTTCGCCATGGTGCAATGAGCTAACACCAGGAGAGCTCATGCCTGGCGTGTCCTGAGTGCTCAGAACACAGTTATAATGGCTCCTACTGCTGTTACTCAGGTGGTTTGTAAGAACCAACCCTGGACTAGCGTCTGATATTCTGGTCTAATCTTCACCACTGACTCTCTGTGATTTTAAAGAAGTCATTTTACTTCCTCAGGGACTCAGTTTCCTCTGAAAAGAGAAGCTTGGATTAGATGAGAGGTTAGAAACCTAGGGATCTTTATAAAAACACAAATCCCTGGGCACCATTCCCTAAGGATTCTGATTCATTAGGTCTAGAGCCAGGCCTGGGAATCTGTGTTGTTTTTAACTTAATCATGAAAATGTTCCAACACACTCACAAGCAAGGAAGACAATGCCCTCCCTGTCCCAAGCACACATCACCCAGTTTCAACAACCTTAATGTTTTGCCGTATTTGTTTCCTGTATCCCATGCACACTATTCTCCACTCACCCTTCCAGGCAGGCTCCGCTGCTCTGGCCTCCAGAAGGGTAAGCTCAGCAACTGCATTCAGCAGGTCCCTGTGCTTCTGGCTCCCAGCAGTTTCCAAGGAGGACTAGAAAGTCAGAGGAGAGTGACGCTGGTCCCTGCACTTTCCCGTCTCCCCCTTCCGGCAGGTTGGGAGTCGCTGTGCTGATCCACTCCAGCCACAGCTCCCGGCAGCTGGCCTTTCCCACACTACAGCTCTGTCTGAGGCCCTTAGCCTCTCCTTCCCCTTGCATTCTTCTGGGTGGGAGTTTCCCCACTGCTGCCTGCTCCGCCCCTTAGTGGTTTCCCTAGACTGTGGACGCCTCTTTATAAACAGTAAACACTCCCAATTACCTTCTCTGCATGTGTCTCTAGTTCCTGTGGGGACCCTGCCTGATATACACCAACCCCTCTTTTTACGTATGCATGGATACCCTAAAGGAAATCACTACGCATCTCAAATACCACTATCACTCAGCAAAACAGTAATTCCTTAATATCTCCCACTGGCAGGCATTTGTAGATTTTAAATGCCCCTTAGGTATCTCTAATTGGTTAGGTTTGGGAGTCACTGGAATAGCCCATCCTTGAGGGTCTTTCCAACTCAAATAATCTGCCTCTAGAATATGCAAATAATACTCCAGTTCATAGGTTTCACTCAGTCTCCGTCTTGTGGCAGGAGAGCTCGCCTGGACTGAGGCTTGGTTAATTTGTACCTGGTGAGGTGACGTTGGCCTGGACACTGCCCCAGAGTGTTAGGAAGTGGTCTGTGCGCCAATGGGCGGGATGATCAGAGGCTGCTGCACCAAACACTCTCCCCACGTAGGGACCTTCCCTCCTCAGGAGACGGCATGGCTGCCCACAGGACCAAAGCCACCAGTCATTATTCCAGCATGCCCTCCACTAATTCTCTCCCCAAAATCTCCTGTAATACTTACCCTAGGATGTCATTTCCCTTTCTTGATGCTTACCTTAGATCAAACTTGTTTAGTCTTTGAACATTTGATTAACTTTTTCAGGTTTAAGATCAAAAACGTCCATTAACCTCACTCCTTGAGCCTCTTCCAGAAAGAGGCAAGTTGTGCAATGCTGCCAGTTACAAAGACAGCAGGTTGGCAGGATGGGACGTCCAGGCCCGGATCTGCACCTGGGTGCTGCCTGCCTGTCTCTCAGAAGAAGCCACACCCCGGGCCTGATTTGGGGGAATTTGCTGTCTCTTACTGCGTCTCAAGAAACTGTTTCATCCTCATCCTACTAACTTGCAATCCTGAATGAAGAGTTTGGCCAGGAAAGCTCTAGTCAAGTTGGCTGGACATCAAAGCAGTTTGTTTTTGAAAGACTCGCCAGGGCCATCCAACTGGTGGGTTGGTTCCAGGCAATGTTTTCCACATTAGCTTCTACAGGGAAGTGTTTTCTGCTGAGGCAGGTGACTTATATTATTCTAGTTTTCAAAACACACCCTTCAGTGACTCGGCTGATGGAAACTAACTGACCCTCAGAGCCTTCGCCAGTCACCTGGCCACCCTAGCATGCAGTTACTGTCACCGAGTGACCTGGTGCGCAGTCGCAGAGCTTTGCATGTAGGTCTTGAGCAAGCCAATCAGGCAGGACTGAAGTTGCAGAGAGCATTTTGGTGGAAGGAGAAAGGTCACCTGTCCTCTAGAAGCCAGCATGGCTGTTACCTCCACCCCCTTATTTTTTTTTTCTTTTTCTTTTTCTTGTTTTTGTTTGTTTGTTTGTTTGTTTCAGGTGTACGAAACAATATAATAGTTAGACATTTACACCCCTCACAAAGTGGTAACCCCCTCCCCCAATCTACTTCCCCTTTGACAAATACCATATTATCTCACTTATATGTGGAATCTAATGAATAGAATAAATGAGCAAACTAATCAGAAACAATCTCAGAGACATAGAGAAAAAAAACTGACGATTGTTAGATGGGAGGAGGTTGGGGATGAGGGAGAAGGTGAGGGGATTAGAAGCACAATTGGTAGGTAACCACAAGATTGCCACCGGGACACGAAAGACAGTTTGGGGAATATAATCAATAATGTTGTAAAGATTTTGTAGGGTATCCGATGGACACTTGTCTCATTAGGGAGACCACCTCAGGGAAGATGTAGATGCCTGATCACTGCACTGTACACCTGAAGCTGAAGCTGAGTAACATTGTATGTCAACTATAATTTCATATGTATATAGTCACTTCAAAAAAATATATGCACCCCTATGTTTATTGCAGCACTATTCACAATAGCCAAGACATGGAAACAACCGAAATGCCCATTAGCAGACGCTGGATAAAGAAACTGTGGTACATTTACACAATGGAGTATTACTTGGCCATGAAGAAGAATGAAATCTTACCATTGCAACGATATGAATGGACCTAGAGAACATTATGCTGAGTGAAATAACCTCCTTACTTCTTGATCTGGCAGCTTTGCAAGCCCCCATTTCTTCTCCCTGGGCCACCACAGGTCACTCGATCTGCACAGGAGCAGACAAGGGGGCCGCATGGCTGTGCACCATGAGCTGCAACATTGCAGGCAGTTGAGGTAGATCTCATAGTTCAAACCTGTGCACTCAGGAGCCTTTCCCTTTAGGGTGGTGAGCAGAAGGAAGTGGAAGCCAGGTTGCCTCAGGAGACCCCCTCCTGGAGAGACAGGAATTGAGCCAGCTGCTTGCTCTAGGCTGAGGTCAGGGGAGCTCATAGAGCGTGGCTTCCAGATGTCACACAGGCCTGGTAGAGCCCAAGGAATCTGTTTCTAAGAAGCCCCTAGCCCCTGTGACCAGCGTTGCAGGAAGGCAGCTCCAGTACTCCATCTTGTCCTGCCATTTGCTTAGAGTCTGCCGTGTGTGACTAAGGCCTTTGAATTGGCTGGGCAAGTCCAAATGATTTACGGGGCAAGTTGATGGTAGACACTTAGATTGTGCCACTGGGGCCTCAGACATCTGGATCAGTTAGGAGAAGTGACTGCTTACAGTAAGGTAACAGAAGGCTTCCATTAAAATGCAAACATCAGCTGAGTGATCAGGGATGCAGCCCCAGGACACAGTGGGGAGCGGGGAGCAGGCCCCACTTGGGGGTTCGCAGTGTTGGCTTAGCTGAGTCCGAGTCTTGTCTCAGCCACTTCACCAGCTGTGTGACCTTCAGGTGAGTCATTGAGCCTGGGTTGTTCATCTGTAAAATGGGGCTAATAATGACAACCCCATAGGAATGCTGTAAGGATTTTTTTAATACTGCATGTAAAACACTCAGCTCTGTATGTGTCCCAGGCACTGCCCTGGGTAAGTGGTACCTGTTCTTATCGTTGCTGGGTTTCGGAGGAGGAGGTCAAGACGTCAGAGGCTCGGTTAATAAATACATTAATCAGCCCTCCATCACCATGGCCCCTTCCCACCTGTCAGTCCATCCTGCCCGGCTGCCTGACGCTGCTGCAGGGTTACCCCTCATCCTGCTCCGGAACAGCTCGAAGGCGTTCTCTAGGCGTTCCCTACTGCCTGCAAATCAAATTCTTTTTTTTTTTTAATTTATTAGTTTCAGGTGTACAAGACAAGGTAATACTTAGACGTTCATCATTTATATCCCTCACACTGTGGATCCCCCTCCCCCATCCCCCATCCACTATCCCTCCGACCTCGCACCGAGCCATCACATTATATATATAAAATTATAGTTGGCATTCATTAATGTTTAGCTTCTGGTGTACAATGCCATGATCAGGCATCCACAGTATCCCTGAGGTGGTCTCCCAAATAGGACACATGTCCATCGGATACCCAACAAAATCTTTACAGCATTATTGAATACGTTCCCCAAATTAATTTTCAAAAACCCTGAGGCCATCTTGTGGTTACCAGCTGCTTCCAAATCCCTTCACCTTTCCCCTTATCCCCAACGCCCCCCACCTCCCGTCCATCTAACAACTCTCGGTTTTTTCTTTGTGTCCCCAAAACTGTTTCTGATTAGTTCATTCACTTATTCTTTTCTTTAGATTCCGCATATAAGTGAGATCATATGGTACTTGTCTTTCTCTATATGACTTATTTCACTTAACATAATGTTCTCTATGTCCGTCCATGTTGTTGCAAATGATAAGATTTCTTTCTTCTTTATGGCTGCGTAATACTCCATTGTATAAATGTACCACAGCTTCTTAATCCAGTCATCGACCGATGGGCATTTCGGTTGTTTCCATATCTTGGCTATTGTGTAAAGTGCTGCAATAAACATAGGAGTGCATACAGATTTTTGAATTGGAGTTTTGGATTTCTCCGCGTAGATGCCTAGGAGTGGAATTACTGGATCATAAGGTAGTTCCATTTTCAGATTCCTGAGATATCTCCATACTGTTTTCCATAGTGGCTGCACTAATCTGCAATCCCACCAACAGTGCACTAGCGTTCCCTTTTCTCCACATCCGCGCCAGCATTTGTTGTTTGTTGATTTATTGATGATAGCCATTTTGACTGGAGTGAGGTGGTATCTCATAGTGGTTTTTATTTGCATTTCTCTGATGGTTAGTGAGGTTGAGCATTTCTTCATATGTCTTCTTGCCTTCTGTATGTCCTTTTTAGAAAAATGTCTGCTCAAGTCCTCTGCCCATTTTTTAATTGGATTGTTTGTTTTTTTGGAGTTGAGTAAGTTTTTTATAGATTTGTGACATTAATCCCTTATCAGATATATTATTGGCAAATATCTTTTCCCATTCAGTAGGATCGCTTTTTGTTTTATTGATGGTTTCCTTTGCTGTGAAAAAACTTTTTAGTTTGATGTAACCCCACATGTTTATTTTTTCTCTTACTTCCCTCGCGCGAGGGGATATATCAATGAAAATCTTACTCCGGGTAATGTCCATGAAGTTTCTTCCTATATTTTCTTCTAGATATTTTATGGTTTCAGATCTTACATTTAAGTCTTTAAGCCATTTTGAATTTATTTTTGTATATGGTGTGAGGAGGTGGTCCAGCTTCATTTTCTTGCATGTGTCTGTCCAGGTTTCCCAGCACCATTTATTAAACAGACTGTCTTTACCCCATCGTACATTCTTGCTTCCATTGTCGTAGATTAGATGGGCATATAGGCATGGATTTACGTCTGGACTCTCTATTCTGTTCCATTGATCTATGTGTCTGTTTTTATGCCAGTACCATGCTGTTTTGATTACTGTAGCCTTGTAGTATAGTTTGAAGTCAGGTATCGTTATACCTCCCACTTTGTTCTTATTTCTCAAGATTGCTGAGGCTATCCGGGGTCTTTTATGGTCCCATATAAATTTTAGGATTATATGTTCTATTTCTGTGAAAAACGTCGTTGGTAGTTTGATAGGAATTGCGTTGAATATGTATATTGCCTTAGGCAGTATGGACATTTTAACTATATTAATTCTTCCTATCCACGAACATGGAATGTGTTTCCATCTATTTATGTCTTCTTTCATTTCTTTCTTCAGTGTCGTATAATTTTCTGAGTACAGATCTTTTACATCTTTGGTTAGATTTATTCCCAGATATTTTGTAGTCTTTGGAGCAATTGTAAATGGAATTGTATTTTTTTTTATTTCTCCTTCTGATATTTTATCATTGGTATATACAAATGCAATTTCCGAATATTAATTTTATATCCTGCTACTTTACTAAATTCATCTATCAGTTCTAATAGTTTCTTGGTGCAGTCTTTAGGGTTCTCTATATATAGTATCATATCATCTGCATATAATGATAATTTTACTTCCTCCTTACCAATTTGGATGCCTTTTATTTCTTTCTCTTGTCTGATTGCTGTGGCTAGAACTTCCAGCACTATGTTGAATAGAAGTGGAGAAATTGGGCAACCTTGTCTTGTTCCTGATCTTAGGGGGAATGGTTTTAGCTTTTCCCCATTGAGTATGATGTTAGCTGTGGGTTTGTCATATATGGCCTTTATTATGTTAAGATATGATCCCTCTATTCCCACTTTCTTAAGGGTTTTTATCATAAAAGGTTGCTGTATTTTATCAAATGCTTTTTCTGCATCTATTGATATGATCATGTGATTTTTATTTTTCATTTTGTTAATGTGGTGTATCACATTAATTGATTTGCGGATGTTGAACCACCCTTGCATACCAGGGATGAATCCCACTTGATCATGGTATATGATCTTTTTAATGTATTGCTGAATTCTGTTCGCTAATATTTTGTTGAGAATTTTTGCATCTATGTTCATTAGAGATATAGGCCTGTAGTTTTCTTTTTTGGTGGTGTCTTTGTCTGCTTTTGGGATCAGGGTGACAGTGGCTTCCTAAAAAGTGTTTGGGAGTCTTCCTCCCTTCTGGATTTTTTGGAAGAACTTGAGGAGAATAGGTGATAATTCTTTTCTGAACGTTTTGAAAAATTCACCTGTAAAGCCATCTGGTCCAGGACTTTTGTTTGTTGGGAGATTATTGATTACTGATTCAATTTCCCTGGTGGTAATCAGACTGTTCAGGCTTTCTGTTTCTTCTTGAGTTAGCCTTGGAAGGTTGTGCGCCTCTAGAAAATTGTCCATTTCTTCCAGATTGTCATATTTGTTGGCATATAGTTGCTCATAGTAATTTCTTAAATTTTTTTGTATTTCTGTGGTGTCTGTTGTCACTTCTCCTCTTTCATTTCTGATTTTATTAATTTGGGTCCTCTCTCTCCTTTTTTTAATGAGTCGGGCTAAAGGTTTGTCAATTTTGTTTATCTTGTCTAAGAACCAACTCTTGGATTCATTGATCTTTTGTATTGTTTTTCTGGTTTCTATTTCACTTATTTCTGCTCTGATCCTTATTATCTCCTTCCTTGTGCTCCATTTGGGCTCATTTTGCTGTTCTTTTTCCAGATCCCTTAAGTGTGAAGATAAACTGTCAATTAGTGATGTTTCTTGTTTCTTTAGGTAGGCCTGCAGTGCTATGGACTTCCCTCTTAGGACTGCTTTCGCGGCATCCCATAGATTTTGGGTCATCGTGTTCTCATTCTCATTTGTCTCGAGATATCTTTTGATTTCTTCTTTGATCTCCTGCTTGACCCATTCATTATTTAGTAACATGCTATTCAGCCTCTATGAATTGGTGTGTCTTCCTGGTTATTTTTTTCCTGTAGTTCATTTCTAATTTCATAGCACTGTGGTCAGAGAAGACAATTGGTATGATTTCAATTTTCTTAAATTTATCAAGGCTTGTTTTGTGGCCTAACATATGGTCTATCTTGGAAAATGTTCCATGTGCACTTGAGAAGAGCGTGTATTCTGCAGCATTGGGGTGAAATGCTCTGAAAATATCGATTAAATCCAACTGGTCCAAAGTATCATTTAAGGCTGTTGTTTCCATATTGATTTTCTGTCTGGAGGACCTGTCCCTTGTTGTCAGAGGTGTGTTGAAGTCCCCTACTATGATAGTGTTGCTGTTGATCTCTGCCTTTATGTCGGTCAGTACCTGTTTTATATATTTAGGCGCTCCTATGTTAGGTGCATAGATGTTTACTAGGGTTATGTCCTCTTGTCGGATTGATCCCTTTATTATTATATAGTGCCCATCTTTGTCTTTTAATATGTTCTTCATTTTAAAGTCTATTTTGTCAGATATAAGTATTGCAACTCCAGCTTTTTTTTTGCTTCCATTTGCATGAAATATGTTACTCCAACCCTTCACTTTCAGCCTGTGTGTGTCTTTTGATCTGAGGTGAGTCTCTTGTATACAACACATACAAGGGAATTGCTTCCTTATCCACTCAGCCACCTTATGTCTCTTGATTGGAGCATTTAATCCGTTTACATTTAAAGTGATTATTGATAGGTACATAGTTATTGCCATTTTTAAATTTGTAGTAAATTGTTTTCATCTTTCTTCTTTTTACAGAAGTCCTTTTAGTATTTCTTGTGATGCTGGCTTGGTTGTAATAAATTCTTTCAGTTTGTTCTTCTCTGGGAAGCTCTTTATCTCTCCATCAACTTTAAATGATAGTCTTGCTGGATAAAGCAATCTAGGTTGTAGGCCTTTGTGTTCCGTCACTTTGAGTATCTCCTGCCATTCCCTCGTGGCCTTCAACATTTCTGTAGAAAAGTCATTTGATAGTCTTATGGGAGTTCCCTTGTATGTAACCTTCTGCCTTTCTCTTGCTGCTTTTAAGATTCTCTCTTTAAGCTTTGCCATTTTAACTATAATGTGTCTTGTTGTGGGCCTGTTTGGGTTTATCCTGGTTGGAACTCTCTGCGCTTCCTGGGCTTCTATGTTGGTTTCCTTCATCAGGTTAAGGAAGTTTTCGGACATTGTTACCTCAAATATGTTCTCAATCCCTTGCTTCCTCTCTTCACCTTCTAGTATTCCTATGACGCAAATATTGTTGCACTTGATGTTATCCCAGAGGACTCTTAAACCATCTTCATTGTTTTTTATTCTTTTTTCTTTCTGTTGTTCTGTTTGAGTGATCTCTGCTAACTTGTCTTCTAAGTCACTGATTCGATTCTCTGCTTTATCTAACCTTCTGGTCATTCTTTCAAGTGAGTTCTTAATTTCGGTAATTGTGTTCTTTAGTTCTAGCTGGTTGTTCGTTAAGATTTCTACATCCTTTTTTAGTTCTAACTGGTTGTTCTTTATGATTTGTATACCCTTCTTTATGTCTTCTCTAAGCTCCTTAAACATTGTTATCACCAGTGTTCTGAACTCTGTCTCTGACATGTTGGTTACCTCTGCTTCATTTGGTTCCAGTTGTGGAGGTTTCTTCTGTTCTTTTATTTGGGACATGTTTCTTTGTGTCCCCTTTCTGACTGACTCTCTGTGTTTGCTTTGATGTATTAGGAAGATCCCCTAGAGCTCTTAGTTCTTGCTGGGTTATCTTATGTAGTATGTGTCCTTTATATTTGACTTGGACTACTTCGTTCTTCTCCTCTGCATGTGCTCCAAAGGTGGCTCGTGTGTTTAGTATGTTGTCCTGTTCAAGAAGAACTTTAATTGTTTTTTGCTTGTGAGTAGGTGGGTTTAACTCCTAGGCCGTCTAGTTGTGAGACTTGGCTCTGCCCACCGCAGGGTGTTCTGCTGGGTGAGGGTTGGCCACTTCAATGAGGTTTTGCCTCTCTGGGCTCTTGTGCCTTCAGAGAATTCCCTCTGGGTGTGTGACTTGTAGGTCAAACTTAGTAGTACTCTGGTTTGGTCTAGAGTTGGCTTCTGGATATGTTGAATCTTGTGCCTCTTAAGCTGGGCCCTATTAGGGCAGTTTCAGCACAAATCAAGTTACCAAGTACAACAACAAAAACAACAACAAAGAAAACAAATCAAGTACATTCACATGTAAAATACAACCGACAATCCCCACTCAACATAGGCAAAGATATCAAAGAAATAAAGACAGAACAAAACAATTCACAACAAGCAGAAAAAAAAAAAAAAAAAAAAAAAAACCACCAAGCAAAGCAAAACAGGAAGCAGCACCAGTCTTGGCTTAAGCCCACCAAGTAATCTCCAGGTTGTCCTCCGCTGTGCCAAAGGGTTCCCTGCCTATTGCGCAGGCAGCGCTGGTCACCTGGTGCCCAGAGTGAATTTGGGAGTGTAGATTTAAATGCAAGGGGCTGAGGGGTCTGGATGACAGTTTTCAGAGAGACCGTGCAGCTTCTGTCCTTTCCTGCACAAATGCACGCTGAGAGTAGCTCCACCAGCCCTGTGCCCAGTACTCCTGAGTCTTAGGGCCTTCCTTCCGTGGGTGTGTGGGAGGGGGCGGGCGGGAGATCTCTAAGCTGCTGAAAGCTGGGAGCTGCATCTGCCGCTTACTGCTGAACTCAGGGAGTGCTTCCGCGGTTGCCCTTGCCCCGCCCCAGGCCAGCCAGAAAGGGTGAGGGCTGGGGATGGAGGGGTCTTCTCTCTCCCAGGCCAGCCATGTCACACTCCTCCCGCAGGCCCAAAAAGGTGGTGGCTGGGGGTGTGGAGTCTCCTCTCTCCTCTTCCAGCGAAAATCCCCTCCGCCCAGCCTCTTCCAAAAGTGAGAGCTGGTTGCCAATCTTCCCAGCGCCTGAGCACAGACGCCCCTCTGTAATCTGACACTACTCCTCAGTTCAGGGGTCAGTTTAAGTCTCTGGAAGGGCGGGGGGAGGATTCGAAAAGTGGGGTGAGGGGCCCAGGTGTGGCATCTGAGTTCTTTGTCTGCCCTAGGGCCCATGAGCTGCCCCTCCCCGGCGGGAGCGATCAGCTGTGGGACGCAGGGAAAGAGCCCACCTCCTGGACCCTGCGCTCTCTGCTGCACCCTGGGCTCCCGTGGGACTCTAGAGCCCCGGGTGCTGCCTGCCGCTGCTGCTGTGGGCACGCTGCAGGGCTGCGGCTCTACCGTGGGGAGTGGGTTGAGCGCGGCGCGTTTCCTCTTGCCCTCCTCACTCCTCCCCCGCTCGCCCAACTAGCGCACCCCAAAGCAAACCTTCCACGAGTCTGCGGTCCGTTCTGGGCGCCGTGCAGCGGTCGCTGCTGGCCTTGGCTCTCGCTGTCCTGCCTCCTCCCCTGCTCGCAATCAGCGCGCACCTTCAGGTAATTCCTCCAAGAGTCTCCCCGCTGTTCTGCGTGTTGAACAAAGGACTCCTCCATGTGCTATATGTCCCGATTGCCAGAAAATCTTAGGGAGGATTCAAAAAGAGTGCCCCACTGCTGCCATTCCCATGACGTCACTCCCAAATTCTTACAAAGCCCCACATCTTTCCCATACTCGCCTCCTACCTCACCACTCAGAATTGCTGAATATTTTTTTAAAAATTGTTTTCAATTACAGTTGACATAAAATTTTATATTCGTTTCAAGTATACAACTTAGTGATTAGACATCTATATAATGAAGTGATCACCCCGATAAATGTCGTACCCATCTCACACCACACGTAGTTATCACAATATTACTGACTATACTTCCTATGTTGTATTTTACATCCTCGTGACTATTTCTGTAACTAGCAATTTGTACTCGTAGTCTGTGAACTTGAATATTCCAGTGTAGTTTCCAACCCGTTTCACTCTCTCCCACCTTTCTTCTCCTACCCTCTGCCGGCAGTTCTCGCCCTGTCCCCTTCCTCTTCAGGGTCACTTGACTCCTACTCATCCCTTAAAACAGAGGTCACCTCCTCTAGGAAGCCTGCCTTGTCCTTGGCCTCCCCTCTACCTAGGCTGGAGGGCCTCCAGTACAGCCTGGAACCCCCCTCAGAGCGCTCACTTTGAAACTGCTCTGTACCATGAGCTTTAAGGCAGGGGTCTCACTTTTCTGCCCTGTAGGATCAGCTGGAATCTCTTTGAAGTCCCAGGCCCTGGCCTCACTGCAGACCAGTTAGGTCACTCTCTGGGGGGGGGGGGGTGGGACTCAGGAATCAGGGTTCTTACAGCTCTGCAGGTGATTCCAACGTGCAGTAGTCACCCAATGCTCCAGATGGGAGCACCGTGAGAGCAGGAAAGGGTTGTGCACAACCAGCTACTTAATGATGGTTGGCACAGTGGCTGCTACAGGCAGTCTCCAGCAGACATCTGATACAGGTAGGTGGTGGGTTATTGGACTCAGGAACTCCAGCCACATCTCTAGGGGACCAGGCTGAGCAGAAGTGTCAGGCAGGGTGACCCTTAGACTGTGAGGAGGCCACAGGAAGGCTGGAAATCGGAATGGGAGGCAAAGAACCGTAATGTTGGGCAAAGAATAAACTCAGGCCACCACCAGAGGCCTGCCTGGTCCTGCTCCGGGGAGCAGTCAGCTTGGCTGTAACCACACCTAGTGCATGCAGACATCCTGGACCTCACCAGCTGTAAGTCCTTATGAAAGAAGGTGGCATGTTTGCCTGGTGGCTGTACAGGCTTTCAGACGCCTCTTCTACTCTTCTAGAGAGAGCTGTGGGATCTTCTAGTCCTGGCAGAAGAGAACTCTAGACCACCCCCGGGGCAGGGGGGGATGGTAAGTGAGTTCTATCCTGGCTTTTTTCTGTAAGCTTAGACCAAAAGAATACGCTTTCGCCCTCTTCTCCTTCTCTGCAGAGGACAAGCATATCCTTGTGACGTGCAATCTTAAGTTTCGCTTGTCCCAGAGGACTGGTTAAAAAGCAAATCAAAAACATTCTTCAGGAGCAGAGAACAAGCCTCTAGGGCCAAAGGGCTGGAACCACCTACACTGGGGAGCACGGGGAATTGGGATTTTCTGAGTCAGGGGAAACTGGGAATTCAGTTTCAGTGAGTTATGGGGTCTATGCCCAGTTCCTACCAGAGCCAGGAAGGACACCTGCTGGATGCAGTGGGGGAGGGGAGGCAGATGCTCTTCATAAATTACCATTTGAACCTTTTGAACCTTTGAACCTTTTGAATCATGTTAGCTTTTCAGTTGGTTGTTGTTAAGATAATGAAGAGAAATGACCCTGGAGGGAGAGGTGGGGTGGGAAATCTTTAATTTTTTCTGGGTGTATCTATTAGATATTCCACTGGAGAGATGGAATGATTACAATTACTAACCCTTGCTTTATGCTTATGGTTTAGATAATTCACATATTAAATTATTTCATCCTCACTACAACCCTATGAGGTTGCTGCTTATCACTCCTTTCCAAATCTAAGGAAAGTGAAGCACAGAAAGCCCAAGTAATTTTTTAGGTTATAATTAATAAAAGGCAAGTTGCATTTGGTTGTATAATCCTGGAGCTTTTTTCTTTTATTTTGTGGGGTGGTAGTAGAGACAGGGGACCTTTGGGGAGGAGGGCGCTGTTATTTAGAGCCACTGGTCCAAATAAGATTCCCTGGGGAAAGGATATAGACTCGGGAAAGGAGAGGGTCTTGACCAAGCCTCCCCAATTTAGAGAGGAGAATGCAGAAGGATAGGGGCCAGGGATGGGAAACAGAATGGGCAGCCAGTGCAGGAGCAGGAAATCCTAGGCAGTGCGGTGTGTGGGAACAAAGAGATGGAAGGTTTCCATAAGGGGGAGTAGCCAAATTTGTCTGAAGCTTCTGGACTACCAGGTAAGGAATGACTGAGTGGCGGGGTGGGGGCCTTGTGTCCTTGACAAGAACAGCTTCTTTGGAGGAGAGGAGACAAAGTCCAAGTCGGGGGAATAATAAGGGGTGAGAAAGTAGTGTCAGGAAGGCGACTACCTTTCAGTGAGTATCCAGTGACTGAGCTATAGGGGGCCCACGTAGCCTGGCATTCTCTACAATCCTCCCCACAAAGCAACTTAGTGTTTTTTGCTGTAGATGCTATAGAGCATTTTCTTTGGCTCACAAAGAGGGTCGTGTCCCCTTCAGTCAATAACCATGAGACAACTTGAAAAAACTACCGAAGAGGTGAAAGCAAGAAGCAAAATATTAAAAAATAATAATAAGATAACAAGAATGAGATTGACAAATAGCGAAGATCAACAAAGCCAAACTGTCTGGAAAAGTATCTCCTGGTGAACCTCAGTCCTCAAGGAATCTATCAGCAGCTCTTGAAAAATCGTATCTCCCGTAAAATTATCCTTGAGCTTTCACAGTGTCACAATGCAGGTGCTGATGGCTGGGCACAGCATAGATGGTCCATTAATACTTATTGATGGGCTTATTGATTGGTGTGTCTGGTATAATTGGCTCCAAAGATCTTCAATAAATGCAGCACAGAGAGGTGATGGAGCCAGTGTATCCTGACCAGGGAATGGAGGGCTGGGCTTGGTCCTGAGGGCCACTGGCTCATACTAACGCACCCTGAACTCCTAAGGACACTGAGTTTCCTGGCCTGTAAAATGAGAAGCTAGCTGATCAGTGTTTCACAAAGTGATTTCCAGGAAACTTACTTCTTCAGAATGGGAGTGAGACTTTTTTTTTCACTGTAAATGTTAAGTGGTCATGTTTGGGCAACACTGATTTCAAACAACTTAAACAACACTTCTTAGCACCTTTGGTGCGCTGGGCATTGTGTACCTCTAAGAAGCAGGATACAGGACACATTTATTTATTCATTTGACCTATATTATTGAACATGGAACTTATGGTAGGCACTATTCCAGGTGCTGGGGACATAGAGTGAACAAAAGACCGAAGTCCCTCTGTCAAAGTGTTCCCAATCTAGTGAGGGAACAAATAGAAAAGCAATCAATCAACAAAGATAATTAGGTAATATGACAGACAGTGCCAAATCCTATGCAACAACAAAATACAAAACACAAAAACTAACACGGTATAGGAGACGGAAGGCGGTGCTACTTTACACACAGAAGAGACAAGACTTTTCTCTCTGATAAGAGGACATCGAGCAGAGACCTGAAAGGAGTCAAGGAGAGGGACAGAGCTGGCATGGGACAGCAGGGGTGGGGACGGGGGCCAGGTTGAGTCCTGGAGTAGACAAGCCTTCCCCCTTCAGATTTACACAAATCTACACAGCCCCTGAGTTTGGATAACCAGAGTTCAGATGACAATGGCTAACTGTTATAGAGGTATAGCCTATTTTCCAAACTCATGTCATCAGGCAGGTAACTTTACTGTTATTATTTTTTTAAGGACATAATTCTTGGGATTATAGTGTCCCATAGGAATAGGTCATTTCTAAGTACAATATTAATGCTATGATGTAGGATGACATGGTATGATGTTCTCAACTGGCTAAGGGGGAAAAAATGAAAAGTATGAATTACAAAACCCTTTTGGAGAAATGTTGTTTTACAGCCTTTTTTTTCTTTAAAGCCCGGATTGTAATTTATTTAGGAATGAGGTCTCTACATCTTAATCTAAAGAAGATGAGCGTCAGCCCCACAATTAACTATTTGTAACGTTGAGCAATTAGTTGCTCTTTCTGTGCCTTAGCTTCCCCTCTGCAAAATAGGAATTAGAGTAGTTCTTACCACAATGGCCAGTGTGAAGATTCATTGATATAAGTAAAGCCAGCACATACATAGGAAGTGCTCAGTAAATGTGCACTTGCTATGATAACTAACGTGTAATAACTGAGGGGGCTCCCAAGTGGTGCCAACCAAGTTACCTACTTTATACATGAAAAGGACACAAAGATAACGTCAAAAGTCGGGATGCCCCAAGTACTTCCGAAGAACTGCATGGTGTGCTTCACGACTGTCCTGTGTTTTCCACATGCTGCGGCTGCTTTGCCATCCCAGCTGCCTCCCAGAAAGCCATTCCTCCACTGTTGCAGGGTGTGTCAGCCACATTCCAAGCTGCGTTCCATGCCAGTGACCCAGGGTGGGCTGGCCATCCAAACAGAGCAAAGCTCAGCACTTAGAGGGATGGTTTGGAGAAAGGAAACTGTCCTCTCCTCCGCAGTGTGAGGAGAAAGCATGCAGTCCCAGAACTGCAGACTGTCATCTCTCTACCTTGAAGGCAGCCAGCCTGGGCATGAGGCCAACACACAGGAAGGCAGAGCCAAGGAATCCCGAGAAATGAAGCCCAGTCCAGGCTCATCATCTACCTCAAGACCAGCTCAGTCTTGAAATCTCCCCAGTGTGGACTTTTCCAGTTCAGCAGCCAATAAACTGCTTAATTGTAAAGCCCATGGTAAATTGGATTTCTTTGTTTTTCACTCTACAGCCCAAAACATCTTAACTGGCACCCATCACTTATCTCCATGACAGCCCTGTTATAACATGCTTTATTCCCAGTTTACAAATGGAGAAATACTCAGAGAGGGTGGCTGACCTGCTGTTGATTGTTTAGGGACACAAGTGTGGCAGAATGGATTTGGAGTTCAAAGATCTGGGTTCCTGTCTTAGGTCCATTATATACTGGCTGTCTCCTTATCTGGAAAATGAATATGGTTCTTTTTTAAAAAGATATTTCCCCCCAAGATTGACATAGTGAGTTGAATCAAATCAGAGTCCTTAGGAGGAAGCTCTCTGCAACTGTGGAGTACTGTGCAAATGTTCACTATCTCTAAACCCGGAACCCATGGCTCTAACAGAGGAGTTTAGGGTCTTTGCACTGTGTGTATTGCTGGCTCAGTGGGCCCAGCTCCAGCTTGTTCTTTGATGTAGGCAAATATTCTGGTTTCTTGTTTATACTGTAATTTGCTTAGCAAATCCTTCCTTCACAGCTAGTAAAAATCTAAAGTCAAACCTAGCCCCCGACCCCCGATGTCACTTATGGAGGCTCAGCTGTATGCCACATATAGGCTTTATTCATCAGTTGCTTAACTTCTAACACCTACATGTGTGCACACTCCCAATTCCTCCAGCTTCTCAGACTCACAGGCTTGCATCATTTTCCACAGTTGGTTGGTAGATTTTTTATGTCCTATTAGTCTCCCAAATATATATTTTGTATCTTATGACTTTCAGGATTAAAAAGGTAAACACATGTCATTGTGCAATTTTATCTAGTTAGGAGTAATTTTGAGGTAGAGGTACCCATAGTTATTTAAGGTAATGGAAGTGAAAACCTGTCTATAATCCAGAAAAGAAGGTGAAAATTTGTCCTTACCATGAATATCTGGAATGATTTGCCTAAATGATTCAGAGTTGATTTCCCAAATATATTAATTATGAGCAAGAAGAATTGTGTTCATCTTTATACTGTTTACATTAGAATAGAGTGCTTCTCAAATAAGACCCTACTTTGATAAACACAGGACATAAGAAAAAAATCAAATTGATTTATTCTTGTTGTTTGGGCAATATGTGCTTTATTGTACACACCTCACTTCTGGCTAAGGAGAAAATAATTTATCTACAAATCTTCTCTTTTCCTTTTATTTGCCTTGAATATAAAGATTAACTGATGGTTTAACAATCTTGTTCAGGCTATATTTATGAAGAGTTGCTGTTCTCACTCAAATAACTCCCAATATTTACTTTAAGTTGTAGCATTATTCATAAAGATAAGATGGTAAGATCCTAAGTCTTAAATGTTGAGATATTATCTTATATTAACAACTTGAAAGGAATATGAGCAAGAATTTCTTTTGTATCAATTTGCATGGAATGAAAAAGTGACAACAGCCAAGAATTGGGAAAAATGAATTTTTGTAATCATGACTTAATTTGAACTCTCAGTGGCTAAGCTAAGGTGGTTAGTATGTTTGTGAGATGATAGACTGGCTACCCTCCAGTGGGAGCCAAGCAGTGGGTGTGATACTGACTAGTTTGATTGTTTTCTTCCTCTTTGATCAAAGGCCCTTGAATATAGTTAAGGTTAGTGGCACCCTGTTCGTATTGTCTTCATTAATGTCAACTAAGGGATCCGAGGAAGAAGAAATGGAATCCAGGTTTAAGGACAAGTATTTAGAAATGCCTTCATCTCTGAAAGAAAACCAAAGCATCTTTCAGTCTGTTTATGAAATGTTTAAGTAATTTTTCTCTGCTACTAATAAAAACACATGCCACAACTGGAACCAGTTACAACATAGGTGTTTTTTTGTTTGTTTGTTTGTTTGTTTGTTGTTTTTGCAAACTGAACAATTAATTCAGGCAAACAACCAAAGATTTCATTTTAAATTGAAAGGAAGGATAGTCGTGCTGGTTGCATTCCTGGCTTGGTGGAGTTGAGACAACGCTGTGACCCCAGGGAGTCCGTGCTCGGGAGGCTAACTAATTTTTCAAGAAATATTTTGGCACCACTGGCCTGGCTCGTTTTATTAATGTTTTTCCTGCTCTAAATGAGAGGACTTGAGAGGATCATCTTAATCCTATTCCTCTACCCAAGGGCTCCGTGAATTTGTAATTACATTTTACTCCCACCCCAAGAGGACAAGTAAAGTGATCAAAATTTCCAGTAACCATAAACTAGAATTTTGATGACTCAGGTGGCATCTCCTACATTAGGACCTAATATACATATGCAATAGGACACATATAGATGTAAGACAATATATATTGGTCAACTCTTTCCCATTTGGACACTTTAGAGGCAAAGCTGCACTTTTTTAAAAAATTTTTATTGGGGAATATTGGGGAACAGTGTGTTTTTCCAGGACCCATCAGCTCCAAGTCAAGCTCCAAGAGCTCCAACAGCTCCAAGTCACTGTTTTCAATCTAGTTGTGGAGGGTGCAGCTCACTGGCCTATGTGGGCATCTAACCGGCGATGTTGGTGTTATGAGCACTGCGCTCTGACCAACTGAGCCAACCTGCTGCCCCAAAGCTGCGCTTTTCATGAGCTGTGGAAGACCAAGCTACCTGGAGACGTCAGCTTGAACCACCCCAAAGATCAAGCTAAGGATGAATTAGGTGGTGAAAGCAAACATGTGCTTTCACCTCTATCTAGCAACTCTTTGTAGAGGAAGCCACAATTCCAGGCTGCAGACAGTTCTGAAAGATACTTTCATCCAATTATGAGATCTCATTGGACAACAAGGCAAAGAACAGAATCAGCAAAGAAAAAGACAATACTATTACGGCTGTACTGAGAGTTTCCTTCTCTTGGGAAAGAACTGGATTGCTTAGAATCTGAGCATTCTAGAACTCTCAATTTTTTTCTTGCCCAGCCAGGCAAGTCACACTCAACCTTCCAGCTCCAAATCAAATAGCTTTTCCATAAACTTTCTGCCTTCATTTTGTCAGAGTATGATAATGACTTCCTCCTCTAAATATCTGTGCCACCTGCAGACAACTTGGATACTGCCTGTTGACAATATTCCCCCCAAAACTTTGTTTTATTTCACAAGTCATACAGAATAACATACTTGTTGAGTAATAATGAAATAAAGCAGAAGCAAACAAACCAAAGTGGCCAAACTCCCCTTCACTCCCAGAAGAAGTGACTTCAGAGCTCTGGATACACTTACCCAAGCTGCCCTCTCGTAGGTATTTACACCCAAATTCATGCACCAACATATGCATAGGTGGACTGTTTTCCGTATAATATGTGAAATAAAACTCTCCATATGGTTTAACAGCCTTCTTGAGATAACTCACATACAATCCTTTGTTTTTAACTGTATGAGGATACTCCATACGCTCACCAGCACTTATCTGTCTTGTTTATACCAGCCTATCTTGGAGGTGTAAAGCGGTATGTCATTGTAGTTTTCATTTGCATTTTCCTAATGGCTAATGACATTGACCATTTTGTTATGTGCTTGTTTGCTATTTGTGTATTTTCTTTGGATCCTTTGTCTATTCATAATTGGTTGTTTGTCTTTTTATTATTTAGTTATAAGAGTTCCTTATATATTCTTGATCCAAGTCCCTTATTAAACAGCAAATATTTTCTTCAGTTCTGTGAGTTCTCTTGTCACTTTTTTCCTTTGGAGCACAAACGTCTTTAATTTCGGTGAAGTCCACTTCATCTTTTTCCTTTTGTCACTTATGCTTTTGGTGTCATATCTAAAAAGGCTTTGCCTACTAACCCGAGGTCAGGAAGATTTCCTCCAATATTTTCTTCTTAGAGTTTTATAGCTTTGGCTTAGGTCTGTAATCCATCTGCAGTGAATTTTTGTATATGGTGTGTGGAGATAATAGAAAATATGCATATTGGTCTCTGCCCTTAGCTCCTGGCACAGAGCTCCTAACAGCCCCTGTAAATTCCTAACTGATGAAAGCAGTAGGAACCTCTTTTGTTCTAAGGAGGCAACACTGGGTGGCTTCTGGATGGGGGCTGACCAGAAAGACCCAGCCATGATTAGAGGCTCAAAAGTTTCATCCCCATTCCCCATCCTCCACAGGCGGAGGAAGGCCTTAAAATTGATCGTGTCTGTATGAAGAAGCCTCCATAAAATCTCAGTAGTAGGGCGTGCAGAGAGCTTCCACGTGGGTGAACAGGTCCACTGGGACAGTGATGCCTCCCAACTCCACGAAGACAGAAGCTCTCATGCTTAAGACCCTCCCAGGTCTCGCCCTATATATCTCTTCATCTGGCTGTTCATCTCTATCCTTTATTCTATAATAAACTGGTAAACGTGTTTCCCTGAGTTCTGTGAGCCACTCTAATAAATTAACTGAATCTGAGGAGGGGATTGTGGGAACCTCTAATTTGTAGCCAAAATGAACAGAAATTGTGGGTCGCCTGGAGACCTACTTCTTATGATTGGTATTTGAAGTGTGGTGGGGGGTAGACTTATCGGACTGAGTCCGTAAGCTGTAAGATCTGACACTATCTCCGAATAAATACCGTATTTCCCCAAAGATAAGACCGGGTCTTACATTAATTGTTGCTCCAAAAGATGCATTAGGACTTATGTTCAGGGGATGTCCTCCTGAAAAATCATGCTAGGGCTTATTTTACAGTTAGGTCTTATTTTTAGAGAAGCAAGGTAGTGTCAGAATTGAGTTAAATTGTAGGACACACAGTTGGTGTAGGGAAAAGCGTCCTCGCATTTGGTGACCAGAAGTGTCAGAAGAGAAGTGTTCTCTGTGAAGGCAAAGGAAACACACAAGATAAAGAAAGACACAGAAGGGAAGAACTAGGGTTTTCCCTACATAGAAAGGAAAACAGGTGTTTCCCTTTACACAGTGTAATGAAAAGGTCCAACTGTGTTCTTTTGCATAAAGATATCCAGTTGTTCCAACACTATCTGCTGTACTCTGTTCTTTTCCATTTTAATTATCTTGGCACCTTTGTCAAAAATCAATTGACCATAAATGTAGGTTTATTTCTGAACTCTCTATTCCACTCCATTGACCTGTTTTTCCTTATGCCACACTGTCTTGACTACTATAACTGTAGTAAGTTTTGAAATTGGTCTGAGTCCTTCAAATTTGTTTTTCTTTTTCAAAAGTATTTTGACTATTTTGAGTGCCTTGCATTTCCCATATGCATGTTAGGATTAGCTTGTCATTTTCTGCAAAAAAGACAGCTGGGATTTTGATAAGAATCTACATATTTTTTATTATTTGTGCGTCACACAACTTGATGAATTTTTTCACATACGCACCCAATGACTACTTCCCCGAATAAGATATTGAACATTTGCAGTAATCTTGAAGGCTCCCTACTGCCCCTTTCCAATCACTTCTTTTCTATAAAAGCAGCCACTATTCTGACATCTATCACCATAGGTCATTTAGCCTTTTCTTAAACTTCCTGTAAATTGAGTCATTTTGTATGTACTGTTTAGTGATTGACTTTTCACTTAAATATTGTCTGGGAGGTTTATCCAGTTGTTGTTTGTTTCCTTCGTTTTTCCATTTTTATTCCTGAGTAGTAGTCCATTGTTCATCCACTCTCCGATTGCAGGACACTTGGTTTGTTTCCATCCGGGGACTATTATGAACAAAGCTGCTGTGAACACCCTTCAGAACGTCAGTGGGTGGACATGTGCACTCATTTCTGTTAGGTACACACCGAGGAGAAGAATTGCTGGGGTAGGTCTATGTTTTGCCTTGGAAGATACTGTCGCATAGTTTTCCGAAGCAACTGCACCAGCCTGCATTCCCACTGCAGTGCAGGAAGGACCAGGTACTCACGTCCTCACCAGCACTTGCTGTTAATTGCTGGCCTCTGGCCACAGGCGGTGGTATGTCACTGTGGTTATAATGTGCATTATCCTGATGACTGAAGGTGGTTGGCATTCATATTATCACTGTGGGGAAGTGCCTGTTAAAGTCTTTCAGCAATTGTTTCAAACCGGGTTGTCTGCTTTTTCTTGTTGGTTTGCAGGAACTCTTTAATATTCTTAATATGAGTCTTTCATCAGATGCACATATTGTAAATATTTTCTCACAGTCTATGATTTACCTTTTTATGCTCTTAATGTTGTCTTTTTTAACACAATTTTAAAAATTGAGACATCATTCATATACCATAAAAGTCATCTGTTTAAAGCATACAATTCAGGGCTTTCCACCATATTCACAAAGTTTGGCAACCATCACCACTGTTTAATTCCAGGATATTTTCATCATCCCAAAAGGAAATCCCATATCCATAACTCCCATTCCCTGCTCCCCCTAGCAACTGCTAATCTGCCTTCTGGTCTATGGATTTGCCTGTTCTGGGCATTTCATATAAATGGAATCAGACAATATGCTGTGTTTTGTGACTGGCTTCTTTCATTTAGCATCATGTTTTCAAGGTTTGTCCGTACTGTAGCATGTGTCAATTTCCTTTCTTTTTTTCTTTTTTTTTTTTTTGGCCAAATAATAGTCCATTTTGTTTATCCTTCATGATTTGATAGAATTGTGGGTTCTTTCAATGTTATTTATCAATGAATAGAAGTTCCAAATATTAATGAAGTTCAATTTATCAATTTTTCCTTTTACAGATTGTGCTTTATTGTGATCTATTTAAGAAATCTTTGTCTCCATCTGCGACTTGCCATTTAAATGTCTTCAGTATCCTGGAAATCTTCCCTCAGTGGATAAGGAGGTTTACTTTTTCTTTCTACTGAGTGCTAGGAGCCACTTCCCGCTGTGGATATTTGGGTGATTTCAGGGTGTTGCTTTAAAAACAGTGCCGCAATAAAAGCCTCAATGTTGGCATGGTGAACGTGTGCACGATGTCTTTAGAACTTCCTAGAAGTGGAATTGCTGCATCAAAAGTTTGCACATGTTCAGTTTTGATAATGCCTACCAAATTCCCTTCCAAAAAGGGCTCACCAAATTTATGTGCTCACTAAGAGTTGCAAGAGTGCCTATCGTACTACTGTATCCATGCCATCACTTGATATTATCAGTCTTTAAACATGTTTGCCTTCTTGTAAAGACAGACTGATATTTCCTCGGACTTTTCTGCTTTCATAGCTCCTAATGGGTAGGGAGTCCTTTTACATTCATCCCTTTAAGTGAGTTGGCATCACTTAAGTGTTGAGGTTAGCACTGTGGCAGTCAGGGAGGAAAAACTTTTTTTCCACCCTCTTCTGCTTAGTGCCTTGGGGAGCTGTGAACTAACTAACGAAAGGCAACCTGCTAACAAAAGAAGTGAAACTCAGAGGAGCATTCCATTCTGGCGCTACCTACCATTTTAAGGAAGGAAAGGGAGTTTGGGCTTCAAGGGATGATAAACTGCAGGGCGGTGACAAGGAAGTACATGAGAGAACTAATGGAAGAGAAGGATTATTTTAGCAATGTCTGTTTATGGAGACTCATCTTGGTGTCAACTACCCGTCTCCAGTGATAAGAGTCACTCTTTTTTTTCTGGTACTGGGGAAGCATCTACACAAAGGGAGTTTTATGCCCTGCTTTTAGGCAGATAAGGGGAGTTCAGAGAAAGCCTCTTCCTGCATCTGTTGACTCTCAGTTGTCTTCAGCTCAAAATAATTTTTCTGCCAAAGTGACATATTTTGGGATGGCATATTCTGGACCCCTTCTGCAGGAAAATGAATATGTATTGCTTGACTGTTAATTTAACAGATGAGGATAATTCAGGCTTAGACTTGACTTAAATCTTGAAATTTAAGATAAATGTGTATGTTGCTGGGGGCTGCTTAGCTATTCTCTGCTGGAGCCCAGAGGTTTCCAGAGACCTTACAGGCTGCTGAGCAGGGCCAGAGCCTCGGTATCCATGTGTTTGAGTGAAGCCTCTGTAGGCGGTCAGCCTGAGCAAATACACTGGGGAGAAGATTGTCTGCAGAAGGGCTGAGCTCACACCTCTCCAGCTGTTAAATTATGGGCACTGCCTGGCTCACAAGGCAACCGTTGACATGGTTTTCATTTAGTGAGTTTTAAATGGGCATAGAATGCACTTGGCCACCTCTCTGCCCCCTGTCCCTACACAGCTTAAAGAAAACGTTTGTAATTCTAGTGGACTGATTCATCTGGAAACCCTAAGACCCTTCTGATTTCTAAATTCTCTCCTCTCTTTCCACCCATTCCCCAACAATCCAGGTATACTTTATTAGGTTTAGGCTTTAATCTTTGCCATTTATCTTTGAAAAAGAGGCAATGTTGGACGTGATGTAACATATTTATTTATCTGATGGCTCTGGACTGAACATAAAGCCAAGAAGAACAAGTAATGACTTCACGAATCCAGGTTCAGTTGACACTTTGCTTATAAGGAAGCTGTTTGTTAGTTTAAGCATTATAAGTTAATTACTGGCTTCAGTTCTTCAAATTATAGGCTGAATCTGAGTGTTTTTCCTCTAAAGAGTAGATCATGAAATCAACACACTTCACTTACATGTGGCTTTCATTCAGCAAGCACCTCAGTTGAAATAAATGTTCATTCGCCTTGGCAATAGAAATGGAAACAGGATGCCCATTCATCCTCCTGCTAATCATTCACTTCTTCCCCTCTCTTCCTCCTCCCTGAAGCTTACATGTTAACTGATACAACAAGCACACTCAGCTCAGTAATGTGCTCATGACAACTGAAGGTTATAGCCACCGAGGGACAGACACGGTCACGTCCCCTGTGATACACTCAGCGCAGTGCTCGCAGGCATATGCAGAAGAGTGACTTCAAGCTGCAATGTTTAAATTGTAATCTTCGTTTTCTCTTTGGCTGAGACAATACAGTTGAATTTATGTGAGCCAGTATTGCCTTTCCAGATCGCTCCTAAACTTTAGTTAGGACTCTGGATAGTTAGAAACAGAGAACTATCCACTAGTAAAGGTTACCCACTCTAATTTATGCAAATGTATGGAGATTCAAAGATAGGAGCTAAATATAGCTATGCCCCAAGGGAGCAGAACCATAGCACTGGGTCTAAACCTCTCAAAATTAGGCTTTCTCTCTCTCTCTCATTCTCTCTCCCTCTCCCTCCTTCTCCTTCTCTCTCTCTCTCCCTCTGTCCCTCTCCCTCTCCCCCCTCTCTTCTTTCCCTCTCTCTCCCTCTCTCTCTCCCCCCCTCTCTCCCCTCTTCTCCCTCTCTCTCTTTCCCTCCCGCCCTCTCTCTCCCTCTCTCTCCTCCCTCTCTTCTCTCCCTGTCTTTGTCTCGCCCCTCTTCTCTCCCTCTCTCTCCTTCTCTCTGTCTCTCTCCCTCTCTCTCTCCCCCCTCTCTTCTTTCCCTCTCTCTCCCTCTCTCTCCCCCCTCTCTTCTCTCCCTCTCCCTCCCTCTCTGTCTCCCCCCTCTACTCTCCCTCTCTCTCTCCTTCTCTCTCTCCCTCTCCCCACTCCCTCTCTCTGTCTCCCTCTCTCCCTCTCTCTCTCTCTCACATACATACATACATGTACACACAAGCACACACACATTCTCTCAGCCTTTTTCCTTCACTCTAGGCCTCTCCTTTATTTTCTTCCTTTCTTTAGCTTTCATGGCCCTTTGGAGCTTTCATTCCTATACTTACTACAAAAATTCCTAGAATAGTTTGACCCACTTTTCTCTTCAGCACACGTCACAGCAGCAGCCGCCATGAGTCCACTGCCCACCATGTCCTGAGAACAGGTATGAGCAGGCAAGAACTGGCATCTCCTCAGCAGCACTTCCCTGCTCCCTGCACCCCAGGCAGAGCTCCCTCCCCGCCCCTCTGGGCCTCAGGAAGCCTGTGCTGCACCTGAAACTCTGGAGGCTGTTTGCTAATCTACCTGTCTCCTCTGTCACATGTCAGCTCCTTAGGAACAAAAACTTATTTTCTCACCTTTCCCATTTTCCTAGAGTCCCTGGTACATCAGGGGGGCTCAGGAAGTGTGCGCACAGGTGCATAAATCAGTATAACCCTCAGCGGACAAAGACTGAATCTCTCTGTGTGTCTTAGTCAGTTCAGGCTGCTATAACAAAGTGTCATCGACTTGGAGGCTTAAATGACAAACATTTATTATGTCTCAAAGTTCCAAGGTCAAGGGTGCTGGCAGATGCAGTTCCTGATGAGAGCTGTCATCCTGGCTGGCAGACGGCCACCTCCTTGCTGTGTCCTCACATGGCAGAGACAGAGAATCCTGGTGTCTTCCTCTTTTTGTAAGGACATTAATCTCATCATGGGGGTCTCCCCTCATGACCCTATCTAAACTCAATTATATCCCACTTCCTCGTGCCATCACATTGTGGGCCAAGGCTTCAGCATATGAATCTGGGGGAACAAAAACATTCTGTCCATAACCCTGTCCCAGACTCTGTTGCCTGTCCGTTAAAAATGCAGCTGAAATCAGTGCTGTAAAATGTACTTCCCGGGCTGCATGAGTAGAACAGCTCGGTGCTGGAGTCCAGGTCTTTCTCCTTCGCAGCCTCATTTCCCACGTGTGTTCCCACATCCGTGCCCGGGGGACAGGCTGTCCGCCAAACTGCAGCCTCCCAGAAGCCTTCACCTGGATACTCAGCACGCTGTCTGCTGTCCAGAGGAGTGCCCCCCACTGTCTGCCTGCTCCCAGCATGGAGACATTGCATTCCTGCCCCCACCCACCTTCAGTTTGCTGCCAGCTCCCCAATTGATTTTAAATTTTATTACTGGCTCTCAGAGCCCTCGAGGCCCTGAGGCTTTCCTTCCCCATCGATTCACCAATGAGTTTCACCATCTCCATCCCTGGCGGTGGCCAGCCCCTCTGCCTTGCCCTTGGAGATACCGTTGCCTTGCCTTGGTCAAGTCAGGGGACTGAGCTTGCTTCCTCAGACATCTATGGTGCTGAGATGCTTTGCTCTAAGCCAAGTTGAAAGCTCTGTCTGTTCACTATGACCAAGTTTCAAGAGCTGACTTGCAGTGCGTGCACACCCTTTGCCAGCTACTATGCTAAGGAATTGACATGCATACCTCATCAATCTTCCAAGAGCCCCTAGGACATAGGTTCACCAGTTTGCAACCAGGGAAAGGGCTCAGAGAGACACAGTAATTTAGTGCCCAGGGAGGCATAGTAACCAGCTCTCCGACAGTGCTTGTCGAACGCTCACCATCCGGGACGCGGTGGGCCTGTGCGCTCCCCAGGTCAAGTTCAGCCAGGCCCAGACGGGCTATGCCACGATCAATGAGGAGTCCAGTGACCACATGTGGATGTCTCAGCAACGTTAGATCACCATTACAGTTTCTAATGCTGTCACTGCCTGGCCACTGACTGGTAACCAAGGATCCTCAGGCCAGCTCCAGCCAGCGCTCACACTTGTGTGGCACTGCTCTGGTGGCCCTGGCGGACAGCTGTGGCCACACAGGAACTGTTTCTATAGCCAAAGGCAGGGAGAGGAAGGTCAGGCTTGCTGTGTGGAATTCTGGCTTTTTCTTACCACACTGTCTCCTCTTCCTTTTGCCCCTGTCACAGCCCCTGCAGGAGCGAGCTGTCTGCAAGCTCAGGGCCCTCCTTCCACCACAGAGGAAATATCCACTCCAAACTGTGAGTTTTCATACTCTAGGTCAGCTCAATGATTGCTATTTTAAGAGGCCCAGGGGTGGGGCAGAACCTTTTACAGGCTTCTGCCTTCTGATATGCTCTGTCCCTCTCCCACCTCCATTCCTTTCCCTCACCTCCATTCCCTCTTTTCCCTTTTCCTCTCCTTCCTTCCTTCCTTCCTTCCTCATTGTGTAGTAGCCTATATTTCCTCCAGGAAACATGTTTGTCAGTGTCAGATCCCAGGGCATATTTGCGTGCTGACACTCCTGAGCACAATAAATCCCGTGACAATAAATCCCGTGACTGGTACCTGAGCAGGAGGTGTGTGCCAGCAGCCTAGAGCTCAAAAACATGGTCTGCGCCTCTGGGGTGAGTGGGTTCTTTTCCTGGCCCCGCCAGCATCCCAGACAGGCTCGGAGAATGCCAGACCTCTGTGTGAGCACTAACAGCACGGGAAGGGAGGAAACCTGTTTGAAGGCTAACATTTTTTCACAGTGCGGTAATCACAGGGAAGCTGTCATTCCCCCAGGCTGGAGGCGTGTGTTTAATTTACATACCCTGGCCACCAGTTTTTGTAGTCTGCATTGGTTCTCAGTGTGCCTTTTGGACCTCAGAGCCCCGTGGGCCTGGTCAGATGGGCTCAGGGCTACTCACGTGGAGCTGCTCACCACCAACACTCACTTTTGCTGGTAAGTAAGTAATCTAACTTCCTAAACCCAACTTCCACATATAATGGGGATGATAAAAGGACCTGCTTCTCAGAGATTTGGTGAGGATTACAGGACGTGATCCACATGCACGAGTCTCGGTCCTAGCACCTAGGAAGGATACAATAAATGTCACTTATTTTTACTATCATCATCATTGTCATCATTTACAGATGACATCTGAAAAATGTTGTCAGATTGCCCAAAGTCATATGGCCAATAAGAAGTAAAACCAGGATTTGAACCCAGGCAGTTTGACTCCCAAGCCCAGACTCAGTTACTATTGGCTTTCTTGCTGCCTAAAATGCAGACGGTGTTAGGAACAGTTGGTGACGAACCTATGAACCCCTAAAGGACCACGGTCGTGCCATTTCCATTTCTGCACCCCAGAGCTTATCACAGTATCTGGCACATTGTAGGAGCTCAGCAAATGTTGATTCCGTGGATGAAAGGATGGGAAAGAACACAGGTTCTGAAGGAATAAATTGGGTTGAAAAAGCTCGGGAGGGAAAGGGACGAGTAAGGAGCCATGGTTTGTTACTTAGTAACAGTCACTTGCACCAATATATGCAATCGACTTAGAAGCCAGAAGCCTGGTTAACCTAATGTTAAACCAACCAAATTATGGATCTGAGAACTGTTATGCTCAGACAGGACCCATCTGGTCCTTATTGTTGCATAAAGCTGAGCTTGAGGGATGGGGGTAAATGAAGCAGAGGTTAGATAGGGACCAAAAGTCAGACATGCAATTTCAAAACATGGATGCAGAACTTCCTCAAATTCTAAAACCACTGACTTTATAGTTACTTTGAATGTACTCAACCAGCAGTCACATTGGTTGTGCTGAGAAGGGATGTGCATCAAGATTTTTCTTTTATTCTTTTAAGGAATAATTTTGTTTTATGTTTCATTTAAAACATGTTCTATTATAATTCAATTGATTTAGACTAAAAGAAAAGATCACCCATTTCTCCTACCCCTCATCTCTCACCTCTAAAACCACCAATCTGTTCTCTGTATCTATGAGCTTGACATATATATATAATATTTGTATTTATATTTTTTAAATTCCACATATAAGAGAGATCAAATAGTATTTGTCTTTCTGTGTCTGACTTATTTCACTTAGCATAGTACCCTCCAGGTCCAACCATGCTGTCATAAATGGCAAAATTTCATTCTTTTACATAGCTGAATAATATTCACACACACACACACACACACACACACGAGGTCTGACAATTCATTTCACAAACATTGCAACCAATGCACCAGCTCACACAGCACTGTCTGTGAGGAAGTTTTGAGCCAGTAAACAAATAACTGTATTGGAACACCCTCCCCACTCACCTGATCTGGCCTCCAGTGACTTCTTTCTTTACCCGAAGATAAAGGAAATATTGAAAAGAAGACATTTTGATGACATTCAGGACATCAAGGGTAATATGACGACAGATCTGATGACCATTCCAGAAAAAGAATTCCAAAATTGCTTTGAATTGTGGACTAGGTGATGGTGTCAGTGCATAGCTTTCCCAAGGGGAATACCTTGAAGGTAACCATAGTGATATTCAGCAATGAGGGGTGTAGCATTTTTTCTGGGATGAGTTCATGAACTTAATTGGCAAAACTCGTATACACCTATTTGCTAAATGTAAATTAGTATACAGTTTTTCTGTTTTCCCCACTATCAGGCCTTTGGTGGGTATTTTTTTTATTATAAATGTTTGCCCCAGTTATGAGCCATGACATTGAATGCTGAGCTCTTGAAGTCAGAGTATTAAATTCTCAACTACTCTGTAGTACACTTCATAATTAAGTACTATTATTTGCCTTTCTTAAACATTATGATAAATTTGCTAAAAGTTTGAGCATATTTTGGGTTTCTTTTGGAAGAAAAACATTTCTAGGCTTGTAAAACTGCTATGATGGAGTAATGGGAAAGATCCTAAGTAGGAAGTAGGTAACCTTGAGTCTATTCTGCCATCCCCTTGCTGTCTGACCTCTGCCAAGTAACTCACCCTGCAGGTTTCAGTTTATCTTTGCTTTGCCACTTCATGTCTGTTAGGTCAGCTGTGGGCATGGTCTAAGCGGTCGGGAGCCAAGTCATACCCTTCTGCCAAATTAGACCCCTCCCCAGGAGCCAAGTCATTCCCCTTTGCTAAATTAGACCCCTCCTCGCCTGACAGACTGGGGCCCCTGGCATTTCCCAGAAAAGGCAGCAGACCGCTGGTTAAGCAACTCGGGACACAGCCGCTGGCGCCCGATCTGCTGCTAGGGGGGCCTGCTCATCTGCCACCTCACCTAGCCAACCCCCTCCCCCCAAAATCGCATATATGCCTCCCTCCCTCTACCCTGGGAGGGACTTCGCTGGCCCCCGTCTGCGGACCAGTGAACCTGGCCCGGGAGCACAGAATAAAGCACTCACTTTTCTCAACCCGCCTGACTAGACTCATTATCTCGCCGCAAGCCTTACAATGTCCATCTTTTCTTCTCAATGACCTCCCCTGCAGGTTTGAGGTTTTTGTACCAGACCCAGAAACAGCATCATCATATAGACTGCTTAGCCAGATCTTCCGATTGCAAAAGTTCAAATACCTATAATAAATCCCTGATAATACATATCTTCTAAAACAGGGGTGTTCAAACTGCGGCCCGCGCGGGCCAACTGCGGCCCATGATCCATTGTTAACTGGCCCGCAGCAAATTCCAAAAATATATTTAGTTTACTTATATAAACCAGGTGAGGCAATACGTACTTCACCTCGAGTGAGTGGCCCGGCTGTTTGTGTATTTTACCGCATATGGCCCTTGGTGAAAAACATTGAAAAAAGTTTGGACAACCCTGTTCTAAAGGGTCTGTTTTTCTGAGCAAACCTGATCAATAGAACAGGAAAGGTGGCAGCAGCTGCATGAAATCCTCCCCCAACAAACTTAGCCCTGAAAGAGTCTGTTATGACTAGTGTGATTATTGCCTGCCCCTCCTCTCTCCAAGAATGCCGACTCCCTAAGGGAGGGTTGTTGAGATGCCCCATAGCACAGTGATTGTAGTAGTTCCCGATGGTTAACCATAACAAAATACCACAGACTGGGTGGCTTAAAACAACACAGATCTGTTCTTTCACAGTCCTGGAGGCTGGAAGCCAAATCAAGGTGTGGGCAGGGCCATGCGGCAGATCCTTCCTGCCTTTCTAGTTTCCAGTGGCCTCACAACCCTGGGCTTGTGGCCATAATGCCCGTCTCTGACGCCATCTTCACAGGCATTCGCCTGTGTCTCTGTGTCTTCACAAGGCCAATTTCCCTCTCTCTCCTCTTATAAGGACATGATATTGGATTAAGATCCTGCTGTATTTGAGTAGCGCTTTATCTTAACTAATTATACTTGCAGTGATCCTCTGTCCAAATAAGGTCACATTCTGGGGTTAGGACTTTAGCATATCTTTTGGAGGGGACACAAATTACCCCATAACAGTGGTTGTGATGGTTAATTTTGTGTCCACTTGGCTGGGCCACAGTGCCCAGATATTTGGTCAAACATTACTCAAGATGTTTCTTTTTTTTGAATGAGATTAACATTGAAATTAGTGGACGTTGAGTAAAACAGTTTGTCCTCCGTAACGTGGGAGGGCCTCATCCAATCAGGTGAGGGGCCTGAATGGAACAAAGACAGAAGGGATTCTGCTGGCACAACACCTTTCCTTGGGGACCACTGTTCTTCTCTGGGCTTATAACCTGCTGGCCAACCCTGCAGAACACTCTCTCTCCTCCCCGCCTCACCCCCCCCACTCTAGTATCTGTCTATCTGTCATGCAGGGACTCTGATCCTGCTCCCTGCACCAGAACACAAGATATGGTGAGGCCCAAAAGGAACACCCACGGAGCCATTGATAGGGGAGTCATACCACTATTCTTGCTGGCTCCTGGGTTGGAGACACAGGAAGCAGGAGCCGCAATATGCAGTATGCTGCTCTGCCAACCAACCAACTCTCGAGCGTAGCCACGGCAGTTATATTAGTGGCTAATGGCTAACTGGTTACATCTGATGGCCAACTAGTCACAGCTGATGGCCATCTACTACCTGAGCCACACACACACACACACACACACACACACACACACACACACACACACACATTCTCTCTCTCTCTCTCTCTCTCTCTCTCTCTATATATATATATATATATGATATATACATAGGATATATATATATATAGATAGATATATATATATATCTATCTATATATATATATATCCTATTAGTTGTGTTTCTCTGGAGAATCTTGTCAAATACAGTGGTTAAGAACATGAGCTCTGGAGTCATACTGTTGGGATCAAATCTCTCCAAACCCACTTACTGGTTGCATGACCTTGGACATATTAGCTTCGCAGAGCTTCAGTTTCCCCATGTTTAGATTAGGAGTAATGTCAGTACCTACTTCACAGAATGCCATGAGAATTAAATGGAATCGTTTATAAAACACTGAGAGTTGTGCCTGGCCCATAATACGCACTGTGTAAAGCATTAGCTGCCTTGTCAGCACTCTGTCTCCGGCATCTAAAATTGGGATTGCATGTAATAGGAGAGAAATAAATATTTGTTGAATGACTCTACTCCCTCTGATACAAGCCAAGCAAGTAGCCCCCTCTCTGAAAAACTTTAAGTTTTCTTTCCTATAGAGATTTTGTTTCCTTTTTTTTAAAGTTTCCTTTTCCCCAGTTTTTTTAGCTCCTCTCCCCTGCTTCTTAATTATTGTATAAATCAGTTTCTTAATCATAAACAATAGATTGTTTTTAACCTGAATCATAGAAATCTCCTACCCCCTACTTTAGATAATTACCCTAAAACTTGTGATTTTTACTTGTTGATTGTGATCATTGAAGCCTAATGTTCTTTCCAACCCATTCTGGGCCCAGCTCCTGGACAACTGACGCCACCTGAGTGACCAGTTGAATGGCTACAGGTTCCACAGAGCTGACGGACTTTCCATAGTGTAGCCACCCCGCATCAACAGCTTTGAGCTCTGCTCATTAAGCCAACACTTTTAAATTTATTAATTAAGATCTATTTTTCCTCATTCAGGGGCCTTGAGGATACAGAGGATACTCCAACACAGTCTTCCAGGCAGATCTCGAGACCCTTTCCTCTAATTTAAGATCAGATCAGGCGAGAGTTCCGTGAATCCCCAATAGGTAGGGACAGCTCTACCCCCCTGCCCAGCAGGAAGCAGATACAGAAAAAAAGACCACCTGTCCCTCAACTTCCCACAGAGATTTTATGGGGATCACGTCTCTCAAGGCGAAAACAAGGCAGGCAGTTAGAGACAGGCATCGGGTCTCTGCATTCCTGCATGTCCAACACAACCCACAGAATGCGACCACCCAAAAGACCTCCTCTCTCCACCCAAAACTTCCCCTTTTCATTGTAATCATCTACTCCTGTGAGGAAACAAATGGGTACAAAATACCCAAGTAGATTATACCAGCCACTCGCACCTGCACAGTAAAGGCCACTACAAACTTCATTTCACCTGGGCCTCATTATACCATCCTTATAATATCATACATATGCCCGGAAGTTCATTAATATTATAACAGACTGAATTCTGGGAAGAAACATGCGCAGTCTAAAAAGATGAAGTAATAGCCCCTTGTCAATCACAGGTGTCAGTCAAGTGGTCCCACGCCAGGAGAGGAACAGCCCATCCCAGAGAAAAAAAGGGATAAAAACTTCAAGTCCTGGCCAGTCAGGGCCTTTGGTCCTTTGGGCCTTTAAGCCTTTGAGCCGCCACCTGCTCCACTCCCATTGGAGTGTACTTTCTCTTCTAATAATGGCCCTTGAGCCACTGCTTTCTGCTCGGGCTCCTTTCTACCTCTTTGAAGTGTATTTTTTCTTCTAATAAACTGCTCTTTCACCACTTTATTTCTGTGTCTTGTTCAATTCTTTGCTCAAGGTTCCAAGAACCTGGGCACCGCGCCGAGATTCCAGCAACCGAGCAGCTAAGATTCCCAGTTTTGCTCGAGGCCCAGTTTCGACCCCCGGACATCTAGCCTGGACACTGCTGGGTTCAAACCCCAGTGTGGAAACCAAGCCTGGACATTGCGTCGAGAAGGGCCCGCTCTCCAGAAACACTTCTAATGCTCTTCATTAAGTTTCAGGCCCAAGATGTTCAGCCCCAAAGCCTCGGACACCTCTAACTCCTCAGCCCGGTCCTACAAACAATTCCCAACAGAAGCAGCTGATCCTGGAGTGACATCTAATTCTAGGCACACTGACTCAAGCTCTCCTCAAATGCTACAACTAGATATAAGCCACATTCTTTCTTTCTCTTGCCTTTCCTCCCTTCTGCAGTAGTTGACAGGATACCCAAAATGGCAGCCTTGCATAAGTGGTGACAGAACAGGTCTGTGCATCTGAAGCTCAAGGGGACCAGGGAGATGCCCTTTCTCCACAGCACAATTAACAACATCCCAAACTGGCTGAGAAAGCTCCACACTGGCTGGAAGCTGAGAGGTTCTAATTCCGTTCCACTAATATCCACCAGTGAAAACCACTACCAACCTTCTTAGTGTCAGCCCGAAGGTGAATATCTAGCCTTTCAAGCTGGGTTCCTACAGAACTCGGCCTACGTGGTGTTTCAGAGCTAATAAGAACTTAGGAAAAAACAATGGAATTAGGAAGCACGCAAACAATAAGGGAACTCCGATCACATAAGTTATTTCCACGGGTGACTTGCTCAAGAAGCCACATACGAGTTTCTAATTAAAGGAATATTAGAAGAGTACATTCATAAATTTCAGAGCCAGGATTAATTTTCTTGTTTGAAAACTGCCAGGGAAGAGAGTGGATTGCAAATATATGAAATATGAGAAAATGAGACTTAATGAATCCTAAGTTTATTCACTGAAGTATTTAACTATAACTATCCAAGCCATCAAGTGGGGATAATAAATTTGAGTGTGTCGTAAGGCTGGCCTGCTTTAATTCACATTTGTAAAATGAGCTATAAATAAAGGGCCTGATTCAGTGCTTAATTTTTAGAGATACATTAACTCATAATGCTTGTGCCTACATGATGCCAAGCACTGGAGAGAAATAAAAAGCTTCCAGTGACTGGGAAAGTGGTCGCTGCCCCGATGCCTGGACCCAAGGGCGGCAGCCTGGCCTTGGCTGGCCCAGCACAGCTTCAGGACTGTTACCTCTTTCCTGTGTGGAAGGAAAGGGGCCACAGGGTAAGGCTGACAAGCTCAGGAGACTGAAAATCACCACACAGGACAGCATGAGCATAAAAACTCCTAACTAAGACGGGCCATGGCGGGAAGTCACATCCTCCGCCTGAAGCTTCCTTGACAAAGGTCAGTCTTTACCGTAAGTGAGCCTGTCTGTCTTCTTTTTGCATCTAAGATAACATACCCATGGAATATCAGAGTAATCACTTTCTCCAGACCCCCCAGGGGGCACAACCCACCACACCAGGGCAGGAAACTACAAAATCCCTCGTTGTTATCTTGTTCCCCAAATACCATCTCTATGTGCTGTAAAATGCTATTAACTAAACTGTACCCACCAATGTAAAAGAAGTGTGTATCTCTCCATTTTTCTTTTCATCCAATTCCAGAGATTTCCCCACTTTGCTTTCTCCCACCCCCTTAATCTACAACCAATGGATTTCATGTAACCTTCCTCCTCTGATTCTAATGTATGAAATAAGTTGCAAAACGGCCATTTTCTGGAGCATTTTCTCAGTCCATTGAGACTTTGCTTCCTGGCAATTGTCGTCAGTTTGGCTCAAATAAATTCATAAGTTTTCTCTTAGGCTGGATGTTTTGTTGTGGACATTTGTCACAAGTCAAGTTAACCCTGAGTCAGGCCCCTGAGAGAGAGGAGATGGCCTATTCACTGGGGAAATTAAGGGGAGCTTAATGAAGAAGACAATGATTTACAAAGATGAAGCACGGCTAAAGGAAACCAACAAAGGATGGTGAAACACGTGGGGGCCCTTTTCCCACCCCTAGGTCAGAAGGAAACTACAGAACCACTTTGTTGTGGGGTTTCTCAACAACCCACCCTTAGCGAATTCTTGGGGATGGGAGATGCCGCCAATAAATTCAGAAACAAACAATGTATTTTCAGATATTGGTAAGTGCAATGATGAAAAATAAGTAGATAAAGGGAGAATAAATGAGAAGGGAAGAGGTGGGAGAGAGACTTCTGAGCGAAATGGACAGGGAGGGTGTGGGGACAGAGCCCCAGCGAGCAGTTTCCAGGCTCTCGGCCTCACGTGGAGGGGTGCTGGCTAGAGGTGCTGGCTCGGGTAGTAGATGGCTGTCAGCTGTGGCTGGTTGGCCGTCAGCTGTAACCGTTGAGCCATTGGCCACTGATATAACTGCCGTGGCTACAGAGGGAAGCTGAGGAGAGTGGAGGAGAGTCTAGGACAGTCGATTGGTTGGCAGGAAGCAGACAGTAGGTCGCACATCGTGTAAACCCAGCCTCCAGTGAGACCATAGTGGTATGACTCCCCTACCTATGGCTCCGTGGGTGTTCCTTTTTGGCCTCACCCCATCCTGCGTTCTTATGTGGGGAGCGCGGGAGCTGAGACCCCGCAGGCCGCCCTGCGTAACAGAGGGCCATCTTGGGAGTGGTAGCATTTGATCTGACACTATAAGGGTGAAACTCGGGGAGTCAGAACACAGACTTAGCTGGTTTGCAGTCTGATTCACCTCGTAACTCACTATCTAGCCACTTGTAGTTAGACTTAGCTAGTTTGCAGTTAGAGCCGCCCTGATATTCAGCTGTTTTCTGTTTGTTTCTCCCTTCACTGATTGATTTAAGAACTCTGTTTTGTTCCCTTTCTCAAGGATACCCATACCTCGGTAATCCATTTAATTAGCATAATCCTAATCCGAAAAGAGCAATTTCTTAATCCTCAGGCACCCAATTTGCAACTCACTTGTTTTTTTTTTTTTTTTTTTTTTTTTTACTGGTGGTGCATAAAGCCCCAGTCTGGAGATAACTTTATCTTAAAACACACCAGACCCCAGGAAGCGATGTCAGCCCTCAGACCTGCCTACCAACTCCCCCTTTCATTTATTCTGCTATAAATAAGAATTCATAAAACCCTCCGACCAGTCTAGGAACAGAGGGGTGGCCTTTGGACAGGAGTCGCCATCCTCCCAGAATGCAGGCATTCTGAATAAACATGCTTTTCTTTCCACCAACCTTGTCTCTCGATTTTTAACATTTTCAAGCAGCACACAGCCGGACCTTAGCACAGAACCAAGACCTAATGGAGGAGAAGGAGCCAGCTAGAAGATGCAGCAGAGAATCTGAAGGGGCACAGCTCGGCATGCTTTAGGGTCAGAGAGAAACCCCCCAAAACTGGAAAGTGATGAGTGAGTAGGGAAGAGGGAGATAAAGGTGAGGTCTTATAGACCCTGTGAGGTGTTTGGGTTATAGTCTAGCTGCGATGGAGAATAATTGGGGCCTTTAAACAAGGGAGTAGAGTGATCTGATTTACATTTTAAGTGACATTCTGGCTGCTATAAAGAGGACACACAAAATTAGAAGCAACGAGACCAGTTATGAAGCGAAGGTAGCTGCCTGGTGAGAGATGAAGGTGGCTGGCATGCATGATGGGTCTGAGGTCCATCCCACCCATTGAGCATGCTCTTCTCCCTGCAGTTGGTAGGCAAGGGTCTCTGGGCTTTGAGACAGTCAGCGACTGAGAATAAAAGTAATTTTTAAAAAAATTTTGCGTACTGTTATACATTTTTTGTATGCTGCTTTTATTACTTTTTTAAATTGGAAGAAAAAATAAAAATAATAATTTTAAACTTCCACTGAAGAAAAGAATTGGGAGAAGGGGGTATTTGGCTTAATATGTGTGGAAGAAGAGTAAAAATGTTGGAATATTGTTAAATGATAAGTTCAATATGGAGAGGCCTTCCAAAAGATTAATGGGATTTCTAGTTGTGTTACTAGAAGAATGGTACCTAGAATGAGGAGGGTGGTTCTTTGAGCTCCTTGAGGGAATAATCTGTCTTATACTTTTAGCTGGTCCCCGTTCACAGGTGCACACTGCCTGGTACCTAAATGGCGTGGAACATGCGATACTGTAATAAGAAATACGTTTGTGGTCTTTGTCTCCAGTTCTTGACACAGAGCTCCTAAATCCCGTGGAATGTCCTAGGTGATAGGAGCATCTTTTGTCCTAATTAGGTGACTCTGTGGGCTCCTGGTGGCTTCAGGATGGGGGCTGCTCACCAGAAAGACCCAGCCATCATTAGAGGCTTGGAACTTTCAGTCCCACCCCCATCCTCTGCAAAGGGGAGAGGGACTGGAGGTTGAGTTAATAATAGGTCATGCCTATGTGATAAAACCTCCATAAAATTCCCTAAACTGGTGGGTTCGGAGAGGATCTGGGCTGGGAACACCTTCACGTGCCAGGAGTGTGACGTACACAACTCCACAGGGACAGAAGCTCCTGTGCTCGGGACCCTCCCTAGACCTTGCTCCATGTATCTCTTCATCTGGCTGTTCATCTGTTTCCTTTATCATATGCTTTATAACAAACCAGTAAGCATAGCTAAAGTATTTCCCTGAGTTCTATGAGCTGTCATAGCAAATTACTGAACCCAAAGAGGGGTCGTGAGGTCCTCTGATTTGTAGCTAAGTCAGACAGCAGCGGTGGGTAACCTGGGGACCCAGTACTGATTGGCGTCTGAAGTCGGGGACAGCCTGAGCCCTTCACCTGTGAGGCCGGTGTTGAGTTAGGGTAGTTCGTGTCAGAACTGAATTAAATCATAGCACAACCAGCTGGGGTCTGCAAAGAAATGGAGAAGCGCCTGGTGTGGGAAGTCTACATGTGGAGTCAGAAGTGTTGAGGAGAGAAACAGTTTTCCTCTAGAAGGAGAGGAAAAAGAAAGGGATTTTTTTTCTTCAAAACCTAATTTTTAAAAAGTCTGTTCTTGATGAGAGATTGAACATCTGTATATGTGATAACCTAAAAGGTCATGTATAATTGGGACAATTAGGTGGTTTGGGAAATACTCAAGAGTCAATCACAAAAATCAGACTGTTTTTGATAATAGAACGGGATGCGAACAACCATCTAAAAGAAAAGAAGACTCCTAGTCTTGAGACACTGACACGCTTTTTGTCCACGTTTGGAGAATAAGGAGGGTCATTTACCAGGCTGGTGCAGAGCTTTGGGAAAATCTTTCTCAGACCACCCCAGGCTCTCCAAGAAAGCATTCTAAGTCTTCATGTGATGTCCTCTGGAAATGTGTGTCCTGGAGTGCTGGCGAAAGAACTTGATGCTGTCTGAGAGAAGTTGTACTATCACTGTGTTAAGTGTTTACGAGATGCAACTTTTTGTGACAGTGGAGAAAGTTTTCATACTATTAGCTCATCAGCCGATTTTGAAATGAACAGAGAAAAACAAAGGCTTAAGTTCTGACACTGTATATTCTCTGGTGCAGAATTGAGTGAAAGTCTAGAGGGAAAGTGGATAATATGTTTGAGGAGGCTGGTGGGTGCTTCCTGCTTCCATGCAACACTGAAGGTGCCAGAGGACTCAGCCCTTTCAAGGAACCTTAAGATCCTGTCCCTTTGCATAATGGAAGGGCAGGGTGCTTAGAACCCTAAGTTCTTTTCTTTCCTGCATAACCAGGAACTTTAAGGCCCTGTCCCTTTGCATAATGGGGGGGGGACAGAGGTACTTAGAACCCCAAGTTCTTTTCTGCATAACCAGGAGTAGTAGCTGAGCAACTGAAAGACGCTGAGGATTATTGAATGCACCAAGTGGATGTCTGGCTATGGTATGTCTCAGCTGGGATTTGCAATTCTTTCAACCTGAGGAAGGTGAACTGCTAGAAGGTTTGGAGGCTTTCCTGTCTCCTCATCAATTCTCTTCTGTACTCTTAGCTGGAGAAGCCAGGCAGGACCAGGCTAAAGCTGAGCTGTGGCTATCTGAGTGATAACCTGGCTGTGATGCTTTCACAGGCATCTCTCCAAGCCAAAACAATGCCTGTGGTATTCTGCATTGGGTCATACCCATCACTGGGAGTGTAAATTCTGAGTCACATTTCAAGGACTCTGTAGCTGGGTCGCACTCTCACCAGGGTTTAGAGCCACTCAGATCCTTTTGTGTTTACTAGAGGGAACTTGTCATTCTGCGCATGTAGTTATTTGGGTTTAGGCTAATCTGGTCTATAACACACTTGGCAAAAAAGGGAGGGAGAGTGTGGGAAATCCCATTTTACCCACGAGGATAGAACAAAGGAGAATGCGAGAATGCGGGCAACGCTGGCGCTACCTCCTCACCTGCCTCATCTTGCTTCCAATGTGCTCATCTCCGTTTGGTTGCCTCAGGAGAAGACTTGAGGAGAAGTCTTCTCAGGAGAAGACTTGAGACCAAGATCTGAATGCAAATTTATTTGACAGGTAACCCAGGAAGCACTGATAGGAGAGTAGGGTAACCGAGAAAAGAAAGAAAGCCAGTAAAGGGTCAGCAAGCAGCCACATGGGTAGGTGGAACTGAATCCTGCCAGACACGGGCGGTACTGGAGAGCACCCTTGGAGTCACCCCACCTGCACTCATTTGTGGAGGGCTGCCCTCAATATTTTTTGGCACTTCTTGCCTGCCAGGGGCAGGCAGGAGACCTCTGGCTGCCAAGAAAAAACTCTCAAACAAGAAAATGCAAATGGTGGCATGAGTGGCCCGCAGGGTGACCTGCACTGGTCGGTTGTGGGGGACAGGAACTGGCAATGGCAGCGACTGCTGCAGGCTGTTGCGGGAGGCGAAAGGCAGGTTCCATCTTGTGCACCGTCTTTTATATGGTTATCTCTCCAGCCCCTCCCTCCTCTGTTTGCTGTGCAGACTCTGCCCAAACTCTCTGGAGACTGACAAGTTCTCTTTTTGAACCTCACTGAGGATAGAGAAGTATTCATCAACAGCTTAGTTCTGCCGATAACTGTCTCCTTGGCAACCTAAGGCCCAACGTAACACAAATGAAATACGTTTTTAAAATATGCGTATATGTGGGTATGAAAAATATGTAAAGGCTCTTCTTGCTTTTTCGTAAAGATGCCTTTAAGGTATATATGGGTTTTGAACGTTGATTAAACGTAACGGATTTTCCAACACTATAGCAAGAAGTCCACACCCAATCAACTCCTCGCAGCTCTAGCTCCATCTCAGTGATGTGTGTTTCTAGGAGACAGGCATAGCTGCTTCCTTCCTACTGAGGTGCTCGCTTCTTCTCATAGCAAATGACACACTGCCACGTGATGGCCCCCACTGACAGTGACAAGCCCGGACTGTCTTCAGCAACAACACTCACTTCCTGTGTGATCTTGTGCACATCACTTACCCTCACTGGGCCTCAGTGGCCCCATCTGTGAAAGCCATAACCTGGATACGCTGCCCTCACAGGCATCTCTCTAATCTGAAACGATGCCTGTGGTGTTCCCCTGCCTTGGGTCCCACCCATCTTGGGAGTGTAAACTCTGAATGACATTTCACGGACTCCATAGCTGGCTCACTCTCTCACCAGGATTTAGTGTTTACTGGAGGGACATCGTCATTTTTTCCTTCCTCCCCTTAAGATCTCTTGTGATAGCTAAGTGTAATAGCTAAGAAATAAAACCCCTGCCCACACTTCCTGTTGCTGCAGTGCAGTATAAAGAGCAAGGTTCCCACCCAGCTCTCCCACTCTGCTGGCTGTGTGATTTGGACAAGTCAGTTAACCTCACCAAACCTGTCTCCTCACCTCAAAGAGGGATAAATGACTGCACACATCTTAGAGTTACTGGAGACAAAGGACATCATCTATGTAAAGCTGCTCAGAAAATATTACTTTCAAAAGAAAAGTAAGCAAAAGGGTTTCATTTCTCAGGATTCTCTCTTCTTTGCTTCTCTCCTCTACCCCTGCCACTGCCTCCTCGTGATGGGGAAACTGACTTTAAAATGGTTCCCTGCCACATGGAACGGAGCTGAAATGGTGGCCCGAGCGGAGAGAGAAGTCCCCAGCCTAAGCCCCAGCCCACTTCCACATGACCCCTCCAAGCCACACCATGAGCCAATCACCAGACGACACCGACCCCTTCCCGAACTCAAGAAGTCCCCGATGCATAAAAACCTGCTCAAAACCTTGCTGGGGTTCAGTCTTTTGGGAAGGATCCCCGCTGAGCCCACTGGTGTAATAAAGCTGTGTTCTCCCTGATCTCCGCCTGCCGCTTGAGTTTCTCGGTCCTCGCCGTTTTTCTGCAACACTCGCACCACCACTCAGGAGCTGGTCTCCTAGGATTCTGGGAACTGTTGCTTTTACCTCCTCCAGTGATTCTTAAATCTCTACAGTTCAATTTTGTCAATGATATTACAGTCATATTTTGTTTCCAATTACCAAAGGAAGACATGCTGACTGTTATAGAGATCAAGTAAAATAAATAAATAAACAGAAAGATAAGTAAGTAAATAAATAAAAGCACAAATAAATAAGGATGTAGAGAGGCCATAATCCTACAAGCCCAAAGGCAACCGTGATTCACAGGCATATTTTTTGTTTACATTTTTTCAGGAGAGGAAGATCCATGGTTAAGCCCACAGAGTACATAGATTTCTACATCCTGGCTCTCATCTTTAACATTATTATGTAACCATTTTATTGTCAGTAGATTTCTTGATCATGGTCTATTATGGATATATGTTATAATTTACTTAACCATTCCCCCACTGTTGGATATTTAAGATATTTCTATATGCTCCCCATTAAAAACAATTCCCAGGACTCAATAATCAATCTCCCAGCTCCCCCTCTTTTTAAGCCCTCTGTGGCAATCATGCCATGGGCAGTTCTATGAAGAAGTCTCCCGAAAGCCTGGCACAGTGCTAAGAGCAAGTTCACGGCACCTACACTCGGCACTCCCTGCTGTTCCTGGGGCAGGTGCACTTGGCGCTGGGTCTGCTGTCACACACCTGCATGAACAGTCTTGGCCTTTGCTTCTTTCCAGGCCAGCAAGTGTGGGCAATAGCCTTCTTCTGAAATTCGATTCAGACGCCTGGGCCAGAGTGAGCATGTGAGTCAGAACTGGCCCCTCTTTGTGCTGCATTCTCCGGCAGTGGTGATTGGTCCCAAGAGTAGTGACAGAAACCAGAGTCCTTCCCTGAGCTAAACTACAGAGGCTATGAGATGTCTACGAAAAACATCCAGCCTACAAGAAAACTTGTAAGAGTTTATTTGAATCAAACTGATGACAATTGCTGGGGAAAAAATCTCAATGAATTGAGAAAATGCTCTGGAAATGGTGGTTTTGCAACTTACGTTATACACTAGAATCAAAGGAGGAAGGAGGGTTACATGAAATCCACTGGTTGTAGATTAAGGGTGTGGGAGAAAACAAAATGGGGAAATCTCTGGGATTGGATAAAAGTAAAATGGAGAGACAGGTACTTCTTTTACATTGGTGGGTACAGGATAGTTAATAGCAGCACAAAGAGATGGTAATCAAAGAACAAGAACTACAAAGAGGGATTCTGTAGTTTCTGCTCTGCTGTGGCAGGTTGTGCCCTGAGGGGTCCGGAAAAAGGGATTACTCTGACATTCCAAAGGTATGTTATCTTGGATGCAAAAAGACAATAGACAGGCTCATTTAAGGTGAAGATTGCCCTTTGTCAAGGAAGCTACAGACTGAGGATGTGACTTCCCGCCATGGCCCACCTGAGTTAGGAATTCTTGTATTCAGACCTTCCCGTGTGGTTACTTTCTGTCTCTGAGTTCGTAGGTCCCGCCATGCTGGCCTCCCCGAGCTTGTCAGGTTTAGTATGTGGTCCTTTTTGCGTCCACAGAGATAAAGGATGACAAGCAGCAGCCGTGTCAGCAGCCAGGCGCAGCACTGCCCACCTACTGTGACTTGGAGAAAGTCTTTTGAAATGGCAGCCTGAGAGAATGAAGAAAATCAGTGAGAAAATCCTGATTGATCCCCCCCTCAAAGTATCCTTCGTACGGGTTGCCCAGTAGAGACCGTGACATCTTCCGGGAGCACGTAAACTCAGGCACCCATGGGACTTGGCAACAGCTGCCAATTCCTCTTCCCAGGCTCCCCCAGAACAAAGAGGGACCCTGTGCAAGTGAATCCAGGGAACCTAGAGTTCTGCACTGGCCCACAAGTCCCTGTCCGTGCTGGCTCACCGCAGCAGGACCCTCAGCCACGGAGAAAGTAAGTGCCCAGAGAGCAGGAGCTCGACCTCTGAGAACTGTGCTGAGACACTCAGAAAGAGAAGGCGATTAGAAACAGGGTGTTTCTCATGTTATATGTACCCCTGCTTTGAAAACGTGAGTTTCTCATCTCTTTGCCTTTAGACTGTTGTTAACCTTTTTTGTCATTGGGTAAGAAGGAACTAAAAGGCTGTTTTTAGAGGCATGATGCATAGGAAAATTTTCTGGAACAGTTTTCTAATCCTCTCCATTCAAAATGAGGTGGTGTGGCTCTAAAAGCTTTCTAAGGAAGCGAGAAACTGGCTCTGCAAGGAAATGTTTCACACGTCTGAAAAGCTTTGGAGAAATCACTTTGGTTTCTGTTTTACCAAGTGGATTCATGAAGGCAAAATGGGTTTAAGCAGAAATGCCCCCGGGGGCACCTGTCTTACCTCTAGGAAGAGTATGGACTTCTCAGACACATTCTACATCACAATCCCTAAATCGTTGGAATAAAATTCAGCTTTCCTGCCCCCATCCCCACAAGGCTCTCTGGCTCCCTTTAAAGCACACAGTCTATAGTTTGCACTTAGAGAAACCCCAGCCATGTGGAGTAATTCGAGGGCCTCCAGAGGGCCAGTTCTTCTCAGAATATCCTGTCAAAAACTGAGTGAACTCCCAGTTTCTTTTAAAACGCAAATAATTTAGGAGAGAAAGGCCTATTTTGATGAGTCATGAAGTCTTTAGATCCAACCCTAATCACTGCTGAGGTCTGCTCGTAATGTGTCTCATACATTACGTCACTTAGTGCTTGTCTTGCAGGGTTGTTATGACAATACTGTCCCCAGTTGGCAGAGGAGAAAATCACTGCTCAGTGAGTTTGAATGACTTGCCCAAAGCCTCAGAGCTTAAAAAGCCTAGCTGTGATGTGCGTACAGGGACACCTGACTCCAAAGCCCTTGTCTTTCCATAATGACAGCTGCTCCCTGAGAAAGAAGCACAGAGCGGGTAAGTCGTGCTGTGCAGGAATAAGAGGAGGGAGGTTCTGAGTAAAGTGTGCTGCCAGGGAGGCACAGGCCTTGCCTGGGAGGGGGCCAAGAGTGACTCCTGGCTGTGTGCTGAGGCCCACTGAGGGAGGGGCAGGTGGAGAGCACTGACAGCCAAGCCCCTCCTTCACTCCTTGGCCCAGGGCCACAAATGCCACGGTGCATTGGCCGAGGCCAATAGCCTGGCTCCTCTACCTAGAGCCCTAACAGCACTGCTACCGGGTACGCAGTGATCACCCACTGCTTTTGGCAACAGAATAGCAGTGTTTTAACATTTTATTTCCCTTCTTCCATGGGCATCCACACTAGACTCCCCTTTTCTTTCCTCTGACTCAGAGAGGTCCTGCTCATTAAACCCCCTGCCTGAGGCACCCTGACAGGAATACTGCTCTCTGCTTTCCAGGTTATTGGCAGAGACCGAAGAATGGCATGGTTCTGGTTTGGTCTCTACAAAGACCTGGCTGTGTAGACAGAAATACCTGTTTCTAATTTAGCATGGCCATGCTGCACTCTGTTGGATTCCCCAAAGGGTCTCCACCAGTCCACATAGGGGGGTTGTGGTTCTAGGATCCTTTCTGTTGCTACATTTGCCATTTCTGTTTCTTGCTGCCTGTTGAGCTGTCAGACTGGCAGGTAGAATGAGTAAGGATAGCCTTCTAACTCTGTGAAAAGGAGATACCCTTCTTTGGTGCTTCCAATGGCATCACATAGGAACCATTTGGGGTAATCTTCTAGAAAAACAAACACAAAATGTCCTGGGCCTCTTCATCGAAGATTTCTATTCCCTCACTCTGGTGTGGAGCCCAGATAACCATGGCTTTTGAAAAGCTCCCCAGGTGATTTTAATGTGCAGCCAGAATTGAGAATCATTACCCTAGTTTCCGAAATCAGTCTGCAATTATTTGGGCGGGACCCTCGTGTAAGACCTAAAATGCTGGACTCAGAGTGGCCTCAATCTCCCAGCTATATCAGGTTCTATACTACTGCTCACTGGCCATAAACCTACTCCCTTCCCCAGGACCACTCTGGAGGGAGAAGGCTGAGTATGGGCCTACACAAAATCTTGCCACAAAGGTGCCCTTAAGTCATGTTTATTGCCTATTTTTGTACCTAACACCAGTAGAGTACAAGTCCATAATGAAAGACCTACCCAGTCATTCACTCATAAGAAGTAAGTTGTCAAATGTTGAGCAGAATGTACTCAGTGGGGCCTCCCTCGAATTCCTGCGTCTCGCCTCATGCTGTTTGTTAATCAAGGGTTCAAAGTGGAAAGAGGTTGGGCGATACTTAGGTCCTGAATCTCTAAAACACTGATTTACCTGCCATGCCTGCAACCAACCCATGCCAACACCCTGCAATAAATGTCCGGGGGCTACACTGGATGTGGTGGATATTTGCAGTAACAGCCTGCATTATTTTATGCATTCTGTATTCATGCCCTCCTATAGACCTGTCCCCCTCTGACTCTGAGCTTGGCTGTGTGACTTGCTTCGGCCAAGAGAACAAAAACTAACCTGACACAAGTGGAACTTGTGCATTGGGCCTTGCTTTCTCTTGCTGCTGTTGGGAACCCTGAAACCACCATGTGAGGATACCTGAGAAAATCTACTGAAGGATGAAAGGTCGTGTGGTGGCCTGTCCTCCCTCAGCTGAGAGGTCCTAGGCCAACCAGCCAGCCAATCACCAGTCGTGTGAGTAAGGCTATCGTAGATCATCCAACCCCAGCACAGCCACCTGCTAGCCCCTGCATTCAGCCATACCTGCCCAGACCAGAAGAGCCACCTAGCTGACCAGAGCTGACAAAAACAACAAATATTTGCCATTTTAAGCTACTAGGTTTAGGGAGGTTTATTATGCAGTAAAAGCTAACTGACAATATTTGGCAAAGTCATGGGTTGACACTGGTTTCTTCTTTGCCCCTTTGCCCCAGTGTGGCTTCCTGGGGAGCTAGTTCTGGCCAATGGGACATGAACAGGAGTGCCCTGTGCCAGATGTAGATACTGCCCCTAAAACAGACGTGTAAGCACTCCCCTTGCCCTTTTCACTGTCTGTTATCTGTGAGATGATAAGAACTGGGTGACCTTCTTGCGACTGCAGATGGGAGCCATGTGTTAAAAGACACAGATGCCATGGCAGCCTGTACTGCCTCCCTTGGCACTGATTGGTGAGACAGAAGCACCTATCCTAACTAACAGGCACCCTCATACTGGCTATGTAATTTTGAGGCAACTTGTAAACACTTCTCTGCTTCATGTACCGCAAAGAACAGGGCTAATTATACCTCCTTCATGGTGTTGCAAAGAAGAAATAAGAGCACACTTACAAAGAGCTTCATACTGCCTCGGATCCTGGACGCTCTATGAGTGGCCGTTCTCATCACATCTTCAGCACTGGCTTTGTTCTTCAAATATTTGTAGACACCTGCCTAAGCCATCTTTTCAGTTTTACCTCTGCACAGTGGCCAGAAGATGGATAAGGTGAGTGGGTGAGATTTTCTTTTACTAATTCTCTATTGGATATCCTTTGCCATGTATGGACCATGCCTGGTTCTGGCCTTGGTGAATCTTTAGGTCTATTTATCTAATTCTGTGTAACTAATCACCCAAAACTTAGTGGCTTTAAACACCAGTTATTTTATTATTATGTTGTGTTTCTGGGGGCTCATCTGGGCTTTGATCATGGTCTCTCAGTCAAACGGTAGCTGGGCCTGATGTCACTGCTAAGACTTCGTCACTCACGTGTCTGGTAGGACGTGTTGGCTGGCTGCTGAGAACCGAGCAGGACTGTTGACAAGATTACCTACCTCTGGTCTGGACTTCCCCCCGGCAGGTGCACTGACAGGACCAGCAGAATTCCCATTGCTTTCAGCGACTTAGTCTCGCAAGTCACGTTACCGTCATACTTGTCACAGTCAGAAGCCTTCAAGATTCAAAGGAGGAACCAGATGTGCCCTTGCAACAGGAGTGTCAAGGAGTTTGCAGAAGATGTTGTAGACCCACTACCTGCCCACGAAGTTGGTGAAGGAAGGCCACAGGCCTAGGGAAGACAGACTGGGCTTCAGCTGCCTGGGAGCACATCCTAGCTCTCCCATTTATGGCTGGGGAATCTTGGGCAAGTTATCCCACTTGTGTGGTTTTCAATGAACTATTCTAAAAAGTTGGGGTAATAACAATATCAACCTCATAATGTTGGGTTGTGAGGGTTGAGTACAGCACACATGCCTAACGCATAGTAGGAGTTCGTGTATGTGAGCTGGTTTGGTGATGTTTTGCTGCTGGACTTCTGGCTCTTCCCCAATTAACTGAGTAAAGAACGTCCCTCTTTGGAGCTCAGTTAAAGCAGTTGCCCTTACCTAGCTGGCATTCTAGGAATCTAGGAAGTGTGGCTGCTTATTATTTGTTTTAAGTTGTAGATACTGCAGTGATAGAAGAAATCACACAAACTCTTACTCTGCAACCATGTTCCCATTCCCAAAGAGCACATTTTTTCTCCGTTCATTTGACCTCTCTTTTCTTCCTCAGCCCACTTTTTCCAAGTGGTTCTGGACTGAGGCGTGGACTATGATGACGAAACTCGCTGTGACCCAGACACCCAGCTCTCTCATGAATGTCTCTCCAGAGAAGGGGGGAAGTGAAAGGCTCTGCACATCATTCTGCAGGCACCACAAACACTCGTTCTCATCTGCAACGACAGCGATCAAAAGCTGGCTCCCTCTCCTGAGGAAAGCCGCAGTTTACTACATCTTTTCTTATGAATTTTTAATTAGACCACCAATCCATCAATGTATGCTCCCAGTAAATGAAACGGAAACTGTGCGGATAAAGCTAATACTTCTTTGACCACTCCTCATAAAAAACACCCAGACCCACACCAGCCCTGAAGGAACCACCATCATGTTTGTCTGTATCTTTCAGAATCTTTTCTAGTCCTTTAAACACATCTATCTGAAACCACGGAAAATATGTGGATTCATGTGTGTGTGTGCATGTGTATTAGTTGTCCATAGCTATGTGACAGTTACCCCAAACTCAGCAGTGACAACAACAAACATTTATATGTTATATATAATATATTATATACGTATCTATAATATATTATACACATTATATATCTATTATATATAAATATATAGAAGCTTGTCCCAACCCACACCCTAACCCTGGCCTTATATGTATATATAATATGTATACATATTACACATATACATATGAGTAATATGTATAATGTAATATATGTATAATATGCATATATGTAATATGATGTACATATTATATATATAATACCTCCCAGAAACTGAGGGGCCCTAGGCCAACCAGCCAGCCAATCACCAGTCCTGTGAGTAAAGCTATCGTAGATCATCCAACCCCAGCACAGCCAGACTTGAGGGAAGGACCTATACCAAAACCCACTCCTGTGGTTGTTGACAGGTCCCCATTCCCATGCCATCAGCTCCCACCCCCACCCCAGGGCTGACATGGAAGCTGGATTCCCCAGGGCAAGAAATCCAAAGGAGAATGAGAGAGAGCCTCAAGATGGAAGCCATGGTCTTTTGTAACCTAGTCTCAGAAGTGACATCCTATCACTTTCCCCAATCTTCTATTCATTAAGTGAGTCAATAAATCCAAGGGGCGGGGGTTCTTCTTAAGGGGACGGGCTTGTCAGAGGCGGAGATCATTGGGGGCCATTTTAGAGGTTGCCTACCACTGTATGTTTACATAAAACATACTATAACTAACTTTCTATGACTTGCCTTTTTCAATCAACATATCTTAGAGATCTATCCATATTAGCCACACGTTATAGTGTTCTGTGGCATACGTCAGTATTTCTGAAGTCTGACATTTTTTTAAATGATACGCAGATTAGATCCCATACTTGGCAATAAGCATTCTATTGCATCTGGGTTGAGGATCAGCACAGGTCTTCTTATAACTCCCAAGTGTTTTTAAGATAGTTAGAGTTGAGAAACATTGGTACAGATATACTACAGTTTATCCATATTTTTTTCACCTATGTTGATGGCCATTCAGGTTGATTTTTGTTTGTTTGTTTTTCTGTGTGTGTGTTTTTCCTGCTATTACAAGCCATACTACTAAGGAATATCTCTGTTACATGCCTCTGTACACATGTGTAACATGTGGAATTGTTTCAAGGAACAGGATGTATGTTTTGTCTCCTGGATATGGCCAAATGGCCCTCAAAATTCTACTCCTATCAAAATATTCATTCCTATTTCCTTAAACCTCACCAGCACTGAATATTACCAAATCTTTAAATTTCAGCCAATTTAATGGTTGAAAAATGGTAGTCATCATTTATATTTTACTGCATCTTTAGCACCATCCGGCTGCATTCACAGTCATTGTAGGGCTCTCGTACAAAGAGATGAGCTTAGGTATTTTACAAAGATACAAGAAGGTGTGGGCTGATGCGACTTCCGAGCCTCCCTCAAACTCTTTCATGCTCACCTGTTGGGACTCAGCACTTTCTCTTCTCTTTTGTGTCTGTCTTTCTTTTCCTTTCCATTCTGTCTTTAATTACAAGGCTTTCTCTAGCTGTAGGCTCATTTGCATGAACTCACCATAATTTAAAGAATTTTAGGTCTGTGTAGTGTTTTGGGGGTGGTAGACTTCTCCCAAACAGAATTTTAGACATTTTAGCATGTTAGGTACAGCCTTGATCTCCTTCTCAACTTCTCTTTGCGGCCATAACTCTTCAGGAGTGGGGACGACTTCCTCATTCCGCCAGAGACAGGAAGGATCATTTCCTTATCCAAGAAGACAGTGTGGATCAAATCATCCATCCCACACTAGTGTGCTGAGTCCTCGTTATGAACCAAGTACTGTTCTGGACAGACCCTAGCCCTCAGAAAGCTCAGATCCTCAGAGGAAGAGACATTCAATAAATAATAAATGGAAGGCACAAGTTAATTTTAAAGCATGTCAGAAGGTGCTAATTGCCATGGGGAAAGAGAAAGTAAATCAGAGTAAGAGGGTTTGGGGGTGTGGGAGCCGGCTGTAAGGGGAGCAGGATATAGTATTGCATAGAGTCATCTGGGAGTTCTAACTGTCCTGTAAGAGAAGGTATTGTGGTCTGGATTCATCTCCCAGAAAAGATGTTGAAGTTCTAACCCTTAGTATCTCAAAATGTAACATTATTTGGAAATAGAGTCTTCAGAGAGGTAATCAAGTGAAAATGAGGTCATTAGGATGGGCCTTAATCCAATGTGACTGGTGTTCTTCTAAAAGGAGGAAATTAGGACAGAGACACATACAGAGGGAAGACAATGTGAAGAGACACATGGGGAAGATGGCCTTCTGTAGCCAAGGAACACCTGTGGCTTCTAGAATCTAGGAGACAGGCCTGGAACACATACCTCCTTAGCACCTTCAGAGGGAGCATGCACTTTGTTATGGTAGCCCTGAGAAGTTGCAAACTGAGTAAAGCCTGGAGGGGTAGGCCACGTGGACACACTTACCTCAACAATCATGGGGCCCAAGGCAAGAGTTCACATGGAGGTCTGCATACCATATGTCTAAATATCTAAAAGTTATAAGTCAAGCTAATAATCTGTCAAATAGCAAGGTTCTATCTTCTTACCTTTACTTTCATCACGACTGAAAGCCTTTCCAGACTACTCAGAATTCTGCACCATGGTGGTCGAGCACAGCGGCCCAAGTCCACAGCCCTCTTCCCACCCAAGGCTCATACAAACAAGTGCCCTTTGTGGCCTAGAGGTGCACACAGTGTCCAGGATGATCCAGGGACAAGGTCTGCATGGGCACTGGACATGGACTTGGAGTCACTGAGCAGGGGACCCCAGGGTCCAGGATACTCAGAGTGAGATCTCCAGGGGTTACCAGCTCGCCATGGGCACCATGCCTTGCACTGCGGAACCCTCAGTCCATGACAAGGAGCATGGCCAGAGGAGGCCACAGCAGGGTGCCCCATAGCAGTGCCCCCAGAGCAGTCCAGCAGCCAGTGCCAGTTTAGGAGCCATCTGTTTCCCATCCACAAGGACGGCTGAAAGAAAGAGTCAACACTGAGAAATTTTCATAATTATTTGACTTGCTGTTCTGGGCAGTGAAATTTGAGTTTCATATAAGTTTTACATATCACAAATATTCTTTTCAAAACATTTTGTTACCCAACTATTTAAAAATATAAAAACCATTCTTACCTTGCAAGCACCAGCTGGGTTTGGCCTAAAGGCCAAGTTCACCCACCTCTGGTAGGTCAGGGAGTGGAGAAACTGGAGCAATATGGCTCGAATAGGAGAGAGGAGATAGAACCCAGGATACGTGTGAAGGGAATGGCTTTATGCTGGATCATGGGCTGTCCATCTGTAACAGTAGGAAAAGTGAAGGGAACAACTAGGACTTTAGTGAAGGAAATATTTTGGTTGAATCATCTTTTGAACCTTGAAAGTTATCTGCCTTCAGAAAAGCACATGCATTCTCTAAGTTGAAATGATTTTTGTAAAATACGTGCATAACAGTTACCTCAAAGACAGTGAGACTGAGGAAATATACACTTAATATGTTCTTTCTTCTCTCATGTAGCTTCACTAATTAATTGATCAAATTAAACGATTTAATAATTGTGTTGCTTCTTAATTTTTGAACAATAAATGCATCATTTACAACTATGGATTTTACTCTTTTGGGACAGTACTTTCTCCCTCATGATAAATCTGAGAACACTCTTCTTGGGGAAAAGGCATAAATATTTGTTCTCCAAACCATTCAGCAATTCATTGATGCCCTAAAGGACAAGGTTACCCTTAGACCCCAAGTTAAGGAATCCTGATTTACAAGCTGACCAAGGTTCTGAGAGTTGTTTTTCTTCCAACATTGTCCTTGATTTTTTTGGGAAGAAAAGACCTGTATGCATGCAAAATGATTATTATAATTATACAGACTGGTATACTGCTCCTAAACAGCCCACCCACCATGGAGTTCTATTCAGAAGACTAAAGAAAAGGGTGGAGAAGCATCGTGGAAAAAGGGAGAAGGAAGGGGTCACTCAACTCCATGCCTTTCAGAGCCATTCTATTGGGCTCCACCCCCATTCTTAGTTTTCTCTACAGTCCAGCTATTCTCCAGTAAAAAGGAGGAGCAGGTAATGCTTTGTGGAAATACATCAGTTCTTGGATTATATGCCCCTTGAGGGTTACACCATGAATAGAAAGTTCTCCTAGTAACAGATTTTATCCATTCTATAATCAACAAAGCTTGGTTTCCATTTGCCCAGCAATATCATCAGTATCTAGCATCTAAAGTGTAATTCTCTTATATCTACCACACAGCACTTATAAAATGTACAGAATAAATATAAAGAACTAAAGCAGAAGAGAAAATAGAAGGGTGTTCCTTCAAATAGAGATTGAATGTGAAAGAAAAGTTATAGTCTAAAAAGTTTTAATTTTCTTTCAAGTGTTTACATTGTAGGCAAGACACTTTGTCAATTCTAATCTGTTCATAAAACGTAAGTTGGAATATTTCTTAATGGAATGTCACCACAGGAGGCCAGCTAAGGTCTTGGCTGGAATACTTTCCTGGAATATTTTGTTTCCCTTGGAATTTACAGTACTGTCTGGTTGAATTTAATTTGACATTCTAACAATTGAAGCATTGTATTAGGCACAGTGAAGCAGAAAATTCACCCTATCCTGCTCCCCATTCATTCTTCCTTTGCCCTTGTGAAAATTGCCCACTGACTTATTGCACTGAATGAAAGTATTCAGGAGAAGACAAATGTCACATCTAATTCAGTCAACAGTTCCATGAAAGGTAGGCTTTTAATACCTAGGATAAATCTTTCATTCATTCATTTATCAAATTGTTTTCTTTAGTGGTGGCTCTAGAGTTTAACATAGGCAGTGTTGACTTATTACATTCTACTTTCAAATAACATTACACCACATCACAGAGTGGGAGAACCATACAACAATATACTTCCGCTTCCCCCTCCTAGTCCTTGTGCTATTGTCATACATTTTAATTACACCGTGTAAGCGCATGGTGGAAAGTTCGCGAACTTAATTGTCCCATCGTGTATGCTACAAAATCCACAATTCATTGCTTTTATTTTTGCTTTAAACAGCAATTATGTTTTAAAGAAGTTAGAAATGAGGGTGGATGCTTTGTTTAATGGTATTTACTACTTATAGTGTTCTTCACTTCTTTGTGTAGATTTAGATTTGTATCTGTTACCATTTCCTTCTCTCAAAGAACTGCCATTTTTGTGAAAAGTCTGCTGGTGATGAATTTTATTAGCTTTTATTAGTCTGCTAATGATTTTGTTTCTCCACTTTTGAAGGATATTTTCACTGGACATAGAATTCTAGGTAGTTTTTTTGTTTTCTTTTAGTACTTTAAAAATGCCATTCCACTGTTTTTTGGCTGATTGTTTTTTTATGAGAAGTCAGCTATAATTTGTATCATTGTTCTTCCATATGTAATATATCATTTTTCTTTGCTTCTAAAATTTTATTTTCCTCATTGGTTTACAGCAAATTTCTAATGACAGGTCTTAGTGTGGATTTCTTTTTGTTTAGCCCACCTGAGGTTTGTTGAACTTTTTGGATCTATGGACTTATATTTTTCATTTAATTGGTAAAGATTTTTGGCTAACATTTTGTTTTATTGCCCATCTCTCCCTTTCCTCTCCTTCAAGGACTCTAACATGTAGGTAAGACTTGATATTACCCTACAGGTCATTAAATCTCTGTTCAGTTACTTTTTTTTCCAGCTTTTTTTTTCTCTGCAGGCTTCAATTTGATTAGTTTCTTTGAGTTCCTTGATATTTTCTTCTGTGTGCCTCATCTTTTCTTAATGTAATCCCATTAATTTTTCATTTTGAATATTATATTTTACAGTTTTTCGATTTTAATTTGATTCTTTTTATAGTTTCTGTTTCTCTATTGAGACTCACCATCTATTCCCTCATAATGTTTATATTTCCCATATTTCCTTGACTAGAGGTCAAAGATATTAGTTGTATTAAAAGCCCTGTCTCTTAATTTCATCACTTTTATCTTTTCTGGTCTGTTTCAATTATTGGCTTATTTTTTTTCTTCACATTTTCCTGCTTTTTAAAAATATATGTTTAATAATGTTTTATGGCACTCCAGGCATTGTGGATGACACATTGTCAATTGTCTGAATTTTGTTGTCTTCTTTTAAGTAATGTTAGTTTTGTTTGAAAGGCAGTTAACTTCCTTATAAATCAGTTTTTAAAAAAAATTTGTTAGGGAGCATCGAGTGTATCCTTAACTCTGGGATAACAGCAGCTCTTCCCCTCATGTGTGGTCTTTCTTGTGTGTCAGCTGAGTGCCCAGAATTATCATCGTGGTCTCTCCACTCACACCTACAACATCTCAGTTCTGTTCAAACTCCAGGATCTCAATTCAGCTCATAGCTCCACCATATTTGTTCTTCACCCACCCTGACTTTAGGAGTCAGAGCATGTGACAAGGCCAGCCGGGATTCAAGGGGTGGAGAAGTAGATTTGACGTGAAGAGCTTCAGAGATTTTATGGCTGCATTTCAGCTACCACAAGATTGAAGACAAGGAGCAGGGTCCTATGAAAGTATCAGAGGCTGAGCTTTACCTCCAAAGGGTGATGTCTGAGGTGAGCCCTCAAGAAATAAGAGGCATTAAATAGGAGAGTAGTGTTTAGGGAGCAGGACCATAATGTGCAAAGATCTATGGCAAGTCATACATTTCATCAACGTGAAGAATGCCAAGAAGCCTTCATGTGCAAGGGAAACCTCATGGAATTGTGAAACATACTTCTTTGCCAATAAGTGTGGTGAAGTGACCACTGAACTGAGCCTTCTGGAAACCAGGAGCCCCTCCCAACTCGTTAGCTCAGTAGTTCCATCATCTAATGAGAAAACAGTAGTATGAAAGGGTCATCAAATCATCTAGGCTACGTTTCCCAAAATGTTTTCTGAGCACTGTACATGAAGTGGTCCTCTGATCTGAAATGTTTGGGCAACACACAGTTAAATGAGTTTATTGCTGAACTTCTTGGAGACTTCAATTAGCTAATATGTATTGAGACCAATGGTGTGCTGGTAAATGTTTAACAACAAGCTCTCTGACAAAAACATAGCCCTGATTTTGAGCACTTGCCAATGTCTGAAGTATAAATACTCCTGCCCTGACTAATTTGAATATTTGAAGCTACCGATACATCACTGAATACATAGTTGGCTCCCAGAATTCCTAAAAACTCATCCATGAGCTCCCAAGAGCTGGTACATGCCAGCTCCAGCACACACCAGTTGGGACTCTCAGAGACAGAGGGGCTTGGCCCAAAAGGTCATGGCCACAGCACCCTTTTCATGGGACATCTAAAAGGATGAGTGCTTTTGTAGTCACACATTAGAAAATTCCGTTTTGTTATTCTACAGGTAGGGAAATTGAGATGCTAAGTTTGTTGCTCAAGAAGTCAGATCTAAACACAAATTAAGCTCTCCTGAGTGCTGCAGAAAAAAGTTTAATATTTTCCCTTCAAAACTGTCCTAGGTTCACAACTACCATTTACTCCCCATGTACTATGTCAGGTACTCTGCTAAACAATGACGTTGAATGCTTCCAACATCCTGTGAAACGTGTGCTATTATTTCCCCCATTTGACAGATGCGAAAACTGAAGTGCAGAGATGTTCAATAACTTCACAAAATGAAGCAAGGACATGGTTTCCTAAGTGATATCCTGCTCTCAATAAAAGATCCCAGTGCCATACTGTTCCATACTGTGCCAGATATGATAGAGCAAGAATTACACTTGGCGTCTTCCTATCTCAGCAGGAAAAGTGTCAGCCTGCATGGGCCCCCTTTCCTGCTCTGACCCCTAAGCCAAAACATCTCTCTAGGCCAGCTTTAGGCACCATGCATACTAGTAGCTCAATTACCTCACTAGCATTTACTGATGGGTGATATTATGTGTCCCCTGAATGTTTATGTACCCCCAAAATTCCTATGTTGAAGACCTAACTCCCAGTGTGATGGTATTTGGAGATGGGCCTTTGGGAGGTGATCAGGTATAGATGAGGTCATGATGTGATGGGATTAGTGTCCTTGTAAGGAAAGGCATGTATAAAGAGGAAGTCACGTAAGCATGTGGTGAGGCGGTGGCTGCCTACAAGTCAAGAGAAGAGGCCTCAGAATGAACCCTACCTTGCCAACACCTTGATCTTGGCCTTCCCAGCCTCCAGATGTGTGAAGAATAAATTTCCTTTGCTTAAGCCACCAGTCTGTTATGGCAGCCTCAGCTGACTAATACAGCTGAGGTGCTGAGTTCGAGGTCTGTAGCAGGGAGGAGGGAGAAAATTAGTTCAACGGTCATAGAATTCATGGTCTCAATTTCTAGGAGTCCATTGGATAGTGGTAGTAATAGTCACTTTCTACTTAAAATCTCGTATACCTATAAAATCATTTGATCCTTAAAAAACTCTGTGCATGTTTCTGTTTCAGAAAGGTCTGACTTTGTCCAAGGTCATGTAGCTCCAAGGTCAGCAGTATCACTTCTTCCCCTTTGTGCTTCCCAGCACACCAAGTCCATCTATGCTAAACTATAGAGTACTGATTACGTACAGTTCTCCCCCAGTCCAAATGCAAATGGTGTTTGAGAGGCCTCCGAGATTTCAGGAGACGTGGCATGCGTAGCTTCAAAGACAAGTTTGAGCAGGAGTAACATTCACTTAATAGGAACTCGGAATAAAGGCCAAACCAGTAATGAACACAACAAACCCATACACAGTGCTTCCCAGATTTGGGGCTGTGTTGAGTTCACAGGTTGTCACTCATTTAATCCTCACAGTAATAACCGTAAGACGTAGCTATTACTATTGTGCCATTTTACACATTAATAAATGAAAGTATAGAGAGAGAAAGTGTAGCTCTGACGGACGGTGTCTCCACCTATAGATGATTGGGGAAGGGTGTGTGTGTGTGTGTGTGTGTGTGTGTGTGTGTGTGTGTGTGTAGAAGGTAGAGGAGCAAAGGGACTGATTCCACATTACTGTGATATTCTGCTTCCTAGTTTCCCTCAGCAGCACAACCACAATATCTCTTAGCTGTGCATTTGTACCAGTGGCCAATTTCTGCCTGAAACCCCTTCCATTCATCACTCTTTCAAATTAAGGCATTAAAAAAATTCTGTTAAAATGCAAATCTTACCCTGGAGAGGAAACACATTAAACCGCTGTCTTCCACTTAAGTTTTTTTCGTGAATTGATTTTCTTGATTGGTTTTGATTCATTGAAAAAGCCCTCCCAGATTGCAGAACCAAGGGAATGTTGTTTTGGGAGAATAGGAAGATGATGGCATGAGACTGTTCTAAGAAAGTGTAACTGTAACTAATACGATTTATTAAAGCATCAGCACTGAGCCAGACTCTGTATTACTTATCCCTAATGCTCACAAGAGCCATACTAGATACGGTAACTGTCATTATCCCCTTTACAGATTAGGAAACTGAGGCTTGGGGAGGTTCAGTGACTTGCTTGAGGAATCAAGTAGTAAATGCTGAGAAGAGATAGCCCAGATACAGCATTCCAAGTCTGAGAGCTCAGGCAAGTTGGAAAATACCAGTAAAATGCTGAATAGTTAGTGTGTCTGAGTAGAAAGTAGGAGAGGAGGAAGTAAGTTATTATGAGAAGAGGACATTCAACAAGTATAAACAGATAGGGACAGGAAGGGAAGGGGCTCTGGCCACCCCTTCCCTCCTGCTCCATGTCCACAGTGTATTCCAGGTGACCTCACAGAACCAGCAGGCGTCTGCCCCTGGGCTCTGCAGCTGCCCTGGAGATACCATTGCCTCAGCACAGTCCCCAGCGCTCTCCTGGGGTCAGTCCCTGCCAGGGGGCTGGAGCCAGTTTCCGACCCTCCCTCCTTCCCGGTCTAGGCTATTTCTCTTTCTTGTGTCATTCTGTCACCTTCTGCATGGAGGTGCCTGAACAGGAGACAGGTGGGAGGTTGTCACCCTGTGAGGTCTGCAGGCCGAGTGTGGAAGGGCCACTTCTCGGAACCCCAGCAGGCTTGGGTTCTGGCTCCCGTTCCGTCTCCGGGACCATCTCTGGGACCAGCTTCGTCCATGGGATGCCCTGGACTGAGAAGCCAGGACAGAGCCCTCTTTTGATCACTTTCCTTCTCAAAGCACAGACAGGACTGAGGTTTTGCCGATTATAGCTCAATGACTTTGAGCAAAGTGCTCAGTGCCCTTGGTTTCCACGTGTGTAAACTGGAGATGAGGCCGACAGTTCCCGTGGGGGGTAGGGAGTGACTGTGAAGATTAAATTAGTTAATCCACAGACGTCACAGCCCAGTGCCGGGCACCCAGTAAATTCCAGTCAGTGGTCTCTGCTCTTGCTGGTGGTGCTATTTTCCTACACTGCATGTTTTGACCACTTTTCTCCACACACATATATATGCACACACACGCACACACATGCACACCACCTGATGGCCATGGGGTGTAGCTGCACAGACAGAGCCACAAAATGGGGACTCCTCCATGCAGCTCTGGGCTGTTCCCAACTCATTAGGCAGCTTTGAGCAAGTCCCTCCTCTCTAGGTTCTGGTGAGAACTTGGATTTTATGTGGGAAATGCTGAGGTGAACTATCAGGGGCCACAACCTGGAGGGCTCGGGCCAAATCCAGAGGGCAGAAAAGTTTGGGGACACCACTGTGCTCTGAAAACGGGCCGTGTCACATCCACGGGCAGGTGGTGACTGCACCGCCCTATTCTGTGAGCCAGGATGTTCTTTGGAAGGTGTTCACTGCCCTCTGGCCCGGTAGGCCTGTGGCTTTGCAAACTTCTGAACCAATGAATTCTCAAGTCCCTTCCAGCTCTAAAATCCAGCAGTGGAAGCCTCAGGTTTGTCTCGCAGGATTCTCTCCTTGCTGCAAGGGGGTTAAGTGGCTGCTTCTGAGAGGACAAAGCAAGAGATGACGTGATAAGATAAGGAGCTCCGTTTCAGGAGACACTCCTGGGAAAGAACAGGCTTTGTTGTGATCCTAAGGATAAGAGTCTGATTCTCGCATTCATCAGCCCATCCTCCTGCCCTCCCCTGGGCCCCGCCATCTGGGCTCTCGGACGATGTGTCTGTCGCTGCTGCCACCTGCTGGAGCGCGGAGGCTCTGCAGCCTGCCTTCGGACGGCACCGGGGGTGCACAGCCGTTTCCTGCAAGTCCAGAACCGCACCTCTTGTCCAGATGGACACAGTAGGTTTCACCTCTGCGATTGCTGATACTTACTGAGCACCTACAAAGGGCCAAAACACTGCTCAGAACGCCCATGGCTCGTCTCACTCACTTTAATCCACTCACTGGAATGGAAGCCCGCACAGGCAGGGACTTTCCATCACACTCTCCAGTGCCTAGAATAGTGCCTGGCATAGAGTAGGAACTCGGTAAATATGGGTTTCCTGAAAACAGCTGTAAAGATACATTGTGTCATCACCCCAGTTTCGTGGATGAGGAAGTTGGCGCTCAGCAACACAAAGGCTCAGGCATTGTGGGTAAACCTGTGAGGGAAGTAGAAAGATTATTGGCACAGGCAGATTTGTATATCACCCCAGCAGCAAAGTCGGGCAATATGTAGGCATGGACACCTCCGGCAGCCAAGTTCTTAGGAGCTCAGAAAACTCAGGGCTGCAAATCATCAATGAAACAAACCAAGTTAGCAAAATATTGCAATGGGTCCCTGTGACCTCAAGGGGCATGCAGGGCTCTGGCCAGGGCTAGAGGCCCCTGACACACGCTTTGTGTTTTTCAGTTTGTTTACTTGTATTTTTTTAATTAATAAAGTTAATTTTTTAAGCAGTTTTAGGTTTACAGAACAATTGAGTGGAAAGTACAAAGTTCTCACACCAACACCTCTTGCCCCAGTTTCCGTATTTTATTAACCTACTGCATTAGTGTGATACATCTGTTATAATTGAAGAGCTGATATTGATAGGTTGTTAGTAGCTAAAGTCCATAGTTTCCATTAGAGTTCACTCTCGGTGCTGTACATTCTGTGGGTTTGCACAAACGTATAATGACAAGCACCCACCATTATAGGATCGTACAGAGTATTCACTGCCCTAAAATTCCTGTGTTCCTCGTATTCATCCTCCCATATCTCCCCCAATTCCCTGAACCCCTGGCAGCCACTACTCTTTTTACTGTTTTCATAGTTTTGCATTTTACAGAATGTCATAGAGTCAATGATCATACAGTGTGTAGCTGTTAACGGCTGGCTCCTTTTACTGACGCATTTAATTTTCCTACATGTCTTTTCAAGCTTTGATAGCTCATTTCTTTTTATTATTGAGTAATATTCCATTGAATGGATGTACCACTGTTTGTTTATCCACTCACCTATTGAAGGACATTTTGGTTGCTTCCAAGTTTTGGCAACTATGAATAAAGCTGCTATAAACATTTGTATGCATTTTATGTGGACATAAGTTTTCAACTTACTGGGTAAATACCAAGGAGTACAATTGCTGGATCATATGGTAAGTTTTTAAGAAACGGACAAACTATTTTCTAGAGTGGCTGCCCCTATTTTGTACTTTTGAGCATCGCTCTTAGTAACAGTCCTGTTTGCCTGAACCCAGGTTGGCGAGGCCAAAAGAAGGCAGGCTTATGACTCCCCCTTTCCTGTTTGTATCAGGTTCCCTTGCTAAGCCAAACCCACCTCCCTGCTGAAAGGTGAAAATAAAGGATGTTCTCTTTTCATACTACAAAGAAGGACCCATTTTAGACAATGTTCAAGGTGTAATCAAACAATACAGTGAATGCTGCTGCTGAGTTCCATTCAACAGAAAGGCAGGGATCTTCAATGTGGGAAGCGGTGTGTCAAACCTTAGTAACAGTGTGTGACAAGTTTCAACTTGTTCAATGCAGTCTGTCAAGTGTTGAGAGAAGTTGTGTTTTAAAGCATGCAGTAAATCATGGATCATGAATAATGCATTAACATGAGATGGGCAAATGGTTTTATCCTCCATCATGACAGTGCTCCATGTCATACATCGCTTCTGGTACAGCAATTTCTGTCAAAGAAAAACATAAGGTGTGTTCTCATCTGCCTTATTCACAGGGATCTGGCACTGTGCGACTTCTGGCTCTTCCCCAAAGTCAAAATGATTTAGGACACGACAACGCAACTAAAGACACTCACGAAAGAGGACTTCCAGCACTGCTTCAGAAAGTGGCAAGAATGATGGCATAGGTGTGTTCAAAGCAAGGAGGAGTATTTTGAGGGGGATTAATGGCAATGTGTCTTACTGTAATAATTTATTTTTAATTTAATCATTCACTATTTGTGTTTGTTTGATTTGTTTTGTTTTTAATCACACCTTGTATGTTGCTACAGCAACTGTGGTCATTTGAAATCCCCAAGGTATTCCCTTGGGCAGGTGGAATGGGCCCACAGTTCTGGAAGGTCAGTCTGTGCCTTTTGGTTAAAAATTCTTGGCTTGAGCATGGGCACGAGCGCTGGAGAAAATCACGACTGTTTTGATGTGTGGAGCTTTGGGATCCTATGTTCCTGAAACCCTTGTGACACCAGTGTCACTGGAATCAAAACACCCAGCTCTGCCCACTTTCCATTCTTTATAAAATGTTAACAAATTAGGTAGCAGTCTAATTTGCATCATCCAAATGGGTGATTAAAAGGTTCTGGAGATAATGGAACTACAAGCAAGCTGGGAGTTTATTTAACGATCGCTTTTTAAAAAAGTCACGAAAAATTAGATATGGCTCTTCAAAGTTACTTTAAAAATAAAATTTTAAAGTTAAGCTAATATCAAACTGCAACTGTAGGAAAGAGAGAAGGGCCTTTTTAGTTGTGTTTTTGACATTATTGTCCAGAATCCAAAATTTCATATTTGGTTGTTCCTATGCAATTGCATCTCCACTCCCTGCTCAAACCAAACCAACACAAAACAACAGCAACAACAAAACGTTAATGTTCCACGAATAAATTGGAAAAAGTAATTTAAGCATGGATTCATTTTTTAAGACTCATACTCTCTGGTGGCTGCCTAAGAAAACTCCAAGAATCTCATTTGAGCTACTTCAATCTGTGAAGAGAAAAAAAGCTTTAGTTATGCTGGTAGGAGGAGGGTTTATTTGTGTCTCGATTTCCAAGCTGAAGCACTGCAAATGTGAACTCTCTGAGGGAAAATTTTGTCCTAATTACTTAATTGAATCCAGAATATTTGCTTTGCTTTATAGGAATAAATCCAGGTTGGTCTTAATCTGACATTTTAAAGCACACTGAGGTAACTTAACAACTAGTATCTTTCTGTTCCAGCCAAATATTTTTCAAAGAGTGGAGACAGGTTGAGGTCCAGAATAAACAATGTTAACAAATTCTTAAATAGAGACTGAAGTTTGAAAATCACTGTTTGAGACAATACTTACTTTTTAAGTTTTTTCTTTTTCAACTTTACCTACAAAATAACACACTCTGGGTAAGTTTCTTCTTCCTCTTGTGTTTGATTGTCTCATTGAAAGCATTTTAAGTTCTTTTTTCTTCTTAAAATTTTATTAGGTTGGTGCAAAAGTAATTGCAGTTTTTGCAATTTTTTTTTAACCTTTTAAGCCGCATTTACTTTTGCACCAACCTACTACTTTTTAAATGAACGTACAGAGGGTGCCAAAAACCATGTATACACATTTTAAGAAAGGAAACAATTATTAAAATTGTAATACTCAATATATACCTATAACAAAAGATGAATACATGTCACGTTTGACTTCTGCAATTATGAGAAGTGCTCAAAGTGGTTACCATCAGTGTAATTTTAATACAGTTTTTTCCTTTCTTAAAATGCGTATACGTTTTTTTGGCACCCTCTGTACAGTAAAATTGACTTTCTGTGTGTATATACACTTCTATGAATTTTAACACATGTATCGATTCATGTAAACATCACTACAGCCAGAACACAAAATGGTTCCATCACCCCAGAAAACTTCCGCAGGTTATCCTTTTGTAGGCATACCCTCCTCCTAACCTCCATGCCTGGCAACCACCGATCTGTTATGCAGCAATAAAGTTTTGTCTTTTCCAGAATGTTGTATAAGTGGAATCATACAATGGTAACCTTTGAGACTGGCTCCTTTCACTCAGCACCATGCCTTTAAGATTCATCCAAGTTTTTGCAGGTGTCAATAGTCCATTTCTTTTTATTACTGAACAGAATTCCATTGTGTGGATGTAACCCAGTTTCTTTGGTTTGTTCACCCACTGGAGAGCATTTGGCTGTTTCCAGTTTGGGGCAATTATGATAGAACTTCTATACACATTCATGGACAGGTGTTGGGGTAAAGATAAGTTTTGATGTATCTAGAGTAATACCTGGGAGAAGGATTGCTGGCGCAACTGGTAGATGTCTATAATTTTATGAGAAACTATCACTCCGTTTGCCAAAAAGTCTGTGTCGTGTTATATTCCCACCTGAGCAATGGGTAAGAATTCCCACTGCTTTGTATGCTTGCCAGTACTTAGTAGGATTGTCAGTGTGTTTTCATTTCAATCATTCTCATGCGTAGTAGTGTAGTGTCTCATCGTGGTTTGAGTTTGCATTTTCCTAATGGTCAATGATGTTGGACCTCTTGTTATGTGCTTGTTGCCAGCGTATATCCTCTTGAATGAAGTGTCTGCTCAAGTCTTTTGCTCATTTTAAAAACTGAATTGTTTGTTCTCTTACTATTGAGTTTTGGGAGTTTTTAATATATTCTGGATACAAATCTATTGTTGGATAGATGATCTATAAATATTTTCTCCAAGTCTATAGGTGGTCTTTTTAATATTTGAACAGGTCTTGCCCAGAGCAAGTTATTAATCTGATGGAGTCCAAATTTATCAATTTTTCTGTGATGCATCATGAAAAATTTTCCCTATGTTTTCTTCTAAAAGTTTCATAATTTTATAGTTTAAATTTAAATCTATGATTTAGTTTGAGTTAATTTTGGTATAAGACATGAGATTTAGATCAGGGTTTATCTTCTTGCACGAGTCCAAATGTTGGTTTGCAGTTTTCCTTTCTTGTACCGTCTTTGGTTTCAGTATTGGAATAACTGAGCTAGGAAGTGTTCCCTCCTCTTCCATTTTCCGAGGGGGGGCGGGATTGTATAGAATTGCTATTATTTAACCATTAAGTGTTGGTAGACTTTTTCAGTTAAACTATCTGGAACTGCAGATTTTTTTTGAAAGTTTTAAATTATGAATTCAATTTCTTTAATAGTTATAGCACCTGTTTATTCATGCTTCATGCATCATTCATGTTTTCTATTTCATGCTTGGTAACTTTTGGTAATCTGTGGGCTCCATGGTGACATTCTCTGTTTCATTCTTGATAATGGTAGTTTGTATCTTCTCTTTTATTTCACTGTCAGACTTTTTAGATGTTTATAAATTTTACTGATCTTTTCAAAGAACCAGACTTTTTTGTTTCATTAATTTTCTCTATTGTCTTTCTATTTTTAACCTAATTGAATTCTGTTCTCATGTTCATTATTACATCTTATCTTCTGCTTGATTTGGTTCCCCTTTGTTCTTCCAATTTATGGATTCTTAAAGTGAAAGCTTAGATTATTGGTTTGAGACCTTTCTTTTCTAACATAAGCATAATACTAATAGCATAACTTAATACTAAGCATAACTTAATACTAAGCATTTTCCTCTAAGCATAGCTTTCACTGTAGCCCACAAATTTTGACATGGTATATTTTCTTTTTCACTCAGGTGACAACATTTTTTAATTTCCCTTGAAACTTCCTCTTTGACACATGGATTATTTATAAGTGTATGGTTCAATTTCCAAGTAGTTAGAGATTTCCATTGTATCTTTCTTTTATTGATTTCTAATCTAATTCCACTATAGTCAAAAAGCATACTTTATATAATTTCAACTCCTTTTAACTTGTTAAGGTTTGTTTTATTACCCAGGATATGATGTATCTTGGTGAATGTTTTATGTGCACTTGAAAAGAATGTGTATTTTTCTATTGTTAGGTGGAGTGTTATATAAATATTAATTAGACCTAGTTGTTTGATAGTGTTGTTCAATTCTTTTATATCCTTGCTGATTTTCTGTCCATTAATTTATCCATTGCTGAGAGAAGAGTGTTGAATTTTCTAACTACAATTACGGATTTATCTATTTGAATATTTAGTTCTGTCAGTTTTTACTTTATGTGTTTTAAAACTGTTGTTAGGTATATAGATCTTTAGAATTATTATTTCTTCTTGTTGTATTAATTTTTTTTATCATTGTGTGATATCTCTTTTTATCCCTGGTAATTTTCTTCCCTCTGGTGTCCACTTTATCTCGTTTTAATGTAGACACTAAAGTTTACTTTTTATTAGTTTTTACATGGCATATCTTTTTCATCTTTTTACTTTAACCTCTTCATCTTTTTAACCTGTTCGTATCATTATATTTGAGGTGAGTGTCATGTAAGCAGCATGTAGCTGGGTCATGTTTTCTTATTTATTTGGACAATGTCTATCTTTTTTTTTTCTTTCAATTTATTGGGGTGACAATTGTTAGTGAAATTACATAGATTTCAGGTGTACAATTCTGTATTACATCGTCTATAAATCCCGTTGTGTGTTCACCACCCAGAGTCAGTTCTCCTTCCATCACCATGTATTTGATCCCCCTTACCCTCATCTCCCCTTTTAATGTTGTGTTTGGATCATTTACATTTTAATGTAGTTATCACTATGTTTGAATTTAGGTCAACCATTTCATTATCATTTCTGATTGTTCCCTGTTTTTCATTCCTGTTTCCCTCTTCTGCCTTTTTGGAAGGTTATTTGAACATATTTTTTCAGTATACTGTTTTCATTTACCTATTCTGTTTTTCTGCAAATATTTTGGGATCTTTAAGTAGTCTTTTTGTTATTGATTTCTAGTTTAATTCCATTGTCTAAGAGCACAGTTTGTATGTTTTTATTACTATATTTCTTTGTATAGTATTTTGAGCCATTGATGTAGGGATTACAACATACATAACTTTTAATATTTTAGCATTTAAAGTTGAATGTAGAAACCTTACCAGTATATAGGTTTTTTGCTATAGTTATTTTATGTACATCTACATACAGGGAAAACTCCATCAGACAATGTTATAAGTTACTTTCAACCATCAGTCATAATTTAGTAACTCAATAGAATTATTATATTCACCCAGAAATTTACCATTTCTATTTCTCTGTCCTCGTGCTTGATGTCCCAAGTTTTCTTTTGATATCATTTCCTTTTGCCTGAAGAACTTCCTTGGAAATTCTTTTAGAGCAGGTCAGCTGCAATGAGTTTTCTTAGTTTTCATTCTCCTGAGAATGTCCTTACTTACTTCAACTCATTCCTAAAGAATATTTTCACTAGAATAGAATAATGACTGGACATTTGTGTTTTTTCTGCAATTTAAGTATATCTGTGGTTTCTCATGAGCAATCTGCACTCACTTCAATTGTTGTTCTCCGCTAAGTAATGTGTCAATTGTTCTCTGGTTGTTTTCAATATTTTTTTCTTAACTTTTCAGCAGTTTTACTATTATGTGTGTGGGCATGGATTTCTTTAGGTTTATATTATTTGAGATTTGCTGAGTTTCGTGACTCTGCAGGTTTATGCCTTTTGCCAAATTTGGGAAGTTTTGAAGGTGATGTTTCTTCAAATATGTTTTCTGTGCTTCACTCTTTCCTTCTTTCTGATCTCCAATGATAGAAATGTTAAGCCTTCTGCTCTGTTTATTTTTTCATCTTTCTTCTTTGTTGCTCAGATTGTAAACTTTGTGAACTTGTATCTTCAAGTTCATTTACTTTTTCCTCTGTCATTTCCATTCTGCTGATGAGCTCATGCAGAGTTTATTTTGGTTATTGTATTTTTCAGTTCTAAATTTTTATTTGGTTATATATGTGTGTGTGTGTGTGTGTATAAATATATATATATGTAAATGTATATATATTTATATATATATGTGTGTATATATATATATATATATATATATATATATCCAAGACTTTCTATTATTCCATTTATTTGAAGAGTGTTCAGGATTTCTTGTTGGAACATTGTTTTAATAGCTGCTTTAAAACTTTTGTCAAATAATTCCAACATCTTTGTTATCTCAGCACTGGAATCTTTTTCTATGTGAGTTAAGATTTCCCTCATTCTTTGTCTGCTGAGTAATTTTGGTTTGTATCCTGGACATTTTAAATATTATATTATGAGACTCTGAGTCTTACTTAAATCCTGTGGAGAGTGTTGATATTTTTGTTTTAGCAGTTAATCAACCAGTTCGGTTCAGTCCTCAATTTCCAACCAGCTTTCTGTCAGTTGTGGTTTCAGGGTCAGTTCAGTGCTGTTTAGATCTGTTCCAGATGTTCACCACCCAGGGCCCAGCCTGGGACTTGGGCATGGTCTATTTCATAGCTCAGTTTCATAGTCCATGTATGTTGCTCAGGCTCACATCCTGGAATGAGGACCTTAGAGATGAGCCCAGGAGTTTGTCAGCAATTATCTCTTCTCTCTTTTTAGCTCCTTGAACTCCTCTTTTTGCTTATTTGGGCAGAAAACTGGGCTTTATTTGCCCCACTCTGCTACACACATCCCATAGCTGTGCTCATGTCTCCAGCATTTTTAGGACAGAGAGAGTGTAAAACTGTAACATGAGTTTGCTTTACTGCCTGGGGACTACAGCTCCTTCTACTGGAGAGGAAGTTTCCTCAGAGTTTTAGGCTCCAATGTGTTCCCACTGCTGCCTGTGGCACCACCACCGTTAACACCTCAAGACTGCTTGTGGGCTGAGGTGCAATAGAATGGATAAAAGACAAGAAAATATGAGAAAAAGGAAAACAGGATATTTCCTTCCCTCTCTGTGTTAGAAAACCTCCTCCCTCTCCTCAAGCCAGGACTGGAGGGTTACTCCTGGAGCTCTCTCTGTCCGCACTGATGCACATTCCCAGGTTTCAGTCTGCACTGACTCCAGGCCAGTGAGTATCAGAGAGGGAAAACAAGTAAGCTCACCATGAATTTGATGGTGCTTCAATTTCTGGTTCTCTTTTCCAGTTACTACTTACTACTACTACTACTACTACTACTACTACTACTACTACCACTTCCTACTACTTACTTTTCAGAGTCCTCAAATAGCTGATTCATGTAGACTCTCCAAATCATATAGCTGCATTCAGTGAAAGAGTATATTAACTCTGCTTCTTATTGTTCGTATCCTTGATGTTCTGGCATCTAGGGCTGCACTAACTGGGGAGGGACTGCGCCTCCTAGGATTAGCTAATCCCTAGAGATTGTAAACCACTCACCTAGGTGCAGAACTTTCATATGCAAACCAACTAACCTAAAAGCCACACTCCAAACCACCTTCTTCATTAGGCTCTTTCACTCCAGGCCACTATCCACCTGTTCCAATCAACCCAAGGCCAGATACCAGAAAATGTGGGAGAGCCCCTACACTCCAGAACCCTCTGAAATTATTCAAATGCTGCCTTGCCTGCTCCTTCCCTGGGAAAGTACAATAAAGGGTCTTGCCATGTTTCCCGGCTCTCTCTGCCTCCTGTCTGGCCCCCAGGATGTGGCATGCCCCTCTTCTTGGGAACTATGAGTAAAACACTATCATTTCAATGGCAATCATCTCTTAATCTGTTGGCCTCACCATAACTGAATATACTAATGAACCCTACATTTTAAAACAGAAGAACAGAGTGGAATGAGCTTACTTCATCTCACCTTCACCTGAGCCTTCTTTCACACACACACATACAAGGTCTGTCAAGTTTGCAAACATGTTGCAACAATGTTGCTAACCTTTTTTGACATCAGAGGGATTATTTATTCTGAATTTGAATCAACTGGATAAACAGTTAACCAAGTTTACTATTTGGAAGTGCTGAAAAGGCTGTGTGAAAAAGTTAGACAACCTGAACTTTTCGCCAACAATTCATGGCTCTTGCATCACGACAATGCCCCAGCTCACGCAGCACTGTCTGTGAGGGAGTTTTTAGCCAGTAAACAAATCACATATTGGAACACCCTCCCTACTCACCTGATGTGGCTCCCAATGCCTTTTTTCTTTACCTGAAAATAAAGGAAATATTGAAAGGAAGACATTTTGATGACATTCAGGACATGAAGGGTAATATGATGACAGCCATGATGGCCATTCCAGAAAAACAGTTCCAAAATTGCTTTGAAGGGTGGACTAGACACTGGCATCGGTGCATAGCTTCCCAAAGGGAGGACTTTGAAGGTGACCATAGTGATATTCAGCAATGAGGGATGTAGCATTTTTTCTAGGATGAGTTCTCGAACTTAATTGTCCGACCTTGTGTGTGTGTATATGCATGTGTGTCTGTGTATGTGTGTGTGTTTGTATCTGTGCGTATATGCATGTATATGCATATGTGTGTGAGTGTGTCTGTGTGTGTATCTGTGTGTACGTGTGTGAGTGTGTGTGTGTGTGTGAGTGTTACAGTTCACCAGTGAACAATGCAGGGCTTACATGTGCTGACCCCCTGCAGAGTTGGAAATCCACATGTTAGGTGTACTTCTTCCCCAATGCAAATGTAGATCAGTGCGTACAGTCAGCTCTCCACACCTGTGGATGCAAAAATAGTGTTTTTGATCCGCAGTTGGTTGAATCCACAGATGTAAAACCCATAGATACGAGGGCCTACTGCATTTATTGGAAAAAATCCACTTATAAATGGACCTGCGCAGTTCAAACCCTTGTTGCTCAAGGATCAACTATATAACATAGGTTTACTAACCACAACTTTACCAGTTACAAATCAAAGAAACTGACTTTCCCAAATAATGGAATGTTTATGCCTCAAGTAACTGAAAAGTTTATTTGTCTGTGCTCCTCTGTACTTCCTCATTTTTAAAACAACAATTCTGTTTTAATGTTGTAGTGGGCATCTGTTGGGCTTACTGTATAGTAACTTTTCCCCTCCTCACCCTGAATTTCCTAGAAGGAACCACCAGGACCCACTGTTAGGCAGTACTGTTTGGGTGGGAATGACCTCTCCCATCATCCCCCACTGCAAAGGGTAACTCATCCAAGCCCTCCAGTCGGCAAACTTAATGCCCTGACCGCAGGCTCCAGTTCAGGAATGAAAGCCCAGCCCAAGACTTTGGGGAGAACCATTGGGAAAGAGCACCTCTATTTCTGCTGGTGTTACAAGTGAGTAGATGTAAATCTGAACTTACATCTTCCCACTGCTTTCACAGAGCTTAGTGAATAGTAAAAACAGTCAGAGAAAAGCAAAGCTGAACAAAGGAGGTAAACAGGTTTTAATAGTATTGATATGGGCCCACCAATGCCTCTTCCTGTGGCACTTCAGTCATACAAACTAGTAAATTCCTATTTTGCATGAGCCAGTCTCTGTTAGTTTTCTGTCACTTGCAGCCAAAAGTGCCCTGACTAATGCATAAATGAACCCCTTTGTTATTTATTATACTTTCTGTGGCCTGAATCTTGTGTTGATTATCTTTAATCAACAACACATGGAGATTTGTATTGGAATCATTTGTTGAAATCCACTGGAACAAATTGTAACTCACTGAGTGTATTTTATCTATCTGTACCCTCCTCTTGTTGTTTTGTCAGAGAGGCTTGTTCTGTGTTGCTTAGAGTGCTGCTCTGTTTGAGTTTTCCGCAGAAGAAGACCCTGGGTAGAGGATTTGAGTGCCAGTGATTGATTTCAAAGGTGGTCCCAAGAGTATCAACAGGGGGCTGGGGAAATAAAAGTGGGAGAAGAAGGATGAGTTATTGAGAAGTTTCCCACATAGGGCCACTGGGGCTCATTCCTGCTGTAGGATTCTGGGAGACAACACAGAGCGAGCCCCAGAATTACCCACTCAAGGAGGGAGCAAGTGGGGGTGGGTATTTATCCTCCATCTGACATCCATCATTGATGAGGGCGGTTTCCATGGATTTATTTCCCCCGGCAATTCTGGCCTGCCTGGCTCAGGAGCAGAAAGTTGTAAGTACCTGTAATAGGACGTAGTAAGCATGTGCTTGGGATACCCCAAGAATTCAAAGAGACATGAGAGGGGCATGGCCAGCAGCTGCCACTAGAATTTTGAGTGTTCTTGCTTTTGATTCCTATTCTTCTAGCTTAGGCTCTTGTCAAACAGTAAGTAAAAAGGTGTGTTGATTGCATATGTATTGATTCATAAGTCATCTCTCTTCACAAACACAGTAGCTTTATAATGTATCAAGTTTTCACCGTGTTTGGCAAGATGAAATTGAGGTCACAAGTGCGATGGTTTCTAGGCCACTTCAATCATTCATTCATTTATACAACAAATGCTTTGGGGGAACAAAACTCAATAAGCAAAAGTTCCTGTCCTTGTAAAGCCCAGACCTGATGGCAGGCAGACAGAAATATAATTACCAGTGTAATAAAATGATATTTGCTTTAATAGAGGTGGATAAAAATGGCTATTAAAGCAAGGGGTAGAGTCACAAAGAAGGTGCTGTTTGTGTCTTAAAAGATGAGAAAGAAAGAAGGGCATTTATTCTCCTTGCTATTGGTTTATAACAAATTCCCCAAAACTTACGGCATAAAACAGCAACCATTTTATTATGCTTGTGATTTTGTGGGTCAGAAATTTGAGGAGTACAAAGGAGTCAGCTCATCTCTACACTGTAATGTCTGCAGCCTAGCGAGGAAGACTCAAGGCCGGAGGTAACTCACCGGCTGGAGTATGGCGCCATCTGAGGGCTGCCTTGCTTGTCTGCCATTTGATGCTGATGTTTTCAGGAACTGTGGCTGGTGTGGCCAAATAGTAGACCAGCACTGGCCTTCGCCTCTCCACGGAGCTGTTTGGGCTTTCTCACCGCACGGTGGCTGGGTTTCCAGAGTAAGTGGCTCAAACAAGCACTCAAAAGCTACACTGCCTTCTATGGTCAAGCTTCTGAAGTCACACAGTGTCACCTCCACCATGATCACAAGCCTCCCCAACTCAACGGGAGGAAACTTAGACCCATCTCTCAGTGAGGGCAATGTCAGAGTCATATTTCAAGAAGCACATGTGGAAAGGAAGAGATGTTGCAAGCAGTTTTGGAAAATACCATCTACCACAGAACTGAAGGGATAAAATTGTCCTGTCCATCTGGTATTTAGTAATATCTTTCCTAGGTCACATTGTTTTCTAATAGATACCATTTTAAATTTCTTAAATTAAGTCAGATTGTCTTATAAAGATATAAAGAGAGGGATTTATTATTTGATACATTCGTCACCCCACCTTTGCCCACACAGGATTTCTTCCTGGCCCACACTTTGAGCACCAATGCCAGAGAGCCTGGGCAGAGTTGGGGAGGAGGGTACTAGAATTCACAGAGCAGATTCTCTGTAGAGATCAGGCAAAGGCAAAGACTGTGAATATTATCTTAATATTGAAGTTGACTATAAACATACATATGCATATACACACTAAGTTCATTTCTTTTCCCATTGGATCTAACTCTCAGGAGTATGAAAAACCTTGAATTCATTTAGCGTGCGGCATTATTACCTCCCAAAAGAATGTTCTAATTTATGCAACTTTTTGAGTAATTGTGATAAGTCTCAGAATTGGTTGAGAATATCTCTTTGTCCATTACTTGTACTTTTTTTAAGCTGAAACTTAAGAGTTTGCGTTGTTTAAAGCCATACTCTACAATTTTTCACAGTACACATCTCATAATCAGGACATATCACATAGGAGACAGTTTGACATTTAGCTGAATGAAGTAGCTAGGAGTCAGTCATACTGTAGTCTGGCAGTTTGGGGCTTGAATCCCAAATGTGCCACTTACTATTGTATGATTTGGGGACACCTTACTCAACTTCTCGGAGTCTTGGTTTCTTAATCTGTGAATAGCGGTAATGATACCTACTTTTTAGCATTACAATGCAGAAAAAATAAAATTAAAGTGCCTGGTATCTAGGAGATAATAAATTTAATATTGGTGGATCCTAAAAGAAATTCAACTATATGCTTGTTCATTTCTCTCTGAAATTAGAGGGCAGATCAATATCCACATAATCAATCTTTAAGTTCTAAGGGCTGCTTCTAAGGGCTAAGAAAAAGCATTAAATCAGCTAAAGCTTAAGGCCTTAGTGTGTGTGCGTGTGTGTGTGTGTGTGTGTGTGTCAGAATCCTAGCTGTGAAGGATCGTTTTTTCATCAACCATTTCCTCCCTCCTCACCTCAGTCTCGTTTTATGAGACAAGAAGCTTCACAGACATTTCCTGATTATTTCTCAGTGACATATGTTAATTTAAGAGAAAGCAAAGTCAGCTCCAACCTAAAGTATGAACAGGTGCAGCCTGGCAGCTCTCTGAGCAGCCCCACTCTCCTGTCCTTGCGATTTAACTCAGAGCCAGGCCTTTGGTGTCACTCAAGCCAGTGCAGATGTCAGGAGGGCAGAGTGGGAATCTGCCGACAGTGTCATGAAAGGCCTGACCCTCCAACACCCCCACCATGTTACAATAAGACACCAGGTTCCCTGAGCACCACTGGAAAAGACAAAAAAATCACATGGTCTGATATTCCCCTTACTTTCTTTTCCCCTCTCTCTCTTCCTTCCTTCCTTCCTTCCTTCCTTCCTTCCTTCCTTCCTTCCTTCCTTCCTTCCTTCCTTCCTTCCTTTTATTTTTATTTTTTTTAAAGTTAGAAAGCCACAAAGCCACAGCGAAATCACTGAAAATGTCAACCAAAGAACTGCCCACGTCATTTGGCCCTTGTATAATGTGCTTTTTTCAATCTTAATTATTATTTCAATGACATTCCACCTTTCAAATTAAATCCCTTCCCGCATTATCTTGGTTTGCCATTATTATTGTCTGAATTGAAATGGATTTCATGACAACTCTGAAAAACCAGAGTTGGCTAAATTTAGCTTTAATTAGGCATCATCATAGCCCCGTGATTATTTCCTAATTTCACTCAAATTCTACCAACTGGAATGCTGGGTGAGGGTTTGGCACACTTTTCATGCAATTTTCACAGAATTCTTCACCACATTTCTTGTGATCATGGTGATTGCTTTACACCACAAATGGTTTTTGCAGATAGAGCTTTAATCCCCTTTTATAACCCAGAGTTTATTAGGGATAGTCATGCTATGCTCCACGCTGGCAGCTGCTAGGAGGAAAATCCCAAACAAAATTCCAGGGAATCTCTGCCTAATACTGCCCCCAGGGAACCGCCTATAGGGACTGGGTACCAGGTCACTGTGCCTGCCGCCTCTGTGGAATAAAGGGATTTCCACTTTATTCAGATGATGTGTAAAGTGGATTTTTGCAGACCTCAGTTGACCCCTCCCTTGCTTGGCCAAATATCCTGGTTAAGAGGTTGGCTCTGAAGCCAGAAGGCCAGGTTCAAGTCTTAGCTTGACCTCTTCTCAGCCCTTGGACTTTGGGGCATTTGGTTCTTGGTGCCTGGGTTTCTTCATCTGTAAAACAGATGTGGTACTGTGGCTCCCCTGATTATTGTGAGTCCTGAGTTAAGCTGTGTGAAGCATTTGGAACCGCACCAGGCACAGTGCAGGAAGGCGTCTCCTGCTTCTTCCCTTATGTCAGGCCTCTGAAGAGTTATGTGAGCAGGTAACAGGGAGGCAGGTACAGGCTGAGCTTAGGCGGCAGAATTTCAGTCCCTGGGACAGAAACTTACAAGAGCTAACCAGGGTTTAGTCTGTAGTGGGCATCTGTTGATTTTTCCTTCCCAACATTCATTTCCTCTCTCCTGGATTTTCCTTTAGGGAGCTGTGTGAATCAGTTCTAGTTGGCACAACAGATATCACTCCCAATGTTTCAAATACAGTCAACTGTACATGGGGAACTAGTTATGCAGTTGATGGAAGAAAGGTTGAGAGGCCCAACCACAGGTGGTGAGGCTGTCCAGGGTTAGCAGCTGCAGGAACTCTCTACCACACTTCGGGCCAAGGGACCAAGGGAAGGGGCGATGTCACCAGAGTCTGTGGCATCCTGCAGAAGCTAGAAGGATGGCGGACTCTGACCAGCAGGAGCGGGACACTAAGGGGGGGCACCAGGGGAGACACAGCCATAGTGTGCGACACCCCCTGAAGGCAAGAGAGGAGGGTAAATACCTGGGCTTCACTCTCTTCCCATCCGCTAATGTCCATCAGGGACTCCAGCTGGCAGAATCTACCTGGGAGTCAGAAGGCAAAGACATCAAGCAGGTAGAGTTCTCTGGGGTGCGGAGCAGAGATCTGAGAGTGAACAGGTGGAGGCCTGGCCAAGGAACCGCCTCCCCCCCCCCCCAGTCCTACGACTCTGGTGGAGCTCACCTGGACCTTTGGCTCCAGAGATGGGCATGTGACCTAGACCTGGCCAATCAGTGCTCTACTCTGCTGGCGATATTGACCCAAGTTGGTCCAATGAGAGTGAACCCTGAAACTTTGGGGAAGGAAGAAACTTCTTTTTGTTAGGGTTGCCAGAACATAAACATAGAGTTGCTAATGGCCATCTTGCTACCAGAGAGAAAAGAATGGTGTCACTCAGGGCAGCCTGCAGGGTCTCCAGTTCCGCTCCCCACTTAAGAACACAGGACATGGTGAGGCCAAAAAGGAACACCCATGGAGCCATAGATAGGGGAGTCACACCACTATATTCTCACTGACGGGTTCCACCTCTCTGCAATCCATGCTTGCTAACTCAGCCACCATCTTCTTGCTAGCCCCAATTTCTACTAGCGTAGCCACGGCAGTTATATTAGTGGCCAATGGCTCACTGGTTACAGCTGACGGCCAACTAGTTACAGCTGATGGCCATCTACTACCCAAGCCAGCACCTTTCCACATGAGGGCGAGAGCTTGGAAACTGCTCTCTGGGGCTCTGTCCCCACAAATGGCTTAACATGAAGCCAGCACAAAGGAAAGCAGAACAATGAAAACAGAAAGAGATTGCTAACAATGTTTGAATACCTGGATCCAGCCATAACTATGCCTAGCTCTCTGAGTTATGTGAACCATAATTTCTGTGTGTCTATGTGTGTGTGTGTCTGTGTGTGTGTGTGTGTGTGTGTGTGTGTGTGTGTGTGAATTTCTGTCACTTGCAACTAATGATTTGAAAAATGATTTCCAACTAATACACAACAGACCTAAGACAGAACTAAGAGGTAACTACAATGAAAACTTGTGAACAGTGACTGAGTGGGAAGAGTATCTGTGGGGGTCAGTAATGGGGCTGAACACTTCTGTATGAGTCAGAGGTCCAGAGATCAAAGGAAAGTCTCCACATCAGTGTTTGACCAGCAGCCGAGGTGATGCCCCTGGTCTCTGCTAATCTGTGTCTAAAATGAATTCTAGACACTCCCTACTTCTCATGCAGGATCCAAGTAAAATAAACTTCTTACAAATTCTTCAGCCTTATTTTTTCTCTCCTTTTCTTCAGGCTGTCACACTTGCTATTCCTACAATATTGAAAACTCTTTGTGTACTCCCACCCTTCAAAACTATTTTCCTTATGAAGTCTTCTTATATGTCAGATATGGTATCTGACACATAAAATATATAATATACATACATATAGATTTACCCTATTTAATCTTTACCTATAAGGACAATAACTTATGTGATAAGAATTTTTATTATTCCCACTTTTAAAATATGGAAATTGAGGCCGAGCTGGGTTAATTGACTTGCCCAGGATTTGAACCCAGGATATCAGATCCCTGTTTTCTTTTTTTTTTAATTTTTTTGGGGGAATATTGGAGAACAGTGTGTTTTTCCCAGGGCCCATCAGCTCCCAGTCAAGTCATTGTCTTTCAATCTAGTTGTGGAGGGCGCAGCTCAGCTCCAAGTCCAGGTGCTGTTTTCAGTCTTAGTTGCAGGGGGCACAGCCCACCAATCCCATGCAGGAATTGAACCGGCAACCTTGTTAAGAGCTTGCGCTCTAACCAACTGAGCCATCGGCTGCCCCTCCAGCAGCTCAGCGGCAGCTACTGTGATTCCCCCCAAATAAGACCTAGCCAGACAATCAGCTCTGATGCGTCTTTTGGAGCAAAAATTAATATAAGACCTGATATTATATAATATTATATTATATTACATTACATTACATTATATTATATTATTATTATATTATAAAGACCTAGTCTTATAGTAAAATAAGACCAGGTCTTATATTAATTTCTCTCCAAAAGACGCATTAGAGCTGATTGTCTGGCTAGGTCTTATTTTCGGGGAAACAGGAAGTTGTCTTCAGTCTAGTTGTGGAGGGCGTGGCTCACTGGCCCATGTGGGAACAGAACCGGCGACCCTGTTGTTAAGAGCTCGTGCTCTAACCACGGAGCCACCCGGCCGCCCCCAGGTCCCCGTTTTCCAACAATCATGCTGTGAAGCCTCCCTCTTGCCTGGGCGTCCTTCCTCATTTATCTTTCCGGTCTCAATGCAGATACTCTCTGAAATCAGGCTCAGCCTCCCTCTCCTGATGTACGCTTCCTTGCACCCCTGCTCTTCCCTCCTTGTATTTGTCACCACATTGTGACAACAGTGGGACAACAGTCCCTTGTTTATTAAGGCGTCTGTCTTGCCCACCAGACTGTGCATCCCGTAAAGGTGAGGCCTGTATCTGCCTTGGACTCCACGCTCTCCTCAATGTGTGGAACCCCAGTGCCCATTTTCGTAGCTGAAAGAAGAATGAACGTTGAACCACAGGTGATGGCTTGAAGCTTTTGTTCAGGATTAACCTGAAAATTGTGTGACAAGTGGCCATTGTCACGTAAGGATCAGAAAGCGGGGCTGAAAGGGGATCAGACACATCTTGATCCAACCCCCGAATCTGAGGAATGGGGCTCCAGGCCCTGCAGCCAGAGAAGGGAAGACTGTTAGGCAAGAGGAATCTTGCCATAGCCCCAGATCGTATCATATGTATCTGCCCTCCTCACCCGATAACCACGATTCTCTTGTCACTGGCCTTCTCCAACAGGCCGTGTGCTTTCAGGAGCAGGAGTCTGTCTTTCAGCTCCAATTCCTGGCCCAGCCCAGTGCCTGACAGCCTGTGGGCCCTGGAGGCAGCGTGGCTACCTGATTGGCGGGCTGCCTTTCCCAAGCCCACCTGCATTGTTCTCCTGGGATGACCTGTGATGGAGAAGGCCCATGGCGCTCCTCCTGGCCTTAGTGGAAATGCCAATTGTTCAAGGAGCAGCATGTTTCAGAAACTCTGCACAGTTCCTTGTTATTTCTTACAATGTCATTTACCAGAGAGCAGATATTATTCTCCATCACTCAAAATATGTGATTGTTGGTTTAAATGTATTCCTCTCGGCATTGCAGTTTCCATGTTTACTCATTTATTTGTGTATTTATCATTCAGCAAATATTTACTGAACAAGTACAAAAAGGAACATGGCAGGTTCATGGCTGATGGGGGTGGGGTAAGGGGTAGATAAAATACAACACGAATCCTGCTTTCAGAGCTAAGATATAGTAGCTACTATTTCTAGGGCACCCATTGTGTGCCAGGCATATGATAAATATTCTCCATATGTTCTCCATTTATTCTTCACCATTGCCATAAAATGTGGATAATACATGCGGCAACTAAGGACCTAGATGCTGAAGCTACTTGCTCAAGATCACACACCTGGTAAGAAGAAAACGGGGACTTGTTCCCCTTTCTCTGAGACATCAAAGCCTGGTTCTTCCCTCTGTGCTGTACTGCTTCCAAAATACAGATGACATGCAGGTGGGCAGTGACCCTGGAAGTTCAGACAAAACGCTGCGGAAGATGAGGGGATCACTTTCAGCTATGGGATTGCTGACCACTTCTGAGAGGTGGGCCTTTCTCACACTCCTGCCCCACCCTGGATGAACACTGAGAATAAGCGGAACCTAAATTACTCATGAAATCCTCAGGCATGTGGAATCAACTCTCCGTTTCTATAAGAGGGCCTCTGCGTGACACGCACAGCCCTTGGGGCTTCCAGGGGCCTTGCCTGGTACCAAGCCTCTGTGTGGCTGTGTTCCTTATGGAACAAGGTTCTGGGAGCAGGCAAAGGTTAACTTTTTTTCCCTTAAGTTAGCAACTGTTACTTTTGCTATTTCAAAGTATTTGCTGTCTAGGGTGGAGATTGCCTTTGGAGCAAAGTAACCCTTTCTTCTAGGAGTTCTCCTCTGGTTGGCACTGCTAGTCCAGACTTGTATGTCAATATCTTCATCCTGGAGGGCATCCAGACACCAACCATAGAGCCTATCTGTGTTCTGCTTAATCTTACAAAGTGAGAGTATCAGAACTGTGTAAGAGGATATTTTTTCCCCTCCTAAAGCTAGATTGAAACTATCCTCTGCCTGAAAAACATGATGCTAGCTGTTTATGTGTTTCTCATAGAGACTGTGAGTGTTGGCCAAGGCAGGTTTCCTTCCCAGCAGGTTAGAAGAAAGACTGCATTGAACTTGCTAAAAAGCTACCTACTGGGTGATAGCTGCACACAGAGCAAGCATCCCTAGCTGGGAGCCTAGGCTGATTAAGCTGCGCTGCTCCAGTCCTGACCATTTGTGTCAGACCATAATGTGTGTTGGGTGAGGCGGTGAGGTGGTGAGGCCCTTGAAGTAATGGATATTACCACTGTCAGTCATCCTAGGGACTGAACAGGAGCACTGGGAACGATTCTGGGCCAGGAGGACATTTCTCTCTCTTCAGGGAGACCTCGATCCCTTGGTGGGTGGCTTCAGTTGATCCCTGACTTGTGGGAGTGTGTGTCCTGGGAAGCAGTAAGCCCCCTGAGGATGAGGTCAGGACTACAGACTCTGGAAGGAATGATTCTTGGGACAGATGTGAGTTATCCTCTGTGGACTAGTTCTGTAATTCCCAAGGCTTCAGTAAATCCTTGTTACAAGAGAAAAAGTAGACGTTATAGGCATAAATGTTGGCACCATCCAGGTCTATATTCTTTCATTTCAAAGGTATGTGCTTTTCTTAACAGCTCTAAGCTGTGATTTCTTATTTGTAAAAATGGGTAACAATCATACCCAACCCATAGTATTATTGAGTACTGGCTGAAAATGTGTAGAAGGAAATCAGAATCTTACTGCCGTTTGGGTGTCCCCTTGGCTAATTTCCCAGAGGCAGGCTCACTGTAAACTAAGATTTATCATTAGTCATTCAAAGCAACATAGTTACATTTTTTAAAAATACCTTTCCCTGGCAAAGTTCCAATTAAATGTGTATGGGATAGAGTTATTTTCATTTTTTTCTTTTTCTTTTTTCAGCAAGGATGTAGAAAATCATTAGTGTCTGTTAATGAGACGGTCATGACAGAGGTGCTGTAAGAAATGGGGTAAAAACAAGTCTATAATGGTGACGTGATTTTGGTGAAACTTATTATTAAGCATATTTTAAAACAAAAATGGGTAGTAGTTTAATTCAATTCATAGCACTTTAATGGACTCATTTTCATTAAATGGGAAAGAGCGCATATTTTGAAACATACTGTGGGGACACAGCCCCAAAAAACAGGCTCTCGGCCTCACATAGAAAGGTGCTGGCTCGGGAAGTAAATGGCCATCAACTGTGATCAGATGGCCGTCAGCTGTGGCTAGTTGGCCGTCAGCTGTAACCCGTGAGCCATTGGCCACTAATATAACTAATGTGGCTACACTAGCAGAAAGAATGGGGGCTAGCAAGAGCGGATTGCAGAGAGGCGGATGCCGGTGAGAATATAGTGATATGACTCCCCTATCTATGGCTCCATGGGTGTTCCTTTTTGGCCTCACCATGTCCTGAGTTCTTATGGGGGGAGCGGGACCAGAGACCCCGCCGGCCACCCCACACTACAAATGGCGCAGCGAGGCGCAGCGAGCAGGGTGCCCTGCACGACACATACTGTTCATATTTGTCTAGGAGGGGACATTACATTGCTTCATGAAGGAGAGAAAGCTAAACAGAATTTCCCCTGAACAAACAAGGCATTGTCCTGGAAACATGGTCTTCCTTATCCAACCAAGTTTGATTGTTCAGCTACTCCACTAATTGTTTCAACTGACAGTTTTCAAAGAAATCAACATGAAGTATTCTGCAAAGTGAAACTAGGCATTTGGTTATAAAACCTAGTGTGAAGTCATTACGTTGTGCTATTCGGAGAATCTCAGAACAGCTTCTAGCTTCATGGGCCGTTAACGATGCTTAGATTATAAACACAGACATATTTCTTGATATCAACACAATGTTGCAGCTGATTTTTCTGGCAGGTTTGGGTTAAGTGCCTATTCTTCTAATTAGTTTTAAATTGCAAACAATTTTTAAGTGATTTGAAACTTGGATTGTGGATTCAGACAACTAATGTTGAACTCCCAGCTCTACTACTCACTAGCTATATGCTGGCTTACTTAAGCTTCTGGAAGCCTCAGCTCCTTTTTACATCTTTAAAATGGGAATAATAATACATATCTCATGGCTCGAAGTGAAGATTTTGTGAATTCTGTAAAATGCCTAGCACAATTCTCAAAACGTTTTATTATTGTTTTCTTTTCTTTTTTAATTAAAATTTATTGGGGTGACAATCGTTAGTAAAATTTCATAGGGTTCAAGTGTACAATTCTGTAATACATCATCTATATATCACATTGTGTGTTCACCAGCCAGAGTCAGTTCTCCTTCCATCACCATATATTTGACGGTATTGTTTCTTTGTTATTATTACTGCACTTGCAAATGATAGAAACCTAACTCAAATTAGTTTTTAAAGATAATAATGATAGCATATATTAGGGACTTACTGTGTGCCACTCACTGGAATAAGGACTTCATCTTGTTTTATTTAGTCAAAAGTACTTTTTAAAATCACGTAAGTGAAAAATCTAGGTTTGGTCTGGTTCCAGGTGAAGCTGAACCCAGGATTTCAAATGAGATCCTCAGAAAGCTGTCTCTCTCTATTTTTTCAATTCTATCATCCATGTCAGCTTCAATCTCAGCCAGATTTTCTCCATGAGAGAGCCACGTAGCTACAGGCAGTTCCAGACTTTAATTTCTTCAGCCTTTCCATCTCAATAGTTCAAGCAAAAGTCCCAGATGGTTTTTGATTGGATAGATCTGGATTCGTGCCCTTCCTTGACCAATAAGCATGACCAGGAGGATGACCCTTCAGGTTAATTTTATTTGAGTCACCCTGCTAACCCTTGTTTGGGTTGAGGATTGAGTAGAAGGATTAACGGCAGCTCAATTTGTAATCTTTCTACTTCAGTTTCTGAAAAGCAGGTAGAGCATTAGGGGAAAAAAAAAAGTCAAACCTCATGGAGAACATCTTCAGCAAAACTAGGAGACAGAGGAAACCCCAAACCCAAAGTTAGCAGAACTGGTGTGTAATCAACAATGGTGCAACAGGAAGGAAGAGGGATTCCATAAACTGCAAATCCACCAAATGGCCAAACCGAGAAGAGGGTTACCTCTTGAGTGAGAACTGCTGTGAGCAGATTTGAGAACAAAGAATGCAACCAGGTTGCTGAGAAAGGGAGAAGTTCTCATGGACTCCAAATTGCATCTCTATAAATGGACTCGCCTACAAACAATGCCACCTCAGAATCGATTCGGGCACCCAGACTGTGTGCTTCAATGCATCCCCAGGACTCGGTAGAGAAATGGCTGATTCTAGATCTGCAGCAGGGTGAGCTTGAGATGGATCGTTCTGACAGAGAGCAAGGAGGCTTTCTAAGATTAATAGATTTGCATCAAAATGACATAGAATGTGATCTGAAGGGGTTCTCAATGACCACAGTCGGGGCAATTTGAGCATCAAAAAGAAAATGTTTATGGATAAAATGTATAATATTTAATGTATAAAATTCATGACTTTATAAAGATACTCAAAAAAGGAAAAGCCAGAAAAACATCCTATGAGATGGCCACTAAATAACTCCTTACTTTTTAATTGATAATTAAAGGAAAGCATTAAATATTTATTCTGTCTTTCCAGTGGGAACCACATGACAGGATAACCCACTAGCCAACTTGATGAAGAGAGGCTCTACCTTACCAAAAAATGCCAGTTAATAAATGTTGAAGGAATGATAGAAGTTGAAAACATCATTTTATGAAACCTAAAGAAAGTATGGATTTAGGTTTTATAAGTATGGATATATTGGATGAGTGTTTGATGGAGAAGAAGACATTGCATAAGGACAAAGTAACACTATATCAGTTCATTTCTAATCAAGTATTGGTTATCTATTGCCAAGTAACAAACCACTCCAAAAAAATCTATGGCTAAAAACAAGAATCATTTATTATTCTTGATTACTCTGTGGGTCAGCTGGTTGGTTCTTCTGTCTGGACCAGCTTTGCTGGTCTCTGTGTGCAGCTGGTAGCCCACCTAAGGCTGATGAACCTCAGATGGTCTCACTCACATGTCTGGCAGTTGACAAGGATAGCTAGCTAGCTGAAGCCTGCCTCTATATGGTCTCTTGAGATGGCCTCAGATGGCTTTACTTACATCTCTGGGACTGCAACTGGAATAGCTGAGGGCACCCTCCATATTATATCTCATCCTCCAGTATCCAACTCCAAGTTTCTTTACATGGCAGTCTCGGGGTTTCAGCAGCAACAGAGGGCAACCCCAGTGCACAAACATTTTCCAAGCCTCTGTTTGTATCATGTTTACTATAGTACCTGATTGGTCAAAGAAAGTCACATGGCCAAGCCCAGACTCGGGATGGAAAAATGGACTCTAATCTCTAGCTAACGAGTCTAGTAGAACTTTAGCAGTGAAGGAAGTATTCCATATCTGCACTATTTAAATGATAGCCACTAGCTACATGTGACTATTGAACACTTGAAGTATGGTTTCTATAACTGAGAGGCTTAATTTTCAATTTTAATTAATTTTAGCTTAAATTTAAGTAGCCACATGTGGCTGGTAGCTATCACATTGAACAGTTCAGTTCTAGAAACAGAATCACCTATGATATATTCTAGCCAAAAATGTTTATCATGAATCCACCAGTCCTTTGGATCTAACTTACAGTTTTTAAGAGACACAGGGTTATAGGAATAAGCTACATGGTACAATAAGGAAGCAGCCAGACAAATCTACAAGGTGAAACATCCCACAGACAAACTGGCCCTATGTCCTCAACAAGCCAATGTCATAAGAAGGGAACCATGACAGATTGAAGAGAAAAAAGGAACATAACAGCCAGATATGTTCACCTATAGGATTCCTGGCCAGAACCAAACAGTTGCAAGGATTTATTTTAGCTTAATTACAGAAATTTGAATTCAATGACATAAAAATGTACTGAAGTAGAAAGGTAAAGATCATTGACTAACAAAGTTTAAGTGTTAGAATAGTATGTGGAGTACAATCTCATATCACTAAAGAAAAATACACACAAATATGTGTGTACGAGGTCTGACAAATAAGTTCGCGAACTTGTTGCAATGATGTTGCTAACCTTTTTGATACCAGAGGGATTATTCATTATAAATTTGTACCAACCAGACAAACAGTTAACCAAGTTTACAATTTGGAAGTGCTGAAAAGGCTGCATGAAAAAGACTACCTGAACTTTTCGCCAACAATTCATGGCTCTTGCATCATGACAATGCACCAGCTCACACTGCACTGTCTGTGAGGGAGTTTTTAGCCAGTAAACAAATACCTGTATTGGAACACCCTCCCTACTCACCTGATCTGGCCCCCAATGATTCTTTCTTTACCCGAAGATAAAGGAAATATTGAAAGGAAGACATTTTGATGACATTCAGGACATCAAGGGTAATACGACGATAGCTCTGATGGCCATTCCAGAAAAAGAGTTCCAAAATTGCTTTGAAGGGTGGACTAGGCACTGTCATCGGTGCATAGCTTCCCAAGGGGAGGACTTCAAAGGTGATCCTAGTGATATGCAGCAATGAGGTATGCAGCACTTTTTCTAGAGTGAGTTTGCAAACTTAAATGTCCTATCTTATATATAAATGCAAAAATATATACAAACACACAAAAATTCTGAAGCATATGCACTAAGATGTAAAACATGATTCTGGGTGATAGGAATTTTGTTTGCTCATTTTTCTGTGTTTTCTAATTTTTTATAAATGTAAATGTGCTGCCTCTATAATAATAAAGGGGTTGTTAAAAATAAAACATAAAGACACTACTAAGCGTCCAGGAGGTGCCAAAGATAAGCAGCCATTGTAGTGTGTGTGTGTGTGTGTGTGTGTGTGTGTGTGTGTGTGTGTGCCTGATAACGTCGCACATGCTTCCTGCAGACCAGGGAAGACGACTGGGCTCCACAGCTATTGAAAGGGCTCAGCTAACCTGAGGACCTGGTGAAAGGCTCCCTTTCTCTTGATGCCACAGAAGCTCAAGCATCGAGGTGGATTAGTCAGTCAGCATATCCCATTGAGTAGCATGTTCTAGAGTCATCTAGTATGAATCATTCACATAGGCTTCTAGTTATGTTGCTTGGTTTTCCTCAGAAATTAATGGCCCCAGGGACTGAATGCCATGTAACAGAGAAAGTGAGTAAGTTGGTACAGGCCCTGCCAGATGTCAAACAAATAGGAATATATCACAGGAAAAGTGCTCCATCTATTATCAATAACAACATTGCAAAGTTTTACCAGAAATTGACAATACAGTGCTTTCTTTTAGTGCAGTTTTCCCCTTAGTGATGTGTACGTATTTTAAAGTAGGTCTAATATTAAATATGCATCAAACTCTTTGTACAGAAAATGTAATCACTGAATAGAAAAATATTATATTTATAAATGTCTCATTGTCACCCTTTATGCAGTTATTCACTTTGGGTGTTCAGTGTAGAAGTTTCAAGAACATAATGTTTGTTACAGAAAAGCATATTGAGACTACCAAGTAAAAAGCGAATTTATGACTGCCATTTTTTTTACAACTTTTTACATAATTGTCAAATTGCCGCTGTCATAATAAAAACCTAGCTTGCCACTAGTTTGTTTTGTAATTACCTGGCTATCTTTTAAAATAAACACGTGTCATAATTTCTGAGTTACAAGCCCATTTAGGTAGCTAAATCTTTCTAGCAGTCAACTGAATAATTAAATAGCAAGGCAAGAGCTTTTATTACCCCCCAAATCTGCAACTGAACATGTGTGATGGAACAAATGGATACATTTCTCTTTGGGACACATTAGGGAGAGAGGAGAATTTAAAACTCTTATCGTCTAGCAAACAGCAGTTGTTCAAGTATTAAAGTCTATCAGTTACAATTAAGTGAAATCAAATTCTCTTCCCATTTGTACACTTTATGTCTTTGTTGAACTTGCTTATTCGGAGACACCATAGGCTATCACACCTGTCCCCTAAATTTGCAAAGCATTAACTCATTACTCCACTGTCTAGCTTCTATTAGTGCCATATGCATTTTCCTTTACATTTGGTAGTAAACAAAACTTTAACAAGTGCAGAGAATCACCTAACTTTCTAAAGAGTCTTCTACCACCAGCATTGCTCTCAAGTCCCTGAGAATGTTATTGTTTCATTATCATTAATTTGCAAGTGATACATAATATGATAGTTTGGTTATAGGCAAAGAACGATAATGATTTTGTAGCATTCTGCCCTTCACCTTTACATTTACATAGAGCCCTGTCTCAATTGCTTGTCCAGGGATCCACCCTCAGTGGATACTGAGCAGAGTTGTTTACAAAGTATTTCATCTAAATGAGGAAGGTGGAGAGAGCATCACAGGAGGAGAAATGCAAAGCCTTGGGAGCTGGAAAGAACCCATATGTTAGTTCATATGTTAGTTCTTTTATATGTACTGGTGCCTGCAATATGCTAAGCTCATGGTAGGTATTAGGGATTCATGGGTGAACAATACAGACATGTAATTTACAACCTGTTGGAAATAGCAGGTATTAAAAATGCAATTAATAAGTTAATTACCTGAAGTCATGAGACCTGGGATGAAGGAGAAAAACAGATGCTGTAAAAGTACGTAACCTAACCTGTCAGGGCACAGGAAATGGAAGTTGGGTTGGGAGAATCAGTTAGAAAAGGCTTAACTAAATGCCATTTAAACTGAGAGGAGGAGTTAGTAAGTAAAGAACAGACAGGAGTGTTACAAACAAGAGGGAGGAGCAACTACAGAAGCCCTGAGGTGGGAACCCACATGACAGATGTAAGAAATGAAAGCAGCCCAATATGGCTGACATGAAGAGAACAAAGAGAGAGTGGCATGGTGTGACCGGAAAGGGGCAGAGGTCAGGGAGACAATACTGATCACACGAAGTGCTTTAAGTAGATTTGATTCTCTGGGGGTTACGTTGGGTAAAACACAAAGACAGAGCCAAATAGTTTGGCTTTAATTTAATAAGCAACAGTGCACCACTTCAGCAAGAGAAAAAAAAAGAAGATCTGTCATGTATTTGACTTTCAGGGCATAACCAAGATGGCATCGAGGTGGACCTAGAGACGGAGCTTCCCATTCAGAGGATTCACAGAACTCTGCCCAAGGGGCTTATAAGTCCGGATGTGGGAGGAGAAAAGGAAATGTGTAGCCAAGACACATCAGGTCTGATGAGAGAGTAGATGAGTGTAATGAAAGAGAAGAGCTGAATATAAGGCCAAGAGTATGAACCTCGTGCTGGTGGCATTGATTAACGGACACCTGATGGCAGGTTGTGGATAAATGCTCCAGCTCCTTGGGGCACGTTCTACACAGTCCCCCAGAGGTCCCAGTGAGGCTGAGCCCCAGTTGCCTGCCTTTCTCACCTGCTCGATAGCACACCTTCTATGTGCTTTCTTCCCTTCTCCCTCTGTTCCCTGTTCCCCTACTTCCTGAGACCATCTCCCAGGTGATCTACTTGACCTCAGATCCTTGTCTCAGGGAACAAAAACTAAGAGAGCGTGAGTGCAGAGGAAAAGACAGAACACGCGCACACACACACACACACACACACACACACACAGGCACACACACGTACACACGTACTTCCTCACATGCACAGTTTAAGTTTCAAAGCTTCAAAAGAGTCAAACTTGGGATATTGCTTTAGACATCATTTCCATGCACAGGATAATTACATTTCACAAGAGCCTGAGTTTTTTAAAGAGAAAAGGGAGGCTCGACCACTGTTAGAGGGTATGGAAAGATAAGCTTACTATGGCATAGAAGACGTTGTTATGAGAGAGAGGGACAAAGCAATTTGGCTTTGTAAGCTTTAAAAGGGAAAGCTTTCAGAATAGCTGCTTGGGAATTTAGAAGAACAGCACAGTGATACATGAAAAACTTCTGGGTTTGTGTAATGTTTTTCTCATTATTATGTGTGGTAATATGTTACTACACTAAGAGGTCACACAATACAGTACCTTTAAAAAATCCTCTAATTAGTATGTACTTAAAAGATTCTTTTGAGTGTACTGTTAGGTATATTTCCAAAGTTTTTGTTTTGTTTTGTTTTGTTTTTAATAGAACTTAACTAAGCCAAATAAGCCAATAAGAAAAATGTGACATGTAATATTTCCTTACACTTCTCTAGCTCATTGTTATTCCAAATATTTCTCATGTATTTGCATCATTTTAACCACTTACCAAATATTAGTTAGGAAATGATTTATTATTCTCATTGTCTAGAGGAGGAAATTGAGACACAGAAGAAATGTGACTCACCTAGTTACTAGTTACTTCCACAAATGATGAATTTGAGACAACAACCCTGAGTGCTTCACTTCTAGCATTTCTCTAGTTTGAATTCAATTAGAAATTAATATAATTTAATAGATTTGTTCTGTGGTTGGATATTTGATGATAGTTTATAAAGGAAATACTCCTGGAACAATAGTTGGGAAATGAAGAAGGGGATCTCTACTAAGAAGTTTTGTTCTTTTCCTTTGAAGCTATTTAGATAATGCAGTTTGATAGTTTATGACAGATTTGTCTTCTCTTGTGGCTCACATGGCCCAGCAATATGGAAAGTTCCCCTAAGATGAAAGACCCCAGAAACCACAAGATCAGGGGGGTCTACAGGGGATACCAAGACATCTGAAGAAGTTTGGTGTAATGGAGTTCACTCTTGTTATTTTTAATGGTCTCATCAAACCTAAATTATTAAATCTAAAAACAGAATATTTTCCAATTATTTTCTCTTTCATTGTAAGCAGTTACTTCTCTCTTCTACTTATTAAGCTCATTAGGATTGATCTTCAGGCAATGTTTGCTCTGGCTGCCATACCAAAATATCACAGAATGTGTGGCTTAAATAACAGAAATTTATTTCTCACACTTCTAGTGGCTGGAAGTCCAAGGTCAAAGTGTCAACAAGATTGATTTCATTCTGAGGCCTTTTCTCTGTGCAGAGGCATCTCCAGTATCTCTCTGTGTGTTTAAATTTCCTTTCATTACAAGGACACCAATCAGATTGGATCAGGGGCCTCATTTTAACTTCAGCGCCTCTGAGAAGACTCTATCTCCAAATACAGTCATATGCTTTAGGGCCCACCCATAATGACCTCATTTGACCTTAACTACCTCTTTAATGATCTGCAAACACAGTCATATTCTGAGATACTGTGGGTTGACAGTACTGTAATCCTTGACCTAACTGTAATCAGGCTCATCTAAGCCCTCTAGGCCCCAACCTTGGGCTTTCTTCTTTGCCCATTTGTCCAGTTTTAGCAAGAATCCTGTGGGTCATTTTAGTAAAAACCCCCCACCCTTGATATCTGATCAAATTCCCCATCCCTCGCCCTCAACACCATATCACTGTCTCCTGCCTTTAGCACGCACTCCATTGAGTGAGTCTAGCAAGAATCCCCCCAGCCTCTTAGCAACTTTCTATCTGCTGGCCCGGCCCTGCTCCTTGGCTGTACATCTCCAGCCAAGGGTTATTCATTGACTTAGATCTCTCCCCTCTACTGCAAAACACTTCTTGAATAATGTCTTCCTTACTATCTTTAAAAAATGAATAAATAATTTTTCCTTAATACTGTTAAGGCTTGAAGGGCAGCACAATTTGTTAACCCCAAAATAAGTCACTTTGCCATGAGGATTATTTTGAGCCTAAAGGTAATCAAAACCCAGGTAGTTCAGGAAAAGCTCTTTAAGGGGTTACCTGCCTAAATTTACATTGCAAAGGGTGCTTGTATCAGGAAGAGAGCTATTATCAGAGATACCTTTTCACCTAAGAAATTTACCTGCATAACACGCAACCGTTGTTTTCCAAACATCACCTTTCACTTTCCTGTGAGTGGCTTTCCTCTCATTGTATCCCCAGACCCCTACCCCTTTTCTTAGCTCAGTGTTATATAAGCCTCAATTACCTGGCTGCCTTTTGGGCGCCATCTTTTTGGGATCCTTGTACTACCATGTTTCCCTGAAAATAAGATCTAGCTGGACAATCAGCTATAATGTGTCTTTTGGAGCAAATATTAATATAAGACCCGGTCTTACTTTACTACGATATAAGACTGGATTAATATAATATAATATAATATAATATAATATAATATAATATAATATAATGTAATATAATACCTGGTCTTATTTTACTATAAGACTGGGTCTATAATATAATATAATATAATATAATATAATATAATATAATATAATATAATAAAATACTATATAATATAATACTATATAATATAATACTATACAATACAACATAATGTAATACCGGGTCTCATATTAATTTTTGCTCCAAAAGTCGCATTAGAGCTGATTGTCCACCTAGGTTTTATTTTCAGGAAAACACGGTAATACATACAAAATTTGTTTATTTACTTTTGTTAATCTGTCTTATGTCATTTTAATTGTTCAACCAGCCCAAGAACCTAGAAGAGTAGAAGGAAACTTCTTTTGCCCTTACAGTTGGCCCCGGTACAGTTCGTGTATGCAGGGATCTTTTTCACTGGCTGGACATTGCTCATTCCAGGGCTGCCGCAGCTGAGAGATGCTGGGACCCCTGACAAAAGCCAGCAGAAGGTAAGAATTCTTCCCATGTCAGTTTCTTTGATCTCTTTGGACTGCAGGGTCTGATGCATGTGACAATGACAAAAGGCCTTTTCTTTTTCTGCATTTAGATTAGCAGGAATAAATAAGTGTGTGAACTCGTCACTTATGTATGGTGACTTTGGTAAAAAGTTATTACGAGTACCCTTGTTTCCTATTCATCCCTTTCCTCCCAGAGATGCTCACTGTTGCCTTTTGTCTTGTTCTATGTGCTGGGAGCTTGGGTTTATGAAAGTGAGAATATTCTTTCTGGTCTTTGCTCACCAGGAGGTGCATGTAATGTCATGCATCTGGCAGACGGACTAATAGGCTGTGGGTGCAATAAGCAGCATTCCCTTCATTTGATTGTGCCAGATGTCAGGGAACTTTGTCATCAGGGGTCCTGGCCCATAAGGGTCATTTGTCATTTCAACCTTCGTTGTCTTGTTAGTGCTGAAAAAATTCCATTCCAGTAGTACCTGCCCAGTGTCACAGATTAGCGGGTCTATGACTGGTGGCATCTCACATTCTTGTGGGGAATCAGAGACACTGTTTGCACTATGCCATTCTTACTGCATGTGACAATGAAGGCCTTTGCTTTCTTAGACTGACTCTGGGAGTGAACTTTCTGGATCTTGTGAAGGCTACATCTTTCGCACTCTCCTTCGGGATGTTTCTTGCCCCATATTTAAACCATAAAAAGGTGTATTGGTTTGAGTTACTACTGAGATTAATACGAGGTTGTACAATTAAGTTTGCAAACTCATCCTAGAAAACGTGCTACACACCTCATTGCTGAATATCACTACGGTCACCTTCGAAGTACTCCCCTTGGGAAGCTATGTACCGATGCCAGCACCTAGTCCACCCTTCAAAGCCATTTTGGAACTCTTTTTCTGGAATGGCCATCAGAGCTGTCATATTACCCTTGATGTCCTGAATGTCATCAAAATGTCTTCCTTTCAATATTTCCTTTCTCTTTGGGTAAAGAAAGAAGTCATTGGGGGCCAGATCAGGTGAGTAGGGAGGGTGTTCCAATACAATTATTTGTTTACTGGCTAAAAACTCCCTCACAGACAGTGCTGTGTGAGCTGCTGCATTGTCGTGATGCAAGAGCCATGAATTGTTGGCGAAAAGTTCAGGTCGTTTAACTTTTTCATGCAGCCTTTTCAGCACTTCCAAATTGTAAACTTGGTTAACTGTTTGTCCAGTTGGTACAAATTCCTAATGAATAATCCCTCTGATATCAAAAAAGGTTAGCAACATCGTTGCAGCAAGTTCATGAACTTAATTGTCAGAGCTTCATATAAAACGCTAGTCATTAATGGCCATATGACGGACCCTTTGAATTGTCTATATTTAAAAGAAAAGAAAAAGTATTTACAGAGACCTATCATTGTAAACAGTTGTGTTATTTGTACATAGCCTATGGAAAGACCAAGTTGCAAAGTGGAGGCTGGATGCAAAGGAGTATACCAGCTAGCCTTGGGGACTCCCGTAGCAAGATGAATGAAGAGCAACTGAACTTAGGACAAAAATTAAAGTCCACCTCTAATTTAAATTTTCCTTTCCACCCTCTTACGCACTTCTTTATCCTCAACTCCTTCTCTCTAATCCTCCAGAAGACCTGGAAATATAGGACCCCCTTCTAAACCTCCCTCTCAAAACCCAGCCCCATCACCTCAGCAAATTTCTTTAGATTCCCAAATTCCTCTAGAAAATCCCCTGAGTATCCAGCTGCCTGTTTTGACTTTCCTCTCTGCTGTATTACAGAGAGCATTCTGTCCTGAGCTCGAGGCTTGGGGTACACAAGTTACTCATGTAAGTACTAAAATCCAGGAAGTGAATTTAGCAGAAGAATGTCAGATAGGCAGTAGGACTCAAACGGTGTCTGTTTTGGGCTGCACACCAATAACCATCCAAATGGCTGCAGCTCCTCGGCTAGAACCATCAGTAAACCAGGCATCCTCAGGTACTGGGGGCTGTCCTTCTTTGTAGGGCGAGGGCTCCAAGTCCTGCCCTCTAGGCAGAGCGCTTGGCTCAGCCTGGGCCACAAGCTCCAAGGCCCCAGGACCTGCTGTAGCTCTGTGCTCAAAGGGCTTGAGCTAAGGGTGCTACGTTGCTCCAAGTAGGCCCTGCACTTGGCGTGGGTGGTGGTCTGTGCCACCCCCCATTTTGGGTCCCTGGGTCCACCTATAGACCCACCCCTGGGACAGGCCAGAGTAGCCAGTGGGCTGAATTACAGGCTGTGTGGATGGTAATCAGCCACGGGCCCAGGCCCCTAGTTATTTGTACTGACAGCTGGGCGGTGTTCCGGGGCCTAACATTGTGGCTCCCTACATGGAAACACCAAAACTGGTTGGTAGGACACCATCCACTGTGGGCTCAAGCCATGTGGCAGGACCTCTGGGACCTAGGGCAGAGAAAGGAGGTGACCTTAATGCATGTCACAGGTCACTCCCCTTTAGTGTCCCCAGGTAATGATGAAGCAGATGCCCTAGCACGGGTCCGATGGTTAGAACGGGCCCCTGCCATTTGTGTTAAATGGGGTATGAATGCCCTCCAATACCCCAGAAGACCCAAATATGTCTGCAATTGGGAGACCTTGGTCGGCCGGCTTGTATTTTGTCAATAATCGCCTCAGGTATGACCTTTGTCTTACCCAACCACACAACACCCAAAAACTTGACGGATAAGCCAAGGCCTTGAAACTTTTCCTGGTTCACTGACTTCAGGTAGTGGAGAAGAGAAGGAGCTGCTTGCTCTAAATCTGAAAGAAAATCAGAAGTTAGTAATATGACATCAACCTAGTAAAACAAGGCCACAGAGGACGGGCGATCCCACTGTGCCAAATCCTGGGCCTCGAGCCCATGGCAGATAGTGGGGCTGTGCAAGTATCCTTGCGGAAGGACTTGAAAAGTCCACTGCCGCCCGTCCCAAGTAAAAGCAAACTGCTCTTGACACTCGGGTGCAATGTCAATGGAGACAAAAGCATTGGCCAAGTCCACTATATAGTGATATGTCCCCAGGCTGACAGTCAGACGATCCATTAAATCATGTACTGAAGGCACTGCAGCGTGCAAGGGTGGTGTCACCTTATTTAACTCCCTATAGTCCACAGTCATTCGCCAGGTCCCATCTGGCTTCTTGACAGGCCATACTGGGGAGTTAAAGGGACTGTGCGTTGGCCTCACAATATGTGCCTTCTCCAACTCCAATATTGTACGACCAATCTCCTCCTTTGCCCACACCTCCCGGGCAGATACTGAGATAAAGCACGAGCAACCTTTGGGCCCCAGGGGTGTTGCTGCTGGCAACCCAGCAGTGGCTGAGTTCACCGTCTACATCCCTTAAAATCCCACTGAGTTGCAGGAGTTGGGGAGGCGGTCTCGACTTGGCTACTATGATTATGGGATGAGGGGGCAGACAACATTCTCTGCTCCCCAGGCGAGATGGAAAAGCTAGCCTTTGTGACAGTGCATCCGTCCCTGCGACAAAGGTTACAGAACTGCCATAGGTTGGCCCAAAACCGGGGCAACCGCTGTCTAATGGAGTGGCTCACTGCTGCGGTACGCACAGTATGGGGACAGGCTGGCGAGCTGCCAGACACTGTGAGTCAATGGCAGTCATATACGGAACTTACTCAAATCATCCGTGAAATGGGTATGAGACATGCTATTTTCAATACTAATATGCAGGGGCTGGATGACGAGCTTTTTACAGCCAGCATGAGAGATCTGGTTTTGGACCCTGCGAGTGCTTTTGGATCCTTGGTCGCCATCCTTATGCCCTGTGTGGGGCGATGGATCCATGAAGTTACAACTGCCATGGCCACCCTAGGGGATGTTGAAAGCCGGCGGCAAAGGAAGTTAAGACAGGAGGTCCAAAAAGTTAAGGCCTGGAAGCCCAAACCAAAAGTAAGGGGGCGAGGTCGCGGGCCTCAGAGAGTGACAAATGGTGCAGCGAGCGGGGTATGGTGCTGGGCGAAGCTTTCTGGGTGTGAAAGCTCAGCTTCAGGAAACCCCTGCATGACACTCTCTTTCTTTCTTTCTTTTTTTGTTAACTTTTTTTTATTAGTTTCAGGTGTATAAAACAATGTCATAGTTAAACATTTATCTTTTATAACCCTCACACTGTGATAACCCCCTCCCCCATCTACTACCTTTCTGACATCGCATAGAAATTTCCCTCTTTCTAAAAGTTAATATTGGCCTCTGGTTCTTGAATATTTTCTGGTCAGAACCCTTTTGAATCAAGGAGAGTCAAGAATCAACCTTCACTCAACTGTGCAGCACTCAGAATGATATCCCTTAGCCCAGCTCATGGCTGTCAACACTCCAACACTACAACCAACAGTGTCAGTCCTCCAACACTAATTTGGCACATGAGACTCAATAGAAGCACAGCATGAACTTTGGCCCTTGAATCACCAGATATAGATTGAAATTCTGCCCATGTCAGCTGTAAGATCTTCGACAAGAAACTTCCACTATCTCAAGCCTTGTTTTCCCCATCTGTAAAATGGGGGATAATAACAATTCCTATCACAAAGGTTTGTGACAAGGATTAAAGAAGACAATGCAACACCAGAGGCTGGACATTAATGAATGCCAACTATAATTTTATGTGTATAATGTGATGGCTCGGTGTGAGGTCGGGGTGGTGGTGGATGGGGGGAGGGGGGTTCACGATGTGAGGGATGTAAAAATAAAATAAAATAAAATAAAATAAAACTAAAAAAAAAAAAAAAGAAGACAATGCAAGTAAAGTATTGTGCATGTAATTGACACTCAATAAAAGTTAACTATTTTCATCATTCAAGGTCATCCAAGCCAGTGCCTGGAATTGATAGGTAATGAATCCAAAATCTGTTGTCTGACTGTGTTCTGCTGACATTTTTTGCAAATCCCTTCCCGACAGCTTTTTGTTTGTCTGAAGTCTAAGGGAGAAGAAAGCCTGAAGATTCACCTTGAACCCACGGCATGTACGTGAGGGGCTCCTACATTGGCAATCCATCTGACTTTGTCTGAAAGAAAGTGTATAGCAAAGGCACTAAACGAAAAGTATTCTTGTCTCTCCCTACTTTACTAAAGGTAGTAATGAGAGTTGACATAGCACTCAGAGGCGCTCTGCCTGGGTTACAGCTCATTTAAAAATTAATAAGAACTCAAATTCAAACATTAATGGAGTGATGTTGACTTGGTATTCTTTCAAACACATAACCGCTTTTCTCTCTTGAAAGTCAAGGCCAGGTGTTTTATTCTATAGGCCTTCGTTTAGAAATGAGTGGCTCATTAATTATCTCCTGACTGCAGAATAGGTGATATTTCATTTCATTTTCACATTGGATGAGTCAACTAAAAGGTGTCTCATTGCTAAAAAAAACATGGATCACAACTTCTTCTTTGTTTCTCTGTTAAAAATAGCTCACTCACAACCCCCGAAGAAGCATGCTAATTCTCCCAATTACACTGAACTTGTTTGTTAATTCTCATAAGTTTGGTACAGTGAGATGTTTGGATGTAATTTCAGCAGAAACATCATCTACATCCTTTGTCATAATGCTATGCCAGGGTTATACATTGGACACCCATCAAATAACATGGTTTATGAAAAGTATTGACTCTATTTTTTTTCACAGAGGTATTTACAGTTGAAACAACTTTCCAAGTAGAAAGATATGAACTGTGCCCTTATTCTTAGGTATTAGAAGAAAGCAGTTTGTAAATATTCTCTGGACGAACAAAGTTTCAGGCCTAGTTACTTGATGTGCAAATTACACAGACCTGAAGTTTGTTCTCTTTTTATGTAGTCCTCAGGCTCTTAAAAGCTGATTCATAGGGTTATTTTTTAAAGTATACTTAATTAAAAGGATGGCCTCTACAAATACTGCAAAATGCAGGGAAAAGCCCAGTATCTGTTGCAGCATCTGTTTTCTTTCTTAAGATGAACCTCAGTTTTTCTGATTTCCTGCACCTTCTTTTAAATGAAGAAATGATGCATTCTCTATGTTGGAAGTATGATTGTTTACCATTTATTTCATCTCACCCTAAAATGATTTTGTCCTCTTTGGTATAATCACTATGGGTTTTTAAAGGTCTTTTCAAACAGGATTAGTGTACTTTTTCTTCTCACTTTAACAAAAGCTGTATCTTCAGCTTTCTTTTGCTTTTTCTTCCTTTCAATGGAGCCAGTTAAACATTAGCAGTGAAAAGAAAGTAATTTATTTGTGGGTATACTCCTTTGAATGAATCACCCCCAAATTCCACATCATTATAAAACAGAAGCATTTAAATGAGTTCAATGTAATAAAACAGAATGAACCAATCAAAGAAGAATATCCAAACAATAAGACTAGATTAACTGTTTAAAGTATAGATGAGAAAAACCATTTCTAAATGTCTTTTGAATATGGAATTAGACAGGATCAAATGGTGGGTCCAAAGAAGCATTCCATTACAGCAGTGGGTAGCTTTTTAATCGATGATATATTTGAAAATGTTTTGCACTTGTGGGGAAGTACCTCTTACATAAACGAACACAAAATTCCCCAAATGATGAACAAAGAATTCTGAAAAAAACAAAATCTGATTGGGTGAGACACTGAAGCACTCAATAAATGAGAACTGACAGGATGAACAAAGAATGGGATTGGAAGTAGGAGGACATGCCAAGTCTTAACTGTTCTTCCTCTGACTGTTTGCTCTCAGAGGTCTCAACTTTCATGTTACGGCCATCTGCAAATGTTGGGCAGTATTTGTCTTCATGCAGATCCTTCTGCAGGCCTCCGAGAAGAAAGAAAGAGGCAGGATTAGGCAAAAGGAAGTTTGTTAATGCACAAATAAGAGAAATCCTCTTTGGCAATCATCTGAAGATGGTAGGAATGTGACAAATAGTGTGATAGAGTAAATGACATAAATTAAAGTTAATTAACTTTGCTATATTGTAATAGTCACATAAAGATTTTACATTTTCAAAAGTTAAAAAAATTGATCAGTATGAATTTTTCTTAACCCTGCCCCCACACCAAACAACCAACTGGGCTCAGTTTTTGTCGTTTTTATGATAAAGGACTCTAATCCAACCTTTGCCAAATGTTTGCATTGGTACTAGAGAGAAGTTTTTACTACTCTGGAAGTTACGTTTCATGTTGTTTTCAGTCACTGGGTTTTGCTTTAGGACTAGTTTTTGGTTCCCCAATAGCTGCCAGTATGATAATGCCATCATCTAAAAGTGTCCCCTCCAGCAAGAGCATCCAGATTTAGCATGTATAAATACAAGATGCCCAGTTAAATTTGAATTTCAGGTCAATGATGATTTTTTTATAGCATAAGTACATCCCAAATGCTTTGTGGGACATACTTATACTAAAAAAAAAAAAATATTTGTTATTGATCTAAAATTCTAATTTAACTGGGTAAGCTGGATTTAATTTGGCATTCCTACCTTAGGAGTTGGGCCTGGCCTAGAGGGCACTTCTGCATTCTCAGGAAGAAGCTCTGAGTTTTATTCCAAGTAAGAAATTGAGGGGAAAAGGAGATGCTCCAGATATTCTTGGAATGGGAACAGAACTTGGCTGCTCAAAACAAGGGATGGGAGTTGGTCATGTGGGACTCTGACTCCTGCCCCTTCTGCAAGGTGCCACCCAAGCGGAAATATTTCCTCATCTAAGAATTTACCCTGATTTACTACAAGTCACAGATTTGGCTAGAAGTAAGCTGCCTAGGTGTTAATACACTTATATGTTTAAAATTGATAAGCAGCAAATAATAGTCAAACACAGGCTCTTCTTCACTGTGATCAATGTGTGACGATTTGAAAAGTTTTCTTTCAGGTATGTAACTTGAAGCTACTTTATTTTATTCCAAATCTCTTTGCAATCAAGTAAAGTTGATGCTTGACTTGGGTAAGTATGTTCTGTTTTTCCTTTATATCTGTCTTGCTTTTCCTGTCTGTACTAGTCTCTATGTTGCGTTTAGCATAAGGAGTGATGAGCACCATGTCGCTCTCGCATGTGCTGCTCTGTTCTCTTTCAGGTAAGCCCTATCTAAATTCTGGTTGTCAGAACACAAGTAAGGGATTTTGTCATGATTTGCATCGGATACATTTTGATTTGGTTTCCATAGAATTTGAACACTTGGTTGTAAATTGAGGCTGTAATGTTATAAACAATGTCATTTCAAAGATGAATTATTAAATGTTATGGGGAAAAATGTTTTGAACAAATTGTCATTTTATTCCATTTGCCAAATATCAATTTAAGATCATTGACATGAGTATGCAGAGGAAAGAATTCTAAGAACTTATCTTAGTGATTCTGATTATCTGACAGATAACAAAGCTACCACTACAGCACATTTGTAAAGAAAATTATGAATGTTATTAGTTATTAAACAGAAATAATTTTATTTTTTATAAAAGTTGAGTATAACAAAATGATGTCATTTTGTTGTCAAAGATGCTATGTAAAAGTTCTCATACAACATTATACTAAAGTAATTGAGTGGCTCTGTGATTGAGCACATACTTCAAAGCTATCTCAAGTACTATTTAGATGTTTAAAGTAAAAATTAATATTTAATATTATAAATATGTTAAGGAAAAACATATGGTATAGTAAAATTTCAAAGTCACTTTACATATATTCAATCTAATTTTCCTGGCAACCTTATAAGATATGTGTTACTGTTTCATTTTAGACATGATAAAATTGAAGCTCGGAAATGAATGAATTGCCCAAAGGGCCTGGAGCTGATAAACTGAAGAACTAAGATTTGAACAATGTGCTGCCTGGCACTAAACCCATGTCGTTTCCCTACGTCACTGTTGTTGGTGAAAGGATCGCTGAACCAAGGTGATTTGATTTACGAACTTCCTCCTTTCAAAAAAGGAATAGAGGCAATGTAACAATATAAAAACGAGACAAACATGAAAACAGAACAAAAGATAGTTTAAGATCGTTGATGTTACAATGGAGTAAGAAATAACTTTAGGTGAATCCTGAATTTAGCTCTGAGTGTCCTCACAGCCAAGCAGAAACGAGCAGTTTGACTGGGGGGTTGGCTCCAACTTAAATTTACATAACATAGGCAAAGGTTGCAATAATATGTTTAACTGCACCTTCCCCCACCCCAACGGACAAAGCCCAGCGCAATAGAAGATTCCAGTACAGGCCGAAGCAAATTACATCCTGGCTAGAGAATATAAAACCCCAGCTAAACAGAGGCCCACTGCACCTCTACTCTAGCACCGTGTAGAAGCACTGTCCCAGGTGCTTCTCTTCTGAAATAAACATTCTGACTTCTATTCCTTTGTGCCTGGTGAATCCTTTCACAACCTGCGAGTGAGCAACCACAATATTTTGGTGGCCCGTATGGTGACAGGGACGCTCTTTTCTGTCTCCACTTTGGTTTTTCCCTCTGAGACCTACTCTCCAACATGTGGCACAGTTGGCAGAGGCAGCTCGTCCAGGGTGAATCCACACATGCTAGTAGGTCTCCTTTCTGTCTAGTTTCCATGAGTTTCTCACAGATCCCTCGAGGGTTAGGCAAAAATTGATGTTTTCTGGCTGGGGCTACTCTCCAGCAGAATGGAAAGCCCACCAAATGGTGCGAGACTCCCCTTTTACTCCCTCATTCCCTAACTCCTCTACTTTCACTTTTTGCTTGCGGGTAGTGAAAGCATTCACCAGGCACAAAGGAATAGAAGTCAGAATGTTTATTTAAGAAGAACCTGGGATGGAGTCTAGAGTAGAGCTGCAGCAGGGCCTCTGTTTAGCTAGGGTTTTATATTCTCTAACCAGGATGTAATTTGCTTCGGCCTATAGTGGAATCTTCTATTGTGTTGGGCTTTGTCCATTGGGGTCGGGGAAAGTGCAGTTAAATGTGTTATCCTAACCTTCGCATATGTCATGTAAACTTAAGTTGGAGCCACGCCCCGGAATCAAACGGCTTGTTTTATTCACCAGTACTTGTCTTATCATGAATGAGCTCATTTGCAAAGACAATCTTTTTCCTTCCATGAATTGATGGTGGAATTTTTTACCTAAGTTCTTTATTAAGAGATGCTAGGTTACCTAATGGATATTGCGTTACTGAATCTTTGCTTTTGTAGAAACCCAAGTAGTTTCACAGAAACCTTGAGACTGAACTGCATTTGAGATTGTAAGTTATCATCATTTTAAAAGACAATTTTTCCACTTACAGAAATTTGATAGACATGGATGTTTGCTTATACTATAGCTCATCTTTACATGATAAGGGATTGACATTAAATTACAACTCATTAAGGACATTTAAGCAAAAGATGGACATAGGATGACTGAGATAGTGCTACCCGGGGATCTAGGACAGGCATCAGCAAACTACCTCCAAAGGGCCAGGTACTAAATATTTTAAGCTTTATGAGCCACACGGTCCCTGTTGGACTGCTCAACTGCCTCTGTAGCTCAAAAGCAGCCCTACACGAACAGGAACGGGTGTGCATGTAAGCAGGCCCCGGTGGCACCCCATAGAGGCCTCTCCACGTCCCCAGCCTCATTTTTCCTTGACCTACCTATAGCTTAACAACAGATCATCCCCCTGAGGCTTCCGCTCGGAATGTCCCCTGTCCAGTTACCCTGAAACTTATGATTAATACCCTTAGGCTTATTGATCACAATCTCAATGGTCTACCAGGCTCCTCCCATCATTGTTCCTGGGTTGCTGATGCCATCAGAGAAACACTTTGTCAGAGGGAAGGCTCCATGCAGACTCCTGGAACCATCATGTAGCCTCTGGAGGAATGCCCAGATTTTCCCTTAAATACCCCAAGCTGGTCTGAGAATGTTAAGGCAGTTTTTGAAGGTGTTAATATGCTACCTCCTCAGGTCACTGGTGCTCTAATAATAAACACTTATCCTATACCCCAACTCCTGTGTCAGTCTATTGGCAGAGTGGCACAGGCAGCGTGAGCCCTGACTCAGTTGCCCTCTTGTTTCAGGTATAGTCTAATAAAGCTTTTATTAAAAAAACTGATGGCAAACTATTTGACTTATGGGCCCTTGTTTTCTGATCCCCTGTCTAATATAATAAAGGATCAAGCCTTAAGATTGTATCCCTTTAGCATTCGGTCTCAAATATTAGATGTCCAAATGAGCCTTGTATCACAAGTAATTCAAAGAGGGATTATGCAACATGTATGCATATTCTCTAATATTGCTTCATTGAAGTTTAATTCTGTGACTAGACAGCAAGAGGCAGAGTTTATGTTATGAAGTTGTGGAGCTCTAGCACACAGACGCCCAGGCTGTACCCTCCCAAACAGCTTCCAGCCATGAGAGCCATGAGAGCTAAGCACGGCAGAAATCCAGCTAACACCATGCTGCATCCACCCTGAGGAAGGGCTGTCATTTTCTTTATTTTTTCTACCCAGAGGAGTCTTTTTCTAATTTGTCCACTGGGAGCGATGTCTTTTTCTAATTCCCATAAAAATATGGTATGTGCTAACAGAGGCCCTGTGAAAACCTAAGAACCTGACTCATATCCTTCCCATTTTTGTGGGCAGCTGCTCAAAAAGAAATCTTTGCATGGTTCTTTAATGAGAATTAATTCAAAACCTTTGGGTTTGGCACCATATTCCAGGAAGAAGACACTTTAGGCCCCAAAATATTAAGGGTAGCTGTTAACAACTGATTGCTGCAAACAGAACATCATAAGATTGTGTTTACCTTCTTTATTTTGGTCTTAATTTTTACAATCCTAGCCCTCTAGAGCACCTAGGGAAATTATATAATTTATATGAGGTCTGACAATTAAGTTCACAAACTTATTGCAACAATGTTGCTAAACTTTTTTGATATCAGAGGAATTATTTGTTATGAGTTAGTACCAACTGGACAGACAGTTAACCAAGTTTACTATTTGGAAATGCTGAAAAGGCTGCGTGAAAAAGTTAGATGACTTGAACTTTTCCCCAACAATTCATGGCTCTTGCATCACGACAATGCACCAGCTCACACGGCACTGTCTGTGAGGGAGTTTTGAGCCAGTAAACAAATAACTGTATTGGAACACCCTCCCCACTCACCTGATCTGGCCCCCAATGACTTCTTTCTTTACCCAAAGATAAAGGCAATATTGAAAGGAAGACATTTTGATGACATTCAGGACATCAAGGGTAATAAGACGACAGCTCTGATGGCCATTCCAGAAAAAGAGTTCCAAAATTGCTTTGAAGGGTGGACTAGGCACTGGAGTCGGTGCATAGCTTCCCATAGGGGTGTACTTCAAAGGTGACTGTAGTGATATTCAGCAATGAGGTATGTAGCACTTTTTCTAAGATAAGTTCGTGAACTTAATTGTCTGACCTCGTATAATGGGCCATTACTCTGGTGGGGATCAAATGCTGACTTTGGATGATAAATGGTGTCAGATTGCCTATATTTTTTTTCTGATGAGATTTACTATTAAATTGTAACCAGTTGTTTAATAATTGTGTTTTAAACTTGCTTATTATTCATATGACATCAGTGAAAACTGAGGCAATTTGTTTAGAAGAATGCAGGCTTAGACTCATTTTGTTTACTTAGTTGGGTTACTTTTATTACTTTTACTATTTTAAAATCCTCACAGAAATTAAAATGATCCTGAAATATATAAAAGAAAAGCTGAGGTCCCTGGTGTTTTTTGGCCTTTGTGCAATCATGAGGAAGAAATGTCCCATATCAGGGTTATGAAAAATACATCATTCTGTATTTCTCTCTAGTAGCTTTTTGTTTTATTTTTGTATTTAAATGTTTAATCTGAGTGGAATATGTTTTGAGTTTATTGTGAAGTAGGAATTTGATTTTTTTTTTTCATCTAAATGACTAACCAGTTTTTAACCATTGATTGCCTTCTCCATGATATTTTGGTATGCAGCAGAAGTGCTTTGTATGAACTTCCATTGTGTCATTCAGATAATGAAAAATTACTCATCTCAATGGTAGAGTTTTTAATCAAATCAATAATTTTTACTGCTTCATGAAGGACATTCATAAATGAAACGGGCATTTTTTTAACAGAAAGTGCACAATGAGGGTAATTACAATGTCTATTCCCACAGTTTGGTACCCTGCCTCAATTTGTGTCAGGATACCAGCAGTTATACCCACCATTGTTTTTTTATCATTACTGCCAGTGTCAACACAGTGAAAAGAGGGAAAGGCAAATGATGCTTTAGTATTATTAAGAAAAAAATTCTGACATTTCAGACCTTCCAGAGAGGGTCTCAGGAACCACTGCAACAGACTGTAAGTTCCATGAGAATGAGAATTGTGTCTATGTTGACTGCCACTGTATCCCCAGTACCCAGCATATAGTAGCACCTCAATCAATATTTACTGAATGAGTACTTGTAACCACCTATATCAATTAGCTTTTGTTGCAATAATTCTGTATGACAAATAACCACCCAATCTCAGTGGCATTATGACAGTAAACATTTTCTACTCACATATCTACAGGTGCCAGGAGCCCTGCTGCTCTGGGCTGGGTTCGTGTGCTCTGCTCCTCACTTCAGGACTGCGTGTCAGTTGGGGTGGCCACCTGTCTCTCATCGCCCCATGGGCCTATTACAAAGCATTTTTGTGGAAGGAACAGAAGAGAGAAACCAGAAACACACAAGACCTTGGAAGAGGCACACTATCACCTGCACCCATATGTTTTGGGCAAAACAAGTCACATGACAAAGCCCAAAGTCATGGAACAGGAAGTACACATGGCCCACAGTGAGGTCATGATAAAAGTGTGGCTGCAAAGCGGTAGGAGTGAAGAACAGAGGCCAAACTACTCATAGGGGAACCAACGCATCCCAGTTGGCCTGGGATTTTCTTGGTTTGGGCACTGGAAGTCCCAGGTCCCAGGAACCCCCTCAGTCCCCAGTAAGTGGGACAGATGGTCTTCCCAGCTCCTCCCCAGTACACTTTGAGCCATAAGCAGGTTGGGAATTGTATGGTGTGGGAGTTGGTCTCATTTCAAATCTTTTTCTCCTTTCTTAGGCACAGTAATTTAGATGTAAATATTCAATAGAGAACTTCTGGTTATATTGGGGGGGGTGGCAAAAATAAATCTTTCATAATTATTTTAACACTCCACTAATGAAGACATACTCTGTATATAGAATCATCAGATCACACATTAATGTAATGATGTTACTTAAACACATTTTAAAACTGTGTACTAAGAAAATCCAATTTTAAATATACACATACTATATCATTTAAATGTCATAAACTATGGTAGAAATCTCGTATATTTTGCAAATATCTTTTAAGAGTTTCTTCAGTTCAGTTCACTTTTATACCCTTAATCATAAAACTATAAAAACAAGATGATATTGTTACCAGCACCATGTAATTATGTAACAACTCATTGGGCAAGAAAGAGAACATTTAAGGGAGTGATGTAAAGCAGAAGATATTTTAGGGGTATTAATGACCTTGGGTATTGAAGCTGAGAGACTGAAACAAATTTATGGGGTTACATTACATCTTTGCAGTTAAAACGCAAGATGGAAATAATAAATCACCTGAATCATTGTAAGAAAATCGAGTAGTGAGATGAACAGAACTACACAAGAATTGAGAGACAAATATGCCTGTTGCTAAGAATGAAAATGAGAATATCAGCAGTGAATAATTCTGCATTGTCCTTGAAATATTGTTACCTGTTGTTCAAAACGACCGTTTCCCGTTTATATTTTTCTTTAACGTGATACATTTGTTTGCATCCTTGTTCAGAGAAATTGTTTGAAATATGTCAAAAATGTTCTCTAATTCCAGTTGGAAATAACAATGTTCCAAGAGCTCAAAAGAGACTTTTAAAAATCAGCTGGTGTTTAAAAATATGCCCTTATAAAAATGTGGTATCAGAAACCAATGAATCCACTCTTGCTCCCAAATGAAGAGGAGTATTTATTAAAAAGATCGACTACCACTACAAAAGTCATTACCAGAAATGTACCCAAAATAAAATGCAATTAAATGCACATTATATTTTGAGAATATTTTTATTCACTGTCATTTGTAGCACAAGCAATTAAATATTTAATGCAGAAGAATAACGCCTTACAACTCCAACTCAACAAAGATCTTTGTACAATGAAGTGGCATCGGCTGCCAATGTCCCATTTATTTGGAGCAACTTGAACACAGCAAAATCTGAGGTCAGCAAAAATATGTGGATGGTTATAGCATTTATCATCACCACAGCCCTAGAAAGCTGATAGACCCATCTTCATTTACAGATGAAAAAAACAGGCTCAGAGTCGTTAATGATAAGCCACACAGTTTATAAGTGTCACCATTGGTGTTGACACCATAATTAAGATACATAGCCAGTGTTCTTGCATCTGCATCTCAGTAGGCTCTAGATGGGGCCAAAAATGCACCTTTCTGGCAGGCTTCTTCCAATGTCCCTCCATTGTGTGTATGTCTCTTGTTTTTGTCTGTTCAGTTTTCTTCTGATGAGAAACTCCTCCCCATTCTCCTGTTCTCCCTCGTGCAGGCCTGTACTACCACTACGTTGAACCCCTCAGAGTACCTGTTGTTGTTCCAGTTGGCATCCTTCCCATGAATTTTCCAAACTGGGATAAAACCACTTAATCTCTCTCAGTCTCAGTCTCTTAATGACTGTCTCCCACTCTCAACTGTAAGTAATTAGTCTTTGGAATATCAACTGTCATGTCTCTGCCATCCCCAACCCCAACCTCCCCACACTACCACTTAGGGAGAGCCTGTTGGCATAGAAAGAACTAGTCCAACACACCAACAGAAGCGAAGATGACAGGTGCATGGAGAGAGATGCCAGAGAGCTCCTGTGAGCCCCAGAGCCACACAGGCTGGACATGCAGTTGACACGAGCCAATAAATAAACTCTCAGTAAGCCAGTCTGAGTTGAGGTTGTACCATTTTCAACTGAAAACCTCTTGACTACTACAGCTCTGCCTTCTGCGGTCCCATAGCCCTCAGAAGTTGTCTTTATTGTATGATATGTGTTCATATGCACATCGTTTCTCCCTACTAAACTGTCTTGCATTCCCACACCCTAGTGTATATAGTACCTTCACAAAGTGCTCACTCATGATAGAATCTGGTCAAACAAATCAACAGGAAACAGATGAGCACCCCAATGGAATACAGTCAATGACATGTTCACATATACCATAGAAGAGGAGTCCTGAAAAACTGTTCAACTCTACCAGTATTAAAGAAATACAACTTAAATTTTCAGATATGTCATTTTACAGCCATCAAGATGGGTAAAATGTTTAACTCTGACACTAATGAGTGTTGGTGAAGATGTGAGGAAGCACACTCATAGGCTGTGTTGAGTGGAGTTTGCTGTAACCATTTAAAGAACAATTGGGCAAAACCTAGTAAAATTCAGTGTGCATATCATTTGGTTCTGTAATTCCACTTCTAAGGAAACCCCTGTCCATGTGCCCAAGGAGATGTAGCCTTGTTGGAAAAATTGGAAAGCATCAAAACTTCCACCATCAGAAGAATAAGTAAGTTGTAGGCATTCCAGAATGGAATACTCCAGAGCAGTTAAAGTGAATGAACTAGATCTCCAAATATCAGCCTGGGTCCACGTCAGAAACATGATGATGCATGTAAAATCAAATAGCAAAAGGACATGTGGGTTATGATACTGGTGTTAAAAAAAAAAAAAAACCCAAGAGTTCATACACTATTCCCTCTAATTTTGTGTATGTTTAAAATGTTATATAACAAATTTAAAGAAATACTTCATACTGCTTACTATTACACAGAATGTAGTAAAACATAAAAACACAGATGAGAAGAATATTGCTTCAATGCACCTCTGAGAAAGGAGGGAGAAGAGTACAAACAAAGCTTCTACTGAATTTATAATGTTTTCTTTCTTTGGGGAAAAATCACCTAAAGCAAAATATTGAGTTATTACATTTGAGAAATAGGTAGATACTTTCTTGTATGTTAGAAAAAAAAATTTTAATACAATGAAAATTAGAAAAGCATTAAAGCTAAAAAAAAAAAAAGAATTAAAAATTAGGAATGAATGTTGAATTAATTAATTGGTTATTGAGTGACTGCTCACCCCAGAGCCCTTTTGCCAGGGCGGAAATGGTATTCTGTCTGCAAGCACAAAACCTATGGGAAAGAGAGAGGGAGATATAAAGTCCCCTGATCATATACAGTACACGACAACCTACAGTGGTGCTGTAGCAATTTACTAGAACGGAAAAGGGCATCTGAACTTCTGCCCTGCGGAGCTTGTGAAGCCAAGAGAGTTTGATTTTCATTTGTTTGTTTGTTTGGTTTAGCCTTCACCATTGCACCTGCCAAACCCGCTAGCACGAGGGTTCCACACCACCCACCTGCCTCCTGGGAAACTCTGGTAATCTGCTGAGCTGAATGGTGCCAGTATCTGAAGGTAGCAGGTTAGCAGGGTTTTGCAAAGGCCTTTCTGAGAACAGAGTGCACACAGCTTCCCCTTTTCCATGGTAGCAGAGGTAGTTCTGTATTCATAGCTACCAATTTTTATGGTCGAAATACTTCCCATTCTGCAAGCAATTGATTTAATGGTAATTACTGCTGTAACCCGGTGGGCTGGCGCTGGGCCAGCCACCACCAATGCTCCGTGACGTGACACCTGCGCCGCGGGAGGCTGAGCCCCCGGCCCGCCAGCTGGGCTGGAGGGGGACCGGCCCGGGCCCGAGGTCACCGCGGGAACCGCAGCCGCGCTCCCGGGGTGAGGAAACGCGGGCCGCGGGCTGCGCCTGGGCTGCGCGGGGCGCACGGCGCCCTCCGCACGGAGCGGGGGTGGGGGGCGCCGTGCGTGGGCGCTCGCTGCGCCCCCAGCCCCCATGCACGTCACGGGGCCGCACACGACGGAGCCGGCCACCTCCTCGGCCGAGGACAGCTGGGTGCCTGGGGGTGGTCTCCTTTCCCTTTCCGCCAGGGAAGACCGAGGCACAGGGAAGCTTGCCGCCCCGAGGGAGCCGCAGCGGGCCTGGCGGGGACAGTGGCAGCAGGGCCACGGCGAGCACTCCGGGCGGAGCGCGGCCCAGCGCCTCGGGAGCAGCCTCGTGCGCCCTGGCGGCGCGGGACCTCGCCCCGGAGAGGGGGCAGCGGGCAGCGGCCCGGCCGCGCGCGGGGGGGTCCCCGCATCCGCCGCCTCCTGTGCGGGCGGGCCTAAGGCATCCGAAGGAAGGCACCGGGGCCTTGCCTTGTAACCGGCCTGGGCCGTTTCCCGCTTCACCACCGCCTGTCGCTCAGCATCGCCCCTCCGTGACGCCCGCGTCCGAGGGAAGACGAAGGTCCTGCAGGTCCCATCGTTTCACCCTCTATCAACACCCTCTTGTGGCGTCTCATCTCGCAGAGCAGAATCCGAAGTCCCTGAAATGGCCTCGAAGCTCTGCTCTGCCCGTGCCCCCACCGTGCACCTCTAATTGCACTTCTGCACTCTCCCCCCACCCTCCACCCACTCACCCACGCTCCCTGTGTTTTGCACGCGCAGCGGGCACTCACCTGCCAGGAATGTTCCTCCCCTGACACCTGGCTGGTCTGCCTCCACATTTCCCTCAAGTCTTAAGTCCACTGCCGTGTCCCTTCCTTGACGACTCTCCATAAAGTGGCAGGGCTCAGCCCCAGCCCCCAACACACAGCCTGTCCCCTTCCCTGCTTCGTTTTCCTCCAGGGTCGACGCCATCTCTTGATATTCAGTAGGACTTAGTCATTGTCGAACATCTGTCTTTCCTCCCCCATGTTTCTAGATTGTTCCTTTCACAAGGGCAGGAAATTTTGCCTGTTCTTGGTCGTTGCTATGTTCCCAGGGAAAAGAACCTGGCACATAGAAAATGTTCAATAAATATTTATTAAATCCATGAAGTACCAGAAAGATTTTCAGTGATTTTCAGAGGATCAAACAAAATATCATTTTGTCCATTAATCACCTTCTAACAGTCATCTGGAAGCCCCTCCTCTCTTCAGCTCCCTCTTTCTTCTCACTCTTGCCATGTGCCATTCTCCTCTGTACTCCCTGCCTTCCTCCCAGGTTCCCCATCCATCTGGGATGGACAGGATGCAGTCTTTCTGGCCCTAGCCATTCTTCAGAGAAAAGCCTCCTCCAAGCAACAAACTTTTATCTTGTTAACTCTATCTCTTGAGGTTTAACATCAACATGTGGTTATTCTATTAAGTTCTCATCTTTTACTTTGTCTTATCAAAGGCCGCTTTCCAAGAAGGGATGATGAGGCAAAGAGAAGAAGAGGTAGAGGGAAGAAACCTCCGTCCCATCACATGTTCATAACCCACAGATGCAGCTACACCAGACAGCAAAGTAGATGACTGTGTGAGTCCCTGAGCAAACTGTCACTAGAGGAGAAACTTCCAAACATCTTTGCTAGCTAGCTACCCGCAGTAAGGAAAAAACATTTAACACAGAGACCCAGTCTACACACATACAATTATGTTTATGAAACAAAAACTCATTATTTAGAGTGTTGCACTCTGACATTTGCATTTCTATTCGATTTCATTTTTAAAATGCTAGTGTTGATTTCTAACTTCATTTCCTAACCCAGTGGATCACAGACCACAGTTTAGAAACCTCTGGTTTAGACCCAAGCCCTTGAACTAGATGGTCATGCACTCTTTGGCAGCCTGTCAGATGAACATGAAACACACAGTCATTGGGCATCAACACTTTCTGCTTCATGAATACAGCTGTGGTTTAAGTAAAGAATACGATATAAATTTGGCTGTATTTTTTAAGACTTTTTATTTCCAAGAGAGACGTTGCACTTCACATTATAAGATATTTTGGTAAAATAATTAAAAAATTATTTGGGTACCAGGTAAAACATTAAATAAATGGAATGTTTCTTCACCATGTGAGCAGTTTCCAAAGCCTACTCTCTTGTGAACATGTTACTGGGTAACTTTTACTTCATACTAAGTGAGTTTATTGAGCCTTTCTCTCTCTCTCTCTTTCTCTCTCTCTCTCTCTCTCTCTCTCTCTCTCTCTCTCTCTCTCTGTCTCTCTCTCTCTCCTCCCTCTCTCTTTCTCTCTCTCTCTCTCTCTCTCTCTCTCTCTCTCTCTCTCTCTCTCTCTCTCACACACACACACACATACTCACATGCTCACATGCACACACTTTATCTACCCTAGATCTCAAATCCACATTGCAGTAGTACTTGCTCTGGCATTTTGTAAACTAAATACCAATCACTGAAAAAGTGAATTATCTATTGAAAAATATGGGTTACACACCTTTGAAAAAAAATGTTCAAAAGCTGGGAAGCATATGACAAGTGTACAAATTTCATATTGGATGTGGAAACAGACAAAAGCGGGTGGCTTTGAAAGCTTCAGCTTGGTGTGAGAGGGATTTTTTACCAAGTACCCTCCTAATTCTAGAACTACAACCTCATTTTCCGTGTTGGCTCAGACCATCCTTATGTCAATGTGTGAAGGGAGTCAGACACATGTTGTGATTCTCAGTATGCAATTGTGGAAACTGGCCTTCAGAGGACTTACTCACATGGGGTGAAATGTCCTTGTGTCCCATCGTCAGTTGCAGGAAGCAATCCAGCCAGTGCTGTATGTTCAGTGGCATGGACTGCCTCATGGTCTGCAAAGCCAATGTGTCGTGGAAGCAACATGGAGTCAGTCTGCAGGGGATGAGTGAACGGATATGAATGTCTATGCTAGGGAACATTACGCAGCTGTTGTAAATCTAAACAATGGCTTAGGTTTAAACTTATTCAGAAAAGCAAGTTGGAGGAAAATATGTATAGTATAAACCCATTTTTTATTTTAAAAAATAGAAAGATGCTGTATTTGGGTGAAATCATTTGTAGGTGCTCATAGAGGTTGGTCAAAAATAGAGACAGATATATACTAAATGATTAATATCATTGGAGGAGATATGTGCTGGGGGTGGTCAAAGAAGATGGAGGGCGAACAATTGGCTATTTCATTGTATACTTTCATTTCCTTCAATAAGTAATATTTCTATAATTGAAAAATCTGACAAAGAATATTTAACACAATAAAAGACACTTACATTTTTTAAGTTCTATTTTAAGTAAAGTGAACTTTCCAAGATCAACTAAGTTGAAGGAGGCAGCGTTAGGACTGCACGCATAATTTTAACCCAATGCCTGCCCTTTCCTCATGCTACAGCTGCCTCTGGTGTATCAAGAGTGTGTAAAATTTCGTACCCTTAAAACCAGTTGGGAAGACACATAAGAAAGAACAAAATAGCACACATGTGAAAACAGGGCCTAAATTATCGTTGTTACTGCATGTCATTTAGTGCAAATTTAAGCATGTAAGTCAGGTATCACCACAGCCGTTGAAGAAATGTAATGCTGACAGTGTTTGGCAATAAAATAATAATCACTGTGTGTATCTCTGATGAAATGAGATTTAATCCATTTGAGCTCCTAATTGTCTGCCACACTACATTAAAGATGGGTACTGCTATTATCTCCCCTGCTCAGAAATATAAAATTCAAAGCAATATGCACGAGGTCTTGAAATAAGCTAGTTTAATGAACCAGCAAATGAGACCTTTCTATCTCTTTATTTAACACCCAGTTTCATGAATTTATCAGAGTTTATTACAAAGGTGCAAAATTTAAGGAAATGCTGCTAAATTCATTTATGATTAGAACAAATGACTTTGAAAAAGACTTCTCATATTTTTAGAGAGAGCCATTATTTATTATTGAAATGTATATGGCTTTAGGTAATAAGCCTTCAATCTTTTCTCACTTCTGTTATTTATAGTTTGGATTTTGTAATCGAGCCACAAAACATCTCATGTAACGAAATCAACTTTTTCCCCAAACACAGCAATGACATTCAGAAAAGCAATGGCAAAGCTTTCTTCTTGACCTGTGTCAGTGGTTTTCAGCAAGGTGGTGGGACTAAGGGGCTTTTGCCCTGGGCTACATCTAGCAGTGTCTGGAGACATTGGCTGTCACATGGGGGGAGGAGGTGCTAGTTGCGTCTAGGAGACAGAGACCATGAATGCTGCTAAACACCCTAGAATGTGTAGCAAGCCCCCAGACAAATGAGTATCTAGCCCAAAGCGTCAATAGGCCAAGACTGCGAATCCCTGACTTATGTGAAAGTGTCTCATTCAAAGAATGCCCCATTTAATTCAAGGTTTTCTTAGATGAGATAACTTTCTATCTTGTCACATAGATTTAGACCAAAACCAATCAAAAGTATGAAAATGGCTCAAATGATACTTTTTTCTGAATAGCTATAGTAATAACGATTTTGGCATCTGTAATAATGACAAAACCTTACGTGTCGATTAAATGACTTTAATTTGTCCAAGCATTTATATGATTTTTCAAGGAGATAGCTTTACCATTTTAAACCAAAAACATCAGATTATCTAATACGTTTAAGATGTTAACATTTTGGTTCAAAGTGTTTAAAAGAAATCTGCTTGGGATTCTGATTTAGATGAGAAGACTCTATTTCCAGAGTTAAGAAAGATGGCAAACAGTAGGAAGACCAAAATGTCTGATACACTGTAACTAAAGAACATTGTTTATGGCCCATAGATTTGATTTCAGTATTGCTGAATTTCTCTTTTAGTATTCTAGACTTAGCTTTTGTTTTAATTTGTCTCTCATATGCATGCATGGGGATTTTGGTTAATTTGATTTAATTTAACTTGGTATTTTTACTACCCTTATGATAACAATGGTCAAAGTTTTTATGGGCCTGATTTATTTAAAGGAAAACCTAATCATTATAAAGTGGCCCAATGAAGAAAAATGAAACTGAAATTCTTCTCATCCAAAAGAAAATAATTAAGTATCACAAAGAAAAACGATTATTATTTCAATATGTTAAACTCATTGAAAATTAGGGTGTTCTGAAGGAAAGCTAGTAAATAGCTAATATATGTTAGTATGTTTTTCGATCTCATTAAGTAGAGTGAATATAATTGAAGCTTTCATAATTTAAGTATTGTGTAACATAGTATTTCTTATAGTGAGGAAAATGGCTTACTGGTTGTGTGCTTATTATTATGTGTTTTTTTGAAAATAAATGTTACTAGCACATCAAATCAATGATTTCACTAATATTACAGCTCTCAGAAATAATGAAGTAGGTCTTGGTGTTAGACCCAATTCAGTTTAAAGAAAAATTTTAAGTAAATAATAGTACAGGTGACACTTAGATGTGGCAAAAATTGTGACTGGTACCGAAATGAATGAAATCCTGGGACAGTTTACCAAAGTCATGATCCTGAACATTTTCATTGTGTAATGTTTGGGTGAACAAAATAATAGAGGGAGAGACGTAATGACCTCAGCATACGTCATTACATTCAGGTGTTTTTTTTCTTATTTTTCTCTCCTTTGTTCTGTATCGCAAAACCATTTTTTCTCTGAGTGTAAAATGCTACTTAACATCAGCACTTTTTTCCTTTAAATTAGTTTCAGGTGTACAAAGCAATGTATAGTCCACATCCAGTGACTATATACACCTATATATTTAGTTATGGTTGACATTCACTATTATTCTCCTTCAGCTTCAGGTATACAGCACAGTGGTCAGGCACCTACACCGTCTATGACATGATCCCCTGATAAGTCCAGTGCCCATCTGGTACCTTACACGATCTCTACAACATTGTTGATTATATTCTCCCTACTGTATTAACTATCAATTTGTATTTCTTATGCCTTCACCTTTTTCACCCTGACCCCAACCCCATTTCCATGTATCACCCCGACAGATCTAGTACCTATCTAGTACCTATCTGGCACCATACCTCGTTATTACAATATTGTTGACTATATTCCTTACGCTATAACCTACATCCCCATGACTACTATATGACACTCAACTTATTCTTCTTAATCCCTTCCCCCTTCACAAGTCCTTAACCCCCCTTCCGTCTTAAAGAAGTCCCTCTAAGAGTCCTTGTAATACTGGTTTGGTAGTGATGAACTCCTCAGCTTTTTCTTATCTGGGAAACTCCTTATCTGTCCTTCAATTCTAAATCACAACCTTGCTGGGTAGAGCAATCTTGGTTGTACGTCATTGCTTTCCATCACTTGGAATATTTCCTGCTACTCCTTTCTTGCCTGCAAAGTTTCTGTTGAGAAATCAGCTGACAGTCTTATGGGGGCTCCCTTGTAGGTAACTAACTGCTTTTCTCTTGCTGCTTTAAGATTCTCTCTTTGTATTGAACATTTGGCATTTTAAATATGATGTGTCTTGGTGTGGGGCTCTTTGGGTTCATCTTGTTTGGGACAGTCTGTGCTTCCTGGGCTTGTCTGTCCATTTCCTTTACCAGGTAGGGAAGTTTTCTGTCACTGTGTATTCAAATAGGTTTTCAATTCCTTGCTCTTTCTCTTCTCCTTCTGGTACCCCTATAATGTGAATGTTGGTATGCTTGATATTGTCCCAGAGGCCCCTTAAACTCTTCCCAATTTTTTGGATTCTTTTTTCTTTTTGGTGTTCTGGTTGGGTGTTTTCTGCTACCTTATCTTTTATATCACTGGATACATCTATATCGGTTGGATACTCTGCTTCGTCTAATCTACTGATGATTCCCTGTAATACATTCTTCATTTCCATTATTGTATCCTTTATTTCTGACTCGTTCTTTTTCATGGTTTCCATCTCCATTTTTATGAGATCATTGAACATTCTTATACCCAGTGTTTGGAACTCTGCATCTGATAGATTGCTTGTCTCCATTTCGCTTAGTTCTTTTTCTGGAGCTTTGTTCTGTTCTTTCATTTAGGACATGTTTTTTTGTCTTCCCATTTTGGCTCCCTCCCTGTGTTTGTTTCTATGTATTAGTTAGGGCTGCTATGGTTTTTGGTCTTAGTAGAGTGGCTTCATGTAGTAGGTGAGCTGTGGGTTTCAGTGGCGCAGTCTTTCTGGTCACCTAAGCCACGAGCTCCAGATATGTCCCTTATGTGTGTTGTGTGTGCGCTCCTTCTGTAGTTGAGCCTTGGTTGATAATTACACATCAATAGGAGGGACTGACCCTTGGGCTCACGGGTTGTAAGGACTGGCCTTGACTACAGAAGCCAGTCTGTAGTTGTTGTGCAGGGGCTCACCCTATGGAGCAGGATCTGTTGAGGAGCAAATCCTCAACAGGACTTTGGTGCCTGCCCAATCTGCCCCTTGGGTGTGTCATACTTGGACACAGCTAGGTGATGCTCCAGGTCATTTTGAAGCTGGCCACTGGGGGCATCAGCCCCAGGACCACCTTGGAGGGGATCCACTGTAGGTCTTCTCCAGCCATGGCTCGTGCCCCACCCGGGGCCACCTAGCGGGAGCCAGAAAGAAATCCTCAGATGTCTGCTGCCCATGCTGTGCTTGGAAATGCCTTTGAGAGGCCAAGCCATGAACCAAGGCCGGCTGCCACTAGTGCTGGCTTAGGGCTGCTCAGCCATAGGTACAGGACACACTCAAACCAGATGCTGCTTGTCTGGGTTCGGTGAACCTTTGAGAGACCAGAGGAAAGTGCAGCTTGAGCCAAGGCCCGTGGTTTGCATGAAAAAGCCACTGAAAGCAGACTGGGTGTGCCCAAAAGTTGGGCGGGGCCAGGTCTCAAATCACCAGGGCAGGGCGATCGAACAGCAGAGACTCAGAAATCAAGGCTGCCTGTGTTCACACACCAGGAAGGGTGAGGGCTCAACAAAGAAATAATGGCCTCCACCAGCTCCCCTGTTCAGGAGAAAGCCACCTCTTCAGCTCCTGTCCCAAGCCAGACAACTCAATTCCTCACCAGTTGGCCCTGCCGCCTTTCCAGCTGCTGTCCCAGCACTGGAGCTCAGAGCAAGTGATTCCACTGGTGGGTGAGTCCACGCGCGGTCCCTTAAGAGGAGCGCCTGTGAGTGCAGCCACACTGTCTCACTCAGTCACAATCTCAGCTGGTTTTCACAACCAGAAATTATGGGGACTTCTCTCCCCAGCACTGGAATCCTGGGCTGGAGTGAGGCATTCTGGGGACAGAGCCAGGAGTGCAGTTTCCAGGCTTTTGGCCTCATGTGGAAACGTGTTGGCTCCGGTAGTAGATGGCCATCAGCTATGGCTAGTTGGCCATCAGCTGTAACCCTTGAGCCATTGGCCACTGATATAACTGCTGCGGCTGCACTGTGGAGGAGAGTCAAGGGGAATCGAGGAGAGTCGGTCAGTTGGCAGAAAAGCAGACAGCAGGTCGCACGTCGTCGTGTGAATCCAGCCTCCAGGGAGACTATAGTGGCATGACTCCCCTACCTATGGCTCTTTGGGTGTTCCTTTTTGGCCCAGCCACATCCTGCGTTCTTATGTGGGGAGCGGGACCAGAGACCCCGCAGGCCGCCTCGCATGACAGGCATGTATGTCTCACTCCTTTAGGGGATGCGGGGACCGCCACAGCTGAAATAGCCTTCCTGATGTTTACTGGTCACCCGCAGACGTGGGACCAGCCTGTTCCGTGTCTCTAACCTTCCTACGGTGTTTCCCCAAAAATAAGACCTAGCTGGACCAACAGCTCTAATGTATCTTTTGGAGCAAAAATTAATATAAGACCCAGTCTTATTTTGATATAAGACCGGTATAATATAATATAATATAATACAATGTTATACCAGGTCTTATATTAAATTTTGTTTCAAAAGACGCATTTTAGCTGATGGTCCGGCTAGGTCTTATTTTGGGGAAACATGGTACCAGTCAGGAGGTAGCGTCTTCTGTACGTTCTTAGTTGTAGGGCTTTAGTTCAGCTTGATTTTAGATGATTTTTAATAATGGTTGTTTTATAGATTAGTCGTAATTTTGTTGTGGTTGTGAGAAAAGGTAAACACAGCATTTATCTACTGCACCATCTTGGTTGTCTCTCTACATTTGTTTTTATAATTAATAGCAATTAACATTTACTGGGCCCTTGTGATGATATCCAGTCAGTGCTTACTACATGCCAGGATGTTGTAAGGGGGTTACTTTTTTTTTTTAATTGTGCTTTTTTTTTTTTTTTAGTTTCAGGTGCACAAAACAATGTAATAGTTAGACATTTATCATTTATATCCCTCACACAGTGACAACCCCCTCCCTCCATCCACTATCCCTCTGACATCGCATACAACCATTACATTTTTGCTGTCTCTGTTCCTAATGATGTACTCCACTTCTTGTGACTATACATATATATATATATATATAAAACTGTAGTTGACATGCATTATTGTTCAGCTTCAGCTTCAGATGTACAGTGCAGTGATCAGATATCTACATCTTCCCTGAGGTGGTCTCCCTAATGAGACAAGTGTCCATCAGATACCCTACAAAATCTTTACAACATTATTGATTACATTGCCCAAATTGATTTTTGTAACCCCATGGCCATCTTGTGGTTACTGACTGTGCTTTCTAATCCCCTCACCTTCCCCCTTATCTTCACCTCCCACTCCCATCTAGCAATGCTCAGTTTTTCCTCGATGTCTCTGAGACTATTTCTGATTAGTTCATTCATTTATTCTTTTCTTTAGATTCCACATATAGGTGAGATCATATGGTACTTGTCTTTCTCTGTCTGACTTATTTCACTTAACATAATGTTCTCTAGGTCCATCCATGTTGTTGCAGATGGTAAGATTTCTTTCCTCTTTATGGCTGTGTAATACTCCATTACACAGTCAGTGTAAATGTACCACAGTTTCTTAATCCAGTCGTCTACCGATGGGCATTTCGGTTGTTTCCATGTCTTGGCTATTGTGTATAGTGCTGCAATAAACATAGGGGTGCATAAAGATTTTTGAATTGGAGTTTTGGATTTCTCGGATAGATACCTAGTAGAGGAATTGCTGGATCATAGGATAGTTCCATTTTCAGATTTTTGAGATACCTCCATACTGTTTTCCATAGTGGCTGCACCAATCTGCAATCCCACCAACAGTACACAAGGGTTCCCTTTTCTCCACATCCGCGCCAGCACTTGTTGTTTGTTGATTTATTGATGATAGCCATTTTGACTGGGGTGTGGTGGTATCTCATTGTGGTTTTTATTTGCATTTCTCTGATGGTTAGTGAGGTTGAGCATTTCCTCATATGTTTGTTTGCCATGTGTATGTCCTTTTTTAGAAAAATGTCTCTTCTGTCCTCTGCCCATTTTTTAATTGGGTTGTTTGTTTTTTTGGCATTGAGTTGAGTGAGTTTTTTTTTTTTTTTATAAATTTGGGATATTAACCCTTTATTGGACAAATCATTGGCAAATATCTTTTCCCATTCAGTAGGATCCCTTTTTGATTTTATTGATGGTTTCCTTTGCTGTGAAAAAAATTTTAGTTTGATGTAATCCCACATGTTTATTTTTTCTCTTACTTCCCTCGCGCGAGGGGATATATCAGTGAAAATCTTACTCCGGGTAATGACTGTAAAGTTTCTTTCTACCTATATTTTCTTCTAGGAATTTAATGGTTTAAGATCTAACATTTAAGTCTTTAATCCACTTTGAATTTCTTCTTGTATATGGTGTAAAGAGGTGGTCCAGCTTCATTTTTTTGCATGTGTCTGTCCAGGTTTCCCAGCACCATTTATTGAATAGACTGTCTTCACCCCACCAAATAAATTCTTGCTCCATTGTCATAGATTAAATGACATATAGGCATGGATTTATTTCTGGGCTCTCTATTCTGTTCCATTGATCTATGTGTCTGTTTTTATGCCAGTACCATGCTGTTTTGATTACTGTAGCCTTGTAGTATAATTTGAAGTCAGGTATCGTTATACCTCCCACTTTGTTCTTATTTCTCAAGATTGCTGAGGCTATCTGGGGTCTTTTATGGTTCCATATAAATTTTAGGATTATATGTTCTATTGCTGTGAAAAACGTCCTTGGTAGTTTGATACGAATTGCATTGAATATGTATATTGCCTTAGGCAGTATGGACATTTTAACTATATTAATTTTTCCTATCCATGAACATCGTATGTGTTTCCATCTATTTGTATCTTCTTTCATTTCTCTCTTCAGGGTCTTTTAATTTTCTGACTACAGATCTTCTTTGGTTAAATTTATTCCCAGATATTTTATAGTCTTTGAAGCAATTGTAAATGGGATTGTTTTTTTAATTTCTCCTTCTGATGTTTTATTATTGGTATATACAAATGCTACTGATTTCTGAATATTAATTTTGTATCCTGCTACTTTACTAAATTCATTTATCAGCTCTAATAGTTTCTTGGTGGAGTCGTTAGGGTTCTCTATATATAGTACCATGTCATCTGCATATAATGAAAATCTTACTTCCTCCTTACCAATTTGGTTGCCTTTCATTTCTTTTTCTTGTCCTATTGCTGTGGCTAAAACTTCTACCACTATGTTGAATAGAAGTGGAGAAAGTGGACAGCCTTGCCTTGTTCTTGATCTTAAGGGAAATGGTTTTAGCTTCCCCATTGAGTATGATGTTAGCTGTGGGTTTGTCATATATGGCCTTTACTAAGTTGAGATATGACCTCTCTATTCCTATTTTCTTTTTTTTATTATTTATTTATTAGTTTCAGGTGTACAAGACAAGGTAATACTTAGACGTTCATCATTTATATCCCTCACACTGTGAACCCCCTTCCCCCCATCCACTATCCCTCCGACCTCACACTGAACCATCACATTATATATATAAAATTATAGTTGGCATTCATTAATGTTTAGCTTCTGGTGTACAATGCCATGATCAGGTATCCACAGTATCCCTGAGGTGGTCTCCCAAATTCTATTCCTATTTTCTTGAAGGTTTTTATCATAAATGGCTGCTGGATTTTGTCAAATGCTTTTTCTGCATCTATCGACATGATCATATGATTTTTATGTTTCATTTTGTTAATGTGGTGTATCACATTAACTGATTTCTGGATGTTGAACCACCCTTGCATACCAGGGATGAATCCCACTTGATCATGGTGTATGATCTTTTTAATGTATTGCTGAATTCTGTTCACTAATATTTTGTTGAAGATTTTTGCATTTATGTTCATTGGCGATATCGGCCTGTAGTTTTCTTTTTTTGTGGAGTCTTTGTCTGATTTGGGGATCAAGGTGATAGTGGCTTCATAAAAAGTGTTTTGGAGTCTTCCCTCCTTTTGGATTTTTTGGAAGAGCTTGAGGAGAATAGGTGATAATTCTTTTTAGAATGTTTTGTAAAATTCACCTGTAAAGCTGGTCCAGGGCTTTTGTTTGTTGGGAGATTGTTGATTTCTACCTTGATTCAATTTCCCTGGTGGTAATCAGACTGTTCAGGTTTTCTGTTTCTTCTTGAGTTAGCCTTGGAAGGTTGTACGCCTCTAGAAAATTGTCCATTTCTTCCAGATTGTCAAATTTGTTGACCTATACTTTCTCATAGTAATTTCTTAAATTTTTTTGTATTTCTGTGGTGTCTGTTTTCACTTCTCCTCTTTCATTTCTGATTTTATTAATTTGGGTCTTCTCTTTTTCTTTTTTTTTTTTTTTTGATGAGTGTGGCTAAAGGTTTGTTGATTTTGTTTATCTTCTCTAAAAATCAACTCTTAGATTCATTGATCTTTTGTATTGTTTTTCTGGTTTCTATTTCATTTATTTCTGCTCTGATCTTTATTATCTCCTTCCTTGTACTCCCTTTGGGCTTGTTTTGCTGTTCTTTTTCCAGATCCCTCAAGTGTTAAGATAAACTGTTGATTAGTGCTTTTTCTTCTTTCTTTAGGTAGGCCTGTAATGTTATGAATTTCCTTTTAGGACTGCTTTCACCTGCATCACATAGATTTTGGGTCGTCCTGTTTTCATTTCATTTGTCTCAAGATATCTTTTGATTTCTACCTTGATCTCATGGTTAACCCATTCATTGTTTAGTAACACGTTATTCAGCCTCCATGAATTGTTGTGTCTTCCAGTTTTTCCCTGTATTCATTTCTACTTTCATAGCACTGTGGTCAGAGAAGACAATTGGTATGGTTTCAATTTTCTTAAATTCATCTAGATTTGTTTTGTGGCCTAACATGTGGTCTGTCCTGGAAAATCTCCCATGTATGCTTGAGAAGAACGTGTATTCTACAGCTTTGGGGTGAAATGCTCTGAAAATATCAATTAAATCCAAGTGGTCCAATGTGTCATCTAAGGCCGTTGTTTCCGTATTGATTTTCTGTCTGGAAGACCTGTCCCTTGTTGTCAGAGGTGTGTTGAAGTCCCCTACTATGATAATGTTACTGTTGATCTCTCTCTTTATGTCAGTCAACATCTGTTTTATATATTTAGGTGCTCCTATGTTGGGTGCATAGATGTTTACTAGGGTTATGTCCTCTTGTTGGATCGATCCCTTTATTATTATATAGTGCCCATCTTTGTCTTTTAATATGTTCTTTATTTTAAACTCTATTTTGTCAGATATAAGTATTGCAACTCCAGTTTTTTCTCGTTTGCATTTGCATGAAATATCTTACTTCAACCCTTCACTTTCTGCCTGTGAGTGTCTTTTGATCTGAGTTGAGTCTATTGTATACAGCATATAAAAGGGTCTTGCTTTCTTATCCATTCAGCCACCCTATGTCTTTTGATTGGAGCATTTAATCCATTTACATTTAAAGTGATTATTGATAGGTACGTAGTTATTGCCATTTTTAAAATTTGTAGTTAGGTTGTTTTCATCTTTCTTCTGTTTTTTTTTGTTTGTTTGTTTTTTTGTTTTTTTTTTTTGGAAGAATTTTATGGTTTTATTAAAACACAGTTTGCACACAAGCTGTCTATTCATTTTCTTCACTGCGCAGCCGAGCATTGGGATTGGTGACTCTGATGGCCAGCTGGGCTGCTCTTTCCACAATGGCTTTGCGGTTCTTTGAGGAGACGTTGTGAGCAATTTCAGCACAGTATGATTTGTTGCACATCAGCAGCACTTCAAGCTCCTTGACGCTGTGGACCAGGAACTTCCGAAAGCCACTGGGCAGCATGTGCTTTGTTTTCTTGTTACTCCCATAACCAATGTTGGACATCAAGATCTGGCCCTTGAATCTTCTGCGCACCCTGTTGTCAATACCTCTGGGTTTCTGCCAGTTATGCTTAATTTTGACATATCGGTCTGACTGGTGCCGGATAAACTTCTTGGTCCTCTTTTTGATGATTTTGGGCTTCACGAGTGGTCTAAGGGCAGCCATGATACCGAGTAGAAGATGAACGCCACCTCCGTAGGCAGCACAGAGGAAGAGAGGGGAAGGGGCTCTTCTGTTTATAGAAGCCCTTTTAATATTTCCTGCAATGCTGGCTTGGTGGTAATAAATTCCTTTAGCTTATTCTTTTCTGGGAAGCTCTTTATCTCTCCTTCAATTTTAAATGATAGCCTTGCTGGATACAGCAATCTAACTTGTAGGCCTTTGTTTTCCATAGCTTTGAGTATCTCCTGCCACTCCCTCCTGGCCTTCAGTGTTTCTGTAGAAAAGTCATTTGATAGTCTTATAGGAGTTCCCTTGTATGTAACCCGCTGTCTTTCTCTTGCTGCTTTTAGGATTCTCTCTTTGTCTTTAACCTTTGCCATTTTAACTATAATGTGCCTTGGTGTGGACCTGTTTGGGTTTATCCTGGTTGGAACTCTCTGCACTTCTTGGGTTTGTATGTTGGTTTCCTTCATCGGGTTAGGGAAGTTTTCGAACATTATTACTTCAAATATGTTCTCAATCCCTTGCTTCCTCTGTTCACCTTCTGGTATTCCTATGATGTACATGTTATTGTGCTTGATGTTATCCCAGAGGTCTCTTAAGCCACTCTCATTGATTTTTATTCTTTTTTCTTTATGTTGTTCTATTTGGGTGATCTCTGCTAACTTGTCTTCTAAGTCGCTGATTCGATCCTCTGCTTCATCTAACCTGCTGGTAATTCCTTCAAGTGTGTTCTTTATTTCCTTGCTGTGTTCTTTAGTTCTAACTGGTTGTTTATTATGATTTCTCTATCCTTCTTTATGTCATCACTAAGCTCCTTAAACATTCTTATCATCAGGGTTCTGAACTCTGTCTCTGATAGGTTGGTTACCTCTATTTCATTTGGTTCCAAATCTGGAGCTTTCTTCTGTTCTTTTATTTGGGACATGTTTCTTTGTTTCCCCATTCTGGCGGACTCTCTGTGTTTGCCTTGATGAATTAGGTAGATACCCTACAGTTCTTAGTTTTTGCTGGGTTGTCTTATGTAATATGATTCCTTTCTATTTGACTTGTACTACTTCCTTCTTCTCCTCTGCGTGTGCTCCAAAGGTGACTCTTGTGTATATTGTCCTGTTAAAGTTGATCTTCAATTGCTTTTTGCTTGTGAGTAGGTGGGGTTAACTCCTAAGCTGACTAGTTGTGAGACTTGGCTCTGCCCACCACAGGGTGTTCTGGTGTGTGAGGATTGACCACTTAAATGTGGTTTGGCCTCTATGGGCTCTTGTGCCTGTAGAGAATTCCCTCTGGGTGAGTCACTTTTAGGTCAAACCCGATAGTACTCTGGTTTGGTCTGGAGTTGGCCTTTAGGTGTGTTGAATCGTGTCTCTTGAGCTGAGCCCTGGTAGGGCAATTTCAGAACAAAGTATATCACCAAGCACAACAACAACAAAGAAAAAAACAAATACATTCACATGTAAAAACAACCGATAACCCACACTCAACACAGGCAAATATATCAAAAGTACTAAAACAAAACAACACAAGAAAAGTAGCGCCAGTCTTGGCTTAAGCCCACCAAGTAATCTCCAGGCCGTCCTCTGCTGTACCAGAGAGTCCTCTGTGTATTGTGCAGGCAGAGCCGGTCACCTGGTGCCCAGAGTGACCCTGGGACAGCAGATGTAGATGAGTGGGGCTATCGGGTCTGGATGGTCGTTTCTACAAAGTCAGTGCAGTTTCTGCTCTTGCCTGCACATATGCGCACTGAGAGTAGCACCACTAGCCCTGTGTGCAGTTATCCTGAGTCGTAGGGCACTTCTTTTGTGTGTGTGTGTGTGTGTGTGTGTGTGTGTGTGTAGATTCTGAGCTGCAGAAAGCCCAGAGCTGCCTCTGCTGCTGATCCCTGGGAGTGTCTCCACAGTTGTAATTGCCCTGCCCTAGGGAGGCCCGAAAGGGTGGGGGCTGGAGATGGAGGGGTCTTCTCTCTCCCAGCCCAGCAGTGTCACACTCTTCCCAGCCTCTTCCCTGAGTCAGAGCTGCATGCCAGTCTTCCCAGATCCTGAGTGCTTTGGCTCCTCTATAATCTGACACTACTCCTCAGTTCACGGGCCAGCTTGAGTCTCTTCCCTTGCTTGCCCAATTTGCCCACCTTCAGGTAATCCTCCTTGAGTCTCTTAGCTGTTCTGTGTGATGAGCTTATAGATATCCTTTGATGGGTTATAATGTTCAATTTGTGGTAAGTTCTGGAGGAGAACTCAAGAAGTCCGCCCTGTTTCCGCCATTCCTATGACATCACCCCTAGTTTGTTTTTTTTCACTATTTCTCATTTAATCCAAAGAACAGCCCCTTCAGTCACAGCTAGTGTATGACGTCAGGATTTGTACCCAAGCCTCTGCCTCTGTATTCTGTACTTTTAACAACTATGCACTTTTAGTCGTTATGTGTCTCTAGTGGTAAAAACTGTCACACAGTATCTCACTTTACCTCACAGTGACCTTCTCTGATCCTTGTTATCACATTAAATATGTGAGATGGGTGGGGCTAGTCAGTTCATTTCTCACTAGACTGTATAGAGGCATAAACTTCTAATTACTCAAAACTCTGTCTGTGAAAACCAAAGTGGGGAAGATACAGTAAGAGCCATTGAGGAGTGAGAAGAAAAAGGAAGGGAGAATATCAATTAACATCTCTTTCTTCTCTCATCTTTTTTTTTCTATTTTATTTTATTCCCCCCCCCTTCTTCCACCTCCATCCCCCCCAACTCTGGTTCAAGCCGTTGTTTCTCAGTCTATTTGTGTAGGACACAGCTCCCTGGCCCATGCTGGTGTTATGAGCCTTGCGCCCCCCCCCGCCCAAGGAGGTCGCCAGTCTTCCTCAGCTGCCACACCAGCCACCGGCCACCCACAGCGACACACAGTAGCCCACGGCAGCACACAGAAGCTGGCTGCCGGCCACTCACGCTGACCACCAGCCACTCACGCCAGCACACAGCAGCCCGCGACAGCACATGGCAGCTCACGCCAACCTCTGGCTGCTCACCACAGCACAGCTCCAGGGAGAGCTGTTGTTCATAGTCTTAGCTGTAGAGGGCACAGCTCATTGGGCATCAAACTGGTGGCTTTCCGCATCAGGAGCATGGCGCTCCAACCGCCTGAGCCACAGGGCCGGCCTCTCATCCTTTTTAAAGTCTATTCTTTGTGTGTGGTTATAATGTACTTATACATCAATACAATCGTGTGATGTAATTTATAATAAATACACATATGTTGCGAGTGCTTGAGCAAAAATTATATGCTGATGTATATATATTTTACAGTAACTCCATATTGTTTCCTTCCCTGGGCCGTCTGTACAACCTCCTGCTAGACACAGGAGGCCCTGTCCTCGTGTTGCTGACAGTGTAGCCCAGTGGTTAAGACAACAAATCCCTGACTGTATGACGTTGACCGGGATATTTAGTCACTCTGCTCAAATTTTCTCATTTGTGTGGACATAATAACAGTACGTATCTCAAAGGGCTGTGGTGAAGGAGTAGATAAATTAATATATGTAAAGAACTTAGCACAGTGGTACCCATAAAGCATTATATTCTCATTACTGTGTGATGATTAATTTTATGTGTCAACTTGGCTAGGCCACTGAGCCCAGGTATTTGTTCAAACATTATTCTAGATGTTTCTGTGAAGTCATATTTTAGATGAGGTTAACATTTAAATCAGTAGACCTTGAGTAAAGCAGATTGTCCATAATGTGGATGGGTCTCATCCAATAAGTTGAAGGCCCTAATAGAAAAAGACTGAGCTCCCCCAAGGAAGAAGGAATTCTGCCAGGAGACTGTCTTTGGACTTGAACTGAAACCCTTCCCTGGATCTCCAGCCTACTGGCCTGCCTTGCAGATGTTGGATTTGCCAGCTTCCACAGTCATATGAGCTAATTCCTTAAATATCTCTGTATCTATCTATCTATCCATCCATCTACCATCTATTTATCTATCTCTATCTCCATCTACCCGTACACACACACACATTCTATTGGCTCTGTTTCTCTGGAAAACCCTGACTAATACACTGTGGGGTAACAGTAGCCAACATTTATTAAGCTCTCCCTACATACCATTTAACATTTCAGATGTGATTTCAGTTCTTCGTAACAGTCCTATTATCCCCATTTTACAAACTGAGCTTAAGAGAGGTAAGTGACTTGCCCAAGGTCATCTACTAGTATGTATGTGATAGAGGCAGAAGCTTTGCCTTCCCAACTCCCCCTCCCAAGTAAATGTGTCATTGTTTAATGTAGGGTTAAAAGGTTAGGACTGCAGGTTCTGGGTGAAGTGATTTGTCTTCAGCATATCCACAGTGCTGGGTGACATAGAAATATTTATGTGGCTGTTTGAAAACCCCTTTCAAGCTATTCAGAGATACTAAATGCCAAACAAATTTTCCCCACCTCTAATTGTAATTCTTGCCTGGGTTGAACTGTGGAACTGCTTCAGTAAAGCTACACACAGTATCACAGACAGAAACCAACTAAATGGCAAACCCTGTGGAGATCACCAAGTCCCCTCATTGCAAGGGCTGTCTGGCAGAGGGGAGCGAGTTTAACACCTTAAGTGAAATTAGCCAAGGTTTTGAGAAGACCGACTGTGGTTTTTGAGAAGAACAAATGCCTGTTGAGTTGGGTGGGAGGATCGGGTGTTTGAGAATGGACTTTCAACACCTCCCCTCCGTATCAGTGGAGCATATTACAGTTTGGAATTAACAAACTTAGTCAGTCCTCTTCCAGTAAGTAACTGAGTATTGACTGAAGCTTATCTGAGGGTTCACCAAAGGCATTTAAACAAGTCCTAGAACCGTCAGGCAATATGGTTACATTAGCTAGCATTCATAAATAATTTCCTTTTGTGTGCAAAACTGTTTCTAAGCAAAAACTTAAGAGTTCAAAAGAGCTGTAAGGGAATATTTTTACAATCTGTCCCACTGGGTAACAGATTGAATTTAGCCTCAGCTGGTGGTTTCTTCTCCGTAATTATCGGCAATAATAACGCTTTAAACTAATATGGTGCTTTTAACTTTGCAAGAGAAGATCAAGTTCATTTACTAATTGCACTACTTTTTTGTACTATGCTATAATTTTCAACTGATAGTTCAAGACAGGAGGTTAGCACATTATGAAGAGGATACACTAAGGAGTATTGTCAATGTCTTCTTTTTTTCTAAGCAAAATTTAGGGCATAATAACATTATCTAAAGAAAATTTTGGTGTCCAATATAATTTATTTAGTCCCAGAGACATAAAATATCTACATGAAGGTAAGTGAATAGAGAACACTTGATAATGTACAAAAATATATATTTTTTTAATTTCACATGCACATTCTAGGTATAAAAATGAAAACCAAAGCCAGCTAGAAATGATTGCAGGACTTTATTTGCTCTGTATTTCTCTCTGTGAGTCTGGGTAATTGAGAGTTTACTGTCCTCTAATGTTTGAAAACAAATACTGGATCAGGATTAAGAGCAAGGGGCTTAGAACTCGCTTTTGAAATGTACATGCTGTGCCTGGCTATAGAAGCATCTTTCTCTGGTTTATGAATATATATATATATATATATATATATATATATATATATATATATATATATATATTCATATACTCACCATAATAAGAAAGTGATAGTTAAATCGGCAAACCTTTCAACTATAAAACTTGCTAAATGGTGGTTTAAAACAGCAGGAGAGCCTTTGTTTGTGCATTTTGTGTTACTGTTTTTAATTGTATGAGATAAGATTATATAGCATGTTTTTAAATTGTGTGAAAAAGGAAGGCAAAACTATTAAAAACATATGAGGCTCTTAACTTATATTTAGATATTTCACTAAATTACAAAATGAAATTAATAGAGATATGCTTATGCAATTTTGGAAGGTAAATTCAGAGAACTAAGATCATATGATGTGGGATTCCCATCCAGGAATAAGACATGAAGATAAATTAGTTAATAGGAGGTACATGTATATATAAAATATGTACTGGATTATACTTTCATGTTTGAAAAGAGAAAGGCATGATCAAATAACTATAAATGGTATGTTGACATATCAGAATAACCTCTTATAGCAAGGATATTTATACCAAAATTGCAAAAAAAATAAAAAAATAAAAAATAAATCTGTGATTAGTCAGAGTTCACACTTTGGTCTCCATCCATTGTATTCCCATGATTCTAGCTATTCCTGTTCCAAAATTGGTGCTCCACAGATCCAAGCACCAAATTGGAGGTTTGTTCTCTTTCAATACGCTTAGCAAAATTACTGTTGTCATTGCCTATGACTCCAGAATGCTCTCTGGGCCTCTCCTCCTCTGTATCTTCCATGAACCTCTCCACCTGTAATATCAGGAAGAAAGACTCCTGCTGTAGGAACGGAAACCTAGGTCTGCAGCATTGCACACCTCCACGGGCAACATTCACACTTTAGTCTAAGTGAATCTCTAGCATTGTTCGTATAGACTATGTGAATGGTGCCCTTTGACTGGTGCAAATGCCCTCAAATAAGCTTAAGCCCTAGAAATTAACAAAAGTGGATAAGGTTATATCAAGAACACAGAGCTTTCTCTGAGGTTGGGCTTTTTCTCTTCACCTTTACAAGGGTCAGACACCTCATCTCATTTTTCTGGCTTTGCTTGGCCTCACTGTTGAGGCACCTAATAGGACTGATCAAATTGGAAAATCTGAAGAGCCTAACAAGGACCAGGAATCCATGCCCTGGCCCAGTTAGCTGCAGCAGAAGAAGTGGTTTTGTGTGGTCCCCTTAGCAAGAGACAGAAGCTCTGAGAAAGGGGTATGGACCAGGCAGACAAGTTAGCTACTGAGCTCTCTGTGGTTACACAGATAATGCTGGATTCTGTCAGGAGGGCTTTTACTCGCTAAGAATACTCTCTACATATTCCCATTACCTGGGAATCATGGACCCTAAGATATTTACTCTTTATTGCAGTAAACATGCCTTCATGACTATATTTTATTATTTATTTGTAAATATTTACTCTCCCTCCCTATGAGTGAATTACAGTTTCCTGCCCCACTGAAGACAGACTTGGTCAAGTGATGTGTCTTAGCCAATGAAATGCTAGTGAAAATGATGGCTGTCACTTCTGAGCAGAAGCTTTAAGAGCCATCAGCCACTTTCCCCATTGCTCCGTACCTTCTGCCATGATAGAAGCAATGTTTTAGAAAGTTTTTTCTGTAGCTTAGGGCACAGATAATGAGCCAGATCCAGAAATGATAATCTCTGCCTTTTGATGGTAGTTTTTATCCATTAATATTTAATGTAATTAACCATATAATTTCCTTTAGGTTATGTCAAGAACACAGTGTTTTTATGCTGCTGGGCTTTCTCTCACTTCATTATTTTTTCTGTTTTCCGCTCTGATCTCAAATTGAAGCCAAAAACTGGGAAACTCATACTCTGATGATCCCTCTTCCAACTTTTGACTGACTTCCAAAACCTGCCAGGTTTTGCTCACTCTCCAGAGACTTCAGGTAGGTTTTTGTTTTTGTTTTTGTTTTAATGTATTTTTTTCAGAGCTCATAGCTAGTATTTGCAGGAAGAGTAGCTTATTAAGAACCTACTCTACCATACCAAAGGTAGAACTCTAAAGCCAATTCTGAGATATGGATATAAGGAGAATTAGAAATAAGCCTGTATGATGGAAAGCCATTCAGGTTTGAGGGTATATTTTCTGCAGCCTAACTTACCCCAAACTGACTAATTAGCGAGCTAAGACTATCTGGAATATTACTAACCATTTCACACCTATATGTATAAAATCTGTTCTAAGACAAATGAATTTCCCAAATTCATTCTGATTTCATGAGCTTTGTTCTTCTATATACATTGTTAAGATACTCTAAGTGGTACTCTTTTCTTCTTAATTTCTGCAGCAAACATGAAAGATGATGTCCTTAAATATCAAAGACATTTTTTACTCCATGTCTCCAAATCCCATTTTTTCCCACTGAAATCACAGGGTTTGGAAACCAGGATTTGTGGATCTAAATTGAATATGCATCTATTAAACTGACCTACTGACAGAAATGGGCCTGTTAAAATTATGAAATATTTCATTTAAAAATATACAATTCATAGATTTCTGCTAAAGCATGGGGACATAAAGAAGCTGTAGAAAGTAGAGCTAAAAAGCTAATTAAGCAAAGGAAAATAGTTGTTTTTGGATTGCCATTTCAGTGTTGACTTCCCCTTAAAATGACTCAGAAAGTAAGTCTTTTTTGCTACAAGATAGCCAAACAGGTCTTCAGCATAGATGTTAGGTGTTATATATGATATTGTCTTTAATAAAAATGCAAGATTCTAAATATGCAAGCTTCAAAATTAGAATACATACACTCTCTTAGTTGATTAAAATTATGATTGAAATAATAAAATACACACACACACACACACACACACACATTTATATTTTTTCCCTAAACTGATTACTTTGCAGTCTAGGATTTAATTGGTAACAAAATTTCTTCATAAAAGTCTATAAGAAAGCTGTAGATTAGAAAAGTATTTTTGAAATGCATCACAGTCTTTGAGTACTGTTGATTTCCACTTAAATGACCAGTCAAGTCTGGGAGGCTGACCACAGGAGATGTCTGAAAGTCGCCCTCACAACGTGCTCTTTTTTCTTTGGACATTCATATATAAATATTTTGTAAATAGTCTGAACACATGTTCATGTAGCTCAACTTATTGTTTCTATTTTATTTTTTTCTTTACATATTTCATTAGATTCATCCAATCCATTATTCAGCAAATATTTATTAAATGAAAACTTTGTGCCAAACACTGAGCATTCAGAAGTGAACTAGATGCAGTTACAGCCTTCATGGTGCTTCCATTTTAGAGGGGAGACACACCCCAAATAAGCACACAGATCAGATCGTTTCAAGTTGTAAAGTATGCTGTGAGAAAAATAAAGCAGGCCAAAGGACTAAAATCCACTGAAACTCACTTTTGCTCTATAATTACTTTGTGTCATCACTACTTCCAGTGACTGTACCGAATTGTAATTCAGCACTACACAAGACTGCACAAGAGATCAATGGTTTATCCATATTTTGCTTCTACACATAAAAATAAAAGGCCAAAACAAGAGGAAATAAGCATTATTTGAGACAAAAAAAAAAAAGCAGCTATTCAGGCTATACAGGAAGCACTGATTCAGGCAGAAACCCAAATAGTGTTCTAATTAGAAGGCAAAAGCAAGGCGGTTTTTAGGAGACAGCAAAGGGGAGCAATTACACCAGTGGGAGGAAGGCGTTTCTATTGATGCAGGTAGGCTAACATAGCGACACTGATTTTGTAAAAGATTTTTTATTAAAATATAGCTAACAAACAGCACTATGTTACTTTCAGGTGGACACCATAGTTATTATTGCGTGTCTCCATTTGTATACCTAAAGAAGTGATCCCCACGGTAAGTCCAGCAACCACGTGACACCGTACCACGCCATCACAGTATTACTGACTATATCCCCTATACTGTACACTACATCCCCATGACTTATTTGTTTTATACCTGGAAATTTGGACCTCTTATTCCTCTTCACCTTTTTCCCGCTTTTAAAAATTTTAAATTACAGTTGGCATTCAATATTATTTTATGTTAATCTCAGGTTATACATTTATATAATTTAAGCAATGATCCCCCTGGTTAGTCTAGTACCCACCTGGCAACTATACATAATTATTTCAATATTATTGACTATATTTTTTATGCTATCACCTACATCCCCATGATTACTTTGTAACAACCAATTTGTACTTTTTAATCCCTTCCCCTTTTTCACCCATTCCCAATCCTCCTCCAGTCTGGCAACCATCAAAGTATTCTTTGTGTCTATGAGTCTGTTTCTGTTTTGTTTGTTTCTTTATTTTGTTTTTTAGATTCCACATATAAGTGAAATCACATTGCATCTGTCTTTCTCTGTCTGACATACTCCACTCAGCACAATACCTTCCAGGTCCATCCATGCTCCAGCAGATGGAAATAACTAATTCTCTTCCCTGGCCAAGCAATATTCCATTGTACACATGTACCACCTCCTCTTTATCCATTCATCCATCGACAGACAACGAAGCTGGCTCCACATCTTAGTCATTGTAAACAATGCTGCAATGAAGATATGCATGCCCACATCTCCTCGTAGTAGTGTTTTAGGTTTCTTCAGATAATTACCCAGAAGTGGGATTACTGGGTTCTTCTTTATCTCTTGTTATACTCTTTGTTTTAAAATCTATTCTGTCTGACATAAGTATTGTTACCACAGCCTCTTTTTTGTTTTTTTTTCATTTCTATTTTCATAAAATATCTTTTTCCACTCCTTTACTTTCCATCTCTGTGTGTCTTTCAATCTGAAGTGAGCCTCTTTCAGGCAGCCTATGTAAGGGTTTTGTTTTCTTATCCATTCAACCACCCTATGTCTTTTGATTGGATCATTTAATCCACTTACATTGAAAGTAATTGTTAATAGATATGTAGTTATTTTATTATTCATAATTTTGACGTTTTCTTTTTCTTCTTCTTTTCCTTAAAGAAGTCCATCTAAGATTCATTGTAATACTAATTTGGTGTTGATGAACTCCTTCAGCTCTGTCTTGCTGGGAAGCTCTTTACCTGTCCTTCGATTCTAAATTATAGCTTTGCTGGATAGAGTAACCTTAGTTATAAATACTTACTTTTCATCAGTTTGAATGTATCATGCCAGTCACTTCTGCATTTCAAAGTTTCCGTTAAGAAATCAATTGACGTTCTTATGGGAGCTCCCTTGTACATAACTAATTCCCTTTCTCTTGAAGCTTTTAAGATTCTTTCTTTGTCTTTAACCTTTGGCATTTCAATTATGATGTGTCTTGATGTGGGCCTGTTTGGGTTCATCTTCTTTGGGTCTCTGTGCTTCCTGGGCTTGTATATCTATGTCCCTTGCTAAGTTAGGGAAGTTTTCCATTATTATTTCTTTAAATAGGTTTCCAATTCCTTGCTCTCTCTTCTCCTTCTGGTACCTCTATAATGCAAATGTTGGTACACTTGACATTGTCCCACAGGCCCTTAAACTATCCTCATTTTTTTTTTTTGGACTCTTTTTTCTTTTTGCTGTTCTGATTGGGTGTTTTCTGCTACCTTATCTTCTACATCACTAATTCAATCCTCTGCTTCATTTAATCTACTGTTGATTCCCTCTAATATATTCTTCATTTCAATTATTGTATTCTTTATTTTTGACTGGTTCATTGTTATGTTTTCTGTCTCCATTTTTATGTTTCCTATCTCTTTATTCAAGTTCTCCCTGAGATCATTGATCATACTTATAACTGGTGTTTTGAACTCTGTATCTGGTAGATTGCTTGTCTCTATTTGGTTTAGTTTTATTTTCTGGAGCTTTGTCCTGTTTTTTTATTTGTGACATGTTTCTTTGTCTCCCCATTTTGGCTGCTTCCCTGTGTTTATTTCTATGTATTAGGTAGGGCTGCTATGTCTCCGGTCTCTGTAGAGTGGCCTTATGTAATAGATGTCCTGTGGGGCCCAGTGGTGCAGTCTCCCTGGTCACCTGAGTCAGGTGTTCCAGATGTGTTCCTTGTGTGTGCCCTCCTGTTGCAGTGGAGCCTTGGTTCCTGTTTATATATGAGTGGGGGGGGGGATTGACCCTTGGGCTGATTGGTTGTGAAGACTGACCTTGACTACAGTGGAGAAACTGCTGTGCAGAAGCAGACCCTACAGAGAAGAATTTGTTTTAGCAGGGCCCTCATGTTCTTTGGGTATGTTGTCCTTGGAGGCACCCAGGTTGTACTCTAACTTGTTTCAAAGCTGGCCACTGGGTGTGCCACTCCTGAGGCCTCCTGGGAGAGGCTCTGCTGCCAGCCAAATTCAGCTGTACTCTATGCCCTACTTGGAGCTAGCTGGCATGATTCACAAAGAAATCTGCAGATGGTTGCCACCAACATTGGACCTGAAGGTGCCTCAAGAAGCCACAGCCTGCTGCCACTAGTGCCAGTCTTGGGGCTGCTCAGCAAGAGGTACAGGACACACCAAATCCAGATACTGCTTGTTTGGGTTTTGTGAACCTTTTAGAGAATTTAGGAAAGTCCTCAGCATGAGCCAAGACAGGCCATTTGTATGGAGAAGCCACTGGAAGTGGCTTGGATGGACCCAAAACTTGGGTGGGGGTAGGTCTTAGGGAATCACCAGGATGGAGCAAACAGTGTTAGCCAGGTTGATAGAGACTCAGATATGGCACATGCTTGCATCTGCATGCTGAGAAGAGGGAGGGCTCAACCAAGAAAGAATTGGTTTCTCCAACTCTTCCATCAGGGAGAAAGCTGCTTCTCCAGTCATTGCCCTGAAGCCAAACAACTCAGTTCCTCCCCATGTGTCTCTGGTGCCTTTCAAGCTGCTGCCCCAGCCCTAGAGCTCAGAGTGAGTGAGTATATCAGTGAGTAAATCCATGTGCAGGTCCTTTAAGTGGAGTGCCTGAGATTCCAGCCACCCTTCATCTCACTCAGCCACAATCTCTGCTGATTCCCACAGCCAGAAGTTATGGGGACTTGTCTCCCTGCCACTGGAACCCTGGGCTGGGGAGCCTGGTGTGGGGCCGGGACTCCTCATTCCTCCGAGAGGGACCTTCACAGCCAAGATATCCCTCCTGATTTGTAATGGTCACAGGCAGGTGTGCAACCAGCCCATTCTACACCTCTGCCCTTCCTACCCGTCTCCAGGTGGCTTCCTCTGTATGTCCTTAGTTGTAGGACTTCTGTTCAGCCAGACTTCAGGGGACTCTCAATGATGGTTGTTCTATAGTTTAGTTGTAATTTTGATATGGTTGTGAGAGGGAGCAATGTTTACCAACGGGAAATCCAGGACACTAATTCTAAACAATGTTTTTCATTTTCAGTCCAATAATCATCAGTAGTCATCTGGTAGTTATCATACGTGCTTTCTTATTATCCTTGCAAACAGTTCTTTGGGACACAGTGATGCTTTAGGCACAGTCCAATGGTTGTTTTGCCCTGTTCTAACATTCCAGTGGCTTGAGGCATAAGACAGGTAACACAGTTCCTCTGGGATGTGAGCTACATCTCCATTTTAAAGTGGCTGTTTATATTTTATACACCACAGATCCAACCCACTGATACTGCTCTCAACAAAGAAACCAAAAACATTGTTTCTAAATACATTGAACACTTCTTACTCGTTTTCTGAGTTCACTCCTCTGCAGCATCTGACACTGTTCCTCCCGTTTCCTTGAAAAGCTCTCCTGACCTGGGGACATCTTTGGTCATGCTTTCTCGGGTTCCTTTGGAGACTCCTCTTCGCCTACCTGTCTAGTCATTAGACATTCATATTGTGGGGCCTGCAAGGGCTGGATCCTTGGCCCTCTTTTCCTCTCCTCTTACATGTTCGCCCTTATATATCTCATGCACCCCACACCTGCTTCATTATCCACATATACTCCTATGACTCAAAAATCTATGTCTTCAGCTGAGATATTGCTCCCAACCTCCAGACTACGGTCACCAACTGCTTTAGTACACTTCTATTTGGATGAATTTCAAGCTTCTCAAATCCAAGATTTTCAAAACTGAATTCAATATCACTGCTTCCTCCCCACCCCACCGTACCTCCAACCTCTCCATTTCCCATCTCAGCAAATGTCATCACCATCTAATCCTCAGCTGGCCAAGCCAGAAATCTGAGTCCCATCCTCTCTCTTACCTTGATTCTCTGCATCTACAAAGTACAATCAAACTGAGTGCCTTAGTATTGGTCAAATTCACCCACCTGGCCTCACACTCACTCCCACTCCCACTGGGCTTCAGTGTGGGCTGCACACTCTCAGACTTGCCCTTTCCATTTCCACTTCACATTGCAGCCCAGATGTACTTCCTAAACTCTATCCTAACTGTGGCTGTCCTAGGCTTCAAGCTCTTCATAGCTTCTCTCAGGAAAAAGACTATATTGGAGATAAACCTTTGCAGAGTTTTTTCAGCGTCCTCCTTTCTGAAGGAGCTCACTTCTGCTGGCTGGGACCCAAATTGATGTGATGGGCCTGCATGGCCTTCAGGTCTCGCCACCTACCTCTGTTCTGAGCGATCCTCGACTTCCAGAATTGCATGAAATGCCACATGACGTGGCATGAAATCTGGCTTCCTGGGCAGACCCCAAGGGCCAGGATGTAACCAGAAGTACAGAGAAGTTAACTCCTAATGAACGGTCCTTGACGAGTGGGAAACAGGAGCTGGAAGGACAGATGAATATCCCCTTTTGTCTACCTTTATGGACTACCATCAGAGGGGTTTCTTCTCCAACCTTCCCAGAGAAGTCCCTTGTCCCAAACAGTTGTGCCTGCTGAGTTACCTGCTGGGCCTCTTTCTGCCTCCTTATAGCAAAGTGCGAGCAAAGTGATGTGCTATGGTTTCCTCTCACTGCTTTGTACTTCACTTGCCTCACCTCCCTTTTTAACTAGCCCACACTGCCTTGGGATTGCATCTCCCAAATTAAGTGTCAGCACTTCACTTTTTTTGCCTCGGAGAACCTGGGCTTCCTGACCGCTGCTTATCTCCCAAACTCCACCTTTCTTCCCATCTATCTGAACATTTTCCTAGTTACACACGTTTTGCAGTTTTGTGAACATGCCATGCTCTCTCTTTACTCCTATAGGCCTCTGTACAGGTCCTCTCGTCTCCCCCTGGGAAGTCTTATGTCCCATCTGGAAAGCATTTTGAGGCACGACTTTTGCACCATCCTGCTCTCCATACCATGTTTAGATGCTTCCAGGGCACTGGACTGTGTTGCCCGTATGAAAGGGCTTCTCCCTTGGCGTGGTGATTGCCGCTTGCTTGTCCGCCTCTCCCACTACATGGGAAGTTGCCTACTCTTGTACCACTAGCAGATGGCACAATGATGACATAAGAGCCCAATAAGTACTTGACGAATGATCAAAATCAATACCTGTTTTCAAAAGGGGACAAATTCCATGAAAAAGAGTACACCAGCAATAAAATTGTACTAGTGTTCCATTTTTCCCTAAGAAAGTTTAGTACGCTTTTTCAAACACCTGGTTTGTTGTTTCATTTAGTTTTGCTGTTTGCGTTGTGAGCCTTCGTAGCCGTGAACACCGTGTAGAGCAGTGACTGGGCTTCACTGCTGGGTGGTAAGGTTGACTCCACAGCCAGGGTCCTGTGCCTGCATCCCAGCTCTCCCACTCACCTGTTTTGGGGTCAGTGTAACCTTGGCGTACACCTGGACATAGGTTTCCTCATCTGAAAAATGATGTCAGTAACAGTGTCTACCTCATAGGGTTGTTCAGAAGAGTAAACAAGAGAAACAGCTAAAGGACCTGGTACAAGTTTTGACACAGTGATGACTGTTAGCTCTCTTTGCTATTCATTATTTGAAGAAGGCGCTTTCAGTATCACCTCCTAAATGCTTCTGGAGCCTATTGGGTTGGATGTTTCTATCTGCAAGGTACTGAAAGGCCCACCTTAAATGACTTAGTAAGGAAATGCATTATTTGACATAACTGGTAAGAATAGACCTATCAGTAGCGCAAAGATGTCATCCATATGGGGCTCCCTCCATCTCTCTGCTCCATCTTTCTCATGATGATTGAAACCGACTTCTGCAGGATCTCATGACTGCGAGATGACCACCAGCCGCAATTGCAGCTGTAGGCTTCTTTATTCTCAACCAGCTGGTGAGAGAGGGGAAAGGTATGCCCCCCAAGCAAGGAGTGCAAATCTTCCCTCCGTTCGGTTTGGGCCAACTTTGTGTGACCAACTGAAACCACACAGGGAGGGGGGCGGGGGGTCGCATGGGATTGGCTCAGGCCACTCCTAGTGCCTGCTCTTGGTCACATTCCCCTGAGGCATGGACCATGTGAGGCGGTGAACACGTCATCAGAATCTGGGTTCTCTCAGCAAGAAAAACAGGTGTGAATGGAGGCTTGTTGGGCAAGTGGCGGTGTTTACCACCTGTGCTTTTATCGTCAGAAAGCAGAGAGATGCCTCTACTCACCAAGAGGAGGAGTTCTAACACGTTACACTGCGCTTAGAAGCTATGGTATTGGAGATGAAACATGAAATGCAAGTACAGATTTAATGTGTACTTTGTAGCTAATGTTTATGGAGAGGTTGCTTTGTGCCAGACACTGGTAAGCCCTTCACGTTCACTCAGCCTTCACCAATACCCTCATCCACTTAATCAGCAAATACTTATTGAGCACTTACCATATTTCAGAGCCTGTCTAGTCACTGGGAATACAGGAATGGCCGAGAAACACCAAGACCCTTCACTCTCATGTGTTCTACGTTCTATAAATAGGAAACTGAGGCCAAGAGGGATTCAGCAAGTGGCCTGAGATCACAGAACTTGAATGTGGCAGAGCTGGGATTTGAACTCTGGGAGTCTAGCTCCAAAGCCAAGAGTGGGTTGTAACAAGAAAATGTTTATTTGGCTCTTAGGAAAATAATAGAAGTGTGAGGTAAGATATTCGCTGAAATTCAGTCACAGCACTCAGCCAATTTCAGGATCCCTTCTTTCAAACCTCCACTTTTCTGGGGAGGACTCTCTGTGGCTTTGAGGAGGGTCAGGCTCAGGGATCAGGCACTCTGACCCACAGTAGAACAGCCACTTGAGAGCACTCAGAATGGTGAAGGGAAGAGAGCAGGCCAGGGCAGGGTCTATTGAGCCAGGGGTACAAAGAGCAGCCTCTGTGAGCACTGAGGCTCCAGGAGACAGAGGCTCCCAGTGGGAACCCATCTTTTCTTCAGCTCTCATTTGTAGTAACTTCATGTAACACTACCTGTAGCTTTGCTTCTGAGGTACCAGTGTAGCTATCTGCTTATCAAAAAGAGGGTTTTATGGCATCTAGAAGGGTGAGACTTCCAGACTTCTGAGTGGGAACCTGAGTTAATCGAAGAACGATACATGTTTTAAAAATCTAACACTTCTCATATCGATCCATGGCCTCAAGTTTAAGTAAAAATTTACTATCCAACTTTGACCAGATTATTTTGAACTTGAGTTCCACTAGATAGACTCTAATCTATGTAGTGAATTAGTTACTGAATCTTTTGCTGAATCATATGAACTTGACTGAATTCAAATGTGTATTTTCAGTAGAACTGGTTGTTTGATCAAGTTTAACACTGTATTTTATTTTTTTAACCAATTGTGCAGAGGTTTTCAAGCACCCACTATGTCAGGTACTGTACTAGGCCCTGGGTGGATAAAAACAACATGGTTTGTTCCCCAGAAGCAGACTCTGAGACAAAGATTCCCATGCACATGATTTCTTAAGGCAGTATTCCCTGGTAGCAAAGTGCGGGTGCACGGATCAGGGCAGGCAGGTGGAGCCCCAGGCAGAGCCCCACCTCCGCATGCCTCTGCAGGGTCTCTGGAGTGTAAGTCACACCTCAGACAACGGAGCTGGGCTTTCTTACTCCTGTGCTAGCAGGATGCTGTTGGCTACAGGCCACCCCCCAGGGATGGGAATACTCAGACGTTCCTGGTTCTTCACGCAAGCAGAGTAAAGCCCCTCCAGGAGCCCACGAGCTCTCCTGCCACAGGTTCCGCTACTGGCAGCAAAGGTTCGATGCAGCTAAGGGAGGAGAGCTCAGAAATGGTAAGAAGGCTGCCAGGGCCGGCGTGCAGAGCACCTGCCACCTTCTCCCAACAAAGGTTATCATCTAGTGGGAGGCAGAGAGGGACCACAGCACCAACACAGAGAAATATATCATCATCGAATATAAGTGCACATGGGCGGTGAACAGAGTGCGATTTTAGAGACTACAGGTGGAACGGCCACCAGAGGCAGTTGTTCCCGATCTGCAGCACCCTTTACTCTTTGCCTGCCCACTCCCCTGACAGTTGATGGAGCAACCATCATGCCACCCGGAGGGGACATGCATGAGGACAAACATCAAGGATGACTGGGGGAAGAGTAGATGTCTTGTCTCTGATGGCATCACGGGGTCCAGTGCACCAGCCCTGGGCAGCCAACTCCAGACGTCTTTTACCTGAGACGTCTTTTACGTGGTTGGTGAAGCCAAAGAAATTGGATGTTTTCATTACGTGCAGCTGAATTTAATCCTAAGCAGCTACCAAGCTTTGGAAGAGGGTTGAACTTAGAGAGTTCAATTTCACAGGAAGGAGGAAGCAGAGGGTAAGTACAAAAGTAGGTAGGAAGGCTTCTCAACTAGCTTATCGATAGAGATACAGGGTTATAATGACACTTTAATAGTCGCGCTCAACAGAACACGTAACACACAGGATTTATTACGAATGTCTTTGTGAGAGTCTTCGCCTTCACTGGGGGTTCATTTAGCTCAGAGCTCCTCGACTGTGGCTCTACTGGCATTTCGGCTTGGATGCTTCTCTCCTGGGGGTAGGGGCACTGTCCTGTGCACTGTACGATGTGCACCCCCATCTCGGGCCTTGTCAGTAGTGTAATTGTGATGACCAAAAATGTCTTCAGACATTGCCAAATTCCCCCAGTTGCAAACCACTGGTTTATTTTTTTTTTTTTTTTTTTATTTTTTTTATTTTTTTTTTTTCTGTATGCACTCCTATGTTTATTGCAGCACTTTACACAATAGCCAAGATATGGAAACAACCGAAATGCCCATCGGTAGATGACTGGATTAAGAAGCTGTGGTACATTTGCAAACCACTGGTTTAAACTGTGACCTTCTTCTTTCAAAAAGCTGTTTAAAATCTGTAAGTTTTATCTTAGTTATCTACAAACTTTAAAATTCATGATAAAGAGAGTTGTGAAGAAAATAATCTTCTTTGGGTCCTACAGGCTTGCCTTCCTTGAGGTAAACATTGAAAACAAAATCTGCAGTTTAAAAAGGATATCAATACAAATCATAAAAACTTACTGTAAGTGTACCTAGGTTAAGTCATTTCTCACTATGCATCTCAGTTTCCACATCTATAAATGGAGAAACTTACATAAGATAGCTCAGAAATATTTTCCTCCTTTAAAATTATAATTATTTATGATTCACTGAAATTTTTTTTAGGTACCCCAGACCTTAGATGATGGTTCAGTTTACAAAAATGTGATTTACAAGCAAATTTAAGAAAAATAGGTCTACAGAATGAGGCATACTATTTTTCTTTCCAAAAGTCTTGCCGAGGAATATAATTATTTTAAGGTAGGAAAATTGTCACTGATTTTATATGTATATTCTATAAAGTAATTTTGTCATTGATTCAAGGTCAGCTTTTCACATTTTTAACTTCTGAAAGCATTCATTATTAGGTTCTTTACATTCTTTTAAATTCACATGACTTTATTTATTTATTTTTAAATTTTTACTGACATGGCTTTAGTCAAAGAGAATATGCCAAGAAACGGCCAGTACATGCTGAGGTGAATCAATTTACATAGGAAGAGAAAGAAAAAAGAAACTGTTGTTTCCATGACTTCTGATAGAAGCAAAGAGAGAGATGTGAAAAATGAAACAGTTTGCAGTGGCAAACAAAATGAACTGATCTATAAATATTTCATAATTTTAGCTCATAAAGTCTCATTATTTGGTGGTTATCTTTATTATGAGTAATCATGGGTTGCCTTTTTGGTTTTTTTCTGACTTTTTCTTCTGATCTCTGTGCCACACATCTCTGAAATAGCACCCACCAATTTCTTCTTCATTTACCTCATTCTGGTATAAAGAGAACACATGTAGTCATCAAGTAGGAAGCTAGAGATATTACTATCCAATTTAAACACAAAGTATATTTTATATAAAGAGTCTGGTGTATAAAAATGAAAATTCCAAGGTTAAGTCTTCGGTGATGCTTTCCTGGTGAAGCAGAACAGATCATGTTTAAGAACCCTTTGTCCCTAAGAGGCTGAGAAGGTCCTCACAGGGGCACTTCTTGGGAGGGTGTGTACAGCTTGTCGGTAGCTAAGATGTGAACAGAGTAACCCCCTTTGCTCAGAAGTGGGGCACACACCTCTTGCCTTTGTGTGTGTCCATTTTCTCTCTTCCTTTGTGAACAGCATCTTTACCTACCATAGGAGAATCACCCTTTCACACCCTAAGTTCACGTGGGCTAGGTGTGATGACCCTCATATGTGTCACAGTCACAACACCCACATATCACAAGCCTGTCCAACAATGCGTTCCATCCCTGAAGCTATCATGACTGGTTAGAGATGAGCACCTACCCCAAATGGTTCACTTAGACTCAACCCTGGGATTTCTGCTGGAATTGTTGGAGGGGGAGGTTCAGAGCCCCCTTTCAGTATATGAGAAACAAGGAGAATATGAGTCTGAAACTGCTGGGTCCCCTCATTCAGGAGAGTCTCACAGAGAAGAGCAGCCTAGCCCCAAACCTGACCAAAGACCAGCCTGCACTGACCCAGGTCCTCTCCGCTTCTAGAGTACATCAATTCTTTCTCATTGCCTAAGACAGTTTGAATTGGATTTTATTACTTGGCAACTGAAAGATTCCTGAGGACTTTGGCTCAGATCTCTCTGCTTATGGAATAGAGTAGAAGAAGAATCCATGTTGTTTAGGAATCTGTGTATAGCTGGCAAAACTACAAAACACAAGTCAGGAAATTGTTAACAAATGAAACAACCAGGGTGCCTGTCTGGGGAGGGACACAAATGCTTCAGAGGCATGTTTGAGTTCAAAGGCTGGACCTGACATTGGCCACACTCACACTTATTTTACTATTTTGTAAATGTACACATGTAGCTGTATTTTATACTTTTACATTTACACGTAGCTTATTTCAATTTATCAGAGGTTAAGAAACTCACATCAAGTCACAGAACTTGTCGTGGGGTAGTGTTAGCACCTCCTTCACTGTGCTGTGAGGATGGAAGGAAGCAAAGCAGGTGAGGCTGCCCAGGACATCAGCACATGGCCAGGGCTCTGGAGATGCGGGATGTTGTTCTAATAGGAACCATCTGGGGATGTTGGGAGGATTACAGAGTTCATGTAAAGCACTTAGCATAATTTCTGGCACTTAGTGGGTGCTTATTATAATGTTTGCTATTATCAATTTATCAGAATTGGTTAATATGTTTTCCTGGCCAACATGTCTTCCACAGAACATGGATTTTTCTCCTAACATTTAGACATTATACCATGTCATGGTACCATGTCTACCATGCCTACCATTATACCATGTCATGGTATAAAACATTTTGTTGAAAAAGGATATTGGTAGAGCTATTGGTACCCTTTGTATTCTTTTCCAGCTTCACATTTCAAGAATCTTCATAGCTGTGTTGAAAGTTTTCTTTTAACTATTTTGAAATAATTTTAGATTCACAAGACAGTATAAAAACAAAACAGAGAGTTCCAAGTAGTCTTCACCAAACTTGTCCCAAGGATAGCATCTTCCCTAGTCAGGGTACACTGTCAAAACTAGGACACTCATGTTGGCACAATGCCCTTTCCTCTGATAACAGCAAATGCTTTTCTTGATCCTTATACTGCATTAGGGGTATTATCATTTCGTTCTCATAACAACCCTATACCACAGGGGTTATTATTATTATTATTAGCTCCCTTTTATTGATCAGAGCACTGAAGCTCTGAGAACCTGAACATCTCCCCAAGCCTAAGTAGGCCGTAAAGGACAGAGCTAGGACAGGACCGCATCAAGCCTGAGTCCAGAGCAACTCTTTTTAAAATGAATCGCCATAAAAAGTCTGACAAGTAGGCTCTGAAGGCCAGTCCACAAAGCTTTTCTGCCTGTTCTCTTTTGCGTCTGACATCTCTGATTCAGTATCTGTTAGATCTGTACCTGCCCCATAGGGAGGAGGGGGAGCAATTGACTATTGCCCCCAAATTCTGATGACACATTGCTAATCCCAAAATATGCTCAAACTTTGAGTAAATTTATCATAATGTTTAAGAAAGGCAAATGATAGGACTTAATTATGAAGTATACTACAGAGTAGTTGAGAATTTAATACTCTGACTTCAAGAGCTCATCATTTGATGTCATGGCTCATTATAATTGGGTCAAATATTGAAAAAAAAAACACACCAAAAGCCTAATATTGGAGAACACAGAAAAACTGTAAACACATTTACATTTAGGAAATAGGTATATACAAAGTCAGCCAATTAAGTTCATGAACTCATGTGAAAAAAGTGCTACATACCCCATTGCTGAATATCACTACGGTCACCTTCGAAGTACTCCCCTTGGGAAGCTATGCACCAATGCCAGCACCTAGTCCACCCTTCAAAGCCATTTTGGAACTGTTTTTGTGGGATGGCCATCAGAGCTGTTGTCATATTACTCTTGATGTCCTGAATGTCATCAAAATGTCTTCCTTTCAATATTTCCTTCATCTTTGGGTAAAGAAAGAAGTCATTGGGGGCCAGATCAGGTGAGTGGGGAGGGTGTTCCAATACAGTTATTTGTTTACTGGCTAAAACCTCCCTCACAGACACAATGCCCTGTGATCTGGTGCCTTGTCGTGATGCAAGAGTCATGAATTGTTGGCGAAAAGTTCAGATTGTTTTCATCTAACTTTTTTATGCAGCCTTTTCAACACTTCCAAAAAGTAAACTTGGTTAACTCTTTGTCCCATTGGTACAAATTCATAATGAATAATCCCTCTGATATCAAAAACGGTTAGCAACATCGTTTGACTCTTGATTTGGACTGATGGAACTTTCTCAGTCGTGGAGAGTTGGCTGACTTCCATTGTGGACTTCAATGTTTTGTTTCAGGGTTCTGTTGGTACACCCATGTTTCATCACCAGTGATAACATGGCCCAAAACATCGTCTTTTCTCCCCAAAAGGTCTTGGCAAACTTGAACTCTGCTTTTGTTCATCGGTGAGCTCCTTCAGGACACTTTTTGCACACACCTTTCTCATGCCAGGATTTTCAGTTAAGATTTTCTTAACTATTTTTCTATCGATGTTTACTTGGTCTGCTATGGTTCTCCCAGGCAGCCAATGATTTTGACACACAACTCAACAAATTTTTGCAATGTTTTCAACATTTCTGCTCGTTACTGGCCGCCCTGACCTCTCTTCATCAGTGACGCATTTTCTCCCCTCAGAAAAACATTTAATCCACTTGTACACTGCTGTTTTCTTCATGCCATTATCCCCATAAACTCAGACTAACATGTCCCTGATTTCACTTCCACTCTTGCCAAGTTTAACAAGAAATTTAATGTTTGTTCTTTGCTCTCATTCGATCTCAGACATTCTCATGACGGCACACAAAACCACGCAACAACAGTAATGAACGCCACTCAGCAAGACACCGCCACACGTCGACACAAACACAGCTGTGAGACATTGATAGACTAAGGTTATGAAACTTTACCGAGCTGTTTGTACAGTGCCGCCAATGTATACTCTTCGTGGCAAGTTCGCGAGCTTAATTGTTAGACCTCATAATAATACAAAATAATATGCAATGATAGCTGCTAACTATTTTTTTGAGCTCACTCATAGGGCAGGCACTGTGCTAAGCACTGTAGATATTTAGCTATGGCAGTTCCTCTGTTCCGTACTCCATGATATCAGCATCATCATCATCATCTAATAGCCAAGAAACAAAGAGTGGGCACACACTATGCCATGCAGTCTGGGAAGCAGTTTGCATGCTCTCATTTCATCCTTGTCACTTCCTACCTATTAGGTAGGTATCAGGATGTTGATTGCTTATGTTTATGAGCTCTTATAATCATGCACTTGATGGATGACACTTATCCATATTACATGTAGTTTCCACACATATTATTCTACTTAGTTCTCATAACTATCCTCTGAGCATGGAACCATCATTATCTCCATTTTACAGACAAGGGAACAGAGGCTCACAGACATGAAGTAATAGATAGCAGGTGGAAGAACCCTGATTCAAATCCAGATGTGTCTCTCAAGTGCTTGAGGGGTACACTCCAAATGCTCTCAGATTTTAGAAAAGAAAGTCAAATGTGGACTGCAGTTATTTGGAGAGGAGGTGATGATACTTTTAACATTGAAGACTGAATAGGTAGCAAGACTGCAGGGGGACAATCTGGAAGGTGTGAAGGTGGAGACAGGGGTGCTCGCAGCTCATGTAATGTCAGGAAAAAGACTGACCTGATTAGAACACAGAGGTGAGACTGCTCGACAGGGAGGCTGGGTTCCAATCACAGAGAAGCTTGAATGCTGTTCAGATGGGTGTAGACAGTGACATGAGCTATTAGTTTTGGAAATCAGTTTAGGACTTTGAACATAGTAATGGTGAAATTGTTGTTCTAAAAAAAACCCATCTGGTAGCAACATGCAGTATAGACTGGTTCTCACAGCACTTTTCTCCCAGTGCCTGCAGACGGAGTATTTCTGGTAAATTAAATGGCGTGTGCTCTCCCTTCACAGCTCTTCCTGCCCTATATGCATATTAAAGAAGAAGAAAAAATTTTTTTAAAAAATCAAGAAGAATTTTATCTGACAGGATTATCAAAATTTGGATGTTCCACTAGAAAAAATAAGTTTGAAATCTACTGGTTTACACAAACTGAATGTGTAAGAGCTCAATTTATAAATCAGACTGGCGATTAATTTTAAAATCACTGAATAACTGAAATCTCTTGGTGTTGGGATTGGATTTTAGAGTTTTCATCATTTTAAGGAAGGCTGTTAGCCCCTCAGTCATGGCAGGTTCTGGAGCCCCACTCACTCTGTGAGTTAAACACTTCTACTCAAAGGACCCCAGGACACTCTTCTCCTAGCCCTTCTCTCTCTCTGCTTCTCCATTTCCAGCTGTTATGATGGGGGTCTATTAAACAGACAAACACAGGAGGAAATGGAGGGGAGAACGCTGCAATAACTCATAAAAGCACAATTACTATGGATCGTTGGCTAGGGTTTGGAAATATTTTCATTCTAGTCAGTTGCAGCTCAAAAACAAACAAACGCAGAGTTAGTGATTCACCCCTTAGGGTTGTCAAAGTGAGAGCTCCTCCCACCAAAGGTAGTTTTCCAATTCCTCCCCCTCAAGTTATGCTACCCTTTTGCTATTTCCTGGGTCCAAGGTTGATAATACTTCTGTATACAGTTAGCAAACCCAAAGTCTACCCAAGTATGTAAACGGCAAATGACACTAGTGAGTAGAGACCCAGGGTGCTTTATCCTCAAATGCACAATTTGACAGCCATTTCTCACTATAGGGAAAGTGGAACCAGCAACTGCAATGACTCAATCTATAGGGCAGGGATTTTCATAAAGCAGTCTTCTGTTTTTGGAAAATGTGCTTATAACTGTTTTGGGTACCCATAACAGCTATGGGTGGGTACCCATAGCTCCAAGACATGCACATATAGTTGGGGGGGGAAAGCTTGAACTAGGAAGCAGGAGAAGCATGACATACTCCCAGCTCTATGTCCTAGTTCCTATGAGATGAAATCTTTTGGATTCCCAGTCTCCTCATCTATAAAGCAAGTTAGATGATTTAAAATATCTCAACATTCCCTGTGTTGGTTGATGAGCTCCTTCAAGACTGACTACATATTCTAAACACATTTTAAATTCAGTGAGTTTTCTGTTAAGGCTTGCATGTGGTCAAGATAAGGGATTTCCATTTGCCTGAACTTTTATCCCTGACACACGCAAAAAGTGCTGTGTGACCAAATATTTTGGAACTCCTGGTTTGTGCCAAGTTGGGCTGGTTTCTTCCTGCAGGGCTTCTCAGGGCCTTTACCGTGTTGATACAAACTGTGACTTCTTGAAAGATCTTCAGAATTACCTGATCATAAAACTCAGTCTTTTTCTAAGGAAAAACACTCATTGGCAGATGCTGTGCTAGAATATTCAGCCTCCGCTGACCCTTCTGCCTACAGAAGTGAGCAGGGTGTTCTGACAGGACACTTTCCTTGTTAGAACACATGTGCCAATCTTCTCTTAGAGCTCTGACAAACCAACCTGCAGAATAGAAATGTTGATTGCCTGTTTTCTTTACAAAAAAAAATAAAAAAAAAAAATACCATAGCTCTTCTGAACCTGTTCTTCAGAGAATGTCTCTGGGGAAAAAAAATCCCCCAAACAAAAAGTCACATGTGTAGAATTGTACTTGTTCTCTGCTATTTTGTTTTTAAGACTTGATCTCTGAGTTGTTGAGATAGCGTTAGATAGACAGATAGATGAGGAAAGGGGGAGGGAGAGGAGAGAAAGAGAAAAAGAAAGGGAGAGAGAAAAAAGGTTTTAAGAAGTGTTTGAGGAAAATTTACAGCATAGTCATCGTTTCTTCTGGTGATGGCTACCTAAATATTTTATGGCAATATTTAAGTAAAGCATATGTAATAAATAGGAGAAGCTGTATATTTAAGTATGTGGCATCAGACTGAATCAGGTTGAAACCCAGTTCTACTACACATAAGTTAATGTGATTCATATTGTGTAACATAGTTAATCTCTCCAAATCTCACTTTTCTCATCTGTAAAATGGGTATTGTAATAATAGCTACCCCATAAGGTAACTGGAGATATTATACAAGATGTATTGAGATTTATTGAGCACCTACCACATACAAAGCATTGAGACAGCCAGCCTGTACCTTTAGAAATTGAGCATCTGTTAACCGGTTTGTGCCTATAAATTCCTATAACTAGATGCCTTATTATTCCAGTCCTTTCCCTCTATAGAAAAACAAATATGATCCAATTTTAGAGGAGAAAAACAAGTTGCTTAATAAAATTTATTTGTGTGGGATGGCTAATAAATGTTGCTCTAAAAGAATAAAAATCACTTAGCCTAGGTTTTTATCTTAAGAAAATTCTTTACTACATGAGATTTTCTCTACGGAAAGTTATCAAGCACACAACAAATTTGTATAACAACCTTCTTTTTAATGAAGCCTTAGCCTTAAGGCCCATCTGCAGTGCCAAAAATAAATATTAAATACATTCAGCATTATGATGAATAAAACCTAAATCTTTTAGAACCCAATGTGTCCTGACCCTTCATATTATTTCAAATGCATTTTATACTAATGGTTTAAAAAACACCTTCTCCTGGATTAATATTTCAACTGTTTGAAAATAGGTAAACTTTATTGTACATTATCACTTGAATAGACCAAATAAAGTGACTTCATAGATAATTGGCTTTCAAATTGAAGCATGGTGATTTATTTTTTAAAATAAAGAGAAATCATCAGCATTGAAATAGATTAAAATAGATGTCTTATTTAGAATTACAAAAGCAATTCCGTTTTTCATACGTCACATTTAAAGCATGGTTATTATTTTAAAAATATATTTCAGACTGATATTATGGGTTTGTTAACAAGAAAAGACACCAAGTAAATGCCACTGTGTAATAGCACAGTGATAAAGGATGAAGGGTAAAAAAATCAAGCAGAATATCTGTTTTCCTTTTTTTGAACCCATCTAAATGAAAATCAGTTACACAAAGACAGATGGGACCTAGCGTAGGTATAAAAGTACCAGGCCTTACGTATTGTGCAAGAACAATGAGAAGTCATCTGAAGAACGTGCATGAAAGAGTCCTCACCCGAGCTGGAGTCACTTTTGAAACCAGAGCTTAATATACAATAACACGGAAAGCTCTCCTCATTTACATAGTTGAGACAATGTTTCAGGCTTCCTGTTCAAGATGGCAGACCAAATATACATATATTGCCCTTCTCCCTCCAAGTCCATATTTGTTGAGCACCTACTACACAATAGGTAATGGAAATGAAAGTACATCTAACAAGGTGAACATGCGAGGGGTCCCTTAGAAAGCCAGTACTAGGGGCAAATTCCCAAACTTAGAAGGCAGGTGAAGTACACTGATGAACTACAGGGAACATTGCAAGTACAGACCAGAACATATTTGGTGGTAGCAAAGGTGCCCCGAGAAGCAGTAGAAAAACTCCAGCCTCCTCTTCTTCATTATCTGAAGCAGGAGTGCTGTAATTATGTAATCGTATGATTGTGTGATTCATGTGCACTTTCAGGGGTGGCTTCACGTCTGTTCTGCTCCCTATTGTACCCCTACTGCCTCCCACAATGTCTGGTCACAGCCAAGTGCTTAGTAAGTAAATAGCTGTTGAATGAATGATGGTTTAATACCCACCTGAAAGAAAATATCAGCTTAATCATCTACTCTCTTTCAGAGTCTTTGTATAGTTCTAGTATAAGGAATACTGAACTGAAAAAACACAGAGGAAATCTACATTATGATTTATAATAATTGCTAATCTCATATACATTCATTATGCTCATTGACAAATCTAAGCCATGATCTATTCCTGTAAAATATGGCATTATTCACTAGATTTCTGGTTCTCCTCAGAAACCAGAGTGTGTTGCAGACTTACATTGTCCACCCCCTTGCAGGCAGACTAAGTCACATGACACGAGCAGAAGTGTGCGCATCAATTCCAGGCAGAGGCAGTGGAAACTTGGTGTGCAACCATCGGCCCCTCCCATTTGTGTTCGTTTCCTGTGGCTGCTGTAAGAAATTACCACACCTGGAGGGCTTACAGCAACTGAAATGTATTCTCTCACAGCTCTGAGGCTAGAAATTTGAAATCCATGTGTCAACAGACCCACGCTCCCTCTGAAGCCTCCAGGGGAGGACCCTTCCTTGCCTCTTCCAGCTCTGGTGGCTGCTGGCAATCCCTCGCTTGTACACACATCACGCCCATCTCTGCCTGTATCTTCACACGGGACACTGTGTGTGTGTGTGTGTGTGTGTGTGGTGTGTCCCAAACCTCCCTCTCCTTTCTCTTATAAAGATACCAGTCATTAGATTTAGGGTGCACCCTAATCCAGTATGACCTCATCTTAAATTGATTATATCTATAAAGACCCTACTACTAAATAAGGTCACAATATTAAGTACTGGGATGAGGACTTGAACATAGCTTTTTGGGGGACACAATTTAAGCCACTACACCACCCGCACTGGCAGTCACGAAGCACTTGACAAGGGGCCTTCACCAGCTTGGGTCCCAGAGTGACCACAGTGAGATAGCTTTGTATCTCCCAGTTCACCTCATTTCAGTCTCATGTCCACTGAGGAGAATGGCAGGCCAATCACCGGCACCAGGTAAAGTCTATCACTCTAGCTTTTTGATGACAACATTTAATCAATTCAGGTAAATTAAATGTGTATATACTATATATCATTTGCTTGTGACCTGTCTCTGGACTGCCTTCCACAGGGTATATTCCTGCTGATCGTCAATTAATTACTGAGTGTCTGCTAATAATATGCCTATCATTGTGCTATGCTGGTGGGGGGGCAATTAGACACAAGATCCTAATCTCAAGGAGTATGCCATCTAATCTGGTGGGGAACGCAAAATAACTGTATCAGTATTGGCTGAAATTGTTGGAGGACATCAAATGGTACGGCTTAATAAGTGGCCCCCCGGCAGGGTTCCCAGTCTGTCCTGGGTGCTGACCACTTCACAGGTATTACACTCTTTAAACCCATGGAGGCTGTCGCCCATGTGGTATTTTATATCCATTTTTATACATAGGTGAAGAAACAGAGACTTAGAGAGTTTAAGTAACTTGTGCAACGGTCCCTGAGGATTCCAGTCCAGGTCCGTCTGATTCACAAACACGGGGTCCTGTGCACTCTCTGTGCTGCCCCTTCAGTTCAGCCAAGCCTTGATGGTCTTCTAGAATATGGCAATCTACACTCTGAGCTACACAAAGTTGGGTTCTCCTCACAGTTATCTTTGGGCTGAACTGATCACGCGGCAATATCAACGGGTTACAGTGAGAAGCAGAACAGAATAGATAAGCTACTCTTCAATTTCTATTTCAGTGTTGGAAGGTTGGTCTTCTTCCCTAACTTGTTTTTATGAACTAATCCAAACTCAACCTATCTTTCTTTTTATAAAATGAAACTAACTGTCAGACTTCAATTTTCTAACTGTAGCCGTGCATGCAAGGATTGCCCTGTCAGGGGCCTTCACTTCTCCTCTGAAACATTAAAACAATCGAAAGAAACAGGACCAAAAGAAAGAACATGAAACCAAAACAACCCTATTTTTAAGTGTTTCCAACCTTGCTTCAAAACAGCCTTATTAGGATTGTTTTCCAAACAGCCAAGTATGAAGCCACGCACTTTTGAAATCTGATTTTCCTATGTAGACATATCCTGTTTCTATGCTTGGAGAAGCAGGGAATACCCAAGCTGGCATTCAATAGTAGCAAATACGAAATAGACCATTTTTGAAAAAGAGGTAGGAATGTTAGAATCCATGTTGACTGGTTTTTACATTTACCCAGCAGCATTCCCATGCTAGCATTGGCATGGAGACTGGAAAAGGAAACTTTCCACCAATCTGTCACTTGCTACTGTTTCCACTTATTTTACTGAGTCCAATTTTAACAATTTTTTAAAAGTTAAAAAAGAGTTTGATTCTTTGTTTGTTTGTTTCAGGACATTTCTCAAACATGAAAACACAGGTAAAAAGGGGTTTTAAAAACTCAAAGATTTGGTTTTCCAAATATTCAGCTGTTTAACATTCAGATAATTGCCTGCTATCCCCCGCCTGCCCCCCCCCCACACACACATATTTAGTCTAAATGCTTTGGCATGGGGGAGCCCCACAGTCTGAAAGTAACTTTGTCCCAATTCTCCTTACTGGATTTATTAAAGAGGCTGAAAGACGCATCTGCTTTTCAACAGTTTATGGTCGTTAAGGGACCAGGGAAAACCTGCGGTTCGAGCAATTTTGGAAGAAAGTTAGGCTTCTCAAAGCTTCGGTACAAGCAAGTCTGGTGTGGTCACACCTAGGTATTCTTGAAATCACATTCGTTGAGGAAAAACAGGCTGAGATTCTTGGAACTAGGCTGGGGTCAGGGATGGAGGGCAAATTTGTCTCTTCTTTTGTGGGTGGCCCGGGACCCAGGGGGCACAAATGAACTAATTACAGTAACGCCGTCTGGCATCTTGTAAGACTGAAGGGTGACTTTCCCGGGCTGGAAAGTAACAGATGAGAGAGCTGCCTGCCTACCTAGGCTTCAGGGGCCTCAGGCTGGCACGCAAAGCCGGGCGTTCTCATCTCCCCTTGGCAGCACCCAGATCTGCTCTGCCTGAAGCTGGCGCGATGCTCAAGAAGGAAGGAAATGCATGTGAGAAAAATCAGAGAGGAGAGGAGAGGGTCGGGAACAGATGTGAGCATTAAAGGGAAAGCACTGAAAATGAAAGAAAGAAATTGGTGTCCCACAGCTGGAAGGACAAACCCCTCAATGCCATCAGGGACGTGGTACTAGGGGTGACTTCGCTCTCCCTTTGTTCTCCTGCCTGCCTTCCGTGTTTCCAGTCTATTCGTTTGATGTGTGTCTCTTCAGCTCCTGGACCACGAGGACAGACCCGGCGGCAGCGCCCGGCGCACAGCGGGCGCTCCGCAAAGACGTGCTGAGCAAACGCACGCGCTCGGAGGGAGGCTCCTGTGCCCCCCCGGGCCCGCAGCCTGGCGCGCACTGGGCGCCCCCCACACATCTGGGCGCCAAACGAGCCGCAAGTCGTCGGCGCCGAGCACGTGGAGCCGTGCGAAGCGGGGCCGCCGGCGAGCGGGTCTCGGCCCGCACAGGCGAGGCTCGCGCAGAGCGGGGCGCGGGGCGGGGGCCGCGGGGGGGGCGGCCTGCGTGGCGCGTCGGGAGCCGGCCGCCCGGGTGGGCGCGCGTGGCGGCGTGGCGCGGGGGGTGTGCCCGCGCAGGGCCCCCCGCGTGGGCTGCGGGCGGGCGCGGGCGTGAGTCACGGCGCGCCGGCCTTTATAACGGCCCGAGGCCCGGAGCGCCCGCCAGCCCCCGCTCCGCTCCGCTCGCGACAGCGCCAACGGCCGCCGGTCCGGGGCGCCATGAGGGGCCCGCCCCGCGCCCCGCTGCTGCTCCTGCTGCTGCTGCCGCCGCTGCTGCGCCCGCCCCCCGCCGGGGACGCCGCCGTCATCACCGGGGTAAGCGGCCGCGCACCTGTGTGCCGGCGCCGGGGGGGGGCCGGGGCCGGGGCCGCTCGGGGGGGCCTGAGGGGCGCCCCGCTCCGCCCGGAGGGGGCGGGGGCACGGCGCGTCCCGGGACCCCGCCGCCGCCTGTCCCCGCCGCCGGTCCCTCGTCCCCACGCCTCGCCCCGCCGCGCGGCTGTTTCGCAGCCGAAAGAAGTAGTCCTTCCAAGTCCTCTCAAGCACTTTTGCGACACGGTCCGGCTGGAACCTTAAACTGGGGGCCGCCCCTCCCTGGCCCCCGCCGCCCCCCGCGGAAACCCTGCGGAGGAGCTGGGCCCCAGGCCGTGTGCGCGCTTCCCTCTGGGCCCTAAGCTGCTCTTCAGCGTGTGCAGGTCCCCCGGACGTTCTCCATCTCCAGGTCCTGCTAGGGAACCTCTAGTGCTCCCGCACAGCCGCAGTGTCGGTGGCCGTGTCACCGCTCCCACTTGGGGACACGTCTTCGTCAGTTGGGGAAGTAGGAATTAATTCAGTGTTCTCCCACTCCCACCAACAATTTCCTTTGTGTGGGTCCGAAGCATGAATTTGCAGTAGAAAAATTAAGTCTGGTCTATTTTACATCAACAGTGCAAAACTGCTCCAGTACCCTGGTGGGTCAACTGCTTTACTCTTTTTTTTCCCCAAGTCTGAAATTATTTTACCCCTCCATTAAATCACTTCAAATATGGAAGTGTGCATTATAGCTTTTAAATCAAACTTGTACTTTGAATGTTATGTGGATAAGAAAATGACATTTACATTGAAAGGATATGGCATTGTCTTGAGAAAATAGGGCTCCCTTGTCTCCGTGTTAATTAATAGGCTTAGGTCACATTGTGAGTCCTTGTGCCATAACAGAAACACTTAATTCTAAGTGTTGTGATATTTATTAGAATAGTTTGGATTTATTTATTTATTTATTTATTTATTTATTTATTTATTTATTTATTTTTTTTTTTTTTTACCAAATGTATTTGAACAGCTTTGTCAGTAGCCAGAGTTGGTGTGGTTGAAAAAAAAGTTTTACACTCTTTCTAATACATGAGAATTGAAACAGGATTGGTTTCCCCCCTCTTCCCCTGCTGACTCATTTTAGATTTCTCCTAATCCTCTGAGCCCAAAATTCTTTTGCAATATAAGTATCTTTTTGTTCCATTCACAGGACAACACAGTTTGAATAGATCTGCAATGGTTTAAGAATGAAAGGCATTAGGAAACAGCTGTCTAATTAAAAATACATAAACCTATGCACTTCTTTGTAAATATTTCCAAGAACTGAAGCTTCTTGTTACAAAATGAAATTTTTATCACATTGGATGTTTCTCTATTAGAGAGATTTAGACTGAGCTTGTTATGTAGTTATGTGTGCTGTTTCCTTGTCATTTTAACACAGTGTTGCAAAAAGAGATTTTTTTTTTTAATTCTCTAAAGCAACATGGCAATAAAGAAATGTAGTTATGTCTCCATGACAGGAACCATCTGGAGTCAAATAAAAAACTAAGTAACTTATCTAGATATATTGTCTATAGGATGTTAAACACTCAAGTGATAGATTGAATTTTAAAAGTTTTGATTGTCTTATAAAAAGAGCTGGTGGAGCTTCAGAATTTGATGTCTTGAGCATCTGTTAAAATAAACTACTGCCTGAAACCTCCACCTTAAACATTTACTTTTTTTGGTAATATATGTAATCATTTTTAAAATTATTTATATGTTCACATCGATTTGTTAAAACCGTATTGGAAAAGATCATGTACTGAACACCTCATTTATGGAATGTGATGGCTATGGATACATGATTTCTGGCATACAGATAAAAGTGGGGATGCAAGTGTTTAGACTTTCCTATTAATGTCCAAACACTCCAAGGCGCAAATTGTCTTCTGTCCAGATAATTGTCTTAAATAGACTGAGGAAAAAACAAAACTCTAGTGGGAGAAATAAATCAACTCTAAAGCAAGATAGTTGGCCATTTTTAATGAAAATAAATAAGAGTGTGCTCATATATTTGTTTTAAGAAGTTATGGCTGTCCCCAAAACTAAGAACTTTTAAGAAATGCTTTAGTTGTTTCCAATAAATATATATTTAATCTTGTGCCTAAATTATAGACTTTTTAGTTTCTTATATATATAGCACAGAATGTGTTTACCTTATTATTAGCCAAACAGATTACTGCACACCATTCAAACAAATCATCCTATTTTTTGTTGATTCTAGGAAAGAACAATAGTTCTTCAGATCTGTTTTCATGCAAATAAATTTAGACTTTATTATTTATTTATGTTTACTAAAGTATGGAAATTCCTCCATAGTTGATTCTTTAATTATTGTGTCTATTTACAATTTTTATATTAGGATCAGGTGTTGATAATTGCATTTCCTAATCTGATGGATCTGATAGAATAGTTCAGCTGATTTTGTAATGTACGCACATGTATATCCTAAGCCAATAATTATCTTTTTGCAGATTACTCACAGGAAAAAAAAGGGTAACATTCTCAACCTTCTTTCTTTAAAGAGGAAAGGGTGAAATCAAGTCAGTGATGTGAGAAACATCGAGTCTCAAGAACCAAAATGCAAATGTTTGAAAGGGAAAATGAGCGCTTCTAAAATTTACATTGGTGCCTTTATGGGTCTAGAGCTTTTCATGCCAGATATAGAGACCATTTAAATCCCTTTTAAAAATTGGGCCCAATGTATTCTGTAGTTAATAGTCATAAAATCTAGTGCTTTGACTTATGGGGCTCCTAAAGGCCGTGTAAGAGTAATATAGAGGCATTCTTCAAATTCAAAGCCAATTCAGCCACGAAACATTAGAAAAAGAGAGCTGATTTTTTTTTTATTAAAATCTTGTGTTTATTTAAGATTTTCATAAAGTGTGGGCCATTTTTAGGCTATTTTTTTAAAAACTGGAAAAATCTCTTCTGGTTAGTTTTTATGGTAAATATGTACAAGCAAAATGGTGATTACAGTTTTTTCTTCATATGTGTGATTAATATCATAGTAGTTGGATATTTAAAGCACATTTTTTATTGCTAATTTTAGATTTCCTTAGCCTGAGTCTTCCCAGCTATCTGTATTTCTCTGTTTATCTCATTTTAGGCTTGCGAAAAGGACCCCCAGTGTGGTGGAGGCATGTGCTGCGCTGTCAGCATCTGGGTTAAGAGCATAAGGATTTGCACACCGATGGGCAAAGTGGGAGAGAGCTGCCATCCGCTGACTCGTAAAGTTAGTATGTGTATTTCTGTTCATGTTGGTCCTCTTATGCTGCGGTACCCTAACTCTGATCAAGGTCTGTATGACATGAAGCCCAGGGGAATGGGCTTGAAATTGGAAGTTAGATAAGATGACAAGGGAAAATTACCTCCTCTTTGCTCTCCTCCCCCATTTTAAAGAATTGTGTCCTCTAATAGCCTTATTCTAGAGATCATTTTTACATCGTTGCTTTCATGGCACTAGGGACATTGCATAAAAATAATTTCAAACACATGCAATTGCTTAAAAATTATTTAGGAATATATATTACACCATTGTATGCTTCTTTGCAGAGATCAGACTATAGAGGTTCTTTAAAAGATTTAATATCAGACCTACTGATAAGGCAGAAGTAAAGTTGCATTTTGCTTTGTTTTTCAGAAAATCATCAATAATACAATTAAGATACTGACTCTGTTTACAGAATAGATTATTCACAGTCCTAGAGGTTAATGATAGTTAGTTTTCCAATGTATTTTGTTATCTAGCAGTTCAATATCATAGTGACTTGAACAATACTTTTGAGAAGCTGACCATGTGATGGCAGGGTCGGACAGGCCTCTGGGGGCCGCACACTCTCCTGTCTGTAAGGGCCAACGAGGTTTACATCACCTCAGGAAGGGGTGGATGGGAGGCAGGAGGAGCAGAAACTTGTGGGGAGCCTGGGGAGTCCTTGCCCTTCAGAGTCAAAACTTCTGGAACACACTATCAGCTGAGCCAAATCCCCCCGAGACGCGAGGCTGCATTCTAGTCCCACGTCCTCATTTTTCTCTAGCAGCAAAGTGAGGCCCAGAGGTGCTGAAGGACCGCCCCCGGTGGCTTGTTGCAGGCCCAGCTCAGTCTCTGCCGTGTTCTCTCTACATGTTATCAAAGCAAATGGAATTCTACCTTCTACCTTTTCTTTCACATGTGCTATAGAGTTTTAAACTGTAGCAGAATCAAACACTTTTCCTATACTCCACAGTCACAGATAACAGGTAATATTTTAACTTTCTTGGAAGAAATATAGTGAAATTAGGTTAGGTTTAGCTCTGTGAGTTGTATGTAATAGGGACTCTGGTTGTTTGGAACTATCAGAAGAATGAATTTGGCTTCTCTGTGGTTTCCTTGAGAAATACTTCCTGTTATGTTTAGACCATTCCTCCCTGTGGTTTTATTGCTCGGCAATGTACTGTCATTTTAAAACATGATGTGCACCTTTTCTTCTTGGCCATTTTAGAACAGGAAGGATTTTAAACGGTTAGTCCTCCATCTCAATGCCAAACTCCCCACGGGGACCTGAAGCTGCCCAGCCTTTTTAGCATGGATTTCCACATTTGACCACCCTTATCAAATGTGAGTCGTCTTTTGTACGCTTGAGCCACTGTCACTGAAAAGCTTACTCTTAACTCAGCCTTCTCCTTTAAGAATTATACTGTTTTTGTACAATGTTAGCATAACCTCACACGTCCTGGGTTAGAATCACATAGCCTGTTTGTTAAAACAAGCAAAGGGGGACGGACTCTGTAAAACCACTTTTGTATGAAGAGCAGTAGTAGTTACCACTTGCTCAATGCTGCCATGTGCCAGACATCTATACTAAATGTTGTATATGTATTTTTTAAATACTCACAACAAGCCAGGCGAGTAGGTTTGTTTTTGTCATGTTCTTCACACAGCAACAGTAAGCCTCGAAGTGTTTCAACCACTGCTTTGAGTTTACAAGGTGATAGTAGGTAAGAGGGCAGACACCAGACGTCACTTCTTTCTGATGCTCCCCTGTCTGTGGTCTTAACCACGGTACTGTCCTTCCTCCGTGAAAGCTGGCATGTTTAATTTGAACACTGTTAGTCCAGTAACCCAAACTGGTTTGTGTGGGTAAAATTTCACTAGGATGAGGGTTAACAGTCCAGAGTGGGAATTTGTCTCGTCCTATAGTTCTGAAGAGTTTTCCAAATCTGAGATATTTTTAAAATAGAACAGAATTATTTCCCCAGTTCCTATATTGCTTCTAGTTCAGGTTTTGTGCAAGGTCAATTCTGAAAGTAAACAAAAATCATTCTTCTCCCATAAACAGGTACATCTCTTTGTTTTCATTTTTATCACAGTTTTTTTTATTATTAGTTTCAAGTGTACAAAACAACATAATGATTAGACATTTTTATACCCCTCACAAAGTGATAACCCACCCCCCAATCTACTACCCCTCTGACATCGTATGTAGCTATTACAGTACTATTGACTATCTTCCCTATGCTGTGCTCCACCTCCTGTGACTATATATATATATATATATATATATATATATATATATGTATGTATATGTATATATATACGTATATGTATATATATATATATACATATACGTATATATATCTGACATTCAGTATTATTTTATATTAGTTTCAGGTGTATAGCTCAGTGGTTAGGCATTTATATAATTTATGAAGTGATCCCCCTGATTAGTCTAATACCCACCTTTTACTGTACACAGTTTTTACATTATTGACTGTATTCCCTATGCTTTACATTACATCCAAATGAATATTTTGTAACTACCAATTTGTACTTCTTCATCCCTTCAACCTTTCTTACCCATCCTCCCCAACACCCCTCCCATCTGGCAACCATCTGTTTGTTGTCTGTCTATGAGTCTATTCCTGTTTGTTCATTTATTCTCTTCTTTAGATTCCACTTTATCACAGTTTTAGTAATGAAGTCTCTAATAACAGATTATGGTTTTCATAGTAGAATTAAGTAACAAAAGAACTGAACTAGTTAAAAAATAAGATTTTATATCAGATCTAGCTTTCCCTCTATTCAGATGCCCACTTGAAATGTGTTTCTAGAATTCAATGTTATCATTTTTCATATTGGATATTTTTCTGTCTTGACAATACATTTTCATAGGTAATTTCCATGACCTATGTTTAGTCCCAGAGTTGTTACTTGTTCTGGGTAAAATTAACCTATTTTGGTAAAAATCAAGTTTCTTCCAGAATATGTCTCAACTGTATTCAAAACAACTCAAGGGGAAAAAAATTATAAATATATCCTGATGAAATTCTACTCTGAAGTTTAATGACTCATTAGTACATGGTAAAAATGTAGCTACTGTATAGAAAACTATTTGAATGTGATGTGTTGATCTCTTGGGGCAGCATCATAGCTGTGATTACAGGTTTATTGGCAAAGACTCTCAAGATGTAAATATGTCTTAGTGTGATACAGGGTTTCTCTATCTGGACACTGTGGACATCTTGGGTCAGATACTTCTTTCCTGTGGGGGCTGTCCTGTGCATTGTGGGATGTTTAGCAGTACCCCTGGCCTCCACGGGCTACCTAGTTGTGACAACCAAAATGTCTCCAGACTATGACAGATGTACCCTGGCAGGTTTGGGGGCAAGTTTGGAGGGTGGGGTTGGGTAATGGGAATCACCCTGGTTGAGTACCTTTGGTCTAATAGTACATTAACCTAGCCTACAGGACAGTATGAAAGATACAGCATCCTCACTTCACTGGGAGCTCAGCAGCTACCCAGGCACACAGCTTCTTTAGCCCTCTCATCCACATGGGGATGAGGTGAGAGCCAAAGATGAGAGCCAAGGGATGTGGGGACCCCCCGGATGCCCAGAAGCTACACTTTTTTGCAAATCATGTATGCCCCCCTAGTTCCAGAAACCCAGACCTGTATGCCGATAGCTCCCCTAACCCAAGTGCAGTTGTGCACAAGCGATAAGGCCACGCCCCTGTCCCCTGTGTTCCTTCACTTTTCCAGAGACGCAGTGCAGCGGAAGGCTCAGGCGACGTCCGGGCAGCCTTCATCACCCCCAGACCCCCGGTGAACCCTTTCCTCACAGTGGGAGATAGAGAGATCATCTCATTATTTAGGGGTACATGAATCTATACGTGTTCCAAAATAATTTGAAGAAACAACTTAAAACCTTATCAAATAAAGATACATAGCAATCTTCATAATGATTAAAACCAGAAACTGTGGGAGTGTGGAACTTAGTTTTTATTTTATGCACTATTTTACTATTTGATTTTTTTAAAACTATGTACCTCTATTGAAAAAAAGTTGTAACAAAGCTGGTTTTATTATAAATAAAATTATAGTAGAACCAATTATTTTAATGTCACATGACTAGGTTTTTGTTCACATATCCCGTTATATTTCCTTCTTTAACATAATTGACTCTGTTTTGAGAGGAATCACGGACGATACTTCTGTTTCATGTTAGTGCTATTTCCTCTTTTAAAAAGTGCCGCAAATGCATAAGAATAAGCCCTTCTCCCAAGGGCTGGATGTTCTGCCTTGGTAACTTCTAGAATTTGCTGTGTGGAATTCTGGACTAATAGAGACAGTAGATCGAGTGTGTAGCTGCTTGTAAAGGAAACCACCAAGTCAGGACTGAATGATCAGCTCCCTGTCTGTGCACCTTCTGTGAGCATGTCTCATGCATGGGGACTGTCAAACCCTTGTAAGGTTTGTCACACAATGTGAGTAGACCTAGAAGAGAACGGGTCAGTCAAGAAATTGGCAAGTAGGTCTCGAGCATGTCATCTGAGGATCGTGATTTTTGTCACCAGCAGCTCTCGGACAGAAGGGGAGGAGGAAAGCGGCTCCCGGCTGGTACAGCCAATGAGGGCGTGAGGGAGGCCTGGGAAAAAGGAGCTGGATTTGATTCAAATAAGAAAAGGGTATCCAGTTAAGGAGGGCCCTGCCCTCCAGTCTGGTCGTTGTGCTGAGGTCCGTCGTGGAGATCCATCACAGTCTTGTTGAAGCATCACAGTCTTGGAGTCCTCAGTAAGAGAGAGAAGAATATAGAGATCTTTTCAAAGTCTCACAAAAGCATATGACCTGTGAACACATCGCTGGGGTCCCTTCTAGTCCCTGGAGGGGCCCATGGGAGCAAGGGCCTCCAGCTTCTCTTGCTTCACACTAACTCCATCTCTGGTTCAGCGGCGTGACTCATGCTGGGCCTGCTCCATGCCAGGAGGTGGTGTGCAGGGTGAGGGAAGCTGCAGCACCCGAGGTGGTTGTCCCTTCACAGCCTATGGTCAGGGCAGGGGGGAGGGAAGGAGACAGGCATTTGACAAATATTTTCTTGAGTGTCTCCTATGTACCACACTGAGTGCTTGCTTTGCGTTCAGACATAAAACAGACTTCTTCAAAAAGCCTGGAGTCTGGGCATGGTGCTGTTTGAGAAGAGAGCAAAATTTGGGAGAAAGTGGCACTGGGTTTGACTTTGACACTTTCCCTTTCTAGCTGGGTATGACCTCAGTCAGTGGCATTACTTCATCTTAAGAGGAAGCCACTTAGCTTGAGCCAAAATGAGGAGAACATCTGGCCTGTGGGTGTGATGTGGCGTTCGTACACGATGCAGTAGGAGGCCTGGCCCATGGCACGCCGCCAGTGTTTTCTTTTCCATCTACTTTTGATGCTGTCAGCCCATGTGACAGGCCAAAGTTACCACAGTGTCTCAATGCACAGGACCGTAAGGACCAGGAGGGCACTTAGTAGTAGCTGGAACTGTCTTACTGGTTACCTTTCATAATTAAAATTTAAGCTCTGTGATGGGCAGCACCCTCCTTAGTTTTGCTCAGCGCTGTGTCCACAGTGCCTAGACTAGAGATATGTTGTGGATACTCAGTGTTTGTTGAATGAATGAATAAAAGAAATATACTTGGTATTTTCCATGCATAACAGTTTTACATGCTCTCTACAGGTTTAGTTCGTTTATTTCAGTCTCCTTTTCCTTGGAGATTGCTGCCTGTGTTAGTTTTTCTCAACCTCAATGCTATTGACATTTTGGACTGGATGATTCTTTGCTGGGAGGGCTGCCCTGTGCATTGGAGCATGTTTAGCAATAGCCATGGTCTCTACCCACAGGTGTCAATAGCACCGCCCCCTCCGTTGTGACGCTGGACATTGCCAGATGTCCCCTAGGGCATGGGGGAAGCATCACCCCCAGGTGAGAACCAGGGACCCATGCAGTATTTTTAGGCTTGGCAAAAGGGAAGCCTTGAAGTCTCAGAACCAATCGTATAGGTTCGTTCATGGGTTATAACTTCTCATACTATCCACTTGTAATTGTCCACGCCTGTCCATCCACACCCACCTTCTCTGACATATCTCAGTGACAACAAATGAGGCAGCCGTCCATGTATGTTTTGACACATACAGTGACAGAACCATCCTGAGCTCAAGTTTTCCTGGAGCCGATGGCTTGGTACCCACGTGTGGACACTGCACTTAGAGCCTTGAAAGTCGTGCCTTTCAGGGGGTGGCTCTGTTTGTTGGCCACACACATCCCTGCCCTTCCACTGTGTCCCTTCCTTCCCTTTGTCTTGATTGATCTCAGTCATCTCCCTGGCCCTTCCAGAACCATTTTGGAAATGGAAGACAGGGAGGAAAAAAAAAAAAGAGGAAGAGAAGAAAAAGGAAAAAGGAGGTAAGAAGAATGTGAGCATGGTACCACTCAAAGTTAACACCCAGAATAATTAGCCTAGACCGTTGCTGAGCTGTAATGGAGTTGAGTCTGTTCTATTAGTTCAACCCAAAAATACGGTTAGAAATGGTTCTGCCACTGTCGACAGACAGACTTGCTTTCTTACCTTTTTTTTTTCTTATGTATGAAGTAATTGTTCAGACAGAATCTGGAAGATGCAGCCTCAGATTTCTTATAAGGACAGATCATGGGTGTGGGCTGGCCTCTTGGTGGAATAGCATAAGGAACAACTAGGATGATACCAAAGAAAGCAGTTGAGCTGGGAGACTGGAAGGATGCATTTTCCTGCCATGTGTAAACTGTCCCTGAGAACCATCCCTGAGGCATGAGTTCCTGGTTTGAGTAATTTGCCATCCCAATCCAGTGACTATCACCGCCTCCAAGCCTGGTGTTAAACTTTGTCCACATAACTGGTAGAGCAGGCAGACTCTCAAGAGGGCACCATCCCCAGGGGAGGAAGGGTGCTTTTTGCTCTTTGCCACTGGAAAGCATACGTATTTGGAGTGTGCCCCTTTTGCCCCTGCCTGCTGCTGGTGAGCCTCCCTACCCTGCTTCCCTGGTGGCATGGGCAAGCTCTTAGAAATACCAGTGGAGTGACTCTCAGAATGAAGCTGTCCTATCACTGCTGGCTCTCCTAGGCTGGGGTTTGGTTTGTTCCATTTCAGCAAATTGAGCTTGCCTCCTTCACTAGTTTCCCTCTTGTTCCCCACCCTCTAGCACCACGCGCGCCTTCCCCTCCCCCCGCCACTCCGCCCACCCCCTGGAATTTTGATTACTCAGACATCTGTGTGCAAATGTGGGAATTGATATATTGCTCATTGTCAGTGAATTTATCTTTGCTTATTATCTAGAGGTGGGCATGTCCATAGTGTTTTGCTATTCTTAACTCTTTTGCTGCGCTAATTGGTTTCAAGTTTGTTTTTTGTTTTTTTTTTTCAAAATGGGTCAGAAATCCACAGAAAACAAAAATTGATATTTTGACTATTTCGTGCATTTAATAACAATTTGAGCAGCTTTGTATATAAATGACATTATTTTTATGTATACAAACTTCAAATATATTCATTTGGATATATCCGACCATCACAGCAAAAGGGTTTAAGGAGCTTCAGAAGCCAGACACCATTAAAAAAATTAGAATGTGAAAAAGTGAAAGGCAGTATATAGCTTGATGCTTAAAAGCTTGGTCTCTCTGGTCCAACTGCCAGCCAAACTTGAAGTTCTGGATATGTGACTTTGGGCAAGTGATGAATTCCTCCGCCTGTTTCTCACCTGCAAAATGGGTATAATTAAAGTATTTGCATTTTAAGTGTGGTTTTAAGGATGGAAAAGGATAATACCTAAAAGTGCTATGCTTGATAATAGTTAATACTCAAATGCTAACCATTCACAGATTTCCCAAGAATAGTTTTGTTTTTGTTTTTTACATTTCCTGCTCTGACTTGGTTTTCTTTTGTATTTTAGGTTCCCTTTCTGGGGCGGAGAATGCATCACACGTGTCCATGTATGCCGGGCTTGGCCTGTTTACGGGCTTCATTCAACCGATTTGTTTGTTTAGCCCGAAAGTAATCACTTTAGAGTGGGAACAGCCACATGATGTCTGTGAAGTCTATTTACTTGTGATTGTGCCAAACAAGTAATATGCCAGAAAGAAATGTTATTGCTTCCTCAGCTTTCTAAGTAACATTACTATCTTTGATTTTCAAATGACCTCTTTTTATTGAAAGAGGATTTTCATTTAGGATAGAAACAACGTGCAAGGCATTATGGAGCCGGTTCTCATTTCCTTGTTTGTGTTTTGATTTGGTTTTTTTTTTGCCAATAACTCAACCATTTTCACAAAAATTAGGAGAATAAGAATTTAATATTTGTTACAGAAATTTTTTTTTTTTTCTTAAACCATCCTCCTCCCATCCCTGCTCCACCACACACATAATCTATTCACCCTTTGGTCTCCTGTCTCTCATCAAAGAATTTTAAGGACCTCACTTTATTCTTTGCCATTTCTCTCTCTGCGCCTCTGCCATTTTAAAGTGGGGGGGGGAGTTGGGGGGGTGTCATCCATATCCTTTAGCTTGCTGTCAGAATCACTGATGAGAGTCAAGTTTTTTGCCTGATACTTAAACAGTGAAAAGAGTGTGTAGTTTAACTTGACACTCCAAACTTCTTTTGTAGGGAATGGAGGTTGGAGGGCTGCTAAACTTTCATTTAATCTGTGCAAGTGGACTTCAGGTCTGCTGTTTGGTGTGAGGACAGAAGGAATGGAAAGTCAAACTAACTTAGTCCAGATTTGTAGATTTGGGTGGTTTTTTTTTTTTTTTTTTTTTTTACAAAAAGACTTTCCAATGCAATATTACATTTTTTTCTCTTTATAAAGTTATTTTTTTTAAAAAAAGGCTCATAGTTAGAAATGTTCCAGAAAATGTCACTTGAAGAGGAAGTATTGATTTTAATCTGGTATAACACTAATTACCATTTTTTGAATTGGTATTAAGTTGTAATTTAAACTTATTTGTAACCAAAAGATTTATTGTAGTGGATTGCTTGACATCCTGCCATCTGTACCTGTATCAATATTACTGTGTAAAAATTCTGTATCAGAATAATGACAGTATTGTATATCGTTTGGTTTATTTTAATATATCCTTATTTTTGTCACAGTTGTCTTCAATTTTTATTACAAGCAGATTTTTATATAGCCCACATCCTAAAATGGGTAAAGACTCTTCAGTTGGTAAAATAGCACTGACAGTGTGTGCATTTTCATTTTATATATGGGAAAGTTCTGTTTGCGTGAATTTTAAAGGAGTACAAAAAAAAAAACAGTGTGTAAATCAGTAAGGTATTGGAGCATGAAGGAAAATTAGGACATACAGAACTGGTTGGAATCAGGAATGGACTCATGGGACCTCACTGTACTGGTTCACCGAACAGTAATGGAGTGTCCATTGTGGGTGGGTAGGCAGGCTGCCAGGAGCCCACTGCAAGTGTGGTGACACCAGTGGAGCCTGACTTTGAAAAACCCACCAAGTGTTGTAAATGGATTCAGCGTCACAAATAAACAATTTATGAAATGTGTTTAACTGACTAAACTTGACCATGCCAACCTACTAACCATTTTTTAAAAAAAAGATCATTTTGTAGTTACTCACTCATCCAGGCTTTACAATTGAACATTGTGTATAACTTTCCCCCAGGGTTAACATGTCCCATAAATGCATGGGATTTTGCTATACTAATTAGTGTTCTTGGTTGTAGAAGTACGTGTATTTTTGGTTCAGTTTAGTCTGTGTTGAAGAAACATTCCTTAGTGAGTTTGTTGGGGGAAAAATAGACTTCAGCCAATGAAATTGTGGGTAAAGAAACAGGCACTTCAGCAATTTTGCTAAATGTTGTTTTCAGATAATGTTCAATACATCCTTTTCAATAAGCAGTGAAAACTTAATTGGTTCAATCATCCATTTTCACCCATGTTAAAAAACATATAACCAATGTTTTAGAAAATTTATTTTACATATACCGACTCAATTTTTTTTTAAATCACTAAAGTGGTCGACTGTATGTATATAGCCAAGACAACGAAGGGAAGTTTGTGTAGAAAATTTAGAATTGTATCTACTAACTCACTACCACCCAAAGAAAAACAGAACTTTGGTTTTTGTTACCTCTCCCCTTGGTTATTATTTTTATTGTGGAATAATACTCCCTTTTTTAGTGTAGTTCTGTTTGGTTACTATTTTTTAACGTGTTGCCAAAGTTAGCACTTTTCAAATGTTTCCAAAGAAACTTGTAATCGTACTTCATGGAGATTCTTTAAAACAATTCTGTGCAGAGCATACAAAGTCGTCACTACAAAAACTGCCACGCTGTTTCTTCCAGGCCGGAGGATGCGGAGGATGGTCTCGCACTGAAGGCGGGACTTCCTAGACCAGAGTTTCTACAAGGTAAGGCAAAGTGAGAATTTACACAAGAAAAACGAAGGCAACAATGTACTTTGGTGTAAATATTGTAAATGGATGGAAACCATTCTAAGGTAGAAATGGATCTTTTGCCAGAAGCTACTGGCCAAGGGGTTTCTTGGCAAACATGAAAACTGTCATGAAAACTGACTTTCATGAAAACTGTAATTTCTGCCTTCAACCTTTTTTATAAAGCTTTTTTTTTTTTCAACCCATAGAAAAGCTTGTGCCCAAACGATTTTCTTACAACCTCTCCTATCTAGCTGAAGCCCTTCATTCCTCCCAGCATGTCAGTGTTCTTTCCTTGGACTTGAAGATGTCAGTCCAGTGACCAATCACATAACCCAATTTTCTTCGTCATTGATTTTCGTATCAGAAATCTCATCCCACTTATTTCTATCTTCATTTTTCAGAAGATTAAAATTGGGGACCATTTTAATTTTAAAAACAGGACATTTTTGGTATTCAGTGAGGGTCACTGTCTAAAATTCACTGGCAACCTTTTGTGATCTTTCTGTTTCAACATGTTGCCATGTATTTCAGGTTATATCCTCAAAATTAATATTGCTTTCACTCTCTGATATCTTCCCCCTAATTTGTTAATCCTTAGTACTCCCTTCTGCGTTAAGGAGAACAGTATTTTTAAATGTATCTCAGAGATAACAATTCTTAACATAATCTATAAACTTTAATATCTCCCACCTCCCCCCTCCCCAAAAAAAGAAAATTGGTACTTTCAGAGCACACATTTCCCAAAAGTAGAGGTTCTATTAATATGCTGTTCTTGATGTACCATTCCCATTTTTTCCCATCATCTACTGCCCTAGAGATTCTGACTTGATTTGTCTGGGGTAAGGCCTGGGTGTTGAGATGTTTTTTTAAGCTACACATTTAGTTCTAATGTGCACCCATGGTTGAGAGCCACTAAGAAAGAATAAAGGTAATACACTTCTATAGAAAGGCTACTGTTTTCCTGTGACACAATACTTTCTAGTTAAAATTGAAGTCAAGAGTGTAGCTAAATGACTTTCTTTTCTTGCCACTCTCAAAAGTTTCTACAACTTTCAGGCATAATGAATCCTCTCTTTCTCCCACCACCACTCCTCATGGGAAGCTCATGGAAGGTCCCACTTGAGAATTTAGTGGCAGTCATGCAGCTCTGTGAGGAGCCTATTCAACGTTCGTTAGACTTAGATGAAGAGAGCGGGTCTATTGTGCCACCTAGCTGGTCCCTTGGGTCTCCTGCTGGCCCTGTGGCAGGGCATGGAGCCCCAGCTGCCTCAGTTTCATAACCTCTCCTTCCAGGTGCCCAGGTGACTCAGCTTCCCAACACCCTTTCAGATGTCCCCTCTCCCATTCCCTCTTTCCCCTACATTTTAGGATTATATTCTAATTTACTGGGCCACAAGTCATCAAAATGCTTTAGAAAGTCCAATATTGCAGCAGATTATAACTAAATAACTCAGTAAGCATTTCAATAAAACATGTGCGTGTCACAAAAGATTAAAAGCAAGAAAGTGGAATAGCATGTGCGAGCATGATTTCTGACGATAACATGCGAAGGCTAACCTAGATTACATCCATACCGAATGCACCCTCGTGTCGATGCTGGCTTTTCCCATGCCTGGGCTTTTCCCTCGCATGGGCCAGCTGGGCAAAATGATGTCTGCTCCATGGCAGGCAGCCACAGTTGTGGCAACCAACCCCACGCATTCTCTCTGTTTCATTTGTTAGTTTAGGGTTTCTCCATCTCAAAACTACTGACTTCCTGGACCACATAATTTTGTTGTGGGGGGACTGTAATGGATTTTAGCACCACCACTGGCCCCTTCCCAGTAAATTCAAGTAGTTCCCCCAAGTTGGACAACCAAATATGTCTCTAGACATCCCCAAATGTCCCTTGGAAATTGTCCCCCTGTGAGAACCACTGGTTTAGTCTGAAGCTACTTTGTGTCTGCTCGGCATTATTAATGATACATTTTTGTTTCAGTATCAAACAAAATTTGAAATGACAGGATTAAAAAGAAACATCAAAATGGGGTTTACAAAATCAGTATCCTAAAAAAAATTTAAACTACCACTTTGCATTCAAAGTAGCGGAAAGGTAAACATTTGATGGTAAACTTTACATGGTTAATCAAAGAAATATGTGTCCACTCTGTAGTTTACTATGTTTCGAGGAAGAATTTTTATATTAAGTCACTCTTTAAAGCTTAAGGCAAAGGGCTCAGATAAAATAACTTCAATCATAAATGAAAGATTTCACATCTTTAGAGTGAACTTCTAAGCAAATTTTCACATTGTTTAAATCCAAATTTTCATTGGCTTGATTAAAATAATTTATGAAAAATATTTCTGTTATAGAAACTCAAAAGCTTTATAAGAAAAATTGGAGAAAATTGTTTTATTAAATTAGATTTGAATAACTCTTGAGAAGATTCATAAATTGAGTTTTCTCAGTGTGTCTCAGAACAGACCTGTTCCCTATAGACAAGATTGATGCTGGCTGGCCTGAGTATACTTGATTCATTCTTAAAAATAAATACGCAAAACAATAAAAACCTTTTATTATGAAATTTTTTATACATAAAAGTGAACAAAGTTTATAAGGAATCTCATATATCCATCATTCAGTATTTTATCAACAGTTATCATCTCCATGCCAGTCTTGTTCCATCTCTACTGTACAATCCCCACCCCAACCTCCATCTCTCCTTATTGTCTTGAAGCAAATCTGTTTGGTCTCTTCTTGATAGGGTCCACTAGTCTTTCTCTACTATGAGAAAGACAGCCACATGCTATGTGTGAGCAAAACACCAAACCTCTTTCTTTTAAGGATGGCTCTGTTCAGATGTTGCCACAGTCCTTTCACTGATCAACCTGAACTTTTAAACATTTACTCTTGAGATATATATTTTTTTAAATCTCAAGTTGAAATAGAGGAGCAAAATATTTCAGGCCCAGAATGTTGATATTAAAAGACTTAAAGAAGAATATTGCTAACTATGATGGTGTGACTTGGTTATGGGGATTTGAATGTTGTCGGCAGTCATTAGACCTTTGGGCAGCAAATGTTAATATTCTCTGTTAATTTCCTGGATTCAGTTAGGAGAGGGAAAAATCATTGAATGGAAGACATGGCTGGTAGACTCCAATTGTTTTCCACAACTCAGTCATTCTCATATTCTCATATTTATTCATTCTCTCTCTCTCTCTCTCCTGCCCTTCCTCTTCTCTCCTCCCCCTTCTCCTCTCTCAGTAGTTTTAGCTGGGCACATGACCACATATCTAGACATCTAGACAATGCATTTACCAGCAGCCTTGGCTAGGTATGGCCACATGACTAAGTTCTTAGCAATGGACTGTGCTCAGAAGCCCTCTGCCTCATCTGCTTAAAAGAAAATTGTCTGTCTATGAGTTTTAGTTTCTTTATTTGTTCTTTTGTTGTTTTCAGTTTTATATAGTACATATCAGTGAAATCATATGGTTCTCTATTTTTCTGACTTATTTCGCTTAGCATGATAATCTCAAAATCCATCCATGTTGTTGCAAATGGCACTATTTCAGCTTTTCTTATGGCAGAGTAGTATTGCATTGTATACATGTACCACATCTTTTGTATTTATTTATTTTTTTCATTAGTTTCAGATGCACAAGACAAAGTAATACTTAGACATTTATCATTTATATCCCTCACACTATGTGGACCCCTCTCCCCCATCCACTATCCCTCTGACACCACACACAGCCATTGCATTTCCACTGTCTCTATTCCTAATGCTGTACTCCACTTCTTGTAAGTATATAAAATTATAGTTGGCATTCATTATTGTTCAGCTTCAGGTGTACAAGTGCAGTGATCAGGCATCTACATCATCCCTGAGGTGGTCTCCCTAATGAGACAAGTGTCCATCGGATACCCTACGAAATCTTTATAACATTATTGATTACATTCCCCAAATTGATTTTCAAAACGCCGTGGCCATCTGTGGTTACCGACTGTTTGATAATCCCCTCACCTTCCCCCTTATCCCCACCCCCCTCCCATCTGGCAACACTCAGTTTTTCCTCTATGTCTTCAAAACTGTTTCTGATTAGCTCATTCACTTACTCTTTTCTTTAGATTCCACATATAAGTGAGATCATACGGTATTTGTCTTTCTCTCTCTGACTTATTTCACTTAACATAATGTTCTCTAGGTCCATCTATGTTGTTGCAAATGGTAAGATTTCTTTCTTCTTTATGGCTGCGTAATACTCCATTGTATAAATGTACCACAGTTTCTTAATCCAGTCATCTACCGATGGACATTTCAGTTGTTTCCATGTCTTGGCTATTGTGTATAATGCTGCAGTAAACATATGGGTGCATAAAGTTTTTTGAATTAGAGTTTTGGATTTCTCCGGAAAGATACGAAGGAGTAGAATTGCTGGATCATAAGGTAGTTCCATTTTCAGATTTTTGAGATACCTCCATACTGTTTTCCATAGTGGCTGCACTAATCTGCAATCCCACCAACAGTGCACAAGCATTCCCTTTTCTCCACATCCTCGCCAACACTTGTTGTTTGTTGATTTATTGATGATAGCCATTTTGACTGGAGTGAGGTGGTATCTCCTTGTGGTTTTTATTTGCATTTCTCTGATGGTTAGTGAGGTTGAGCATTTCTTCATATGTCTGTTTGCCATCTGTATGTCCTTTTTAGAAAAATGTCTCTTCATATCCTCTGCACATTTTTTAATTGGGTTGTTTGTTTTTTTTAGAGCTGAGTTGATTGAGTTTTTTATAAATTTGTGATATTAATCCCTTATCAGATATATCATTGGCAAATATCTTTTCCCATTCAGTAGGATCCCTTTTTGTTTTATTGATGGTTTCCTTTGCTGTGAAAAATTGTTTTAGTTTGATGTAATCCCACATGTTTATTTTTTCTCTTACTTCCCTTGCGCGAGGAGATATATCAGTAAAAATCTTACTCCAGGTAATGTCTGTGAGGTTTCTTCCTGTATTTTCTTCTAGGAATTTTATGGTTTCAGATTTTACATTTAAATCTTTAAGCCATTTTGAATTTATTTTTGTATATGGTGTAAGGAGGTGGTCCAGCTTCATTTTTTTGCATGTGTCTGTCCAGGTTTCCCAGCACCATTTATTGAATAGACTGTCTTTACCCCACTGTATATTCTTGCTTCCATTATCGTAGATTAAATGACCATATAGGCATGGATTTATTTTTGGACTCTATTCTGTTCCATTGATCTATGTGTCTGTTTTTATGCCAATACCATGCTGTTTTGATTACTGTAGACTTGTAGTATAATTTGATGTCAGGTATTGTTATACCTCCCACTTTGATCTTATTTCTCAAAACGGCTAAGGCTACCACGGGTCTTTTGTAGTCCCATATAAATTTTAGGATTATATGTTCTATTTCTGTGAAAAACGTCATTGGTAGCTTGATAGGAATTGCATTGAATATGTATATTGCCTTAGGCAGTATGGACATTTTAACTATATTAATTTTTCCTATCCATGAACATGGTATGTGTTTCCATCTATTTGTATCTTCTTTCATTTCTTTCTTCAGTGTCTTATAATTTTCTGAGTACAGATCTTTTACTTCTTTGGTTAAATTTATTCCCAGATATTTTATAGTCTTTGAAGCAATTGTAAATGGGATTGTTTTTTTTAATTTCTACTTCTGATGTTTTATTATTGGTATATACAAATGCAACTGATTTCTGAATATTAATTTTGTATCCTGCTGCTTTACTAAATTCATCTATCAGCTCTAATAGTTTCTTGGTGGAGTCTTTAGGGTTCTCTATATATAGTATCATATCATCTGCATATAATGACAATTTTGTTTCCTCTTTACGATTTGGATGCCTTTTATTTCTTTTTCTTCTCCGATTGTTGTGGCTAGACTTCCATCACTATATTGAATAGAAATGGAGAAAGTGGGCAACCTTGTCTTGTTCCTGATCTTAGGAGGAATGGTTTTAGTTTTTCCCCATTGAGTATGATGTTAGCTGTGGGTTCATCATATATGGCCTTTATTATGTTGAAATATGATCCCTCTATTTCCACTTTTTTAAGCGTTTTTATCATAAATAGCTGCTGGATTTTATCAAATGCTGTTCCTGCATCTATCGATATGATCATATGATTTTTATTTTTCATTTTGTTAATGTGGTGTATCACATTAATTGATTTGCAGATGTTGAACCACCCTTGCATACCAGGGGTGAATCCCACTTGATCATGGTGTATAATCTTTTTAATGTATTGCTGAATTCTGTTCACTAATATTTTGTTGAGGATTTTTGCATCTATGTTCATTAGCGATATCGGCCTGTAGTTTTCTTTTTTTGTGGTGTCTTTGTCTGATTTTGGGATCAGGGTGACAATGGCTTCATAAAAAGTGTTTGAGAGTCTTCCCTCCTTCTGGATTTTTTTGAAGAGCTTGAGGAGAATAGGTGATAATTCTTTTTTGAACGTTTTGTAAAATTCACCTGTAAAGCCATCTGGTCCAGGACTTTTGTCTGTTGGGAGATTGTTGATTACTGATTCAATTTCCCTGGTGGTAATCAGTCTATTCAGGTTTTCTGTTTCTTCTTGAGTTAGTCTTGGAAGGTTGTACGCCTCTAGAAAATTGTCCATTTCTTCCAGATTGTCAAATTTGTTGGCATATAGTTGCTCATAATAGTTTCTTAAATTTTTTTCTATTTCTGCAGTGTCCGTTGTCACTTCTCCTCTTTTATTTCTGATTTTATTAATTAGGGTCCTCTCTCTCTCTTTTTTAATGAGTCTGGCTAAAGGTTTGTCAATTTTGTTTATCTTGTCTAAGAACCAACTCTTGGATTCATTGATCTTTTGTATTGTTTTTCTGGTTTCTATTTCATTTATTTCTGCTCTGATCTTTATTGTCTCCTTCCTTGTACTCCCTTTGGGCTTATTTTGCTGTTGTTTTTCCAGATCCCGCAAGTGTGAAGATAAACTGTTGATTAGTGCTTTTTCTTCTTTCTTTAGGTAGGCCTGCAATGCTATGAATTTCCCTCTTAGGACTGTTTTCGCTCCATCCCATAGATTTTGGGTCATTGTGTTTTCATTTCATTTGTCTCAAGATGGTTTTTGATTTCTACCTTGATTTCATGGTTGACCCATTCATTATTTAGTAACATGTTATTCAGCCTCCATGAATTGTTGTGTCTTCCAGTTCTTTTCCTGTAGTTCATTTCTAATTTCATAGCACTGTGGTCAGAGAAGACAATTGGTATAATTTCAATTTTCTTAAATTTATGAAGACTTGTTTTGTGGCCTAACATATGGTCTATCTTGGAAAATGTTCCATGTATGCTTGAGAAAAACGTGTATTCCGCAGCCTTGGGGTGAAATGCTCTGAAAATATCGATTAAACGCAAGTGGTCCAATGTATCATTTAAAACTGTTGTTTCCATATTGATTTTCTATCTAGAGGACCTGTCCCTTGTTGTCAGAGGTGTGTTGAAGTCCCCTACTATGATAGTGTTACTGTTGATCTCTGTCTTTATGTCAGTCAACATCTGTTTTATATATTTAGGTGCTCCTATGTTGGGTGCATAGATGTTTACTAGGGTTATGTCCTCTTGTCGGATCGATCCCTTTTTATTATATAGTGCCCATTTTGTCTTTTAATATGTTCTTCATTTTAAAGTTTATTTTGTCAGATATAAGTATTGCAACTCCAGCTTTTTTCTCATTTCCATTTGCATGAAATATCTTACTCCAACCCTTCACTTTCAGCCTCTGTGAGTCTTTTGATCTGAGGTGAGTCTTTGTATACAGCATATACAAGGGTCTTACTTTCTTATCCACTCAGCCACCCTATGTCTCTTGATTGGAGCATTTAATCCGTTTACATTTAAAATGATTATTGATAAGCACATAGTTATTGCCATTTTTAAATTTGTAGTTAGATTGTTTTCATCTTTCTTCTATTTACAGAAGTCCTTTTAGTATTTCTTGCAATGCTGGCTTGGTGGTAATAATTTCTTTTAGCTTATTCTTTTCTGGGAAGCTCTTTATCTCTCCATCAACTTTAAATGATAGCCTTGCTGGATAAAGCAATCTAAGTTGAAGGCCTTTGTTTTCCATCACTTTGAATATCTCATGCCACTCCCTCCTGGCCTTCAATGTTTATGTAGAAAAGTCATTTGATAGTCTTATTTTATGTAACCCTTGTATGTAACCCTTGATAGTCCCTTGTATGTAACCCTCCGTCTTTCTCTTGTTGTTTTTAGGAATCTCTCTTTGTCTTTGACCTTTGCCATTTTAACTATAATGTGTCTTGGTGTGGACCTGTTTGGGTTTATCCTGGTTGGAACTCTCTGCACTTCTTGGACTTGTATGTTGGTTTCCTTCATTAGGTTAGGGAAGTTTTCGGACATTATTACTTCAAATATGTTCTCAATCCCTTGCTTCCTCTCTTCACCTTCTGGTATTCCTATGATGTACATGTTGTTGCGCTTGATGTTATCCCAGAGGTGTCTTAAACCATCTTCATTGTTTTTTATTCTTTTTTCTTTCTGTTGTTCTGTTTGGGTGATCTCTGCTAATCTGTCTTCTAAGTCGCTGATTCGATCCCCTGCTTCATCTAACCTGCTGTTAATTCCTTCAAGTGAGTTCTTTATTTCAGTAATTGTGTTCTTTAGTTCTAACTGGTTGTTTATTGTGATTTCTACATCCTTCTTTATGTCTTCTCTAAGCTCCTTAAACATTCTTATCACCAGTGTTGTGAATTCTGTCTCTGATAGGTTGGTTACCTCTGTTTCGTTTGGTTCCATTTCTGGAGGTTTCTTCTGCTCTTCTATTTGGGAAATGTTTCTTTGTTTCCCCATTCTGGCTTACTCTCTGTGTTTGCTTCGATGTATTATGTAGATCCCCTAGAGTTCTTAGTTCTTGCTGGGTTATCTTATGTAGTATGTGTCCTTTCTATTTGACTTGCACTACTTCCTTCTTTTCCTCTCTGTGTGCTCCAAAGGTGACTCTTGTGTTGTGTATATTGTACTGTTAAAGAAGGTCTTTAATTCCTTTTTGCTTGTGAGTAGGTGGGGTTAACTCCTAAGCTGACTACTTATGAGACTTGGCTCTGCCCACTGCAGAGTGCTCTGCTGCGTAAGGGTTGACCACTTAAATGTGGTTTGGCCTCTATGGGCTCTTGTGCCTGTAGAGAATTCCCTCTGGGTGTGTCACTTGTAGGTCAAACCCGATAGTACTCTGGTTTGGTCTGGAGTTGGCCTCTGGGTGTGTTGAATCTTGTGCCTCTTACGCTGGGCCCTGGTGTAGGGCAATTTCAGAACAAAGCAAATCAGCAAGCACAACAAGAAAAACAACAACAAAGAAAAAATCAAATACATTCACATGTAAAAACAACCGACAACCCACACTCAACACAGGCAAAGATATCAAAGATATAAAGACAAAACAAAACAAAAAGCAGCGCCAGTCTTGGCTTAAGCCCACCAAGTAATCTCCAGGTTGTCCTCTGCTGTACCAAAGAGTCCTCTGTGTATTGTGCAGGCAGAGCTGGTCACCTGGTGCCCAGAGTGATGTTGGGACTGCAGATTTAGATGCATGGGGCTGAGGGGTCTGGATGGTAGTTTCTACAAAGTCAGTGCAGTTTCTCCCCTTGCCTGCACATATGCGCACTGAGAGTAGCACCACCAGCCCTGTGTCCAGTTCTCCTGAGTCTTAGGGCACTTCTTTTGTGTGTGTGTGTGTGTGTGTGTGTGTGTGTGTGTGTGTGCGCGTGTGTGTGTGTGTGTGTGTGTGTGGCGGGTGGGAGATTTCTGAGTTGCTGAAAGCCTGGAGCTGCCTCTGCTGCTTACTGCTGACCCCTTGGAGTGCCTCTGCAGTTGTACTTGCCCCGCCCGAGGCAGGCCAGAAAGGGTGGGGGCTGGGGATGGAGGGGTCTTCTCTCTCCCAGCCCAGCTATGTCACACTCTTCCCACAGGCCACAAAAGGTGATGGCTGGGGGTGGAGGAGTCTCTTCTCTCCTAGCCCAGAAAAATTCACACTCTTCCCAGCCTCTTCCCTGGGTCAGAGCTGCATGCCAGTCTTCCCAGAGCCTGAGCACTACGGCCCCTCAGTAATCTGACACTACTCCTCAGTTCAGGGGCCAGTTTAAGTCTCTGGAAGGGCGGGGGTAAGATTTTAAGAGCGGGGGAAGGGGCACAGGTATGGAGTTTGTGTCCTTTGTCCAACCTAGGGCCCAACTGGAGGTTTCAGCTGAGGTTATTACCTCAAATGCTGGATGTGCTGCCCCCCTCGGCGGGAGAGATGAGCTGTGGGACGCAGGGAAAGAGCCCACCTCTTGGCTTTTGTGTTCTCTGTTCCGTCCTGGGATCCCCTGCGTCTTTGCAGCTGCAGATGCCGTCCGCGTTTCCACAGCCGCAGATGTGGGCCATGTCCCCACAGCCACAGATGCGGGCCGCGTCTCCACTCCTCTCCTTTCCCTCTTCCCCTGCTCGTCCAATTTGCTCCTACCACATCTTCTATATCCAGTTATCTATAGAAGGACACTTTGGTTGTTTCCATGTCTTGACCACTGTAAATAAAGCCTGCAATAAACATCGGGGTACATGTATCTTTACGGATATAGACACAGACAATACTGGTTACCAGAGGGTAAGGGGAGAGGGGGGTAGATGAGAGTAAAAGGGATCAAATATGTGGTGATGGAAGGAGAACTGACTCTGGGTGGTGAACACACAATGTGATATATAGATGATGTATTATAGAATTGTACACCTGAAACCTATGTAACTTTACTAACAATTGTCACCCCAATAAACTTTAATTAAAAAACATAAAAAATAAAAAAAATTTTGAGGCAGGAAGGAAAAGAAGCAGATGATGTAATGGAAGGAGTTAGAGTACTAGATGGGAGAGTGGCTGTCTAGCTGGCCCCATCTCTGCCGTGGACACATGGGTCGCAAGCACTCAATATGAGGATGCTGAACTAATATGTAAAAAGTCTCTCCCACCTCACTGATGCCTCAATCTGAGCAGGTGTTAGTCATATACAACTAATTAGTGCCTACTTGCTTTAATTATGGCTATCCCAAGGGAGAGCAAATCTCACAGGGCACTTCCTTTCCATTACTACTGCCACCCCAACATTAAAAAGAGAGAGAGAGAGAGAGGGGTGGGGAATGCAACAATAACTCTAGCTACTTCAAACCAAAGAGTGAAGGCACTTGGGGAGAGATTGCTGGATGGCCTCTTAGAGCAGTCATCTAGGATCCCAGAGAAACAAGTAAGACACTCTTATTTTGGGTCTCTGTTAAAGCACTTCCACCTCTACCCTAACCAATGCCAATGAAATCCTTCTTTCCAAAAGTACATCATTTTGTTATACTTCAAACTTCATTCTTATGTCTTTCAAACATTGTTTTGGGGTTCTTGTTTAGTGGTTGTCCTGCAAAGGGTGGGATCAACCCCCACCGAAAATTGGTTTAGATGTGACTCACATCATGGGATTTTCTGGTGAGAACAGAGCAGGTATAAGTCAGTCCAAATGGCAATAGTGAGGTAGTTTGGTTGGTTTTAGTTTTTTTGTGGCCAGGAGGCAGGGCCTGGAGTGAGAATTCCTACCTGCAGGGGCTAGCCCAGGTGTGGGGAAAAAAGGAAAGGGGAGGTGAAGCTTGAGAGCTGTCAGTGTTCAAATATCCAAAGTGTTTTCCTCTTAATCACAGTCCTGAAATATCTTAATGAGAAGCTGATAACAAAATGGAAGAATAATCTTCAAATCAGAAATAGTTACACTTTGATCATGGCAGCATTGATATTCCAAACATGAAGAAAATGTGTAAATCCATTTCTTGCTGTCACTGTTTCAAAATCTGAAAAATGTCATCTACCCAGCGTTAAGAAAGTTTGGAGACAGCAAAGTCACTGAGACCCATTACAATGGTAAGTTTTCTTATAATGTTTAAATGAATTTTAATCTCACCAAGAGAAGCCAGAAAAGAAGGGGATAAACTTTCAGTGACAAACTTTCAGTGAACAAAGCTGCCTTTCAAACTTGCAAAAAGTAAAGTAATATGCCATTAGCAGAAGACTAATCACGCCTTTGTATAATTGTGTTCCTTTCAATAGAGGCAAGTTATTAAATATATATCTAAAGGTGTTTAACTCTAATATCCTTAGAAAACTTATAAGGTAACTTACAAATTAAAAAAAAATCTTTTGTCAGACTACATGCCACCATACTCAGAAAGGATTAGAACAATTATGCAAATCAAATTCTAGAAATAGCTCTGTGTATCCCATAATTCCTCAAGATAGATATGCAAATTAAATCGATCGTGACCGTGGGTTAAAAGAATTACACACTGTACAGTTACACTCTTTATATCACTCTGCAGAATAAATACCTGTGATGGGATTTTCTTTCCCTCTCTCTCTTCACCATCTTCTACCAAGCAGATTGACACGCAAACTGGTCACTACTCAGGAAATACGTGGAGAAAATATATGGCAGAGTAAAAGGGGGGGAAATGTTAAATGAGAAAGGCAAGGAAAAGTTTCTTTTTATGTATTTAAAATTTTGTGATCTCTAGAGAATATTTTACTAACATGTATTAAGCCAGCATTGAAACTTTAATAATTTTTCAAAGCCTTTTGAAATTACAGTACATCTGTATCTTCAAGAAAATGCAACCAATTATGGCACTCTCCAGGTTTCAATATAGGTTCTGACCAAAAAACAATGTGTACTTAGATATCACACCCTGGAAGAAAATAAGATTTCCATCCTAGAAAGCTACACAGACTGGCACAATTCAAGCAATATAAATGCATTGGGGAAAAATTTAATATATGTATTTTTTTTCAACAGTTTACCTGTTCTCCACCTAGAGTAGGCTGGCCACTTAGAACTTAATTTATAAATGACTAAATTATTTCTCCTAGAAGCCAAGTAATAATAGCTTTAATTTACCTGTCTCCTTAATGTTACTGAGAAAAAATGCCTTCACATTGCAATTTAAAACATTTTTGCAGGTTTTCTCTGTGTAATTGAAAGTAACTTCAAGGCTTCAGGCTTTCAGATACAAGTTTCAAGCTGTTTATAATATTTATTGTGAATGCCTGCAACCACAAGGACACATGGGGGGTTGAGTCTTTCCCCCTCTTCTACCTTGACCTGAAGCACAAAATACCATCTTCTGCAGTATAAACCTGCTACTCCTCTTTTTTTTCGGAGGGGAGGGAGTGGTCTTCATGAGGAGTCCCTGTTTGGTTTCTATGCAGTTCTGACATTTCTTATCAGTAGAGTCTTCGCTGGCTCTCCTTGAACAAGACTCTACAGAGCAAACTTCCTCCATTAAAATGACCACATTTCTTTCTGGCACTTGGACATTCAGATAGAATTAGAACAGAAACTTTGAAGAGAAAATGATGTGGTTTTATTTCATTTAAAGGAGTTTATTTCAAAACGGACTCTGGAGTAAGGACATTGGGGGAGTCAGAAAGAAATGTAAGAGCAGGAGGAGGGGGAGATGGGAACTTATCTGGTTTGTGGCTTCCCTCATCTGGGTAAGCAGAGACAGAATTCCAAGGGGACTTTTTAGACAATCTGTTATTATATGATGTCTGATCTTGTTATCTCCAGCTCTTTATCTAGCTCCCTCTTTTGGCATCTGTCATGTTCTTCCTTGCTTTATGGTGTTGGGCACAGTTGTCAAGTTTCTCTGATTAGTTTGGTAACTAGTTAGCAAGATAACTGGACCTTCCTATCCCTGTGTCACCCTGCACTATCCAACACAGGAACCCACTGCTTCTTAGCTCACGGTATCTATTGATTAGATGGATTCATTGGGTAGGTTTCCTGATTACTGTAACTAGATTTATGATAGCAAAAAGCTTAAACAAACACTGATCAAAAAGGTTTTATAAAGTGCAATTAAACAGAACTGGCCTAGTAATGGGTATCTTTCTAATCTTCTAGATTTATTTCTAAGAAATCAAGTCAAATCTGTCTTATTTTTCCAGAGCTGGGTTAATTTAACAGTTAACAGCAGGCTGAATGATCTGATAGTTAGAAAAAGTAAATTAATTCTAATTTTTAAACATTTGTGAATACAGTTACAGGATATCAAGCATACCTATCAAAAAAATGCAAGGGATGGAATAGTTTTAAGTATTGTTGTGGTTAATTGTTGCTTCCAATAGCAGTTTCCATGAATACTAGTTCCTGAAGCAACAGTAGTTTTTATTTCAAGACCAGAAGTCTAGAGATATGGGGTTGCATGTTTGGTTAAGCAGTTCAACAATGTTAAACTAGGTGTCTACTCTTTTTATCTTTCTGGTCTGTTATCTTCACTGTGTTGACGGTATCTCTTCTCATAGTTGCAAGATAGATGCTGTGGCTCTAACCATCACATCCTCACCAAAAACATCCCAAAAGGAAGGAAGAGGAGGGGGCAAAGTGATCTCTTCATGGGCTGGCTTAGACCCCGAAAGTCTTGTCCAAGTTGGAAAAAAATATAAAGATCTTGGACTCAGATCAAGTTTGCTTTTACTCCTATTTACTCCAGTAGCAGCTATAAACAGTACAAAGGATATTGATATGGGGGTAAAATGTGGGTGGGTGAAGATAGTTTCTATTACCCCCTTTGCCCTTCACAGAGGGAGTCCTGAAGTTCAGGTTGCACAGAGTGACACATGTGAGTAGTGACTGGAGAACACTGTCTGGGGTCCACTGCACTTTATAACCCCAGCCTCTTCAGTGCACCACTTAAAATGCTGCTAGGACAATTAGTCTGCTACTTAGTCCACCATGGCACTTGGATCTAATGACTAAGTTTGGAGCCTTGAAAATTTTGCAGGGCCTTCACTGGGATACTCCTCCCTCTCTGTAAAGGCTAGTTCACCCTTTATGTCTAGGAGCTCACCCCAGATGCTTAACAGCTGTTGAGTTTGGAAAAGGGGGTGAGGACTTTGGACACGAGAAACAATACACGCAAAGGTATGTTGCGTGACACAGTCTGATCTGTGCCTCAGAGGCTGGAGTACATGACCTGAGAAAGACATGGGAGGTGGTGGGATTGCAGAGGGAGCCCAGAGCAAGTGGCATCACCAGGATTCATGGAGGCAAACACAATGCATCATGAGAGCCGGGAGGAGGGGTGACTGGGCCAAGAAGGGCTTCCAGAAGTCTTGGGTGTGAGTCCAGCACAGACACAATGTTCAGCCAGGACCCAGGGGTAGGGTATGTCCATGCTATCCCAGTTGTTCAATATTGTGAATATTGCCTCTGCTCTAGAGGGGTTAGTGAGGGATCCCTGGCAGAGAAGGGGGTGTGGGCTTTCCAGGGAGAGCTAATACAAATGCAATCAGATAAGAGAGGGGACAGGGCACAAGGGGAGCCTGAGGCCAAGGTGGTGGAGGGGCCCCATCCGAAAGCAAGCGTGACAGGCTAAGAATGTTCCACTCCTCCTGTAGACCTTGGAAAGACAGTGAAGAGTAGACCCAACCTCTCCAACTCAAAAAGCTTTTTTTTACAGGGTTTGTAAAGCTAAACCTTGACTCAGCCCTAGAACCCGGGACCCTGTCACCTCTTACGTGGCCATTGAGAATGAAGAAGCCTGATGGTGAGACCAAGACTTGACAGAAATAGTTGTGTCATTTTATTTCTTTTTTTAAAAGGAGAGAAGGTCAGGGAGGAAGGAAATAAAGAAAGCAAAGGGAGGAAGGGAAGGAGACAATAAGAGAGGGAGCAAAAAAAGAAAAGGAAAAAGGAGAAAGGGGAAAGGAAAAACCAAAATGGCAAAACTGACAAGATTTGGCAAGGCTGAATAGTGCAGAGATTTTTACTTCTCACTATGGTTATTGATTTGTTATATGCTTCTCCACTTTGCTTGAGATGTTTCATTTTTTAAAAAATGAGCAGGGTCAGGTGGAAATATAAATAGATATGATCTTTTCAAAAAGATATTTAATGTAAGATATCAAAAGATCCCCAAATGCTCATTTTTGACCTAATAATTTCATGCCAGGACATGCATGATTTATATACAAGAAATCTATTTTCATTGCCTCAAGCATACTGACAATTGTTTTTCTCACCCTGGTCGGGATTGAGGGAGTGCTAAAGAAACTTCCCAAATAAACAAAGTGAGTTATTTTAATGGAAGTCTTCCCCAGTACATTGTATCTGTCCTGGCACAATGAACAGAGTATTCAGAAACACAAGTAACCTTTTCTGGATGATTTTCTTATTAATATTATTAACAAAGTACATGTTAATAGATTCATTGATCCAAGAAGTTGTTGAAGTATGAGGGGCTTTTTGTGCCCGCCCTCCCCACCCCACCCCACCACATACACACCTTGTATTTTCCTGGACAGCTTGTTTCCTCTGCCTCTTGTGGTTCTTCTTTCCTTTTCCTGTGCAGTTAGCTGTCATTTCTCATTACTCTTTACCTCAACTCTCACTAGAAGTCATCCATCTAATCAGAATAAAACAAGATAAAACCAGATAACCAAGTTTGTATACAAGTTGTCTACAGTAAATTATGTCTGGAAAAAAAGCCTGGAGTTAGGCCTCCAACCACCTGGGGAGCTTGTTAAAAATGCTCTTTCCTGGGTCCCACCTCAATCCCTCCTAATAAGAATTCCTGAGCCTCGCAAGCACTTCAAGTAATTCTTATAAATGTAAAAATTTGAGAATCCCTGGCTTATGGATTCATCTATAAAAAAACGTCCATGAACTCAAGACCATCTAGCGCCAAAAGAGTATCTCTGCAGTGGGGCTGCTGAGGAAGGCTGGCGCTGGTCAGGGCTGGCCCTCGCGGACTGGTTCCTGTGCCGGGCCGCCGAGCGCGAAACATTCTGAATAGCACCTGGGCTTAGCGACTTCTGTTGTTTTAACTTGGATCACGTGGGTGGGTGAAGGGTTAGATGAGGAGAGACTTCTTCCTGAGCCTGTCTTTAGGTTACATGAGATTTCTCATGAGTGGCCCTGGGATAATCAACATCAACCTGATCTTATGACCTGGAAGAAATAGGGTAATAGTTATGCATATTTTCCGAGTATGAGACCTGTCTGCACAGACTGATTGACTTTTGAAAAATACAATAATGCTGACCATTTACCAGAGATAAATTGGCCACACCATCTTACTATTATATTCCTCTTGGACTGAACAGTTAACTGTTTGTATTATGTTCAACTAAAATAAATTTCAATATATTTAGTGCACCCATTTTTAATTATTTTATCAAAATGATTACTTTGCTCGTACTCAGGTTTTATATGTCCATAAAAAAATAGTTTTAAAGCAGTGTATATGTCTACCGCTTCTTCCCCTTAAAAGAGATTTGCAGATTTTTATCTTGCATTTTAAGTTGACAAGCCTCCAAATATCTTAGATATGCTGACGATCAACTAAGCAACATGCACTAAAAGGATAACAGAACATGAGTAGCAGGCTTAGACACCTATTAGTACCAGTACTAATACATAGTACTAGTACTAGTAGCAGCCTAGTACTAATACATACAGCCTCATACAACAATAACAAAACCAACAAAAAACACTACTCCAGAGTGAAAATACTGGTATATTTGTATAATGCAAAGAGAAATACAGATATAAATCCTCAAAACAGAAGGTACATTAATAAAAATGTAGCATTATAAGGAAAAATGATACAGTACTTGCAGAATTTAATCTTTCAATTTAAGATTACCATGTGTCTAACAAAGAAACATTATTTAAAATTACAGTTCTCATTATTAATTTAAAACAACCATCAGTAGAATAGCACAGCTTAACCTAGCAAACATTTTAAGGAAATGCTTTGTTTCCTAGAAGTAAAGTATCATTATATGCCATTCATTTATTTATACCATGAACAAAAGAAGAACAATTTTCAAAGTGGAAATTAGTTTCATAAGACAGAATAAAGCTGGGCTCCTCAAAGCACAAGCTGTTTCCATAAAATTATTTTAATTTTTATTGGCAAAAAAATAGCTGAACAATTCTGATTTAGTACTCTGCTTCTCAGAGCCTCCCAATCCATGAACCGAGATCAGTACGTACAAAAACATGCAATACTGTATTTTCTCCACACCATTACTAACCAAAACACTTTTTAACTCTTTTAAAAGTTACAGTTTTACAGAAATGTTTCCAGTCAAGATTGGTATACTGCAGAGAGCAGTTGTTGCTGAGGAGTAGCATCTGGTAGTGTAAAGTAACATAGGAAACAAATCTTAACTTGTTACTGCTTTAAAAACTACTGCCTTGTTAGTCACTCCCATAGCGAGCTGCTCTTCAAATTCAGTATCAATACTGAACAAAGTTCTCAACACTTTCTCAAGAACCAGAGCAACACAACTGACTCCGTGGCGGGCAATTCAGAGGGAACTTAAGACAATTCGCCCCCCTGCCCTTCTGCTTCCAGCAGAAGATGTTCAAGAAATCCAACTTGTGAAGACCTCCTAGGTTCCTCTACTTCACTGCAAAATGTAATGCCACTTGAGGTTGTCAAAAATAGCTTCTGTAGAAAACTGGCCATGGTGTTTAGGAAACGCTGCATGAAGGAAATTAGTTTAGCCTTTATTTAAAAAAAGAAAGAAAGAAAGAAAGAAAGAAAGAAAAGGTAATAACATGGAATAAAAGACGTCAGTGCCGATACAAAGACTCCAGGCCTATTTTCAGGATGAAAATATACTTGGGAGGACAATGAGCGGAGCTGGGGCGGTGTTGGAACATCCACACCCACCCACCCCTTCATTAAAAGCAATCTGTACAATCCAAGTGCTTATGCACTTTGTCATTTTGAAGGCAGCTTAGACCGTTAAAAAGGGGGCAGAGGAGGAGAAACAAAGTCGTTGTCCAAGCCAAAAGGGGAGGTCGGCTTGGGGTGTACGTGGCAGGAGAGCCCTTTATAAACCGACGCCTTTCAAGTCGCAGGGGAGGGTGGCCTGGCCGGTCTGGGGGCCCTGGCAGCAGGGGAACTGGGCCCTGAAGCAGTCCCTCAGCTCCCGGTTGAAGAGGAAGCACACGACGGGGTTGATGCCGGCCTGTGCGAAGGTCAGCCACACGGAGGCCGTCAAGTAGGCCTGGGGGACGGCGCCAGGCCGCACCAGGACGCGCAGGTAGCTGGCCACGACGTACGGCCCCCAGAGCAGCAGGAAGAGCAGCGTGACGGCGTAGAACATCTTGCACAGCCTCTTCTCCGTCTTGAACTCCTCCAGCACGAGGAGGCGGCGCGCGCCACGGCCGGGCCCCGCGGGCCGGATGCCCACGAGCGCCGGGGGCGTGGGCCCGCGGCCGAAGCCCGCCGTCCAGTTGGCGGCCGCCTGGCCGGTGGCGCCCGGGCCGTGGAAGGTCCAGTCGTGGCTGACGGCGGGCACGAGGCGCGCGGGCCTCATCTTGCGGCGGTCGTGGATGAAGAAGAGCAGGCGCAGGTAGACGAGGTGCGTGGCGCCCACGACGGCCGCCAGCAGCAGCAGGAAGCCGAGCGCGCCGGGCGCGCCGTCGGGCCGCTGCTCCCAGGCGCAGGGCGCGTCCCCGCCGTGGCCGCCGCCGTCCAGCACGGGCGGGAAGGCCGCGGCCAGCGCCAGCGCCCAGGCGGCGCACACCAGCATGGCGGCGCACGGCCAGCCGGCCAGGCGCTCGGCGTAGAAGCGGTGGTGCGCGATGGCCAGGTAGCGCGTGACGCCCGCGCCGAGCAGCAGGAAGGCGGCGTGGAAGCAGAAGAGCGCGGCCAGGAAGGCCAGCAGCTTGCAGCCCAGCGCGCCCGGCGGGGTCCCGGCCGCGGCCACCGCGCGCCGCGCCGCCAGCAGGACGGCCGGGAGGCAGGCGAGCGCGCGCAGCCCGTCGGCCAGGCTCAGGTCGAGCAGCAGGTAGTAGGGCGCGCGGTGCAGGCTGCGCTCCCGCACGATGAGCAGCGCGAACAGCACGTTGCCGGCCAGGCTCACGCACAGCAGCAGGCCGAGCGCCGCCAGCTTCAGGCCCAGCGCGGCCGCCTCGCCGCCGCCGCCGCCCGGCTCGCTGGCGTTCGCCATCGCGGCCCCCGCGGCCCCCCGCCGCTCCCGGCCCCGCGCGGCTCCCGGCCGGGGCTCAGCCTGCGCCCGGCCGGCGCCTCCCGGGCTCCCCGCGCCGCCGCGCGGCCGCCGCCATCTCGGCAGTGATGCGCGCGTGGGGCCGCGGCCACTCCCCGCGCCCGGGCCTCCCCGCGGACCGGGCCCCCCCGCGGACCGGGCCCCCCCGCGGACCGGGCCCCCCCGCGCCCGGGCCTCCCCGCGCCCGGGCCCCCCCGCGGACCGGGCCCCCCCGCGCCCGGGCCCCCCCGCGGACCGGGCCTCCCTGCGGACCGGGCCCCCCCGCGCACGGGCCCCCCCGCGGACCGGGCCTCCCCGCGCCCGGGCCCCCCCGCGGACCGGGCCCCCCCGCGCTCGGGCCCCCCCGCGGACCGGGCCCCCCCGCGCTCGGGCCCCCCCGCGGACCGGGCCCCCCCGCGGACCGGGCCCCCCCGCGGACCGGGCCCCCCCGCGCCCGGGCCCCCCCGCGGACCGGGCCCCCCCGCGGACCGGGCCTCCCCGCGCCCGGACCCCCCCGCGGACCGGGCCCCCCCGCGGACCGGGCCTCCCCGCGCCCGGACCCCCCCGCGGACCGGGCCCCCCCGCGGACCGGGCCTCCCTGCGCCCGGGCCGCGCGGCCGCCGGCGCTCCCCGCGCTCGCCTCCTCTCTCCGCCGAGGCCGCCTCCCTCCGCCTCTGCCCCCGCCGGGCCCGCCGCCGCCGCCGAGCAGCCCCCTCCCCTCCGCCGGAGCGCGCCGCGCGGCCGCCTCCCGGGCCGGGCCGGGCTGGGCTGGGGCGCCGCCGCGGCAGCTGCGGGGCGGGGAGGCGGCCGGGAGGGAGGCAGGGCCCAGGACGCGAGGTGCCGACCCGCCGCGTTTGGCCCCAGGTAACGGGGGTCCGGCAGCGGCGTCCGGCGCCCGCGCGAGGGTCACGGTGGCCGTGCGCTGGGTGGGGGTGCGGGGCGGAAGGAGGGGAGGCACGGCTGCTGGGGATGGCGGGGTCGGGGGGCCTCGGGGACAGGGACATCTGGGATGGGCCTTCTGCCCGGAAGCTACTAATAATTAACAGTAGTAATCACCACGGTCACAGACATGTAACCGCTAACGCCCAGGGGAGCGCGATGGGTGGCAGTGTCCTGGGAGCTTTACAAGCGTCGTCTCGCTCAGCGGTCACAATAACTGCGAAGCTGGTTCCAGTCTTAACCCGTTTGTACCCGAGGAAGCAGAGCTTGGAGGTCAAGGGAGTTGAGAGCCGGTAAACGGCGGAGCTGGGATTCACATCTCCGGGTCTGACACCCAAGGCTGGGTTCACAGCGACCGTACAGCAGGCTCTGATCCCCGCCTCGCCGTGCTCCCAGGGAAGACATAGATCGGGAAAAGAAAGTCAGCGTTTTCTCTTAAGTGACTTGGAAGGTGAACCCCATGACACCTTCTCCCCACCGTGTCCACTTTCTGGGTAAGCCTGAAAGGGCAGCCCCTATTCTGAGCCTCAGACACACTAAGTTCTCTTAAGTCTTTGCACCTGCTGTTCTCTATGCCTGGCCCAGCCTCACAGCAGGCTCTCCAGCCTGTGGGCTATCCTACTGACCATCCTTCTACTTCACTGTCCATTCATTTCCCTCCTAGCACTTATTATTTATCACACATTTTAATTTATTTTAAAAATCTGATTCTTCCAACTAGTCTCGAAGCTCCATGTAGGCAAGGGACCATGTCTGTTTTTTGTACCGCTATCCCAAATGCCTAGCATAGTAAAGCCAGAATTAAGGAATATGTTGTTTCCAGGTACACTCCCTTTTTTTCTTTTATGCAGAACTTTATTTATTGCCTACCTACTGTGTGCGTAGAGGACACTTTGGTGGGCATTTCCAGGGCAACACAAGATCATAGAAAGCCTGAATCATCAGGAATGTAAACGTGAGTCTGTAGGCAGTGAAGAGCCCCTGAAGGTTTTGGAGGAGAAAGACACGATGAGAGATGTGCTTCGGGAAGACTATTTTGGCAGTTATGTTTAAGAAGACTCACAGCAGAGCCTGGAAGTGTAGCCTAGAGCCTCAGACTTCAGTGTGCATGGAAATCCCTAAGGATGCTGTGAAAATGCAGATTCTGATTCAGTAATCTGGAAGGGAGGCAAAGATTCTGCATTTTTAGCAAGTTCCTAGCTGACACTAATGGTGGTGGTCCACAGACCACACTTTGAGCAAGGACCTTGAAGACAGTGTGGACATCTTGCAAAAATCTAAGTGACAGCCAATAAAGGTCTGACTTAGCACCCCTAAGTGGCCAGGGGCAAGTGGCTGACCAGACAGGTCTGCAAATGTTTATTGACAGAAAAGAGGGTATTTTGGTTAGGATTGCATTTTGATAATAGTAACTAAAAATGTACATAAACTTATTTTCCTCCTGCAATAAGAAGTCTGGATGTCAGTGATTGCCGACATTGAATTATTGGCTCATGACTGAGTTTCTGAAAGTCTTTTAGCCCTTCCCTCATGATCGATAGGCTGCTGACACCTCAGCCATTGCTTATGCGTTCCAGGCAGAAAGAAGGAAATGAAGGGAAGAGCAGAAGTGTTCCTTCCAGCCAAGTAGGCCCTTCTGAAGAGATTTTAAGAAGTCCTACATTATAACAAGCAGTTACATGTCATTGGCTACCGCTATCAGGAAGGGAGGTTGGGAAATGGTTTCTTTTTTTAGAAAGCCAGACCTGTAGCAGTAGAGAATGAGATCCTGCCTTGATGTGGACCTTAGCACTTGGACTGCTTCTGCCCAGGGAGGGGATGCCTTCTAATGACCCCCGCAAAGACCCCATCTCCAGTTCCTGTGTGATAATATGAGTGGCACCCACCAGTCACTAAGCACTTCCTATGTGCTACGTTCTGTGCCGAGTCACTGACATGTTATCTCATTTCATCATTGTAAGGGCCGTCTGTGGTAGGTTCTGTCACAATCTCTGTTTTGCAGATGAGGCACATAGGTTAAGTAATTTGTGCAGGCTTTCACTTCACCACAAGTAAATATGAGAGCTGGGATTGCAAGGCAGAAAGTTTGGTCCTAGAGCCCACACTCATGATTACCATACAGATTGCCTCTTTTTCATAACTGCAAAGAAAGTTACTGAGTTTCTAAAAACAACAAACAAACAAAAACTACTGATGTTTATGTTCACAGAATTACAGTCTCTTCAGAGAGGGGAGGATTTTCAAAAACCATCTAATCTAACACTTTTATAAACAGAGCAATTCATTATTGGTTGAGTGGGAAGTAGAAGCCACGTTTTCTCACTCTGAGGTCAGTACCCTTCCTACTTAGTTGAAATAATAATATTATTTGTTCTAATGCACACATGACATTGGACAAGTCATTTAACCACTTGGAATCTGAAATGTTCCCATTTATAAAATGGGGCCTTGGACCAAACGATTTCTGAATGTCCTCAGCTCTGAAGTTCAGACTGTCCATGAGAAAATGCAAGTTGAATGGTTCTATAACCCCATACGAAGAGAGATTTATTCTTCAGACAAGGACACAGAGAAGAGGTGGTGAGCTCTTATCATTTAGACTTCTCTATGATTTCTACTTCTCTCTATGGCTCAATATGTTTCTCTTTGGTATTTGAGATTTGGTTTAGTCATTTACCCAGGATCAAATAGCAGAAGCAGCAATAGAAAATGTATAAATCATGGCTCTCACAGCATTTATATGCCTGCTTCTTTCATGCTCAACATTTGTTCAGTAGATTAGTACTTAAGGAAAAACTATTAACGGTTATTTCATTGCCAGAATCAACTTATTTTCCTTTCATTGTTTCTAGGAAGCTTCAGACAAGAATTTAAATAGTTTCGTAGGCTCCAAGTTTTGAAGTGCTTGCACCTCAAAGCAGAACAGCTCTATGATGTTTTTCCCTAGAAGAAAATTTTCCATTTTGCTTATAACCAAATTCTTCCTTTTGCACATAGATGGAAAAGTTGCGATTTTCCCCTGAATCAGATATGTCACTTTTTTGCTGAACATATAGAATGTGAGAATGGTAATAAAAACCCAGACTGTTCAGAGGAACTGGTTGGCACACCTTGACAGATGCAGCAAGGCCACGAGTCCCACCATCATGGGAGCCAGTGTGGCCGATGTCTCCTGCCCAGTCATCTGCCGATGGGTGCATTGCACACAAAGTTAGAAAAGGTCGCTTTGACTTAACCCCATCCCAGCTCTTAGAAAACACGAGCCACAGTCTATGTCCAGTGGACGCTCAGTTCTCAAAGGACAGCGCTCAGACTGGCCTCTCCTGGGAGGAAGCCTTTACTTCAGGAATGAAAGTGGACTTGGAGTTACGTGTACCTTGGTTCATCTCCAAGTCTCACCAATTACTAGTGTGCATCTTAGCCAAGTCCCGTGTCTCCTCTGAACCTCTGAAACTCAAAGCCCTGTTGTGAGGAAGACTCCATTACATGTGATCCATGTACAGAGTGTGGCGCAGGTGTCACACAGTGCCGTGTAATGAATGGCAGCTACACTTACTCACGTTTGCTCTTACCAGGCTATAAATGCCTTGGCTAATCATGTCTTGATGGACTTTTGTATTTCTTACCCCAAATTAGCCTATCAGAAGGTCTTATACATAGTGGGTTCTCAATATTTGTGTGGCAGGTATGAGTGTCAGTCCATAAAATCAAGCATGCAAGAAATATAACTGCTTTCTAGAAACCTAATTCCTCACTCTGTGTTAACCATTTTGTCTTGCTGGAGGGAGAAAAATGAACCTTAGTGCTTCTTGGGTTTCATCATGGCCCTTGCTTCCTCAGGATGTGGCATAATTTCAGGGTAGTGCCTAGATTGCGCAGACACAGTCATTCAAGACATACCCGTGTGTGTGTGTGTGTGGGGGGGGTGGTTCTCATCTAATGTTTGGTCGGTTCTTACCATATTATTTTTGTCCTTACAAGCCATTGTGGTTTAGTGATCCTTAGTTGCCTTATGCCAAACTTAGGGTTGAGGATTTGGGGCTGACGATATGTATGATACAGATCCATCCGTTGCACAGCCACGTCTTGCAGCAGTGTGTCTGGGAAATGGGATGCAGATCTCTTATCTCTCGGTGCCCTTTCCTTCTCCTTCCTTGTGCCTTCCTTTCTGGGGACTCCCTAACTACTCTGGCAGAGGGGGAAACCACTTCTTCCTTGTTTTTCTGGACAATGTAATTGGCCCATTTCCCTGGTCCTAGAATTTAGGTGTTTGGGAGAACAAAAGGCAGGCAGCTACTTTGCTATAAACCTCTCCTAGGCAAGGAAGCCTTGAGCCTGCTATCTGCTTGAATATTGGGAAGGAAAGAGAAAAATAGAGGAAGAAAAATTATGAGTGCATACCTTAAAGTATTGTTTTCACTGCATATATTTGTTGACTGATTCATTTAATATCTTTATTTGTATGTGCATGGTATATTGTCACTTTAGTAAAAATTCTTTTAACAGTTGATTTTTTTCCACGTGCAAAAGAATGAAGTTGGACCCCTCCCTCACACTATATACAAAACTCAAGTCAAAATGGATCATAGACCTAAGAGTTAGAACTAAAACCATATATTTCTTAGAAGAAAACATAGGAGTAAATCTTCATGACTTTAGATTAGGCAGTAGTTTCTTAGGTAAGACACCCAAAAGATAAGTAACAAAACAAAAATAGATAAATTGGATTTTATTAAAAGTTTAAAAGTTTGCAATTCAAAGAACACCTTCAAGAAAGTGAAAAGACAATCTACAGAATGGGGAAAAATATATTCAGGTTATAGATGTGATGAGGGACTTCTATCCAGGATCTATAAAGAACTCATAACTCAACAATATAAAGACAAATAACCCAATTGAAAATTGGCCAAAGGATTTGAATTGGGCATTACAAATGCCCAATAAACTCAAGGAAAGACGCTTAACATCATTGGTCATTAGGAAAATGCAAATCAAAGGTATCACTTCACACCTACCAGGATGGCCGTTATCAAAAAGACAGAATTACAGATGTTGGTGATGATGTGGAGAAATTGGAACTCACATACAGTGCTGGTTGGAATGTAAAATGATGCAGCTACTTTGGAAAATAGTTTGGCAGTTCCTCAAAAAGTTCAAATGGAGTTACCTATGACCCAGCAGTTCCACTCTTAGATATGTATCCAAGAGAAATGAAAACATGTCCACATAAAAATTCGTACACAGGGCAGCCAGATGGCTCAGTTGGTTAGAGCGCGAGCTCTGAACAACAAGGTTCCCTGTTTGATTCCCACATGGGCCAGTGAGCTGCGCCCTCCACAACTAGGCTGAATACAATGAGCTGCTGCTGAGCTTCCAGAGGGGCGGCCGGATGGCTCAGTTGGTTAGAGCACGAGCTCTCAACAACAAGGTTGCTGGTTCAGTTCCCACATGGGATTGTGGGCTGTGCCCCCTGCAACTAAAGAGTGAAAACGATCACTGGGCTTGGAGCTGAGCTGCGCCCTCCACAACTAGATTGAAGGACAACGACTTGGAGCTCATGGGCCCTGGAAAAACATACTATTCCCCAATAACATTTTTTTTTAAAAATTGTACACAAATGTTCAATTTGTGTACAATTACAGCATTTTTCATAATAGCCCAAAGGAGGAAACAATCCAAATGTCCATCAATGGATGAATGGATAAAGAAAATGTGATAAATCCATAAAATCCATACAATGGAATATTATTCACTCATCAGAAGGCATGAAGTACTGTTACACGATAAAACATGGGTGAACCTTGAAAATGTGCTAAGTGAAAGAACCGAAACACAAAAGACCATGTATTATACGATCCCATTTATCTTAAATGCCCAGAATAGGCAAATCCGTGCAGATAGAAAATAGATTAGTAGCACTGTTTCCCCGGAAATAAGACCTAGCCGGACCATCAGCTCTCATGCGTCTTTTGGAGCAAAAGTTATTATAAGACTTGGTCTCATTAGCACCTTTGTTCTGCTTCAGCATGTCATGCTTTCATGCTGAAGAGAACTTGGGAGAAGGGATTAAGAAATTCTTATTCAGTCAGTAGCTTTATATGGGTATTGCAGTATCTGTCTGCTAGCAAAACTGTCGCTTTTTTGGATCCAGTAGTATACCTAGGTGCTTTGCATGCATTATCTAATTTACTCCTTCAGAACCCTGTACCCCCATTTCACAGATGAGGAACCTTGAGTCTTATATTAATTAGAGCAGTTTATTACGTAGTCTGTGGTTACATAGCATAAAGTGGCAAAGCAAGGTTAAAAATCTAGTCTGTCCGGCCTGAAAGTCTGAATTCTTAATACATACATATAGGGCCGTGGTGACTAATACATAATAGAGGGAAAACCCATCAATATCTTATAAATATTAAACTGGGGGTTGTATCACCTGATGCAGAATTGAGAAAAACCATTGTGCTGTAGGCCGTTTTTTAATCACCTGAATATGAATACTTCCAATATATAATAGAAAAGAAACAAAAATCTACAGTAGTATGTTATCACCATTTTAAAATCTCCCTTTTTGAAATATCATTTTTTTATATTTCTAGAATAAATTTTTCAAAGAGTTGTAGCCATGACTGCAGGTGAGACAAAGCCTGAAGCTTTATGTGGTCACTCTCTTTTCCGTTGTGTTTAATGGCCGTCTAAACTCCCTCTGGTGGTTACATCCTGTTGTCATCCTAAATTATTCTTTTTTTTTTTTTTCTAAATTAGTTTAACGATTGAATGCGACCATCAGGATGGAGGTGCTACCATCAGTGCAGAAGATTATAGGACCAAACCTGTTTCTTAAATGTTCTCTTCTGTGTATGGAATAATGGTGAGAATATTATCTATCAGAGCTGCTACTGATATGTAATATGTAATACTTCAGTCCAGCTAAAATCTTCTCCACCTCCCTTCTCTCTTACACAAAAGTCAAAGAGTGGATTGACTGTCGTTACTTTCTGTTAGAGAATTACAGAGACTGTATTTTTAAGATACAGATTTGCAGGGGGGGGCACATCCTTATTAAATGCTCTAAGCTATGGAACTGAGGTCCACAAGACACATTTTTAGAGATGTGCCACTATTTTTTCATTTTCTATTTTACCTATTAACCAATGACTTTCTTGTAACAAAAAAATAAAAGTTTGACTCTAAAACACCCACCCTCTGCACACCGACATATTCCACACACGTATAAATTCTCCCTTTTCCCCCTACCACCAAGTTTTGCATTGGATTTTGATTTAGATGAGGTTAAGACTCTTTCATTGGGCAGAATTATTACAATTGTTGGGGAGAGTATCTGAAAGAATAAAATAAGTCTTACCTTAGAGACAAGCCAGACAGATTTTTATGGTGAAACAAGTAACATAAAAGGCATGACTTTGGCACATTTCTCCTTAGATTTCCATAATTCCTCGAGGAGGTCCGAGTTCAGTGTCACAGATGTTTTGATTAAACAGCTATTTTTCTCAACCCCCCCCCTGCTGCCACCCTAAAAGGCATAGAACTGGTTTAATGAGTAAAGTTGTTTGGAGTATTTAGCATCAGTGAGGTTGGGATTGTAAAATTCCTCACTGCATAGTATAGTTCACAGCTGAATTATGTATTACGACTACATTTTGTAAATTATACAACTTTTTAATTTTCCTTAAAACTAATGATTTCCTTTTTTTTCCCCTTAAAGTGACATGTATCTATCTCACTTGACCTCAGATTTTCTGGCAGAATCACACAATTTCACTCAGTGCAGCCAAATTCATCATCCATTCTGTTGGTTGTGCTTTTGTCCTTGCAGACATCTTCCCAGGAACCTTTATTCTCTTACTTCAGTCTGGTCTAAACACTTCCCTTCACCATCGTGTTTGTCTCTTCTCTCCTTTCCTCTGTCAGGTCTCTTGTATCTTGGAGCCCACATTTTTCTCTTTCTTGCTTTATTCTTTCATTTCATTTTTAGGTAGTGTGTATACATCAGTGGCTTCCTGAGAAAGGTGGTTTGGAGCTAAATATTTGAAAATTTTACATAGCTGGCAATGCCATTATATTACCTTCATACTTCATTGATAGTTTGGGAATAGAATTTCTACTACATCGGAAATAGTGACTAAGATGTTGAGTATCTTTTCATGTGCTTTTTGTTGCCATGTCTTATTTGCTGATGAATCTGTTCAAATTTTTGTCCATATTTTTTCATTAAGTCATTTATTTGCTTATTGATTTTTAAGAGTTATTTATATATTCTAAAAATCAGGTCTTTTTCAGATATATGATTTGCAAATACTTTCTCCTAGTTTCTGGCTTGTCTTTTTGTTATTTTAATAGTGTCTTTTGAAGGGCAGAAGATTTTAATTTTCAAGTCTGGCTTATGAATTTGGATTATTTTATGAATCATGCATTTGGTATCACATCCAAGAAATTCTTGCCTAAACCTATGTTTTCTTCTAGAAGTTTTATTGTTTTAGGTTTTACATTTAGTTTTATGTTCCATCTTGAGTTAATTCTTATAAATGATGTGAGATGTGAGTTGAGAATATACTTGTATGACTTGAGTTTATTAAATGTATTGAAACTTGTCTTACAGGCCAGAATATGGTTTATCTTGCTAAATGTTCCATGTGCACTTGAAAAGAATGTGTATGGTTTAGTTTTGGGGTAGAATGTTTTACAAATGTCAATCAGGTCAAGTTGATTGATAGAGTCATTAAAATATTTTATAGTCTTACTGATTTTCTGTCTACTTGTTCTATCAATTATTGAGAGAAGAATGTTGAAATCTCTGAGTATAGCTATGGATTTGTTTATTTCTCTGTGTACTTCTAACAGTTTTTGCTTCATGTGTTTTGGAGATATGTTATCAGGAGTAAAAACGTTTAGAATTGTTGAGTCCTGTTGGTGAATTGACTCCTTTATGTTAATATTACTAATTGAACTTCTTCGTTTCTGGTAATATTGTTTGCTCTGAAATTTACTTAGTGTCATATTAATGTAGCTACTTGAACTTTCTTTGGATTAAAAGTAGCACAGTATATCTTTTTCTACTTTTATTTAAAAAATATTTTATGATAGGATATGCTCATAAAACCAACCTAAGGATCAGTGTAACTTCTAATTTTGCTTACAACCTAAGCCTGGGATTTCAGGGTGTGTGTGTGTGGGGGGGGCGGTGTGTGCGCGTGCATATATACGGGTGTGTGGTTTTGAATGCTCTCTCACAATTTTTTGGTTCTCTTAACAGTTTTTCTCATATATTCCTGGTCATAATAGATACTCAGTACATATTTTTAAAAGTAAATGTTTTTTATATAGTACCTGCTGAAAGACAAATAGACATTCTATCCTTTTACTTTTAACTTATTTCTGCTTTATATTTAAAGTGTATTTCTTGTAGGCAGCATTATTTTTGGGTCTTGCTATTTTATCCAGTCTCACAATCCCTAACGTTTAATTAGAGTAGATGGTTTACTTTTAATGTGAATATTAATATAGTAAGATTTAAGTCTATCATTTTGCTATTTGTTTTTTTACTTGTCCCACCTCCTTCTTGTTTCCTCTTCCCTACTTTTTGTCTTCTTTTGGATTAATTAAATGTTTCTTATAATTTCTTTTTATCTACTGTGTTGGATTATTAGCTGTAATTCTTTGCTGTGTTATTTTAGGGCTTTACATAGGGTTTAAAGAATACTCTTTAATTTACCACAGTCTACCTTCAATGGCTATTATGCCTCTTCACGTACTCGCATAGTATAAAAACATGTTGGCTTGCTTTCATTTCGCCTTCTCAACCTTTGTGCTATTATTGTCACACATTTTTCTTTTCTTCATGCTATAAACCACATACAACATTGTTATTATTTTTATTTCAACAGTTCATTGTCTTTGAAAGAGATTATTTTAAATATAAGAAAAATTCTCATATATTTACCCATGTGATTACCATTTCCAGTACTTTCCTTTCCATAGATCTCAATTCCCTTCGACTTTCATTTTCCTGCTTCTTGAAGGACTTCATGTGACATTTCTTGTATCATGGGTCTGCTGGCGTTGGATACTTTCAGCTCTGGCATGTCTAAGAGTGTCTTTATTTTTTTTATTTTTATTTTTTGATATTAGCTATTTTTTTCAATTTCCATTGATTTCCGTTGTTAATCTTTATTTTTTCTCTTCTTCTTGCTTTGGGTTTACTTTGCTGTTCTGTTTCTAGTTTATTAATGTAGCGCTTAGATTATTTGATTTGAAAACTTTCTTCTTTTCTAATGTGAGCATTTAGTGCTATAAATTTCCTTCTCGGCAGTGTGTTAGCTGCATCTGACATATTTTAATATGTTATATTTTTATTTTCATTCAGTTCTATGTATATTTAAATTTTCTTTGAGACTCCTCTTTAGCTTATGGACTATGTACTTATGTACTATTTGTACTATTCAATTTTCAAGCTTTTGGAAATTTTCCTGTTGTCTTTCTGTTATTGGTTTCTTTCAAATTTGTTAAGGTTTGTTTTATGGTGAAGATGTAATCTATATTGGTGAATGTTCCAGGAGCATTTGACAAAAATGTGTGCTCTGCTAACGTGCTGTGTGCATATATGTATACACGGAGGATACCCAAAAATGTGCACACGTTGTTTTGCATTTGCATAGCACAGACACTGTTTATTCTTTCTTTTATTAGTTTCAGGGGTACAAAGCAATGTAATAGTTAGACATTTAAGCCCCTCATAAAATGATAACCTACCCTCCAAGCTACTACCCCTCTGACATCTTATACAGCTATTACAATACCATCAACTATCTTCCCTATATTGTACTCTACATCCAGTGACTATATACTCCTGTATATTTAGTTATAGTTGACATTCACTATTATTCTCCTTCAGCTTCAGGTGAACAGCACAGTGGTCAGGCATCTACACCGTCTATGACGTGATCCCCCTGATAAGTCCAGTGCCCATCTGGCACCTTACACGATCTCTACAACATTGTTGATTATATTCTCCCTACTGTATTAACTATCAATTTGTATTTCTTAATGCCTTCACCTTTTTCACCCTGACCCCAACCCCATTTCCATGTATCACCCCGACAGATCTAGTACCTATCTAGTACCTATCTGGCACCATACCTCGTTATTACAATATTGTTGACTATATTCCTTACGCTATAACCTACGTCCCCATGACTACCATATGACACTCAACTTATTCTTCTTAATCCCTTCCCCCTTCACAAGTCCTTAACCCCCCTTCCATCTTAAAGAAGTCCCTCTAAGAGTCCTTGTAATACTAGTTTGGTAGTGATGAACTCCTCAGCTTTTTCTTGTCTGGGAAGCTCCTTCTCTGTCCTTCAATTCTAAATGACAGCCTCGTTGGGTAGAGCAATCTTGGTTGTACGTCATTGCTTTCACTTGGAATATTTCCTGCTACTCCTTTCTTGCCTGCAAAGTTTCTGTTGAGAAATCAGCTGACAGTCTTATGGGGACTCCCTTGTAGATAACTAACTGCTTTTCTCTTGCTGCTTTTAAGATTCTCTCTTTGTATTGAACATTTGGCATTTTAAATATGATGTGTCTTGGTGTGGGTCTCTTTGGGTTCATCTTGTTTGGGACGATCTGTGCTTCCTGGGCTTGTCTGTCCATTTCCTTTACCAGGTTAGGGAAGTTTTCTGTCACTATGTATTCAAATAGGTTTTCAATTCCTTACTCTCTCTCTTCTCCTTCTCATACACCTATGATGCAAATGTTGGCATGCTTGATGTTATTCCAGAGGCCCCTTAAACTCTCCTCAATTTTTTGGATTCTCTTTTCTTTTTGCTGTTCTGGTTGGGTGTTTTCTGCTACCTTATCTTCTACATCGCTGGTTGGATCCTCTGCTTCATCTAATCTACTGTTGATTCCCTGTAATACATTCTTCATTTCCATTATTGTATCCTTTATTTCTGACTGGTTCTTTTTCATGGTTTCCATCTCCATTTTTATGAGATCATTGAACAATCTTATATCCAGTGTTTGGAACTCTGCATCTGATAGATTGCTTGTCTCCATTTCACTTAGTTCTTTTTCTGGAGCTTTGTTCTGTTCTTTCATTTGAAACATGTTTCTTTGTCTCTCCATTTTGGCTGCCTCCCTATGTTTGTTTCTATGTCTTAGTTAAGGCTGCTATGTCTTCCGGTCTTATTAGAGTGCCTTATGCACTAGGTATGCTGTGGGTTTCAGTGGCGCAGTCTTTCTGGTCACCTGAGCCACACGCTCCAGGTGTGTCCCTTTTGTGGATTGTGTGTGCCCTTCTCTTGCAGTTGAGCGTTGGTTGATAATTACACATCAATGTGAGGGATTGACCCTTGGGCTCACGGGTTGTAAGGACTGGCCTTGACTGCAGTGGAAGAGTTGTTGTGCAGGGGCTGATTCTACTGGAGCAGGATCTGCCTCAACAGGACTTTGGTGCCTGCCCAATCTGCCCCTTGGGTGTGTCATACTTGGACACAGCTAGGTGATGCTCCAGGTCATTTTGAAGCTGGCCACTGGGGGCGCCATCCCCAGGACCACCTTGGAGGGGATCCACTGTAGGTCTTCTCCAGCCACAGCTCGTGCCCCACCCGGGGCCACCTAGCAGGAGCAAGAAAGAAATCTGCAGATGTCTGCTGCCCATGTTATGCTTGGAAATGCCTTTGAGAGGCCAAGACTTGAACCAAGGCCGGCTGCCACTAGTGCTGGCTTAGGGCTGCTCAGTCGGAGGTACAGGACATGCTCATGCCAGATGCTCTTGCCTCAGTTCCGCGAACCTTTGAGAGACCCTAGGAAAGTCTGCAGCTTGAGCCAAGGCAAGCGGTCTGCATGAAAAAGCCACTGAAAGCAGACTGGGTGTGCCCAAAAGTTGGGCGGGGCCAGGTCTCAAATCACCAGGGCAGGGCTATCGAACAGCAGAGACTCAGAAATCAAGGCTGCCTGTGTTCACACGCCAGGAAGGGTGAGGGCTCAACAAAGAAATAATGGTCTCCACCAGCTCTCCCCTCCAGGAGAAAGCTGCCACTCCAGCCCTGGCCCAAGCCAGACAACTCAGTTCCCCTGCCCCAGCGCTGGAGCTCAGAGCAAGTGACCACTGGTGCGTAAGTCTGCATGCAGTCCCTTCAAGAGGAGCACTGTGAGTGCAGCTGCATTCAGTCTCTCTCAGTCACAATCTGTGCTGGTTTTCACAACCAGAAATTATGGGGACTTCTTTCCCCGGCACTGGTACCCTGGGCTGGGGTGAGGCTGGTATCTCTCGCTCCTTTAGGGGATGGGGGAACCCCCACAGCTGAAATATCCCTCCTGATCTTTAATGGTCACACATGGGTGTGGGACCAGCCCATGCCGCGTCTCTGACCTTCCTACCAGTCTGGAGGTGGCTTCTTCTACACGTCCTTAATTGAGAGGCTTCAGGTCAGCTTGATTTTAGGCAATTTTCAATAAGGGTTGTTTTGTAGATTAGTTGTAATTTTGATGTGGTTGTGAGGAAGGTAAACACAGCATTTACCTACTGTGCCATCTTGGTTGACTCCAAGTGTACACATTTTAAGAAACAACAAAAAAAAACTATTAAAATTATGCTGATGGTAACCACTTTGAGTGCCTCTTATAATTGCAGAAGTCAAACGTGACTTGTATTCATCTTTTGTTATCAGTATATATTGAGTATTACAATTTTAATACAGTTTTTTCCTTTCTAAACTGTGTGTGTGTGTGTGTGTGTGTGTGTGAGAGAGAGAGAGAGAGAGAGAGAGAGAAAGAGAGAGACAGAGACAGAGAGACAGAGAGAAAAAGAGAGGGAGAGAAAGTGTTAGTTACTGTTGGTTGATTTTGCTTTTCATTTCTTCTATATATACCCTTGCTAATTTTCTGTCTAGTAGTTCTATCAGTTGCTAACAGTGAGGTATTGAAGTTCCCAGCTATAAAAGTGGATCGCCTATCTCCCTTTCACCCTGTCAGGGTTTGCTTTGGTATGTTTTGAGGCTCTGATTTTTAATGCACACATTTGGGTTTGTTATGTCTTCCTGGTGGGTTGATCCTTTCATCTAGGGTTTCCAGGCGGGAATTCCCACCCATTCTCAGGAAATTTTTTCACTTTCCCTTTCCCAAATCCTGAAATATAAACTGTTTTCTGTTCTCCAAGATGAATCGTTTCCACAAAGTGACAGCCGATACTACCAACCACTTGGGTTCAAGGAGCCGATTTTCCCGATTTCCCGACCAACTTTTCTCTGGATTCGGGAATGGGAAAGTGAAAAAAATTCCTGGGAACGGGTGGGAATTCCTGCCTGGAAATCCTACTTTCATCATTATGTGATGTCCTTCTTTGTCTCTACTAAACTTTGCTCCGAAGTCTACTTTATTTGGTATTACTATTGCTATTCTTACTTTTTTAAGATTAATTTTTACATGACATATATCTTTTTCTATCCTTTTTCTTTCAATCTACTCATGTTGTTGTATTTGAAGTGAGTTTTTTGTAGATAACATATTGTTAACAAATGGGATTTGTTGTTCTTGTCGTTGTTTGTTTGTTTGTTGTTTTAATCCATTCTGCCTGGTGAAGGTAGAAGCCTTAGCGCCCTTCTTGGCCTTGCTGGCTTGGGTAGAGGTCGGGTCACAGTTTTTTCCATGGTGTTTGGCTGGTGTAGAGAAGTTATTGTCTTAAAGTTTTCTGTCATGGTAGGCTGCTCCTTTTCTTGTACCTTGGTAGAGAAAGCAGACTTTTCTTGGCTTTTGTGTTTGTTTGTTTGTTTGTTTGTTTGTTTGTTTGCCTCTGCTCTTTGGCATTTCCAGGTTGCCAGCTTCTCCAGCTCCAAGTCTAAGATATATGGAGCAAAAAGAAAACCCAGTGAACTCGTTACCATGTCATTCCTTGTGTTCCAAGGTTCCTAGCTGATATACCACCTTCTTGTCACTTTTCAGAGTCATCTTATGTTTGCTTTATATATAACATTATATATAATGTTCAAGGTTTTTCACTGTACCTAGCAGGAGGAATTAGGAAAAGCATGTCTACTCCAATTTTGTAGAAGCAAAATTATTCCCCATTGTTTCTGAAAAGCTATTTCACTGGGTATAGAATTCTCAGTTGAACGTTTTCTTTTTTTTCTTTCAGTGCTTTAAAGAGTTTGCTCGAATATCTTATGGCTTGTATTATTTCCTATGAAAAGTCATCTTTAATTCTCATTTTTGTTTCTCTGTTTTTCTGGTATTGAGCAATTTGATTATTCTCTGCCTTGGTGTGATTTTTCTTCGTGTGTGTGTGTGTGTGTGTGTGTGTGTGTGTATGTGTGTGTTTGGAGTTCATTGAGAATCTTGGATCTTTGGGTTTATGTCTCATAAATAGTCCCTCTCCAAAAGCAGATGGCTCAACCAGACAAATGCTAAACTGTTGTGATTTTGTAGTTATACTCTGATATTTACTAGATCCCATATTATTTATTTAGTAGACATACATATGCTTTGTAAACCAGACACACAAGCATGTTTTCCAGTGTTCTGCTTTGAACACTTGGGGACCTAATTTGAATACTTCCCTAAGTCAAAGGTCCACCTTATTTTCTAGATGACATGGAGATGCCTTCATGGAGGTGAAACTTGTCCTCAAAGGAGAGTTTGCAGCTGTTAGGAGCACAGGCTTGGAACCAGGCCAACTTGGGTTTGGACTCTGTACCTCTTGCTGTGTAATTGTAGGAATGTTATTTCACCATTTTGAGCCTCTAATGTATAAAATGGGGATGATAATTATACCTACCTCATAAAGTTGATATGTGGAATAGATGAGAAAAGTAAATGTGGAACATGGTTGAACACTCATGAAATGGTAGCTATTACTACTGTTGGTTTTATTTTTTTAATAGCTTTTATTTGGTAGAACAGTTTTAGGTGACAGTAAAATTGAGCTAAAGGTACAGAATTTTCCCTAACACCCCCTGTCTTCACAGACCCACAGCATCCCCCACCATCAGCATTCCGACAGAGGCTACATGTGTTACAACCAAAGAATTTACATTGACACGTCATCGTCACCCAGAGTCCATAGTTTCCATTAGGGTTCATTCTCGGTGCTGTACATTTTGTGGGTTTGCACAAATGTATAATGACATGTATCCACCATTATAGGATCATACAGGATAGTTTCATTGCCCTAAAAATACTCTTTGCTCTGTCTGTTTACCTCTCCCTGCTTCTTAACCTCTCGCAACCACTGATCTTTTTACTGTCTCCATAGTTTTGCCTTTTCTAGAGTGTTTTTGGAATAATGGTATATATCCTTTTCAGATTGGCTTCTTTCATTTTGGTAATATGCTCTTAAGTGTTCTCCATGTCTTTTCATGGCTTGACAGCTGATTTCTTTTTATCACTGATTACTATTTCATTGTCTAGATGTACCCAGTTTATCCATTCACCTACTGAAGGACATCTTATTTGTTTCCAAGTTTTGGCAATTATGAAAAAAAGCTGCTGTAAACATTTGTGTGGAGGTTTGTGTGTGAAATGTTTCCAACTTCTTTGGGTAAATACCAAGGAGCACAATTCCTGGGTCCCATGGTAACAGTATGTTCAGTTTGGGTAAGAAACTGTCAAATTGTCTTCCTCAGTGGCTGTACCATTTTGCATTCTGCATTCCCACCAGCAATGTCTGAGGGTTCCTGTCGCCCCACAGCTATGTCAGCATTTGTTGTTATCAGTGTTTTTGATTTTGACCATTCTCATCAGTGTGTAGTGGTATCTCATTTTGGTGTTAATTTGCTGTTCCTTGGGGCCATAGGATGTAGAACATCTTTTCATATGCTTATTTGCCATCTGTTTATTTTCTTTGGTGAGGTGTCTGTTCAGAGCTTTTGCCCATTTTGAAATCAGGCTTTTCATTTTCTTAATGTTGATTTTAAGAGTTATTTGTATATTTTGGAGCTGTTGGCATTTTCACTTGAATTGTTACTATCTTACGTGCTAGAAAAAGGGCTTCACTGAGATCTCAGCATTCTAGGCTTCAAAACATGAAAAGTCATTTTATTCTTTCTTTTGTTTGGAGGTAGTCAGAGAAATTATCTTCATCTGAAAAAGAAAAAAAAACAAAAACAAAAACAGATGTTCCCCTACAATTACCTTGATCTAAAAAGAATTTTAGCCTGCCTCTTAGCTACAAGCGCCCTCCATTTTATAAGTACCGCCCCCCACACACACACACACACAGAATATTAGCTTATGCCGTGTGTTTGCTAACAATTGCTGTTTTGAGTGGTGGGAAAGCCTGTTCAACACAGCATTACCTTTCTTAGAGGTCTGAGTTAACAAGGGACTGGCGGTGTAACAGTACACCTCTTAGCAAGTCGCCCCAACTGCCCCAGGACTGTTCTGGCCTAGATCATTCTGTAAAAAATGTCACTAACACTACCGAAGAAAAACAAGTCCCATTGTAGGTGAAGGAGGTATTATGGTCTCTGATTTCCATTCTCCTACCCCTTCACTATACATTAGTGGATTTACATCATGGGATTCATTGTATGTCTTTTTATTTGTGCACCAATTCTTTTGCAAATAATTTTAATTCTCCCTTTTATGAGGGTGAGGTTCTGTGTCTAAGTGTTCCTATATAAAATAAAGGAAATTATTGTTTTTAATGCACACTTGAAATAAACATAATGGATTTCAGTTACAACAATTTCTCCCCACTTAGAGGAAATGAACACCTAGTTAGAAGAATGTCATTCCTCATATACTTTGAAAACAGCCTGTTTCCATGACAACTTGTACTTACCAGCTTGCACGGTAAAAGAAATGTTTGGATTCTTTCTTTGATAAAAGATTTGACCAAACACTGGAGTTCTAGTTTTTTAATTCCAGTTTGGGACTATTTCTCTTTTGAACATGGTTACTTTTGAGGGAAAGAAGTCTAAAGACATTTTAGGGTAACTTCACCTTCAAAATAAAAGGAGAGGATTCATGGCCAAATGCTAATGAGCATAGGAAATGAAGATATGTTTGCAGGTTGTAATCATTTTCTGATATCTTCCAGTTAAATTAAATCAACAGAGATGATTCCCAACAACTTATCAAGATGCTATTTCATTTGGCAAAGAATGGTTCAGTTATTCATTTCCATCTGGACATTCTAATCATTAGGCTTGTTTCCTCACTGCTGATCTTGCTTTTACGGTGGTTTGTACCTGCTTATTCTGAATTTCAATTTTTGCAAGGACTATGGTTTTATTAATGGTTTTCCTTCAGAATGAAATATAGGAAATTATTTGCATCATTAACTATGACTTTGTAAAATATGAAAAAGATGCTACTGTATTTTATTGAAAACATAAATGTAATATAAAATACTTTAGTTCAATAAGACAAGAAAACATGACCCTGGGGCATTTTAGGAATGATAGAGAGTCCACTCAAAGTTATAATAATTCAGAGTTTAGTTTTGAGGGATCTGGAAGTTTTTGAAAGGGCAAAAGTGATTCTTAGCTATCTCCAAGATCATTGTCAATGACGTTAAATATTTGTGACACAAAACACACATGCAAAGTGATCTGTGGGGTACTATATTTATCATAACCCCCATTAGAGACCACATTTTATAATAGACCAAATATGATCATATGCACATTTTTCACTTCCCAGAAAATGACAATATCTTACCATAAAAACTAAGATACTTTTAAAGAAATATAAGTTGCATACTATGCAACTTAACATTATGTGCATAATAATAAGTAATGTGAAAATCAACAGGAAAGGAGTAAGACATTGATGGTATCATTCTGTATTAAGAGTGTGCAGTTCCAGCTGATGATAAAAGGAAAGAGATTGACTGCTGAGGTTTTGCTGGCTTGAAACACTGTTTGAAAGTGTCTTCATGATGCTAAAGTCGTGCTCTGCACGGTGGTTATAGTTCTGAAAATTTTATGCAGTTATAGTGTTTTTTGAAAACAAGTAATGTGGCTCCATTTCAAAAATTGTTTTCTTTTTCTCATTACCCACCAATTGATAATGGCTTCTTAAATTTTAGAGTACGCGACTGTTAAAAAGTAAAATGACATAAAATATATCAATATACACTTTAATAATGAATGTTTTAATTATAGAAGGACTTATTATTTAGATACTTAGTAAGTATCCATTATACAACAATCTTTATAATATTCTGTGAGGACTACAGAGGTGAGATCCTCACTCCCCCTAAGGGAGCTTAGGCCAATGTGGGAAACAGGTGTAGGTGGTCACTTTTTACGTGACTCATCACTTCCTAGGACCGGGGCTGCCAAAAAAATGTATACACATGACTTGCCCGACAATTAAGTTCGCAAATTCATCCTAGAAAAAGTGCTACATACCTCATTGCTGAATCTCACTACGGTCACCTTTGAAGTGCTCCCCTTGGGAAGCTATGCACCAATGCCAGCACCTAGTCCACCCTTCAAAGCCATTTTGGAACTCTTTTTCTGGAATGGCCATCAGAGCTGTCATTGTATTACCCTTGATGTCCTGAATGTCATCAAAATGTCTTACTTTCAATAATTTCTTTATCTTTGGGTAAAGAAAGAAGTCATTGGGGGTCATATCAGGGGGGTAGGAGGGTGTTCCAACACAGTTATTTGTTTACTGGCTAAAAACTCCCTCACAGACAGTGCTGTGTGAGCTGGTACATTGTCGTGATGCAAGAACCATGAACTGTTGACAGAAAGTTCAGGTTGTCTAACTCTTTTCATGCAGCCTTTTCAGCACTTCCAAATAGTAAACTTGGTTAACTGTTTGTCCAGTTGGTACAAATTCATAATGAATAATCCTTCTGATATCAAAAAAGTTTAGCAACACTGTTTTGGCTCTTGATTTGGACTGATGGAACTTTTTTGGTCATGGAGAATTGGCTGACTTCCAATGGGCACTTTGATAATTTGTTTCAGGTTCTGTTGGTACACCCATGTTTCATGACCAGTGATAACATGGCCCAAAACATCGTCTTGCCTCTCCAAAAGGTCTTGGCAAACTTTGACTCTCCTTTGCTTTTGTTCATCGGTGAGCTCCTTTGGGACCATTTGTGTACACACCTTTCTCATGCCAAGGTTTTCAGTTAAGATTTTCCTAACTGTTTCTCTGTTGATGTTTCTTAGTCTGCTATGCTCGTCATAGTCAGCCGACGATTTTGATGCACAATTAGACAAATTTTTGCAATGTTTTCATCATTTCTGCTTGTTACTGGCTGCCCTGACCTCTCTTCATCAGCGACACATTCTCTCCCCTCAGAAAAACGTTTAATCCATTTGCACACTGCCGTTTTCTTCATGCCATTATCCCCATAAACTTGGAGTAACAGGTCCCTGACTTCGCTTCTATTCTTGCCATGTTTAATAAGAAATTTAATGTTTGTTCATTGGTCTAATTCAAGCTCAGACATTCTCGCGACAGCATACAAAATCACGCAACAACACTAATGAACGCCACTCAGCAAGACACCGCCACATGTTGACACAAACACAGCTGTGAGACACTGATACGCCAAGGTTATGAAACCTTGCTGAGCTGTTTGTACAGTGCTGCCAACAAAAGTGCACGGGGGCAAGTTCGTGAACTTAATTGTCAGATGTATTTATCTTTTCTTATCAATATATATTATTATAATTTTAATACAGATATTTTTCCTTTCTTAAAATGTGTATACATTTTTTTGGCGCCCTCTATATTTTTCCTTGTAAGTTGGTATTTTTTTGTACCAGGATTTCTTATAGTATTTACAGTATTATTGATGTGATTATGTATATGAAGTGATTATTTAAGCTTAGAAAGCACAGTGCCCTGCCTCAGTGCTGGCTTGCAAAATGTTCCCCTAAATCATGTCTGAGTGATAACTGAAAGCTCAAAACAAAATCTTATCCCTAAAGCCGCTTCTTAGCTGTGAAGAAGTAACCAGCTTGATGCTGAATTATGTCTCTGCGAGCACTTGTCAGCCGGAAGTGGGGGTTGGAGGCCCACCGCGGATGCAGAGAACTGAGTGAAACAGGCGGTGCTCTCTGGATGTGCTGTGAGCATGACCAGCCCTTCCATTTGCCAGGACTGAGGAAGGGTTTTCCAGGACTTCCGGTGCTCAGATTCGGACAGGACGTAGCAGTCCACCCTGTGGCATCTTGTGGCTGAGGCAGGGCCTCCCTCCTGACAGCACTGTGAAGCGGGCAGCATTAGCACACTCAGTTTTCAACTGGGGAAAAAGGAGACTCAGAGAAGTTGAATGATTTGTCCCAAATCACATAGTTTTTAAGTGTGGGCTCCAGCAGACATTTCTGGACTTTCTTTAGCTCACGTTGCCTCTTGACTGTCCGTCTTTCCCTCTCCTTTAAAGACGCCAAAGACCGAGTGGAGGCATACTGGCCTCTTTGGGTCAGGTTTCCAATCTGTGCGGTGCTCAAAGGTTGGGTTCATTGGCCTGGGGGAGCATTAATAACTACGCTTTGATCCCAGGAGCCTGGGATTTGCAGAGTATCTTATTGCAGGGTTGCATATCATGGAGACAAACTTTGGTAACAGTCTGAATGCCGAGCGCTGGGAGTTGGTTATATGAATCATTAGTCCTCCAATCAATAAAAAATCCTGTGCGGCCACAACAAAAGTCCCTTCATCTGAATGCTTAGATTGGCTGCAGAGCCAGTGTTTCTGAAATCATTGTGACTGCTTCTTAACCAAGGAAAAGCATGGTTTCTTCGCCAGAGCAAAAGCTTTCTGAGGAAAGTAGTTTGGGCCCTGCTCAGCCGTTGCTTTGGAGCTCTGGATCTCGTGCTCCTTTCAGGGTTGTGTTTGGTGACTGATCTCTGCTGGAACTTGCCCTGGCCCTTGACGATGGATGGAGAATGGGGATGAGCAAAGAACAATAGAAAGGTATCAGGAAAAAGTGTGGAGATGTGGGGTGCCCACAGTGTGGTTACTGAGTGGGATTCAGACTGGTCACCGGTTTAGTGAAGTTGAATCTCCATGTCCAGATGCTGAGTAGGAAGTGGGGAGAGTGTCACAGACTAGCCCTCGGGAGCTCATGCTGTGATAGAGCTGATGACACACCGAGGGGAAGAGCGTGCTTCCAGATATATATATTTACAAAGACATATATTTAACATATCTGTATATATTTTCAAGTATGTATGAATATAGGTATATACATGCTTACACAATGGAAAGTTCGCGAACTTAAGTGTCCGACCCATATACATATACATAATCATATATATAAGGAAATATACTTGCAAATGCCTTTAGAAAGGTGGGTTAGTTGGGGAGGATTTCAAATGCTAGACCAGAGATTTCAGAACTCAGCCTGAGAGATAGTCAGCCATTTAGGGCTTTTAAGCAAAGAAGTAACAGGGAAAAATGCATTGTAGGAAATCTGATCTGCCATCCATGAAAAGGAGAAACTGGCAGAGGAGAAAGACTAGAAATTGGAAGAGGAATTCACAGACTGTTCCTTTCAATCAATAGTGTTGTATGCCCAACTCATTTCCTTAACGAGTCTTGGTGGTGTGACATCAGTGTGGCCAGCCCTATTGCTGGCATCAGGGTCACCGCGCTACATAGGGGGCCCAGTCCTCTTGGACAGGATATTCAGGTGTGGGGGACAGGCAGTAGATCCATGCAGCTTGTGACACATGTGGTAAAGGAAATCATTAGGATGGGAGGAGGAGCTACGTGGAGCTGGAGGTGGGGGCAGATCTCTCCCAGAGGCTGAGTGGGAGGAGAAGGGCAGCTCTGCAGAGCAGAGAGGAGGGAGGTTTGGGACAGGTCTGTGCAGGTGCCCAAGGCTGCCCAGAGGAAGAGCACAGCCCTGTGGCTGGGAAGGCAGGAAAGATCCAGAAGGTGCCAAGCCCTGCGGGCCACTGCAGAGTTTGGGCTTTGTTCTGAGAGTGATAGGAAGCCAGGGAAGCGCTTTAGGCATGATCAAATCGGTGTGGGAACAACTGCTCAGGCTACTGTCTGGCAGGCATTTGGAGGAGCCAGTGTTGGGAGCAGGGAGACAAGTGAGGAGGGTATTGTGCTTGGCAGGAACTCAGGAAGTCAGGACCGGGGGTGGGAGGGATCACTGGGCCTAGAAAAGGAAGAGTGACTCAGGGTTGCGGGAAGGACAGAAGGGGGCTCTGTGGCTGGTGGGTGCATTGGAGTGGGACAGCTGAATCCCGGAGTCCCCTTTTCGTCTTTGTGACTGGGAGGCCCTCAGTCTCCTCACTACAAATGCTGAACAAATGTTATCTCCTTCACCCTTTTTCCTTCCACTGGCTACTCTGAAGCAGATCTTCAGGGATCTTTTAAATTCTAGACAAGTAACATTGGTTGAGTTTTTTTCTGTGTGTATCTTGCAAGGTGCATTAGACGTATTTTCTCATACATGCCTCAAAGCAGCCCCTTGAGGGAGCTCTTGTCAGTTTCTCCATGTTCCAGATAAGGAATCTGGAGCTCAGCAAGGTTAATAACTTCCTGAAGTCACACAGCAGGATCTTAGAGTGGGCTCAGGTCACTAAAGCAGTCACTCTACAACCACACTACAGCATCCCCCGAGGCCCCTAGCATCCTGTAGGAGTTTCAAGTCAACCCCCCCCCTCGCCCCCCACCAAGCCATCACCCTAGGACTGTCCAACTGCAACACTTGACTTTGCTGGAAGCGTCAGTCCAGGCCTGTGCCCCAGGCCAGTGCCTCCCTGTGCCCCGCATCTAGGAAACGGACGTGTGCCATCTGGTGGTCACTGCCGCCTGAGCTTTTAAAAGAAAGGACAATGCAGTTCCCATATACAAGACAGGCCTGCATACTTAGAGCATCACAGCCTGTAAACAGGAATCTTCTCAGACTTGGGCCCTGTAACATAAACATAGGATATTGCCAATGAGTCCCTACGCCCACTCAACAAACATTAAACACATGCGCACGCATGCCCCCCCCACACACACACAGTCATTCAACTGGAAAGTAAGTTTCCTGAGACGGGTTTGTTCTGTATTGTTCCCTAGTGAGTCTCAAGAATCTAGGACAGAGGCAGTTGCATAGCAGACATGCAACAAATATTTATGAATGTAGAATTAATAAATACCTAACATTTACTGCATCTTACTATATACCAGTCACTTGACAGATACCTTTTTTTCATTTAATGACCGCTTGAGAAGTAGGTACTATCAGATGCCCACTTCTCAGATATGGAGACTGAGGCACAAAGGGCTAAGAAGCTTGCCAGGTTTGGGGAGAGCTGGCTTTTGACTCAGGTTTTCTGACTTTAGAAAGCCTGGATTTAACTACTATACATGGTGCCTCCATGTACATCTATTGTGTGCCATGCTTTGTGTGTGTGGCACAGCCACCATTTAGACAAGTGGTAATGCCTCCATTCCCTTTCAATGTTTTGACCCTATCGAGTGAATTTCCCTTCCCACAGTGCTGTGACAGTCAATAATGAAGGGAATTCAGAAAAGGCTGGCTGGCCAACAATGGGTCCCTATCACTTGCTAGCTCTGTGAATGTGTGACCTTAAAGTGTCCCTAAACCTCAGTTTCTCCATTGGTCAAAGGAAGAGACTGAGTTAGGATCCCTGCCTTCTCTTCCAGCTCCAACATTCTGCTGTTCCTGTGATTCCCAGGGAGCCTGATGTGAGTGGAAGAGAGAACCACTTGTTACTAGGCAACAAGCACCCGCCTCACCCATGTTGCCATGGTGATGATGAAAGTTGGGCTGATGGGATTACCAGCTCCTGCTAATTGCATATGAGAGCTCAAGGTCTCTGTCTCTTTCTTGCTTGCTCGCTTGGTCTTACTTTCTCATTCTCCCAGGAACTGTGAAGAGATCTCCCCCAACTGCAGTGACCTGAAGGCAGCCCTCGTGCAATGGAAATGGAGCCTGGCTGTGTCTCTGAGTAGCTGTGTGACATTGCACAGATTACTCGGCTTCTCTGGGCCTCCATTTCTCCATTTGGAAAATGAAAGTGTTGGAATAGTGATCACTGTCTAAGGCTCTTCCCAGCTCTCAAATCCTTTGATGCCTAGGGAGCATGTCAAGGGAGCCAACCACACTGTTACTAGGCAACCAGCAGGCACCCTGCCCAAGTTGCCTTGGTGACTGGATGCTGGAGGGGAGGGGAGTAGCTGCTGCAGCTAATTGCTTAATTATTTATGAGTGCCTCAAGTCCTTTTTGTTGTTTTCGTTGCTAGGGGCTATGGGGTTACCTCCTTTTCCTCCCTCCTGCCACCCCAAGTCGTCTGAGTTGCCTGTTTAATCACTGGTAGAGCACGTTGGCCTGGATCTCAAGCTACTCACGTTCTAGTCCTGCTCTGTCATTTCCTAGCGCTGTGGCCTCAGGTAAGTCACTTCACCTCTCTGGGCCTCAGTTTCTTCATTTGTAAAATGATGGGTTTGCTTAGATAATCTCCAAGTTCCCTTTCTGCCCTGAAATTCTAATTCCTGCTGTCCAGTTACAAACTGGGGAAGATGAGGGGTATTCTCCTAATTTGTTATCTTCTAAGAATGACTCTGAAGAGCAAAAACAGTGGTTAAGTCTCTTTTACATTTCAAACAGGAAGGGAATGGAAGTTATGCTCACTGTTCTCTCCTTGCTGCTCACCTTACTCGCTTGCTTGACCTTTTTTAATAATCTAAAGGTCATTTACAGGTTTTTTTATATCACCTACTCCCAAAATATTTCACAGGGTTGTATAAGATGCATATGTGAAATTATCAGTAGGTCATGCAAATAAAAACAGCAATAAAATAATACAAAAATAGTGATTAGTTAGTACTGATGTTGTGATCGAGCATCAGATGTAATATTGAGCATCCTGGAAGGCAAAGCAAAGAGAGAGAGAGAGAGAGAGAGAGAGAGAGAGAGAGGAAGGAGGAGGAGGAGGAGGAGGAGGAGGAGGAGGAGGGAGGGAGAGCTACATAATTGTTATTCAATAAAGAAAAATTTCCAGACTATTTTCAGTTCTAAATTCTGACAGTAATTTATCATGTGGTGCATACTGTCTTTTAGAAACTCCAGATGAAACTTTTAAAATAAGCCTTTCTTGCTGAGGACGTTGTTAAAGGACACAAGGAAGAAGCTAACCTTGACATTTTGATTAGTTCTCATCATTAGAAGGCAAAAACTCCCAAAAACCAATGTCTAAAAATTGTATAAAGACAATTGTCACTTAGTAAATACAAATTTTCAGAATTTATTATTTACAAATAAATTATATATAAATTCATGTTACTACTCTGCACAGTAATTTAGCGATATGTATCAAATTTTTAAACACAGGCAAAAATTCTACTTCTCCAAATTTGTTCTGAAACAAACTTGTGCAGATGAAGAAAGACGTTAAATACAAAATTGCGTATGGTAGCATTATTTATAAAAGAATATGACCACAAAAAAAGAAAATGACTAGAAACCACAGAAATCTTGAGGGCTACTGAATTAAATTATATTACTTCTTAGAATGGATTGCTTTGCAGCTCTTAAAAAGTAGATCTATATGTTTTGATATGGAAATGAATCTTCAAATATATAATATTAAGTAAGAGAAGGAGGTGCATCAATGGTATAAAATGCTTTTATTTCTGTTATAAAAAATATAGGCATGTAATTTATATGTCTAGATATATACTTTTATGTATATACTTGGATTTTTCTGGAAGGAAACTGTTAACAGTGGTTTCCTCTGGGCAGGAAGATTGATAGCCTTGGGATGGAGGAATACTTACTCTTCATCACCTTGTTTTTACTACCATGTTTCCCCGAAAATAAGACCTAGCCGGACAATCAGCTCGAATGCATCTTCTGGAGCAAAAATTAATATAAGACCCGGTATTATATTATATATATATTATGTTATATTATATTGTATTACCAAGTATTATATTATAGTAAAATAAGATCGGGTTTTATATTAATTTTTGCTCCAAAAGATGCATTAGAACTGATTGTCGGGCTAGGTCTTATTTTCGGGGAAACACAGTATGTGGACCTATTAATTCTTTTAGTGAGAGAGGCAATAGAGTCTGGCAGTTAAAAGCCTAGACTCTGGAGTTTGAATATGTGTATTTAAATCCTGACTCTGTCACTTACTAGCAGTGTGGCTTTGGAGTTAATTTAAGTTCTCCATTTCTCGGCCATAAAATGGGCCAATAATAGCACCTTCCTCACTGGATTGTTGTGAGGATTAAATGAGTTAATAAGCATGAAGTGCTCAGAACGGCCTAAACAGTGCCATATATGTATTTTCTTAAAAAAATAAAAGGTGAACTTTTAAAAATGCATCTAGTCAAGAGGACCTCCAGTATCTCAGAGCTGGAAGGACTTTATAAATACATCACTGCTTCCAGCATCATAAATTGTATAAATCTTATGTTTGAAGCAGGGATTGAAAAGCAGTGGTCTTGTTTTTGTTGTCATTTTATCTGGATCTGAATACTTTTTAGGGAAAGCATGTACCCTGGGATTCATACTAGGTGTTTATGATACCTGTGAAGACTGAATGCATCTGCTTTTGCAGCTTCTGCTCTGGGCCATCCCAGTAAACGCTGAAGCCAAGAGCAGAATGCATGTTAGGCCAGGTGGAAAATCTGTGAAGAGATGTACAGCCACGGTTCAGGCCAGGAGGCCTACGCCCATGCTGGTTACGATGTATTCACATGCCCTCATGCCTCTCTTCTTCTGAGAGAGTGACAGAGACCTGGTAAGAGGCTGTGCGGGGAAGATCCTCAGGAATCTCATGGCCATAGGGACTTCCTCTGTAGTCAGAGGCAGAAAGTAGAGGGCTCTGTGTTCAGGACTGCCTGGTTTCCTCCTCCTTCCTTGCAGCTGCTTTGGGACAAGCCTGGAGAACTTCAACCAACTTTAGGAACCTTTCTTTAGAATTGACCATACTTTGGACCAGGGTTGGGCCGCTCACTATGGGCACATGGTGGCCCCAGAGAGGGTGGGATGGGGACTCTAGTCCGTTCAAATCCGCTGAATTCATTAACATGCTGTCCCCAGGAGGAACACAAGGCTGACCCGTCACAACTTCATGTGGAGTCAGTGGTTCCTGGGTTCTGTCTGTCTGGCCCTTTCTTCCTGCACTCTTGGGCATTCATTCCAGTCTATTTATCCATTTGGCCAGAGGTTCCCCTTGCATCGTCAGTCACATCCAACTACGCTTCCATTTGCCCTTTCGTCCCTCCACTCCTACTCCAATCCTCTGCCAACTTTCCCACCCATCCTTACACTGCTGATACGTCTGTCCACTCCTGCTCCCCTCCCAGCGTGTGAGTCCGAGATCCATCCACTGGTCCCCCAGCTATTCCTCCATCTTTCTGTAGCCTGTACATCCAATTCGCCGACCTCCTGTCTGGCCGCAAAATCAGCCGCTTGACCAGTCCTCTGTTCCCCGACCCCATAGCCCGCGAAGATGTCCCCGGCCACGGCACTGCCCTTGCTCTGTCGAGCTCCGTGCTGTGCGCCCGGGGCAGGCCCGCTTTTGTCTGGAGGCGCCTGCGGGGCGGTGGCCCACGCACCACGGCTCGGGGCGGGGCGGCGGGGCGCGGCGGGGCGGGGCGGTGGCCCACGCACCACGGCTCGGGGCGGGGCGGGGGCGGGGCGAGGGGCGGTGGCGGGGCGGTGGCCCACGCACCACGGCTCGGGGCGGGGCGGCGGGGCGCGGCGGGGCGGGGGCGGGGCGAGGGGCGGGGCGGGGGGCGGAGCGCGGGGGCGTGCGCGGGGCGGGGGGCGGAGCGCGTGGGCGGGACGGCGGGGCGCGGCGGGGCGGAGCGCGTGGGGGGGGCGGGGCGGGGCGGCCGCCCCAGGGGGCGGGGCCGGGGTGACTCAGCCGCCGCTCGCCCCGCGGTCCGCGCGTCCGCCGGCTGCCAGGCGGGGCGGAGAAAATGGCGATGCCCCCGGCCGCCGCGCCCCCCGCCGGGGCCCCGGAGCCGCGGAGACCCCACGCCGCCGCCGCCCCTGCGCCGCCGCTCGGCCTTCAGCAGCTGTCGGCGCTGCGGCCCGAGCCGGGCGAGCTCCCGCTGCACTCGCCCTGGACCTTCTGGCTCGACAGGTGAGGGGGCGCGGGGCCCACCGCTCCCGGCCCCGAGGGCCCCGCCGCGCTGCGCGGCCGCTTTGTGTCGGGCGGCCCGGCCCGGCCCGGCCCCCGGTGCGCAGCCCCGCCCGGCCCGGGACGCGCGCAGAGTCGGGCCAGAAGCCGAGCGCTGGGCCCGCGAGCGGCTGTTTGGCGGCGTCGCCTCGCGGCGGGCCGAGGACGGGCGCAGCCTCAGAAGTTGGGCGGCACTTTCCGCTTCATTCCGCTTAGCAGAACGCCCCGGCGGGCGTCCTGGCTGGGCGGTGGGGCGGTGGGCCGGCCGGGGGTCGTGTCCTCGTTGCATAGTGGGGAGGCGGTTCCGTCCTGGATGCCCCACGGGGCTCCTGGGGAGCGCAGGATGCGACAGCGCGGGCCGAGTGGAGCGGTCCCTGGGAAGTGCGCGTGGGGGCATTATTACCGCACCGCGGGGCCGCCGCCCCACGCCCACCGAGGCCACCCTGTCCACCTGTTTGAATTCTCTCATCCACGGGTCAGGTGCACTTCCAGCACGTACGGGAGGACACAGGCTGGGGTGCCATGGCGAGCAGGACCTCCCCCTGTCAGTAACGTGGGACGATGATTCGCTTCCTCACAGGTGCCAGGTGCCAGGTGAGAAATGCCTGCCTGGCTACCGCACCCGCATTGGCGCGCCCCTGCCAGCCTCCAACCAGACTATATCCTCCTGCCCGCCGTTTTTCTTCATCATTCATGATGCTACCGCATTGTGTTATCTGCTTACTTTCAATCTGTCTCAACCCGCAGCACTTGCTCCGTGACAGCCACATTGGAGGGACTTTTTTTGACACTTGCCCACCCCAGTACCTAGAACTGTGCCTCATGCATGGTAGGAGCACAAGAAATGTTAGACAAATGAATGAATTGGCTAATGTAAAGCCCCTTCGTATCTGTCACACGGTGGGTGCCCAACATGACACCTCAGGGTTGTCCCAAGAGCTTATGGAAATTTTGATGACTGCATCTACTATGGTTAAGTGTTAGGAGGAAGTGTATGCAACAGTTTTCTGTGAAATTTACTAAATAGACACGAATCTGCTCTTAAAAGGCCTTGTATAAAATGCCTGCAGGACTTTCTTAAAAGTGATACTCATCCTTTTTAGGAAGACAAGCTCATTCCTTTCTTCCTATTGGAATTAGCACCCGTCTATAAGCATTGACACTTGGAGCACTGTCTTTTCCCTGGACCCAAAGAAGTTGGGGGTGGGGGAGATACAGCAAGTCTCTCTTCTCAAAACATTTTCACTTTCATTATGTGATGCTAAGAGAGCATTTTACTGTCAAAACAAGAGTGGTTTGGGCCAACTTTATCAGAATGAAAACGTGTGCCTTCTTTTCAGAGGTGTGCTGTAACTGCCGGTTGTTAATTGGTGTCTGTTTCCAAGGTGTGAAACCTGGACACTGGTTTCTGGATTCTGGTCACTGGTAGAAACAGTATCAAGAGTTTCTTTTAAAACAAGTCAAAATTAGTCTACTTACAGGCACAACATTTTAAGAATGGTCTAAGATATTAATACTACGTAACAACACACAACTTTTTAAGAAGATCTAGTATCTTTTTAAGATAACAACACAGTAACTTCAATGAAGACAAACTACTTTCCTGTTATGTATTTGCACATTTTTGTTCTCTGAGAGCCAGAAATAAAATGAAATATAGGATTGTCACAGTGTCCAAATCTTTAATAGCAATGACTCTTTTAATTTAAAATGATAATTAATTCCAGCTTTGCACATATGAATGAAGGTATAGAATGAAGAGTTTTCCTTCCATTTTCTGGATCTTTAACACCCTGTCCTGTCTTTATTCTTGGAGGGCACTCTTGCTTCTTTGTTGTCTCTGACTGCTTTGTTTTCATCTCATGGTAACCTCTTTCCTCTGAGTTTTATCCATAGTCCTCAGCCCTCTGCTTGTCCCGAGACACACCAGTGATCTCATCCAGTCACAAGGCATTCAGTTCCATGTGTGTGCTGGTGATTCCCAAAACTCTACACTATGCATTGGGCTCCTCCTTCTGTCTCTGTGTAGACGTCTAACACACATCCAAACTCAACAGGTGCCAAACCACCTTCCTCCAATTCCCTCCCAACCTCACCCCCTACTATCTGTCCCATCTCAGATATGAGCCGTTAACAGCAACTCCATCCTCTGTCTGCTCTGCTCCCAAATCTGGGAGTCATCTGTGACTCTCCTCCTCATCTCCCCCCATTTCTTTCTTGTCCTTTTCCCCTACAACCATTTCAACAAACGCCATTGATTCTACCATTAAAGTATATCCAGAATCCCATTCATTGTCACCTCCTGCACCCTAGACCTTGGACCGTGCCACCTTCTCACCTGGATGAGTGCAAGAGCATGCTGGCTGCTCTCTCTGCTTCTCCCCTTGTCCGCTTACAGTCCATTCCCACCACAGCAGCCAAAGTGGTCCCTTCAATACCTGAGTTAAAGCATGTCACTTCTCTCTTCCCCGTTTTTCTTAGAGCAAAAGCCCAAGTGCTTTAATAGCCCCCGAGACTCTGCAGCATTCCCTGCCCCCGCTCAGGACACCTGTCTCCCTCTGTCTCTCCATGTCACTCTCCCTCCTGCCCATGCCCATCTAGCTCACTGGCCATTTGCTCTGTCTCCATCATGCCAAGCACGGGCCTTTGCCACCATCAGTGCCTCTGCCTGGAGCTCTCTTCCCTCAGTGATCTGCTATGTGCTTGTGCTTTTTTCTTTTTCTGGTTTCTGCTCAAATGCCCTCTTCTCAGGGAGGCCATCCTCGACCACTGACACAAAATGGCACACACATGCAGCACACTCCCGGTGTGACCCGGCCTTGTTTCCTCATGGGATTAGTCCCACCTGCCTGTCTTCTCACTGGAGTGTAAGCTCACAGGGTTCTTTCCCAGTGCTCTGCCTTCCGCTCCTAGATCAGTGCCTAGCACAAGTCCACACTAAATGTTTTGGGGGGTGTTGAATGCAACCCACAGCGACTTTCCCTTCCCCAGGGCGGTTCGCTGCTCTGATGATCACTTGCAAATCTGCATCTCTAGCGCTAAGCTCTCTCCCGAGTCCGGGACACCCACTACCTACCACTTGCTGGGTAACAATAGCACCCATCCAAGTTTCTCAAAGTTGAGACTTCCATTTATTCCTTGAGTGCTCTTCTCTCTCAAGTACTCTCCTTATCCAGTTCTGAGCTTTGTATTGTTGGTTCACTGTTGGAGAAGCTGCTCCAAGCCTACGCCAGCCCCTCCTCTCCACATCCTGCCCTCCTTAGGCCCCAGTTACTCACTAGCCTGCTTGCTCCCACGCTCTTCCCTTCCTTCTCCAAGCATCCCCACCTGGGCTGGCACGGTAAGCCTTCTAAGAGACACCTGATTTTGTCATTCACAAACTCCCCTGCCCCTCTCTGCCATAGCAGTGGATTTTTATTCTCGTCTCTCACCACCTAATGGTGCCTCTATCATCAGGTTGTGTGGACCAGACAGGTGGGATTCTGCATCTCCAGCCAACTGTCACCAGAGCAATTCTGATCAGTTTTGTTGTTTTTGTTTGTTTTTAGAAATGGGCTGCTTTAATTTGAGAAAAGCATGTTCCAGCTTAGAAAAAAAGTGAAAACCATAGACTTACAAATTATGGTACAAACTTCTGTGCTGCTATATTTAATACGAAACCCACTTCCTTTTTAGCCTCGTCACCCACCTCTCCCCAGCTCCAAACTATCACTCAGTTTGTCTATTGTCCCTTGTAACAGCAGACTATGGCCCTTTTCCTGGATAAACCATGGACTTGCCAGCCTCTGAGATTGGTTTCTCTTGCTTGGTGCCTGTGGGGACAGAGCCAGGAGTGCACTTTGTAGCTCTCACCCTCATGTGGAACGGTGCTGGCTTGGGTAGTAGATGACCATCAGCTGTGGCTAGTTGGCCGTCAGCTGTAACCAGTGAGCCATTGGCCACTAATATAACTGCTGTGGCTACGCTAGCAGCAAATGGGGGCTAGCAAGAAGATGGTGGCTGAGCTAGCAAGCGCGGATTGCAATTAGCACGGAGGATTGCAGGTAGTAAGTAAGGTTGGTTGGCAGAGAGAAGCAGACAGCGGGTTGCGGATTGTGTAGCTCCTGCTTCCTGTGTCTCCAACCCAGCCGCCAACAAGAATGTAGTGATATGACATCCCTATCTATGGCTCCGTGGGTGTTCCTTTTTGGCCTCACCCCGTCCTGCGTTTTTATGTGGGGAGCGGGAGCAGAGACCCCACATGACACCTCACACGATAGTGCCCTTCTCCCCTTGTCTGACTTAGACTCTCTCATTCATCTTTCAAGGCCTTGCTAAAATGCTGAGGCTGTCCTTGTCCTTCAGTTGCCCTTGGCCCAGGATTAAGCCCACCACCTTTGATGTAAGGAGCATTGATTCCTCTTCTGTCCAGTCCTCTTGACTGTGAGCTCTAACTACCTCATGTCTGACTCCCAGGAGTGCACATCAGCATGCACAGAGTAGGCACTTTGTGTGTATTTGTGTTCTTGTGTTTTCAATCATAAAGGCGGATCATCCTGTACACCTCCCACCAGCCCACCCCAGGGCTTAGTCCCCACCCAGGCAGTGTTTCTCCAAGTGTAGTTCCTTCTCACTTACATCAAATCACCTGGCAGGGCTTATTTTAAGTTCAGGCTCCAACCCTGTCCAGATTTAGACCCCTAGGGTAGAATGGGCATTTGTCACAAATGCTTTAGGCATCAAAACTTGAGAATTACTGTTCTGTTTATTGATCAAATTCATGGAGCATATTAGTGGCTAGTCACTGTTCTAGGTGCTGAGAAGGCAAAGATGACAGTATTGGACCTGGGCCCCAGGACGGCTGTCTCCCAGGCCATGTGCTTCAGTAGAATCAGTGACGAGTTCAGTGAGGTGCTGAGTTCTAGAGGGACCCTCCTCGCAGGGCATGAAGCTTTGAGGTGCATTCCAGTCATGTACGCCATACTAACAACTCTGCTATGGGATGGCAGGGTTGGGCTTGACAGAGAGGATCCCAAGCCCTCTTTGTCCATAGAGTGGCTCCTAGGGACAAGGGAGGGCAGGGACTGCATGAAGGCCTTGGTTGACAGGGGAGGGTGGTTGCCATCTCTTTTTGCTCCATTCTTACCTTTCTGAACCCACAGGCTCTCTTAAAGGCCCAGGATTTTGTCTTCTGCAAGGGGCAGGGCTTCTGGGGATGTTAGGCAGGAAAAAGGCCCTGAAGCGGGACCCCCAGCCTGCCTGCCTGCCTGTCGGTATGGCTTTCTGCACTGACGACCCTCAGCATGATCATTCAGAGAAGTCACTAGTTCTTACCCAGCACCAGCTGCTCAGAAACATGTTTTCCTTCTTTTAATATTGCAGATGCCATTTCCTTGTTTCCAAACCTAAGACAGCTGGCAAGACCAGCGTTCTGGCATGATAAGCGCTGCACACCTGGCCTTCCTTAGCTCTTCTGTCAGCTCTAGCATGGATAGACCTCTCGCTCACCCAGCCTCTACAGACTGAAGGTTAATTACATATCCAGATGAAGAGAGTCCCAGTAGCTACTATCAAGGACCTCATAGGGTCGGAGTGACAATAGATGGAAGCAGAGAAAAGTCAAAATCAAATACATATGCAAAAATAAAGCGTCGAGATTATGTAGATGGTTTCAATGGGTGCATTATTAAACGTTAATAATAGGCCCTGGACCATTTTTGTATGTGACTCTCAAACAGCAAGCTGGTATAACCACAAGCCACACATCTTTCTAAAAGCAATTAAAATGAAACATCTTTATGGGAATGAATGATATGTAAGGGTTACCCTTCATCAGATACCTGGGCCTGTGCAGGTTTTCCCTCAGACAGCTGAGCCTGATGTCAGGAAATTCAACAGGAAGACTGGCTCTTACGTAGGAGACACAGTCTCCCCCTTAAATTGCTTCTCTTCTCTGAAATGAGATAATCTCTCAGATTAGGCTGAATATTGTCATCATTCATTTTTTTCATCAACCATTTTACTATGTGCATGTGCACTGGGCATGTGTCTCCATTAGCTGGATATGCTATACCACGTACAAAGTTTTAAACACCCCTTTCCACGTTAGCCTGTTAGTATTAATTACCATCTACTACAGTGTGCTAGGAACTGGACTGCGTACTGGACAGAACTACCCACAAATCCTCACAATGCTGAAGTAGGACATAGCAGCAGCATTTTACAAATGAAAACGTTGGGGCCGGAGAAGTTCCCTGCCCTGGGCTCCCTAATCCCCCGAACAGTGCCTCCCTGTGACTGGGAACAATGAATGGGATACAATTCTCTCATATTTCATATCCTGAAGTACAGTCGCTGGGCGAGACATGAGAAGCCACCGGGGCCTACCGCCGAATTTCACAAAGAAGGAAACCAGGGGCTCGTGTCTTCACAGACAATTAAGCCAGAGACTTCCTGCTTCACAATTCACAGAGAAAGACAAGAGCCCTGCCTAAAACCCATATTTGAGTGCCTTTTAGGATTGCCCTTCACATGTAATGATAACACTGTCTTGATGATTTCTTTGAGTGATGAAAAAAATTCCTGTGTTAGAATAACGATGTTTACATTTTTCCTACAATGCTATCTATAGTTCATTAGCTTTTATTCTTGAATTGTTAGCACTTCTTATGGTGACTTGATTTAGATGGCATAGGCCAGCACATGTGGAACTTGAATGTGTACACAAATCACCTGGGATTCGGCAGGTGTCAAGAGGGACCTGGAAACTCTTAATCTCTAACAAGCTCCCAGGTGAAGCTGTCAGTTGAGGCACACTTTGAGTGGCATGAATGGAGGCAGCGTTTGGGGAAGCCTTTTCAGCTTCTTTGTAAGAAGCATCTCCACGTGTCCAGGTTAGCAGTGAGTGGTGCTGTGGCCCGCTGAGAGCTAGCTAGGTAATTTCCTTCGGTGCTTGCAAAGTTCCAGTGGACTATTCATGAGGGTAGCTTGCAGCAACCATATCTGTAAGGAGGGGTTTCATAGAGAAGGCACATTTGGACTGCTGGAGCATCAGATTGAGGATTGCAAACTGTAGGAGAGTTGGGACTGTGTTCAGAGTTGTGTTAATGACACCACACAGAGTAGTGGTCACGCAGTGAATGATCAGTTTAGGCTAGTGACTAAGAGTGACCCTTGGTCCAAGTCCCAGCTCGGCCACTCGCCAGCTGTGTGTGTGTGGGCAGGTCACTGCCCGCAGATTTAGTCTGCTTACCTGCAGAGTGGGGTTGCGACCATTATTTCCCTTGTGGTGTTTTCATGGGGATGAACAGAGACCATGCATGTAGCACACGATGGGTAGTTGTTTTCGCTATTAAGGACCAGTAAGTATTTCTTGAGTAAGAAGGAGGATGAAAGGCTTGGAAGCATTTCAGACTTAAATTGAGCTCAGAGAGTTCTGGCTTGAGATTCTCAGGAACGTGCTTTAATGAGTAGAGAAAGATGATTTATAACTAGCACATTAAATGTTAGCGTGTGTGTGGTGCTCAGGTACCTCCGAAGTAGAACAGTTGGTGCGGCCTTATCAGAACCAATTCCACGAGTGAAAAGGACTTCTAACCAGTTTTCCTCAGAGAAGCTGAAGCTGCATTTCCTATTATTCCATTATTAAGCTGAAGATACACAGGAGTGATGGAAAGCTGGAGCTGGACTTTTGTTCTGAAGTGCCATTAGCCGCTGCTCTGACTTCTTTATGCTAATCTTGGCAGGGTGGCTTCCCACTGTGGCCTTCACATCAAGCTTCTGTGCTGGCCGAGCCCGAGAAGAGGCAGCCCTCACTGTAGCTGTGGCCTTAAGCCCGAGAGACTGGCTCTTCATGAGCTTGCTTTTCTGAGGATGGCTACAGGAGTTTCTCAGGTGGGGATAGGGTTATGGTGTAACCCTCAGACTTCTTGAGGTTTTTACTGTCTGTCCCACGTATTAGAAAATGTGCTTGGTGTCTCTTAGTTCTAATTGCTTTCGCATCTGTTCCCTTTCTTCTGTCCATGATGATGATGCTGATGATGACTTCAACACAGGAGTGGTGACAGTGCTTTCTACAGCATTAGCTCCCGTAGCCTAAGTGCAATAGCAGACCCGTAGGCTAGGGACCGTGTGCTCAGAGTGCAATAGCAGACCAGTAGGCTAGGGGCCGTGTGCTCAGAGTGCAATAGCAGACCAGTAGGCTAGGGGCCGTGTGCTCAGAGTGCAATAGCAGACCAGTAGGCTAGGGGCCGTGTGCTCAGAGTGCAATAGCAGACCCGTAGGCTAGGGGCCGTGTGCTCAGAGAGGGGAACTGACGATCAGAAGAGGCAGGCAAGTCACACAACTGGTAGATGGCAGAGATTGAACTTGAACTCAGATCTTTGATTCCAGAGACCATCCTCTTAACCCCTCTGCTTTCCTGCCTTCCTGCTACAGCTCATCTATGGCTTTTGTTTGGTACATGATCTTCCTCTCATATCCAGCACCGGAAAATGATGGCCTGAAGACGTGTTCTTGAATTGTGTTCCTTGTATCACGTGTTGGGGTGTCATTACTGCCAGGGATTCTGGTGGCATCTGCCCCTGCCCTGCATCTCTGCTTCTGCTGCCTCCCGATCATGGGGGCGGGCAGGAGGGCAAGGAAAGGGAGCAGCTAACTGAGAAGGGGCAAGGGAGGGGTTTGCCATGAGATGAACTCTGTGTGACCACCCATGCTGACAATGACTGTTTGGTTTTCACTGAGAGGCGTCTTCGTCTATGAGAAGACCATGGACATCAGAGCCAGGCAAACCAAAGAAAGATTGGCTACTTAGAAACATGCTCACTGAAACTCAGTTTCCTAATCTGTAAAGTAAGGATGATGATGGCTTGGCAGAACTGCTGTATGGGTTAGAAATAATATATGCAAAACATTGTCACATAATATCTGCTCAATAAAAGGAAGCATTATTACAGTCATAGCATTAGACCAGAGGGGAGACTCCTGGTGGAATAATTCAAACTCCTTAACCTGTTCCAGCCATTCCTGTGTTCTCACTTCAGCTGTCTACTGTGGGAGGGTGGCAGAGAACTCAGAGAATGTGACAACAGGTCCCGATTTCCTCGGTTCTGTTTTCAGTCACCTGTTTACAAGGCAGATCATTTAAAAATCTCAGCTTGCTTGCCCATTTTAAAATCGATTCTGTGGGTATGGCCCATTTTTACTTGTTAAAGATGTCTGAGGCTCACACATGAGATTTAGACACTTTGCTGTTTTCTAGTGATTGTCAGAATCAGATTTGGCTCATGGAAGAGCGCCATGGCTTGCACTTGCCCAGCCAAATATTCACTGCCATCAGGAGTTCTGACAACACTGTGTTGTTACTTTGAAACCTGGATATGCATACAACTGTCTAGCAGCTAGAAAGAACCTTTAAGATCACAGAATCCAACGTCTCCATTAAGAAATTAGGACAGCGTTCCATAGGACCTGCCGTATTTCTTTACAGCACCCCTGCGCCAGCACCACAAGGTGTTAATCAGAAGAGGGCTATTGATGAACGTGATCCCGTGGGCTTTAGTGAGGACCTGCCCTTCCTTGCTCCGTTGGAAAGACTGTCTTAAGAAAGTTATGTGGACACAATCTCATATTAAAAGCGGCGGGATTCAGCATGAATTGGGGCCTTGATGAAAACACACCAAGAGTCAATTGCAAAACCCCATTAAAAAAATTAAGTATGGCTTGACCGGACAGTTCAGCAGTCAGGGGTAAAGAGAGGGACATCTCAGATAGGACACCTGTACTCATATCAGGTTTTTGTATCCTTGGGCAAGTTACCAAACATCTGTAAGCCCTGGCTTGCTCACCTGTGTGACAGAAATGATATTGACAGCTACATAAACAGGTTTGCGAGGATTCGGTACTGTAATGAAGATAAAACGCTTAGCATACTAGCAAAAATGTAGTGCATACATACTAGCTGCTGACCTTGTTATCTTACACCTATAAGCACTGCTTCGTCCTTGTTGCATGCTAGAAGGCCCCTTCTTGGACTCCAGAAACTAGATTTCTTCAAAAAATTTTGAAGAAAAAAAGTTCCAAAAAGTGAAACTGAGGGTACGTGCATGACGTTGTGTAATTATCTCCTACACTAGAATGTGAAAAAAAGCCCAGAGGCGTTTTAAAAACGTCATGTAAAGCAGATGTTCATCACTGAATTTTCTTCTAGGTTTAAATGGTGTTGTCCGCAATTGTATTTGCTTAAGGTGACATAATGTTGTATGAAGGGAATGGTCAAATTATTTTTGTTCTAAACCATCATAAATTGAAATGTAACTTTAAATATTAGTAAAATTTTGAAATATACAGTTTAAAATGAGGAAATACAAAAAATTATTTTTGTTCTAAACCATAATAAATTGAAGTGTAACTTGAAAAATTAATAAAATTTTGAAATATACAGTTTAAAATGAGGAAATACAAAAAATTATTTTTGTTCTAAACCATAATAAATTGAAGTGTAACTTGAAAAATTAATAAAATTTTGAAATACACAGTTTAAAGTGAAGCAGTACACAGTACATGTCCTGCCTGTGGCCCGTGGCAGCCCAGCGCTGCAGCCATGGGAACACTCTCCTCCGTGCTTTCTCCAGCTGGGGAAGTACATGCTGGGCATATGCAGCAGGGAGGTCAGCCAAACTTTTCAAAGGAAGGAAATAAATGCCAATAGATTTTCATATAAAAGCAATAGATTTTTATGTGAAAACCTCTTCAGAAAAAGTTCAATCTTTTAAAAAATAATTCCCCCCCAGTCTTTCCATAATTTAATACCCCCTACAATCCCCCTCCCCCCAAAAAAAAATCCAGCATAAAAGCCTGCATTAGCCTTGCAGAGCAAGTCCATATTTACCCGAGCCAGTTCTTTAACGCCCAGCCCAGCAGTCGGGTGGAGCGATGATGCCTTACGGCCTGGGCACCGCCAGCCAGTGGAAGTACCTCGCTCTCCACCACGCTCTTCACCAGGTACTTTAGGCTTAAATCAAGTCTGGCAACCAAATGCAATCGTGGTGGTTACTGTGGGTTTGCTTAGTTATAAACAACTCGAATGGTTGTAAACCCGTGCTTTTTAGGTAGATTATTTATCAGACTTTACCTGCTCGACAGGGGTTCCTAGTTTGCTCCCAGACAGGTCCGTAACTGTGCTTCCTTAGGGAGCTGACTTCTGAAATGTATTTCTGGTATTCGGGTTCCACACCCTAGGAGCATCCCTTGGTACCTAGTTCCAGGGATGTCACCTGTGGAGCCGTCACTTCCATCTTGTGCTCACCCCCCACATACACACCTGGGCGTGGTCCCTGCCATACCCTCTTCCTCTGAGTGTGTGAGTTTTGTGCACACCCCAGTGTGCGATGGTTTATCGACTATCCAGAAAGTTAACGTCTTGAGGTTCCCTGGGGGCAGTGTCTGAGGGTCTGAGTGTCTGAGGCTAGTAAAGAGCATTCCTTTTACAGATTCCAGATCCTCGTGGATCAGACATGAACCAGTAAGTTCTCTCAGCAAACCTCTTATTTCTCACCAAATGCCATGGGGCTTGCAAGCATTATTTTGAGTGATGAATTTTCTCCTTAAGCTTGATGTAGTTGGACCCCAACGTGAATGAGCAAGAACTGCTAATGCAGTGTTGGGAGAACGAAAAGGTGTCAGTGGTTGAGAGTCTTAACTTCGAAGGATTTATGAGGCGGTGTCCTGTCACCCACATGAAATGGTGTTGAGTAAAGCTAGTCCTATCACAGGTTGCCTATCTGGTAAATAAACCTGTACTATGTTGCCATCTAGTGGAACATATAGCAAACTAAACGTTAATTGTGACCGCAAAGGTCAGCAGAGCTGTTTAAATCAGCCAGAGAAAATAATTGAGTGTTTTCTAAAGGCAAGTGTTTTGGAAACACATGCAAATTCACATGAAACTAAAGTTGACTTTTAGTCATCATGTTTTCTTAAAGTTGGCAAAAGATTGCTTTGTTTCTCAAGAGTTCATGAATATTTACTACTGGGGAACTAACAAGTTTTTCAAACATAAAACCAGGTCAGGACCCTACATTTTCATTGTCATTTGTACAGTTGGCACTGTTTTTTACCCGAAGTCCTAGGCAAAAGGCTTGTTATTTATTACATGCTTACTTTAGTATTTTTTTAAATGTGATTTTAAGGTTTACAGTGCCTTTCTTACTTACATTTCCGATTTTTTCTACTGAATTCCCACAGAATAAATAAGCTTATTTTTAGGAGAAGCAAACCGATGACTTCACAAAGTAGCAATTCACATTTTTAATTCTAACTAGGTCCCTGAATTGTGCAGGTCTGTGATTTTAGACGCTTCTGCATGTAGACCTGCAGACGTAGTGGACTAGTTCGCAAGCATTGACTACTTGTTTTTCCTCCCTTTTGCTTGTGTTTGCTTAGATCCCTTCCTGGTGCGACAGCAGCTGAGTGTGCATCAAACCTGAAGAAAATCTACACAGTACAAACAGTACAGGTAAGATCAAAAAAGGTGCGCACCCCATTAACTTCGTGTATGTTGTATATGTTGACATTTAATCATCAACGTGCAAACAGCTGCTGTGCTGGCAGCCCCCTCCCCGGATTCTGCTCTGGGACGGCTCTCACATCCATTCTGGTGCAGCTGCCCTTGACTGAGTGGTCCCCAGAGGGTGGCCGAGCACGCGCCCAAGTGGCCTGCTCTTTTCTTGGTGACTTGCTAAAACTTATCTACTACCTAAACCTTTCACAGAGCCTCAGGAGTAGCAGAGTGTGCTGTGGTTTGGTAGACATGGATCTTTGTCCCCATGCAAACATCGGCTGGGCCATGCCCTCTCTGAGCTCTGATTTCCCATCTGTGAGAGGCTCTGGCATCCACCTGTAGGGTGATTCAAGATTGCAGTCACAGAGGAAGAGCAGGACTTTTGAACATGGAAGTGGAAGGTCTAAGAGCAGTTTCTTACTTCATGTTCAAATTCCACTGTCCTCAATTGCCAAGTCTCAACCTTTTTAATTTCTGTAAAATTAGTATGATTAGCATCTACTTTGATGATTAAGACATCAAAGGGCATGCTAGAATGCCCAACACATACTAGGTTCTCAACAAATATAAGCTCTCAGTTCTGTTCTTTCTCTGTCCAACTCGTAGGATGAACATTTCTTTAAAAAAACTGGTTTATTTAGTTGATTACATTTCTGTTTTCTTCAAAAGCAAATTCTACCAAGTTTGCCCTTTTCTGGTTATAGAGAGAATAAGGCTGCTTCATGATTGCATTAACTATATGTCCTGAATTTTCTAGAAGGCCAAATCTATTTATTTATTTATTTATCTATCTATTTATTTATTTATTTATTTTTTTTAACTCTCATTTGTTTTAAGTGTGTTTTTCCAGGACCCATCAGCTCCAAGTCAAGTAGTTGTTTCAATCTAGTTGTGGAGGGCACAGCTCACAGTGGCCTAGGCAGGGATCGAACCAGCAACCTTGGTGTTAAGAGCACCGTACTCTAACCAACCGAGCTAACCAACCGCCCCTAGAAGGCCAGATTTAAATAGTTTTTCTGTTGTGCCCCTAAATCTTGTGTTTTAGAATATAAAATCTTTTATGTGATTATAAATCCAAGAACCTTATTGTTTGAAATCACTATTAAATCGAATTTTCTGCCCACATTTATAAAAAAACAAAACAAAACAAAACAAAAAAACACTATATATTCTCAGCCCTAAGTCTTAGAAATTCTGATACTTGGCATCTACATTGTGTCTCTTAGGCAGCCTCTTACATGCAGAAGTAGCACAAAGAACCTTTTTTTCAGACACTTCTGCTAATATCTGGTTGAGAAAATTTGGTTTTCCTAGTTATGTGATCCCAGGGAGGGGAGTAAAGGGCCATTTCTGACCTAGTTGGGAGAATGACAGAAGCATGCAGAAAGCAAAATCATAGTGCTGCTGTAATATACTCTCCAGGCTCGGTACAGGCAGCGTCACCAGGCAGTGTGTGGGCCAATGCCCAGAGGGACAAACTCTCACAGTCCAGGAAAAGCGTCCCCTCACTTTTCCCTTGTGGTGACTTTTGATTTCTGTCACCTCTTCCCAGCAGCTTTGTATAAACCTCAGAGCACTTGATTTGAAAGCCTATCCTCAGATGGAAGTTAGGTCCCACTGATTTTTTGAGATAATTCTTAGACTTTCTCCTCTCCATCATGACATTGGTCATCAGCGTGGTGGCTGGGATTCCAGAGCAGACAGGTAGATACGGTAAAGTCAGTGTAAGGGTCAGCTAGTGTCCCTGACTGTCATGCGGGGTGGCCTGCGGGGTCTCTGCTCCAGCTCCCCACATAAGAATGCAGGACATGGTGAGGCCAAAAAGGAACACCCACGGAGCCAGAGATGGAGGAGTCATACCACTGCAGTCTCACTGGAGGCAGGATCCACATGACCTGCAACCTGCCGTCCGCTTCTCGCCTGCCAACCGACCGACTCCCTTGACTCGACTTACTGACTGACCAACCAGCGCAACCGTGGCAGTTATATCAGGGGCTAATTGGCTAACTGGTTACAGCTGATGGTCAATTAGCCACAGCTGACGGCCATCTACTACCTGAGCCAGCACCTTTCCATGTAAGGCCGAGAGCCTTCCTGGAAACTGCTCTCTGGGACTCTGTCCCCACACTCCACCCTCCCACGATGCGTGACTGGGCCTCGCGTCTATGGGACGTCTTGAGAATCCTGAATGAGAGACCACGGGAGGGTGGGCCCGCACCAGTAGAAGCTCTGCTACATCGAACGGCCGCTCCCATTCAATTACAAGTTACCACAAGTGAGACTCTGTTAAAGCCAGGCTATGGCAGAAATGGAAACATTTTGCTGCCAGCACCCACATGCTTGAAAGCAGGGGAATGGCAGCAATGGACTTGGCCCTGACAGGTCAGAAGCCCCCACTGTCCGTGGTTGGGCCTGATAGCCCCATGGGGGGCTGGTTTGACTCATGATTTGCAAGTAACGCCAGGGGTGGTGGCTGAGTGGCCACCACAAGTGACTGTAGTATATGGAGGTCCCGATACTGGGATGATTTTGCGGGGAACCTATGTGCTCTCACTATGGCCTATTATGGAGTCCCTTGTTCTGTTATGTGTTGAAACTACGCAAGGGACCCCAAGCACTGCCATAAAGGTCTGGTACCACAAACCGGGAAAGGTGCCAGTGGCAGCGACCCTCCTTTCCCAGGACAAAAAGCTAGCGTGTATCCTCCCAGATGGAAGGGATTTTCCACTGTTTCTTTCCTTCCATAGGTGCCTGTAGGCTAATATGGCACAGGGACCCTCGTGGAAGACGCTTGTCTGTAAGACGAGACTTTGTAGGGGTGGAGTGTGGGGCCAGAGTCCCAGAGAGTAGTTTCCAGGCTCTTGGCCTCACGTGGAAAGGTGCTGGCTCAGGTAGTAGATGGCCGTCAGCTATGGCTAATTGACCATCAGCTTTAACCAGTTGGCCAATTAGCCACTGATATAACTGCCGCAGCTGCGTTGGTTGGTTGGTGGGTTGGCAGGCAGAGAAGCAGACAGCAGGTTGGAGGTCATGTGGATCCAGCCTCCAGTGAGACTATAGTGGTATGACTCCCCTATCTATGGCTCCGTGGGTGTTCCTTTTTGGCCTCACCATATCCTGCGTTCTTATGTGGGGAGTGGGACAGGAAGCCCTGCAGGCTGCCCAGCATGACAAATGGCTCAGGGAGCAGGGTCTCCCACACGACACTGACTCTGCAAGATGACACAGAGCATTTGGTGGAGATTTGGCATCAGCAGCAATTTAGGGTTTTCAAGGGTCCGCTTTCAAGTACCCAGGCTGGTACACTAGCATACTTTCTTAAAAACTTTCTTTAAAACTACATTGGGATATAATTTATATCCAGTAAATGAAGATTTCTTAAGTGTGATAAATTTTGGCAAAGGTATGCAAACATGTAACCATTGCCCAGATCAAGGTAAAGAATTCCCATCATGACAGAAAGTTCCTTTGTACCCCTTTCCACTCAGTTCTTTTCTCCCAGAAGGAACCGCTACTCACATTTCTCTCACCATACATTCGTCTTGTTTTTTAATGAACCTCATATAAATGGGATCACACAGTACTTACTATGTGTGGTTCCTTTGTACTCAATAAATACTGAAGGATTAAATGAAGAATGAGAAATCAGTAAATGAACTGTGTTCCTGGGTCAGGGCAGACTGCTCATATTATGATTCTGTGGGCCATGTATTCTCAGTGGGGGCAAAAACTGATTCTTGGTGGGTGAAAATCATCTTACCCTTTTCATGTATAAAGCGCAGATATACATGCAATATATAAACAGATAATAGTCTCCTGTGGTATTAAAATTTCACAAGGCAGTATTAGGAAAAAGAGCTGCTTCAGGTGCAGGGACGCTGATGACACTGCCCTGAGTGGTCCAGAAGTTCTGTCACAGCTCTGATGTCTCTGCCCTCATCTGTAAAACTGCCGTAATAACAGTGCCTACTCCTGCAGGTTGACCGAGGGTTAAATGAGATTGCACCTAGCTCTTAGCGGTGCTTGGCCCTTGGGAAGCCCTCCGGTGCTGCAGCTTTTACTGAAGTATTGCTGGCTTCTACCCCTCATTTTATCAGTTGATTGGTGAGGATGGGGGCTGGGGTGAGGGTGGTCACACTGCCTGGGTTTATGTCCCATGCCTGCTACTTTACTAGCTTGGGCAAGTTGCTTTAGCTCTCTGTATCTGCTCACTCATACTGATTATATCGTGAGGCTGAGAATGGAACGGCACAGAAAGTTAAAAGCACGCAGTACGTGCCCAGTGCTAATCAGCTCATCTGCTATCGTTTGCCTGCTTCTGTTGGAGCATCTTTTTATACTTGGCTCAGTCATGTTTTATATCAGAAAACTGTGTACTACTACTTCTAGATTATTTATTTCAGGCAGTTATACGACAGCTAACTTCTGAAAACTTATCTAACTTATCAGTAACTTTTAGAATTTCAGCCCATGAGTGTCCTCAGTATCTGTGAATAGTCCTTAGTATTTAAAAACTAGCCTAGGTGTCCATCGTAAACTCATTTGAGGACTGACTTTGTTTCACTGTCTTTTTATTCTGTGATTACAGGTTGGTTTTTGAACTCTCACTGCCTCCCTAATCATGTCTGTTCCCCACGCCCCATTTATGTTTGGGTGAAATATAGGAACCGGGTGTTGTTAATGATTGCTTTACATAAAGACAGTGTATCTTTTTGTAGTTCGAGGCCCTTCAGCAAATCAGAGATCTTGATGGGGTAGGGGAATTATCCCTGTTTATTAGCTGGGAGACTGAGGCTAGGAGGTGAGTGGCCCAAAACATCCAGTGGAAAGAGCCAGTCGTGCTGTGTCCCTGGGGTCGTAGCTTCCTTCCCCTTCTGGCTCTGTTCTTTTTCTGACTCTGCCCTGACTAACAGGTGGAGGGGTGGGTGCTTCCAGATGGCCCAGTGACCCCTGCTGAGGACACTCTCCACAGAGCTAATGGTATCATTCTCTCTGCTTGTATGGAAATTTGTTTTCTACTTTCCTGCCTTTCTTGGAAAATTCCATTTTTCATGTAGATTCCACATTTCTCCTGTGTTTTTATGTCCTAAATGGATACTGTACAGAATAGAACACAGCTTCTGAATGAGCCTGATTTTACCTGTGGGAGAATGAAGAACTCCCTGCCAGATGTGATATTCAAGGGAGTGCTCCCCATTCCCAGTATCTTCCAGCCTTGCTACCACAAGACCAAACTTCCACCCCGGCAAACTCATGCTGTCTGTCCCACCTCAGTTATCTGTGTTATCACCCCCAAGTTTTTCCACACTGTGTCCCTAATTGTACTACATTCTACTCAGTATTTTCCACAAGTTGACTGATTTTTAAAATTTATATAAAACAGAAACTTCATAATTTTTCTGTAAATGGATATCCAGCATCATTTATCATAAACAGAAGTTATATGTGTATATATACATGTATATGTATGTATTTAAAATTGAGAAAATGTTCCTTCTGTAACTGTACTGCCAGTGATATCAGACACCATCCCTTATCAGAAGGTGTTGAATTGTGGCACTGTTACAGGTCCCTCAGTCACGACAGCAGGTTGCTTTCCAGATCCCTGGGATCTCCCTTCAGAAGGAGAGGTTTTATATGTCCGTATTGGTGGAGAATGATGGAAAAATTGATTCAAAGTGCTCACTGCCCTGGACAGAAGGGCAGCCTATGGTAGGTGGTGTCCCACAGTAGAATGACCTGTACTCTGCACCACTGGGGTGAAAGGAGGCGCTGAGGGAAGATGGAGAGCAACTCCACACCAAAGAGAGAGAGGGGGGCCTGCGGCAAGGTGTATTTCATAGTTCTGTCTGGCACAGACAATAAGGAGTATAACAGGATTCTTGATTATCATGTAGTTTATTTATTACATGACGTATGATGGGATCAACATTTATAGTCACAACATTGTGCAGAAGTAGAACTTCAGTCAAATTACCCATGACCCTCCATGTCTGCTGGCATGCTGGCAGTGGAGGCCCTTTGTGTGGGTGAGATGGGCATTGAGGGGGGAGATTAGTCTTGCAAAGTAAAAGTAATGTAGTCACTTCAAATGTAAAACTTGTTCTCTTCTGAAGATCAGAATATGCTGACTGAAATTTACCACTTACCAAAAGGATTTTTTCTTTTAATAAAGTTTATTGGGGTGACAATTGTTAGTAAAGTTACATAGATTACAGATGTACAATTCTATAATACATCATCTATATACAAAAGGATTATTTTAGACTGAAGGCAATTGAAAAACAGCAGACATACTGTATTTCCTCCAGAATAAGACTGGGTCTTATATTAATTTTTGCTCCAAAAGACGCATTAGGGCTTATTTTCAGGGGATGTCTTATTTTTTCATGTACAACAATCTACATTTATTCACTTATTCATGTACAGAAATCTACATTTATTCAAATAGTCATGTCATCTTTTTCTGGAATATGGTCATAACTCTCCAAACCCTGAATTCGGCTTGAATTTCTTGCGACTCCATTTCCTGTAGAATCATTGGCCCCAATCTCTCAATGTCCAGCAATAGAGCTCTCCTTAAATGAGCACTTCTCGTCCATGTAGCCTGCTCGTAGTGCATTGGCAACAGAGCTGTCAGTGACTATCCCATGAATTCTTCACCCAAGTCACGACCTCTTGCAGGCCAGGCTTCACAAAGTTTCCAAGCTGATTTCTCTCCATTCTATTTTCAATGCAGTCATTGATTTCTATGTGCAAATGGTCCTTGAACGGCTTGTTTATTGCAATATCAAGAGTCTGGAGATGGGCAGTCATTCCTGCAGGAATCATTATTTGATCTATTCTTCTCTCTGCAAGGAAGTTCTTCATGTCTTTAGCGTGGTGAGTGTTGACTGAATCCCAGATTATCAGACTTCTTTGGCCACCTCGCAAAACAAGTGGCAGCATTAAATCGACCCACTTCCTTATAACTGCTTGTGTGCACCAGGCTTTTTCGGTTTCAAGAACATAAATGCCTAAAACACGTTCAACCTTATCTTTCTTGCCCTTAGTGATGATTAGAGGTGGGGCTTTCTTTCCATCGAGAGGAATTGCCAAAATACAGGTAACATGTGCACTTTCGTAACCAGCGGAGGGAATGTGGATTGATGAGGCACCCCTCTGATCAATTGTCGTTTGAGATCGTTGGCCCATAAACACTGCAGTTTCATCCGTAGCAATCACGTTGGAGAGTTGGTATTTAGAAAAGTCGATGCTATCAACAAAGGACTTGAATGCAAGTGCATGGTTAATAACTTCAGTAACTTCCAGCTTGAACAGTGTTGTAGATCTTAGAGACAGTTCATATCGCTGAAGGAACCCATCCAGCCAGTGTTGTGATGCTTTGAATTCTTCTGGGGATATTTCTAACTGTGGTGCCATTGCAAGGGCAAATGCTTGAGTATCAGCCCTGCGCACAACCAAAGCCTTTGCTCTCCTGTCAGCAATCCATTCACAGATGATGTCTGCTAGCTCAGGAAATAATGGTTGCCAACCTAATCCACACTTGCGCTTCTTAGCATTTCCCTCGTCCACCTGTTGACTGAGGTTATCGTACTCTGCTCGCAATTTTCAGACCATTTAGAGATCCAACTGTTTTTTGCAGAAAGGCTAAGATTCTTGCCCTGGGAGTCCTCCACGATTCCTTTCTTGTACTCGATGGAATAGCTCATTCTTTTTGCACTGATCTTGTCTGGGGGTCAAAATATTATTCCCTTTAAATTTACCATTAAATCAAGTGTTAATTGAAGACTTACAAGACAGGAGTAGCAACAAAAATGATGACAGTTAAGAATGATGGTCCACACAAAAGCAACGAAAAATTGCAGGCACCAAAATTCAGAAAACGTTTTTTATTTCGCACAAGTGCATTAAGTATGTCTGTTACAATACACGACATATTGAATTATGAAGATTCATATTAGATGCAACCACGTCCATTCTATATCAAGTGCGCATGTTATTCTTGCGTCATGTCTGTACTCTGATTAGTCATTCGTCAGTAAGTCCTAAGTTTATCTTTTTAAATAGGCACTTAATTCTCGTCCAAAGGCACCCACTTGGGTATTTACAAATACTTAATTATAATTTATATTATCATTTATTTTAAGTATTAATGTCAATAATATTATTTATTTATATTAATTATATATTATTATTATTTATGGTCATTAAAATGGCGGCGTGAGGTGAGCCTCTGTAAAGCTCCCCTGGAATTTATAACTACTCGAACAACAATAACTCCACAAAGGACTCCATGCACAGCAGACAGGCAAGACGAAGAGGCCCACTACTGAATTCACCTAAAGGTGGGAGAATCGCGCAAGCGGGGGAGGAGGGAAAGGAGAAGTGCGGAGACGGAGCCAAACGGGTGCAGGACGCAGACCTAGCTCAGTGCTCCGAGCTCGCTGCATCCCAGAACTACTGAAGCTGTGGGAGAGGGAAGAACTCAGACTGCTAGGGCTCCGCTTACGGCCCACAGGGCTGAGGGGGCAGCACATAACATGGCTGAACCCAACGCTCACAGCAGAGACCTTGGAGAAAAGACTGAGGGAAGAAGGCTGAAAACAGTGGTTTAAGCCCTCACTGCCAAGCAGAGAATGGAAGCCTTAGGCACTGAGACTAGCCGCCCCCTCCCTACCTTCCAAGAGCTCGCCCCACCCCCACCTGCCCAGTGCTAGAAGCAGAACAGTAGCAGTGTCAGATCAAAAAAACAGAATATTTGCTGTTCTGAGAACTGTGGACTGCAGACACAGATTCGCAGCCCAACTAGTTCCAGCAAAGGGGAGGTAGCTGTGGAAGCAGGACGGGCTGTGGTGGTGGTCGCCGCCATTGCTCTGGGCCACCTCTCACAACTCACCCCACCCCTCGCCTCACCTATCTGGGCGGATCCCTGCAGGAGTAAACAGAACTACTGAAACATATGGTCTCTGAATCTGGTGCAGGAAGAGCTTTGGAACTTCAAAAGCTCTCAGCACACCAACACAGATGCTGCGCCCTGTGATCTAGGTGAACTATAAACAGAGGAGAAGCCTGTCTCCCAAGGAATACCCCCATTGTGTGAGAAGCTAGAATAGTGCAGAGGAAACATAGCACTACAGTGTGAGAGAGAGAAGAAAAAAAAAAAAAGGCTGCAGTCAGAGAAACAATAAAACATTCTACCAACAAGTACTGGAAAACAAAAGAAAGACTTCTTCCTATTAACCTGTTGCAGAAGCCACTCCTGTAGATGTCTAGGAAGAGAAATAGTAAATCAGTAATTGCCATGAATAACCAAGGCAACAAGACAGCTCAGAAAGAAAGTGAAAAGTCTCCAGAAAAGGAACTTAAAGATATGAAAATATGTGATTTAAATCACAGAGAATTCAAGATTGCAGTTCTGAAAAAATTCAACGAGATGCAAGAAAACATAGAAAGGCAGTTTAATGAACTCAGAAACACAATCAAAGAACACCATGAGCATTTTACAAAAGAGATTAAAATTTTGAAAAAGAACCAAATAGAATTTCTGGAGATTAAGAACTCAGTAGAAGAAAATAAGTAGGAAATAACCAGCTTAGGTAGTAGAGTTGACCAGATGGAGGAAAGAATCGGTGACATCGAAGATAGAAACCTGGAAATTACATGGATGGAAGAAGAAAGAGACTTGATACTTAAAAGAAATGGAAAAACTCTACAAGAACTTTCTGACTTCATCAGAAAGAGCAATATAAAAATAATGCGCGTACCAGAAGGAGAAGAAACAGAACGGAACAGAGAATATATTCAAACAAACTGTTGATGAGGACTTCCCAAACTTGTGGACAGAACTGGATCCTCGAATCCAAGAAGCAAATAGAACACCTAATTATCTCAATCCCAACAGGCCTTCTCCAAGGCACATTGTATTGAAGCTGTGTAAAATCAACACCAAAGAAAGAATCCTCAAGGCAGCCAGGGAAAAGAAGGCGGTAACCTAGAAAGGAAAGTTCATTAGATTATCATCAGATTTTTCAGCAGAAACTCTACAAGCCAGGAGGGAGTGGAACCAAATATTCAAACTATTGAAAGAGAGAAATTATGAGCCACGAATAATATATCCAGCAAAGATATCCTTTAAATATGAAGGAGGAATAAAGACCTTTCCAGACGTACAGAAGCTGCGGGAATTTTCTAGTACACGACCTGTACTACAAGAAATACTGAAGGAAGCTATTCGACCACCATCAACTGGGACAATTTGTGGCAAACAAAACATAAAAAGGGGGAGAGTAAAGACCTGAACTGGAATATGGGAATGGAGAAAGTAAGCGTGCTGAAGAAACTGGAATACTCTAAATATCAAACTTTCTTTTACATAAACTTAAGGGTAACCACTCAAAAAAAATCCAGAACTGAAATATATACTGTAATAAAAGAAGAAACAGAGGGAAACATCATAGAATACCACCACATAGAAATAATAGACTACAACAAAAAGGCAAAGAAACAATGGAGACACAGCCTTACCAGAAAACTAAAGATAGAATGACAGGAAATCCTCACGTGTCAATAATCACCCTAAATGTAAATGGACTGAACTCACCAATAAAAAGTCACAGAGTAGCAGATTGGATCAAAAAACTAAACCCAACCATATGCTGTCTCCAAGAGACACATCTCAGCTACAAAGACAAGCATAGACTCAAAGTGAAAGGGTAGAAATTGACACTCCAAGCAAATGGTACCCAGAGAAAATCAGGTGTAGCCTTAATGATATCAGATGAAACAGACTTCAGGGTGAAAAAGATAACAAGAGACAAAGATGGACATTCCATAATGGTAAAGGGGACTATACAACAAGAAGACATAACAGTCATCAATTTTTATGTACCCAATCAGGGAGCACCGAAATATACCAAGCATCTACTAACAGAACAAAAGGTAGAAATTGACCAAAACACAATTATACTAGGGGACTTAAATACATCATTGACAGCTATGGATAGATCATCCAAACAGAAAATAAATAACAAAATAGCAGTCCTAAATGACACATTAGATGAAATGGACATCATTGACATATATAGAGCACTTCATCCTAAAACATCAGACTGTACATTTTTTTCGAGTGTACATGGAACATTCTCAAGGATAGACCATATATTGGGACGTAAAATCAGTCTCAGCAAATTTAAGAAGATTGAACTCATACCAAGTATATTCTCTGATCACAAGGCTTTGAAATTGGATATCAACTGCAAAAAGAAAGCAGGAAAAAACACAAATACATGGAGATTAAACATAATACTTTTAAAAAACGACTGGGTCAAAGAAGAAATTAGAGGAGAGATCAAAAGATACATAGAAACAAATGAGAATGAAAATACATCCTACCAAAATTTTTGGGATGCAGCGAAAGCAGTTTTAAGAGGGAAATTTATATCATTACAGGCCTATCTCAAGAAACAAGAAAAATCCCAAATAAATAACCTCATGTTCCACCTTAAAGAACTAGAAAAAGAAGAACAAGTGAAACCCAAGGTGAGCAGAAGAAATGAAATAACAAAAATCAGAGCAGAACTAAATGAAATAGAGAACAAAAATACAATAGAAAAAATTAATGTGACAAAGAGCTCGTTCTTTGAAAAGATTAACAAAATCTTTAACAAAGATTTAAAAAAGATTAACAAAATCGACAAACCCTTGGCAGACTCACTAAGATAAAAAGAGAGAAGACACTAATTAACAAAATCAGAAATGAAAAAGGGGAAGTTATCACGGACACCACAGAAATACAAAGGATTATGCAAGAATACTATGAAGGACTATATGCCACCAAATTCAATAACCTAGAAAAAATGGACAAGTTCTTAGAAACATATAGCCTTCCAAGGCTGAACCATGAAGAACTGGAAAATCTAAACAGACCGATCACCAGTAACGAAATTGAATCATCCAAAACCTTCCCAAAAGCAAAAGTCCGGGACCAGATGACTTCACTAGTGAATTCTACCAGACCTTCAAACAGGATATAATACCAATCCTGCTCAAATTCTTCCAAAAAATTGAAGAAGAGACAGTTCTCCCTGACTCATTTTTAGAGGCCAACATTACCCTGATACCAAAACCTGGTAAGGACAAAACAAAAAAAGAAAACTACAGACCTATATCTCTGATGAATACTGATGCAAAAATCCTAAACAAAATTCTAGCAAATCGATTACAACAATGCATTAAAAAGATTATTCATCACGACCAAGTGGGATTCATCTCCGGGGCAAAAGGATGGTTCAACATCCGCAAATCCATCAATGTGATACATCACATAAACAAAATAAAGGACAAAAATCATATGATTATATCAATTGATGCAGAAAAAGCATTTGACAAGACACAACATCCATTTATGATTAAAACACTTAATAAAATAGGTATAGAAGGAAAATACGTTAACATAATAAAGGCCATATATGACAAACCCTCAGCTAATCTCATAATTAATGGTGAAAAACTGAAGCCCTTTGCTCTATGTTCAGAAACACGACAGGGGTGTCCCCTATCAACCTCTGCTTTTCAACATAGTGTTGGAAGTCCTTGCCAGAGCAATCGGGCAAGAGAAAGAAATAAAAGGCATCCAAATTGGGAATGAAGAAGTTAAATTGTCACTCTTGGCAGATGACATGATGTTATATATAGAAAACCCTAAAGACTCCACCAAAAAGCTGTTAGAAACAATGAATACAGTAAAGTTGCTGGCTACAAAATCAACATACAAAAGTCCATTGCATTCATATATACTAACAATGAAATCTCAGAAAAAGAAATACAAAAAACAATTCCCTTAGCAATTGCAGCAAAAAGAATAAAATACCTAGGAATAAACTTAACCAAGGATGTGAAGGACCTATATGCTGAAAACTATAAGACATTTTTGAAAGAAATTGAAGAAGACACAAAGTAATGGAAAGACATTCCGTGCTCATGGATTGGAAGAATCAACATAGTTAAAATGGCCATAGTACCCAAAGCAATATACAGATTTAATGCAATCCCCATCAAAATCCCAGTGGCATTTTTTAAAGAAATAGAAAAAATCATCAAAAATACAAAAAATGAAATACAAAAAATCATCAGATTTGTTTGGAACCACAAAAGACCTCAAATAGCCAAAGCAATCTTAAGAAAAAAAGAACGATACTGGAGGTATTGCACTCCCTGACTTTAGCTTGTACTACAAGGCTACAATAATCAAAACAGCGTGGTAGTGGCTGAAAAACAGACACATAGACCAATGGAATAGAATTGAGAACCCAGAAATAAAACCACATAAATATGGACAGATAATTTTTGACAAAGAAGCTAAAAACATACAATGGAGGAAAGACAGCCTCTTCAGTAAATGGTCCTGGGAGAACTGGATAGCCACGTGCAAAAGAATGAAACTGGACTGCTATCTGTCACCATGTACCAAAATTAATTCAAAATGGATCAAAGACTTAAGCATAAGACCTGCCACAATAAACTGCATAGAAGAAAACATAGGTACTAAACTTATGGACCTTGGGTTCAAAGAGCATTTCATGAATTTGACTCCAAAGGCAATGGAAGTAAAAGCTAAAATAAATGAATGGGACTATATGAAACTTAAAAGCTTCTGCACAGCAAAAGAAACCATCGACAAAATAAAGAGGCAACCAACTGAATGGGAGAAGATTTTTGCAAACAGTGCCTCAGATAAGGGGCTAATATTCAAAATATACAAGGAACTCATGAAGCTCAACAACAAAAAAACAAACAACAGAATTGAAAAATGGGCAGAGGACCTAAAGAGACATTTCTCCAAAGAGGACATACAAATGGCAAATAGACATATGAAAAAATGCCCAACATCACTAATCATCAGAGAAATGCAAATAAAAACCACAATGAGATACCACCTCAGCCCAGTCAGAATGGCTATCATCAACAAGACAAATAGCAACAAGTGTTGGAGAGGCTGTGGAGAAGAAGGAACACTGTTGGTGGGAATGCAGACTGGTGCAGCCTTTATGGAAGGCAATGTGGAGGTTCCTCAAAAAATTACGAATAGAATTACCATATGACCCAGCAATCCCTCTCCTGGGTATCTACCCAAAAAATCTGAAAACATTTATACATAAAGACACGTGTGCTCCAGTGTTCATTGCAGCTTTATTTACGGTGGCCAAGACATGGAAACAACCAAAATGTCCTTTGATAGATGAATGGATAAAGAAGTTGTGGTATATATACACAATGGAATACTATTCGGCGGTAAGAAAAGATGATATAGGAACATTTGTGACAACATGGATAGATCTTGAGAGTATAATGTTAAGCAAAATAAGTCAGACAGAAAAAGCAGAGAACCCTATGATTTCACTGACATGTGGTATATAAACCAAAAACAACAAAAGAACAAGACAAACAAATGAGAAACAAAAACTCATAAACACCGACAATAGTTTAGTGGTTACCAGAGGACAAGGGGGATGGCGGTAGGGAGATGAGGGTAAGGGGGATCAAATATATGGTGATGGAAGGAGAACTGACTCTGGGTGATGAACACACAATGGGATTTATAGATGATGTAATACAGCATTGTACACCTGAAATCTATGTAATTTCACTAACAATTGTCACCCCAATAAATAAATAAAAAGTATTATTTTATAATTCAATACGTTCGTCATGTCTTGCAACAGACGTACTAAATTAGTCTGTCTGGCTGAAGATCTTAACTGGGGCTTATTTTTGGGGTAGGGCTTATATTACTAGCATCCTGAAAAATCATGCTAGGGCTTATTTTCCAGTTAGGTCTTATTTTCAGGGAAATACGGTAGGAGTTGCTCTTTATCTAAAAGCAGGACATAAATTTCTCTTTGTAAAGGGAACATGAATTTCCATTGGTAAAGTTTTCTCCTTCTTATCACTTGAGTCTGCATAACAAACCTTACTAAACAACCCTATCTGCCATGTGTTTCCTAGTCATGTCCTGCAATTTACCACCTTGAGGACCCAAACCCCATTTTCCTTTGTCTAGTCATTTCTTCACAGCTTATCACCCTTTGTTAAAATGATATATAAGCTTCTGAATCCAACCTGTTCTTTGGGTTTTCTGTGAAGCCTCTATATACTTAAAAATGTTAACGTCGATAAAGAATCATCTGTGGGCTCTAGCAGGATATACACTAGTCTACTCTATTTACCCAAACTTTTCGGGGATGGTGGGGGGGCACTCTCTTTTCTCTCAGTTTCAACTCCACTTGGCTCCCCAGCTCAGACTTTGTTTTTCACTCATTGACTTCCTGTGTGGTGGAAAATTTCCCTCGCATCCTATCCTCCATCTTATCTGTTCCATGATCAGTCCTCAAAACTTTGGCTCTCACTTGGAGTAAAGCCCTTTTGGAATTCACAGCAAAACTCATTTCTCTCTCAAGTAACCAGCTCTGGCAAATCAGAAGCACTTTGCTTTCAGCCTATTGTGTCCCTGTGAGTTAAAAACATCCATTAAGCCTTCAGTAACCTCCTTTGTTCCCAGGCTTTGTTTGCCCTTCCTGTAAATACCATTGATTCAGTTGGTGGGAAGCAAACCCCACACCACTAGAAGTAACTAATGAATGGAAACATTGGTTTACTTCTTCAAAATACTCTCCTGCTGTGACCCTCAGAAGAAATCCTGCACTTTGTGGATTTTTTTTTTTTTGGAGGTGTATTTGCTGATGTTTTTGTTTTGTTTTACAGCTTATTGTTTGTCACCACATGGCATCTTTTCTTCTGAAGCATTTTCAAGTGTGTTTTTTTTCTTCAGAACATTCCAGTAGAAAATTGAGGAAATTTGTCTGTTTTCCTGATAGTGAATGATTATCTATTTGGCAGAATACTGTCAGGTGGGTGTAATTGCTCCAATCTAGTAAATTGGGGATTTGTCACGTGGTCACCACTATCTCAGAGGTCTCAGCACACCTGCTTCCTTACCTGAGGCTCCCATGCACTTCTCATTTGATAATTGGATTATCCGGTGTATTGGCTCTGTTACCCAGAGAAGGAAACTTGATGTCAAGGGCTGTGTGGCTTGTGGACCTTGGGTCTTAAATCCAGGTAGACTTCATTGGACTTGAGACTTCACTGACTAACCATCTGACATAAAGAGGTGCCAGAATGACGCTCAAGAACTGACCCACCAAGGAGTGGATTCTGTGTGCAAAGGCTGCTCCTCGTGCGTTCCACTCAGCTCCTCAAGGAGTGTCACAAATGCTGACTGAATACATGATACCCACCTCTTGTAGTTCTCCTTGTATTTCGGTTATCATTAAGGCTTTTGAAAAAAGCAGTTGACCATGGTGCTTAGTTTTAGCTTTACTACAATCTACTGTTTGCTGGCCCAAACAGAATTAGTTATAAGTCTGATGGCTTTTGAAATTTATTTAGTAGGTTCTCTCTGTAGTAAAATGTAGGTGTTTCAACTAAAAAGACAATGTATTACCAGGAATACAATCATAAATTATCAGGCTTCCAGGGAAAGAGTTCTTTCACTTTCGCAGGTGAGGAAGACAGTTAAGGAGCCTTCCTTGAGCTATTTCACTATCATACAAAGCCCACCAATATTACACATATTGACGAGGTTTGTAACAAGGAAATAGACCAGTTTAATGCCGTGTACTTTTTAAATGCATCTCTTTTCCATGATGTCACAAGGTATTTTACTCCTTTTGTTTTCCTGCACAAGCATGCAAATATGTGGTTTAATAAGCACACTAGTCAGAGTTAAGTCATTTCTGTATCTTCTTGGGTTGTAATCTCCTCCTGCAAGATTTACCAAAACTAACAAAATCAGTTGTACGTTTTTGTTTTCCAGAGAAGCTTCTAAAGCTACGAATCTTAGCTTTACACAATCCTTAGGGTGTTTTTCTGACCTTTGGAACTGGAAAGCATTTTGTTGTTTTCAAGGTGCTTAAAACAGTAGGTAAAAAGTCAGGATTCAAGAACTTGGACAGGGCGTGAGGGCAGGTGCTCTGATGTGGAATGTCTTTTTGGAGACTTGGAGTTTGTCAGTACCCAAGTCCTTTCAGTTGTACCTAAGGGCAGGGTTTTTATTTTAGCATAATTTTGGCCATAAATTCAACACATGTCATTACTACATCCCAGCCAGCTTCCCAGGCTAGAGCTAAGGCAGCCACCATGCTGGATGCGGTTAAGGCACCTGATGCTGGGAAAACGTCTTTAAACATTTCCTCACTCTGTGACTCCGTGACCTGATCCACGGCTTCCAGGATGGGAGAAAGACGTGCCAAAAACACACAGTAATATCTTCAAAAGAACTCGCTTACAGGTTAAGAACACAGGTTTTGGAATCAAACTACCTGACTTCAAATTCCAGCTCTATCTTTTCATGTGCACACTAGGCAGAAACTGAAATGTTGTAGAAATCTTATTCTTTGCATTAAGAGCAAACCACTTATAGGCTAGAAATTGTAGGCATGGAAAATAATTTTCCTCCCACCTTTCTAACTTCTGACTGGACTAAGAAAATTAACGTGAGGCAGACTAACAGGAGGAAATGGCCTAACATTTTGTATGTACATACGGGGTTTCCGAAAGAATATGAGACTCGAGGACTCATGGGACAGTTGAGGCTTGTATGCCATTGTGGACTAAGGAGAGGGCACAGGGGTCTGGGACTTCAAAGAGAAAGTAGGCAGTTCACGTAGACGAGAATGAGCAAACGTGTAAACAAATTCCTGCGGGGCCACCCAGAAACAATGGGACACGGAGGGGAATGGGACACACACACTTGCTTGGATGCTCCCTGTCGGCCACACTTAATTCATGTGAGCTGAGGTGAATATGCTAAGGCTGCCTTCCTGAAGCAGGTTCTCGTACCTGATCCTTCAGGCAGGGCGTGGGGAGGGGCAAAGGGTCCTTCTGAGTCTTTTGTCTCTTAAAAATAACCATCTTGAACCATCAATATCCCAAAAAGCATATTTTGGGGTGAGAAACTCTGGGCCCCCTCAGTCCTGCCTTTGAAACTTTGAATAAGTCTCTCAGTCCAAAAGCTAAATTAGTAGGTTGCTCCATATTTCATTGACCAATTACTCAGTCCTGAGAATAGCTCAGTTCAGTTAAATCATGTCTCATTTCAGGAGACAGTGATGCACGTGGTCTCCTAAAGTTAGGCTTATATTGTGGAGGCAAACAGTCAGGTATTTAACAAGAGGCATTTTTATGGAAACAAAAAAAAAATAAAGGTTAACGATTAGAGCAAATTATAAACCAGTTTCTGAGCTTGGAGGCTATGAGTCAAGATGTCAGGCTCAAAGCATCTTTGCAGTTTAAAATGTCTCTGATGATGTCATCAGGTGTTCAGGCAAAGTTTCTAAGTGGCTTATACACCATCAGGCACAAAGACTGTCCATATATGAGCTGTTGTGGTGCTTTCTCCAAAGTTTGTGTCAAGTTGTCTAGTTGCCATTTACAGAGCTCCAGGAAAAGGGGCGGTTTTAGTTCTCAATGATTCCAAGTCAAAAGGATGGGAGGAAATTGGAAACATTAGTTTGGAGAGTTGCAGCCAAATGTTAGAGGATCCAGTCCAGTTTACAGATAAATAACAAAAATCTCAAAGAAGTTAACAAGAGTAGAATTTAATATCCATAAGTGCATTATGCTTTCTACTAAAACACAATTTTTTTCTCTCTAAAATTACCTTCCATTTTTGCCAAAGATAGCCAAATTAAGACTAATTCATTTGCAAGTAGGTCTAGCTTCAATAAACTTGGCCCGTTTATTTTTATAAGTATAAGAATACCAATTGATCATATAGGCTCTTTTCAATCTGCGTTACTGGCATTGTTCATAAGGAATCTCTAGATTGGACTTTAAAAGGCCTCTGAAGGCCAGAAAAGTGATACCAAGGACGTAATACCTATAGATTTGGATGAATTCCTGTTTTCTTTCTTTTTTTCTTTTTTTTTAAGATTTTATTGGGGAAGGAGAACAGGACTTTATTGGGGAATAGTGTGTACTTCCAGGCCTTTTTTCCAAGTCAAGTTGTTGTCCTTTCAGTCTTAGTTGTGGAGGCGCAGCTCAGCTCCAGGTCCAGTTGCCGTTTCTAGTTGCAGGCGGCGCAGCCCACTATCCCTTGCGGGACTCAAACCGGCAACCTTGAGGTTGAGAGGACACGCTCCAACCAACTGAGCCCCACTGAGCCATCCGGGAGGCAGCTCAGCTCAAGGTGCCGTGTTCAATCTTAGTTGCCGGGGGCGGAGCCCACCATCCCTTTTGGGGGAATGGGACTCAAAGAGTTGAACTGGCAACCTTGTGGTTGAGAGCCCAGTGGCCCATGTGGGAATCGAACTGGCAGCCTTCGGAGTTAGGAGCATGGAGCTCTAACCGCCTGAGCCACCGGGCCGGCCTGAATTCCTGTTTTCTTGAAGTCCCTAAAATATCTTGAGTTTCCTGCACTTTCCAGGAAGTGTCATTCCTCACTTACCTGGTAGGTTGCTGGGAACCCTGTAAGCAAGTTTCCAAGCCAGTATTTCCAAGTAGGCTTTATTGGCTTTCACAGTCAATCTAGATCCTGAAAGCTTTCTCATAATACCTGAGTCTATGCATCCCTCTTTCAAAAATGACATTCCTGCCAGAGCCTTGGTAATACAACCAATGTTTCCAATTATGTCCTGTTACAAGGAGAACAGATTCTTATTGAACTTATGCAAATAACAGTATTGTCATGAAAATAAGAATACTCAATGAGAGTGTCTGAATTCTGGAGGAATGAAGTATGGAGAAAGAGATAAATACTTCAATTCTGCTCATAAAAGTATAATTTACCAAACTGCTCTAAGTCCTAAGTAGCTTAAGAGAAACAAGTTTCCTTATACCTGGAAAAACATCAGCAATGTTCCAAACAAAAGTCACAAAAGATTAATCACCAGTTCATTCAGTCCCACATAAAAATAAGGCTTGTTCTGCTTGAATCCAGTTTTTCCATTGGCTCTCTCGATCTTGCATGATGATTGAGGTTGATATGGGGAGTGATAATTCCAAAAAGTTTATAAGTCCTACATCAAGGCTTCTATGATTTACTCAGTGAAGTTGATTCCTTGATCTCTAGAGATTGTAGATGGTGGAAAATATCTTTTCTAACAGTTTCTTTGCCACTGTGAGGGCATCAGCCTTGCAGCAGAGGAAAGCTTCAACACATCCAGAACATATACATGCAACAACAAAACCATATCGAAAACCCATACTAAATGTTGAATGAAATCCAACTTAAATGTACTGTGATGGATGAAGGAAAGCAAAAAACAAAAAATGGAGTTTCCCAGGGAGCCAAGAAACACCAAGCAGCCATCTTGAGTTTCCCATAGCCACAACTATTCATTTAGTTTACAGCCCTCATTTACCCATACAATATACCTTAGAAGTTTGTCTAAACTTGTTGGACAATGCACCCCATGCAATTTAAGTTGTCAAATAAACCTAAGTAGTTTATTTTTTCTCTTTTATAAAGAAAGAGATTCTTTGAAATGTTCCAGTGGCCCTTTTTGGAAACTCTCAAAGTTATTTTCAGGTTAAGAAAAAATATTTTATTTAAATTTGAATTTTGGGAAGTTTGTCAAGCATAATAAAATTTAACTGAAAAGATCACAGGTCATTATGAAACAATAATTAACCCACTTAAAAAAAAAAGTGACAATAAGAAACATGGTGGCATGAGAGGTTCTCCATGATATCTCCCCTTAAAGTTGAACAAATTGAACATCTGTAATTCAACAAAGGATTTCCTACATAACACACAAACCTATCTGAGAGATCCACACATTGAAACAGCTGAAGGTGGCTGAATTGGGGCAAATAGGGGAGGAAGGAAAGGAGAAGTGCAGAGATAGAGGGCTGCAGGACGCCGCCTGGAACTCACTGTGGTCCTGGGAGAGGGGAGAATTGATACTACAGGTGTACTCTCTGTGGCCACAGCAATTCTGCCTGAGGGATCAGCATATAATATGGCAGAGGCCTTAGGGAAAACACTGAATACAGAAATGGGACAGCTTCAGTCTAACAGGCCTCACTGCCAGGCAGAAAACAAAGCCATAGAGCCTGGTCGCCTCTCCCCACCGTCCCAGAGCTTGCCTCCCCTACTCCCTCCCAATGTTAGCAGTGGGCCCCAGAAAAAATGGTAGCAATGTTGGATTAAAGAGCAGAATATCTACAGCCCTGAGAACTGGAGAGACAGTTCCTAGCAGCAGACACGCAGTGTGGCTAATCCCAGTGACAAGGGAGAACCTATAGGGGTGAGGCAGCTGTGGTCTGGCAGTCACCATTACTTGGAAGAGAACTAAGCCACAAACACACCAGCTGCCTCTCCCAGCCCACCCCGCCCCCTTCTTTCACAGCTGATTGCAGCAGGGGCACCCAAGGCTGCTGAGGCACACAGCTCAGCATCTGGCTGCAGGAACAGCACTGAGATTTCAGAGGCTCAGAACCCCATTGCCTACCACATCCTCCCATGGGGGTGGTGCGCTGAGACCGAGGCAACCTAGCCACAGAGGAGAAGCACACCTCCCCACAAAATCTCCCATCATGTGAGAAACCTGAACAGCGCAAGAGAAAATAAAATGCTGCAGCACGAGAGAAAATAAAACACTCCAGTGCTACCTACTGGAAAGCAAAAGACATCTGTATATTAACCTGATGCACAATTCAGTCCTGTAGATGCCCAAGAAGATAAATAATCCATTAATTACCATAAATAACCAAGGTAACAAGGCAGCTCAGAAAGAAAATGAAAAATCCTCAGAAGATAAACTTAAAGACATGGAAATGTGACTTAAATGACAGAGAATTCAAGATTGCAGTTCTGAAAAAACTCAGATGAAAGAAGACTCATATAGGCAGTTTAATGAACTCAGAAATCAAATCAACAAAATGAATATTTACCAAAGAGATTGAAACTTTAAAAAGAAATAGAAATTCTGGAGCTGCAGAACTCAATAAAACAGATGAAGAATGAAATAGCCAGCTTAGGAAGTAGAACTGACCAGATGGAGGAAATAATTAGTGGTATGAAAGATGGAAATCTAGAAATGTCACAGATGGAAGAAGAGAGAGAAATTTGAGGGTTCAAAGAAATGAAGGACTCTACAAGAACTATCTGACTTCATCAGAGAGAGGAATATAAGAATAATGGGTATACCAGAAGGGGAAGAAAGGAAGAAGGAAACAGAGAGTGTATTCAAATAGTCGACGAGAACTTCCCAAACTTAAGGAAAGAACTGAACTGCCGAATCCAAGAAGCAAACAGAACACATAATTACCTCAATCCTAGCAGGCCTTCTCCAAGGTACATTGTATTGAAGCTGTCAAAAATTAATGACAAAAAAAAAAAAAAAAAGGAAGCCAAGGAAAAGAAGACAGTAACCTACAAAGAAAAGCCAGTTAGATCATTATCAGACTTTTCAGCAGAAACTCTACAAACCAGGAGGGAATGGAATCAAATATTCAAACTATTGAAAAAGAGAAATTACCAGCCAAGAATAATTTATCCTGCAAAATTATCCTTTAGATATGAAGGAGGAATAAAGACTTTTCCAGATATACAGAAGCTGAGGGAATTTTCTACTACAGGCCTGTATTACAGGAAATACTGAAGGAGGCTATTTGACCTGAAACAAAAAGACAAAAGGATACAAAACTATGAGCAAGATTACTAACAGACAGAAGCAGGAAATGGCAATCCCTGCACAGAACAGGGCACTATGCACTTAACATAAAGAGTAAAAGAGATAAAAACTAAAAAAAAGAAAAAGAGAAGAAGACAGTTTGCTACTGCAACTCAGAAGTGAACTCACAGCATAAATAGGGATAATTTGTGACAAGAAAAACATAAAAGCAGAGAGGGTAAAGGTCTGAATTTGCCAAGGGGAATGGAAATAAGATGCGTGCTGAAGAAAAAGGCCTATACATATGAAACTTTCTTTCACATAAACTTAATGGTAACCACTCAAAAAAACAAACCAAAAAAATTCTAGAACTGAGACACATAAAATAAGAGGAAACAGAGGGAAAAAATCATAGAATACCACCAAACTAACATAACAGACAGAAACACAAAGACAAAAGCAACAATAGTGACACTGAGCTACCAAAAAACAAAAGATAGAATGGCTTTAGGAAATCCTCAGATATCAGTAATCACCCCAAATATAAATGGACTGAACTCACCAATTAAAAAGGCACAGAATAGCAAATTGGATCAAAAAAACAAATCCCAACCATATGCTGCCTTTAACAGACATATCTCAGTCACAAGGACATATATAGACTCAAAGTTAAAGGGTGGAAAACGATACTCCAAGCAAATGGCATCCAGAGAAAAGTGGGTGTAGCCATACTTTATATCAGATGAAACAGACTTCAGGATAAAAAGGTAACAAGAGACAAAAATGGACATTTCATAATAATGTATAATGGGGACGTAATGATAAAGGGGACTATACAATGATAAAGTGGAAAATACAATAAGAAGACATAACACTTATCAATATATATGCCCCCAATCAGGGAGCACCAAAATATACAAAGCAACTACTAACAGAACTAAAGGGAGAAACTGACAAAAACACAATTATAGTAAGAGACCTAAATATGCCATTGACAGTTATACATAGACCATCCAAACAGAAAATCAGTAAGGAAATATCAGCCTTAAGTGACACATTAGACCAAATGGACAAAATTGATATTTACAGAGCATTTCATCCTAGAACACCAGACCATACATTCTTTTCTGGTGTACATGGAACATTCTCAAGGATAGACCATACATTGGGACACAAAAGTAACCTCAGAAAATTTAAGAAGATTGAAATCATACCAAGCATACTCTCCGACCACAATGCTTTGAAACTGGAAATCAACTGCGAAAGAAAGCAGGAAAAACCACAAATACATGGAGATTAAACAACATGCTATTAAAGAACAACCGGGTCAAGAAGAAATAATAAGAAAGATCAAGGGGTGGCTGGATGGCTCAGTTGGTTAGAGCGTGAGCTCTGAACAACAGGGGTGCTGGTTTGATTCCCTCATGGGCCAGTGAGCTGTGTCCTCCACAATTAGATTGAAGGCAGTGAGCTGCCACTGAGCTTCTGGAGGGGCGGCGGGATGGCTCAGTTGTTTAGAGTACGAGTTCTCAACAGCAAAGTTGCTGGTTCAATTCCCACAAGGGATGGTGGGCTTGCAACTAAAGATTGAAAAAATGGCGACTGGACGTGGAGCTGAGCTCCGCCCTCCACAGCTGGATTGAAGGACAATGAGTTGGAACTGATGGGCCCCAGAGAAACACACTGTTCCCCAATATTCCCAAATAAAAAATGTTAAAAAAAAAAAAAGACTTCTTACTTAGTAAAAGCTGTTAAAAAAAAAAGGGGGGGGAGAGAGAGATCAAAAGATACATAAAAACAAATGAGAATGAATATACATCATATCAAAATTATTGGGATACAGCAAAAGCAATATTAAGAGGGAAATTTATATCATTACAGGCCTATCTCAAGAAACAAGAAAAATGCCAAATAAACAACCTAACATTACATCTTAAAGAACTAGAAAAAGACGAACAAGTGAAACCCAAAGTTAGCAAAAAGAAGTAAATAATAAAAATTAGAGAAGAATTAAATGAAATGAAGAACAAAAAAGGCAATAGAAAAATTAATGCAACAAGATGTGGTACATATATACACAATCAAATATTACTTGGCCATAAGAAAAGATGAAATACTGATATTTGTGACAACATGGATGAATCTTGAGATTATCATGCTAAACGAAATAAGTCAGAAAAAAATCAAGAACCATATTGTTGCGGAAAAATGACCAGGACCGAGAGACTGAAGCAACACGCAGAGATCAGGGAGAACAACTTTATTAAGCCTGCGGGCTCAGCGGGCTTGTTCCCAAAGACTGAGCACTTACTGGGGTCGGGTGCTTTGTTTTATAGTATTAGGCCTCCGGGTTGTGGGGGAAATCTGGCCGGGGTGCCAGGGAGGTCCGTCCTTAGCAGCTGTGATCCCTCAACATTGCTTGACAGGGAGGTCTCTAATCATAGTGCCTGCGGGAGACAGCTCCGATAAGGGGATGGAGCTCTTGGGGGGAGGGGGGGGCCTGCAGGAGACAGCTCCAATAAGGGGGGATGGAGCTCTTAGCGGGGGCCTGCAGGAAAAAACCATCCCAACAATATGACTTCACTTATATGTGGGATATAACACTGAAAGCAACAAATGAACAAGACAAAGAAACAAAAACTCATAGACACAGACAACAGTTTAGTGGTTACCAGAGGGTAAGGGGGCGGGGTCATAGAAGAGGATAAATGGCATCAAAAGGTGATGGAAGAACTGACTCTGGGTGGTGAACACACAATGTGATATATAGATGATGTATTACAGAATTGTATACCTGAAACTTATGCAACTTTACTAATAATTGTCACCCCAATAAACTTTAATAAAAAAAATTAAAAAGTGACAATAAAAGATTTCAAAGAAAAACAGAAGTTTACATAATTGTTAGCAAAATGTTTGCTCTTACTATTGAGAAGATTCGGTTTTCTGAAGTTATCAAGAACCTGATTAAGACAACATAAAACACAAAATTATTTTTATAAAATATGAAATCTTTGCTTCCTAGGAGGAAAACTTTTCACAATATCTTATCAGGATCAAACCAACAGTACAAGATAACTTTGTCCTTTTAACAGAATGAAACAGGACCAAACTCTTAATTCTGTATCAGCTTTCTTTTGATATTTAAATTAACTTAATTAAATTTATTCCAATTTTATTCAGCTTAATCACACAAAAAATTTCCTTTCTTGAGATTCCTTTCTATAAACCTTGTACAACTTTCCTTGTCCAATTTACCTTGTCTGTTGTTCTCTTACCCATTCAAAAATAACTAACTTATTTTAGGGAAAACCATTTTCTTATAATATCCTCAAAATGCTTTTCCATACCTTATACCTTCTATTACTAAAAACATATTATGTCCTTGCATTCGAAGTTGTTTCCCTCATTATTCCTAGTAGTTTCAATTATGTTTATTGGAATTTTTAACCCCTAAAAACCTCAATTTCTAATGAAAACTAAGTAATTGTGAACTATTACATCAGTACTTTTTAGGTTGGAAAATTTTATAATTTCAAGAAACAGGCTCTTTTACTGGCAAATATATTTCATAATTTTTAGAAAGACATGCTTTCTCAACAAATCACAAAACATATTTGTTAACAGATCTGAATTTATCTTTTAGTTTCTTTGTAATAAGAAAATTAGGTCAATTTAGACTTAATAATAATTCGTGTTTCAGCATTTTATCTTATTTGGAAGTGATCTATGTATTCAATAATTTCCGTCATCTAAGTTAACAAAAGTCTAAGTTTTCAAGTTACGAAAGATTTTGGAATACTATTTTGAAGTGCATATACCATATAGTTATTGTAAAAAGTTTCACCCATAATCTTTTATTTCTATTTCTATTTATTTAATTTATTCTTTAACAATTATATTTAGATTATTCATAAAAACTCCATAAGACATCAGATAAAGTCAGTTATTACACTAGCTATGTTTCCTGCTGACAAATTTTGTAATAGATAATGTGAACTTATTTTTGTAAACCCAGGTAAAATAAAAATATGTTTAATATTGATAACTCTAAAGTCGTGTCTTTTAACCAAACCAAACTTAAACCAGTTTTAATATCAAATATTTTCCCAGATCATGTGATCCTGAAAAGTATTTGGGTTACTTTCTATTATTATTTTTTTGAGACTTTTTAAGTGCTTGTTTGTTTATGCCAATTAAATAAAGCTCTTTTAGAAATTAGCAGTACCATCCAGAGGTAGAAAATACCATGTTATACGTAAAACATACAGACCAACAAACCCAGAGTTACTAATATTTATAGAGAAGACTTAAGATTTTTTTCACTTGCCTAATTTCCAAGAATCATTTGCATCTTAAGGAATGGCTCTTAGGTCCTAGAGAAGATGGGGGTAGAAAAATCTACTTCATAAAGGCACAGAGAAAGTATCCAAGTTACAAGCTTAAAAAAATCTTTTCCTATCAGCCCCTGATAGAAGCCCATAGCTTCTGTTTTACATTATGTCTCCAGGCATCTTACTGATTCCCATTTGGTGTGTCTAATTAATATTGCTGAAGGGCAGATTTACGTGCCTTCTGCTTTCCAATACTAGGTACTGGAAATGCTCCCCGATCAGATAAAAATTCCATCTCCATAGTACAATCAGGTAAAAGACACAATCCCTTCACTTAAAGCCAATTCAAATATGCTAGTTTTCCTAGGAACTTTTACCTTAATTTCATCAACTCTTATGTTGCCTATCTAGAGTCTTCAAAAAGACTTAATCAACAAGTTTCAGTTTGACAATACGGGTGGGAAAAGTGTTCCTAAGCTACACCTACTATCCATGTCCATAAAACATTCAGGTAAAGCTAATATAGCTTCTTTACATAAGTCCTCTTTAAACATTATAATTTTTGTCGACGAAAAAGCATCCAGCCAAAGAAAAAGCTTGTAAGAGTTTATTTGAGCCAAACTGACAATTGCCAGGAAGCAAAATCTCAACAGATTGAGAAAGTGCTCTGCAAAATGGTGGTTTGCAGCTTATTTTATACATTAGAATCAAAGGAGGACGGTTACATGAAATCCATTGGGGGTAGACTAAGGGGGTGGGAGAAAGCAAAGCGGGGAAATCTCTGGAATTGGATAAAGGTAAATTGGAGAGACAGGTGCTTCTTTCACATAGGTGGGTACAGGATAGTTAATAGTTGACTTTTTACAGCACATGTAGAGATGGTAATCATGGGACAAAAATAACAATGTGGGGTTATGTATTTCCAGCTCTGGCTGAGAAAAAAGGGATTACTGACATTCCAAGGGCAGGTTATCCTAGATGCAAAAAGACAATAGACAGGCTCACTTAAGGTAAAGATTGCCCTTTGTCAAGGAAGCTTCAGGCTAAAGATGTGACTTCCGCTGGCCCACCTTAGTTAGGAATTTTTATGTTCATGTCATGCTGTGTGGTTATTTTCAGTCTCCTGAGCTTGTCAGGTTTAACCTGTGCCCCCTTTTCCGTCCACATTTTCATAACCTTAACCATTACATCTTTACATTCTGCTAATCTCACTGTCATCTGAATCATGGCTTCACTGTGGCTTTGGTAGCACAGTTTGTGCAGGGGCCTGTAGCAAGGAGTAACTTGATTAGCTGGCCTGACTGCTGCCCCAAGCAATTGCTGGTCATGCCTCCCATTGTAACCTGTGCTTCCAGCTTTTTCCATTTTTCCAAACTGGGATAAACAGCGTAGACTTATTCAGGGCCCCTTAGTGTTGAGGACCAGCGGGGTTCCTTTGGCCTGCCCAGCCTTTGCCAGTGCTCTATTCAAACCTTTGTCTTAACCCCATCAATATGTTTTATTTGTTCCACTATTAATTACTATCTAAAGATTTCCACCTTGCTGAGACAAGTCCTGTGACTTTTCCCACACAGTTTCCTCTTTGTTTTGCCCCATCAAGTATTTTTCGCTTCGTTTCTCAATAACCTTCTATAAATTTCTATAAATTTCCAACTTGTTGGGAAGCATCCTTTGACTCTCCCTTTGATTTTTCCCAATTCTCTTGTTAATTAACCTAATATCTTTATTAGTATCTATGAGACCCATGAAGGGAATCTGAGACAGCAAATTCAGTAAGGCTTACCTAATTATTTTTGTTTGTAAGGCTAGTCGTTATATTTCTTTGTATCTGCTTTTAAAATTTGGTCTATAGGTACCAAACAGCTGTTTACAGAGAGCTCTCTAAAATATTTCCAGTTTAGAAGTTTTTCTAATTCAAAGAATCCATCATCAGGCCATTGATGGTAGGATCTATTAATCTCAATAGTAACTTAAACCAATAATGCTTTTTCTGGAAAGAGATAGCTTGCCAGGCTTAGAGTAAATTTTTAATATGGATGCTACAGGTGTCCCTGCAATGGGCACAGACAGTACAGCCCTTGTGAGCTAAAACTTCACTCCCCCAAACAGACAAAACAAAGACTTTTGTTGGATAGATAGTTAGGATGGCATAGTGGGTACCATGTTTCTGGTCTCTGATAAAAATGTGAGATACCTCCAGCCACAAACCTGCTAATTTGTGGCACTGGGCAGGTACTACTGGAATGGGATTTTTCCAGCACTCACAAGTGACAAAGGTTGAGATTTCAAAGACCCCTTGTGGGCTGAGGTCTCTCACGACAAATTCTCTAAGAGCTGGTACAGTCAGACAAAACAGATGCTTGGAACCCCAATCTGTTCAATAGGCCACCAGATACACCCCAGTAAGTGCACTTTCCAGATGTTGGAGACCAGAGAAAATATGTTTGCTGGTCACAAGCCAACCTCTTAGGACACAGACAAGAGACATAGACAAAAAAACGACGACAATCTCTGAGAGAAAAGATCAATAGAAAAAGAAAGACCCAGTGGTTGCTAGGCCCAAGAAGCTAGCTTCAGAAATACATATTTTCTCCTGCCAAGCAAAATTTAGAAGAGAGAAAAAGGATTCTCACCACTTCTAACTTTGGGAGGTTGACAGGTAAGAATGCTTATCTCCTGCCAGCTGTAAGTCAGACTTCCATGATCTCTCAGTTTCAGCTGCCTCTGGGAGCTAGCAGTATTCCAGCCAGAGAGCTCTGTCTGGCTCACCAGAACTGTGGGGCAGAAAAATAATTTTCCTCCCACTGACTGGACTAAGAAAATTAACGTGACGCAGACTAACAGGAGGAAATGACCTAACATTTTGTATGTACATACGGGGTTTCCAAAAGAATATGAGACTCGAGGACTCATGGGACAGTTGAGGCTTGTATGCCATTGTGGACTAAGGAGAGGGCGCAGGGGTCTGGGACTTCAAAGAGAAAGTAGGCAGTTCAGGTAGATGAGAATGAGCAAACGTGTAAACAAATTCCTGCGGGGCCACCCAGAAACAATGGGACACGGAGGGGAATGGGACACACACACTTGCTTGGATGCTCCCTGTCGGCCACACTTAATTCATGTGAGCTGAGGTGAATATGCTAAGGCTGCCTTCCTGAAGCAGGTTCTCGTACCTGATCCTTCAGGCAGGGCGTGGGGAGGGGCAAAGGGTCCTTCTGAGTCTTTTGTCTCTTAAAAATAACCATCTTGAACCATCAGTATCCCAAAAGACATATTTTGGGGTGCCTCAGTCCTCCCCTAGGGACCCGTAGTGTTTGAGGACCTCTTGTTACTGCAGATCTGTTTTCAGCTACTCGCCGCGTTGGCACTTCTTTCATACAAGGGATCCAAGACATAATAAATCTGCTAGCAGGTAGGTTTTTGCCTTCAGTTTTATCTTACAGTTTATTGTTGCTGCTCTTGCAATTAATTCAGCTTTAATTTTTACATAAGACAGGCTCAAACAACAAGTAAGGATTATCGTTCAACATAGATAAAATCTCATTCCACCAATGCTACTCCATTCATGATGCCCTGGGCTTCATCGTTCTAATTGTTCTATTACTTGTGCAGGTGTCTTCAGACCCACTAGGAGACACAGACAGTTACCTTCTACTTACCTCCCCACACAGAATGAGATCTCTCCTTTGTGTAGTAGTGCTATGCATGGAATTCAGAACAGAGTGATTCTATGGCCCGGACCAAACAAACTGGGAAGGATTTTCTTCTTTGTAAACTTACCCCTCCACCTAAGCCCGATGGTCATACCAAACAGTGGGCAGGTTGGTCTCTGTGTCTCGGTTTTCTCATCAATAAAACAAGGATAATAATTGTACCTCCTAATGAGGGTGTCAGTAGGATAAATTACATAAACATGGTAAAAGTTCATAGCCCACAACCTGGCACTATTCTTGCTATTACTATTATTCTGTTACTGTTACTCTTGTTTTTATATAACCTGTTTCTGTCTACTAGCTTTGTGTGTCTTCTTTAGTTCTGGCTGCTAACAGAACGCCATAGACTAGGTGGCTTAAACTACAAACATCGATTCCTTCCGATTGTAGAGGCTGGAAGTCCAAGATCAGGGTGCTAGCGTGATCAGAGTCTGGTGAGAGCCCTGGTCCTGCTTTACAGGCAGCGAGCCATCTCCTCGGTGTAGTCTCACATGGTGGACACAGATGGGCTCTGTCCCTCTTACAGGGGTACTGGTGCCATCATGGAGGCTCCACCCTTATGATCTAATTACCTCCCAGAGGCCCCACCTCCTAATACTACGCCATTGGGGGTTAGGGTTTCACCATATGAATTTGAGGAGAACACAGTAGCCATAAGACCCTGTATCTTGGGCAACTGAGCTGTTCCCTGTTCCTTCTAGGAGGGAAGAGGAAAGGGACAGCGCACCTAAGGCGACTCCTCTTTGTGTCTTCCTTGAGACCTGACCCGCAGTCCAAAGCATAACAGATTCCTTCCAGGCTTAGAAGGAAGACACAGTCTGCTTTATAGGAAGCACGTCTGCATTATATATCAGTGCACGTACAGCACTACAGACTGTTCGATGCCATCTACCTGTCAGAAGAATCATTAGTAAGATCCTTACTAATTAGCAAGATCCCAGTTTGATGTGGAGATACACTGCTGGGAATGTTTGCTTAATAACCACTGCACCCTGGAGCACAGAATTTGGTCCGACTTCAGCGAGGCACATTCCTTAACGTTATGGTACATTTTCTAGCAGAAAATTAGAATACCAAGAAAAATGTATTTTGATTGGATAGGATTTAATGAGAATCTGATTTTTTTTCTTTAATTCATTAATTTATAATCTACTTGCATAGTGAAAAATCAAAACTGGGTATATTAAACTAAGTGTTTTTCTTTTAAAGATATTCTGGAGTGTGTACAATAATATCCCTCCTGTCACTAGCCTGCCTTTGAGATGTAGTTACCATTTAATGAGAGGAGAGAGGCGACCACTCTGGTAAGTGTCTCACCTTAATTTGAGGTTAAGGTGGGAGGGAAATGATGGTAAACCTCATCAAATACTTCGCGTTGACTTGGAAGGCCACGGCGCTTTTCTCCAGGTGATGCTGGATAGTGATTATAGCTATTACTTAATTATGGAATAAGCCCTTCACCTTGGGCCCAGGATAATGAGAAGGTTCCAGTGCCCCCCTGCCGAGCTCCCCAAGTGTCCCTACCAAGAGGCCCTCAGCAGTGCTCTCTACAGGGTGTTGCGTCAGTTGGGTTTGTTCTTTCATTTGTTCAACAATGACCCCGGCAGAGGAGTGAAAAAGCTCGCAGGCCGGTGGGAACTCAGGGGGACAGATGTGGTATCCACATCTACTGGTGGTTGAACGATGACCATGGCACCTCAGACCGTCTCTGGATGGACCCCTTAGCTTGGAGGTGACCATGGCTCAGGGCCCAAGGGAAGGTAATCTCCTTCAGTAGCTGGTTGTAGTGATGAAGGTAGTTTGCCTAGGCTGGAGTCACAGTTAGTAATAAATCCGTGTTATGTCCCTCAACCGTTCTAAGTTACGTACTCATTAATAAAATGAAAATGTACCTCAACTCCTTTGGTAGAAAATGACAAGAACCTAACATGAGAGAGAAAATTAGTTTTTTGGCCCTTGTAACTGAGAAGTCCACTGGGCAGGGCTGATTTCTGGCAGATCTGGGTGCTCAAATGTTATGAGGAACCTGATGCTGTTCATTGATTTACTCTGCTTTCTTCTGCATTTGTTTAATTTCCAGCCTGTCCCATCTGTGGTGGCAAAATGGCTCACAACAGCTCATGTTACGCCCTATAAGGATGTCAGCATCAGCACTCACTAGCCCCAGTAGAAAGGCAGAGCTGGCTCTCATTGGCTCTCGTGGGTCACCCTTCCATCCCTAGCTAGTCACAAATGCTAGAAGAGACAGTGTTCTCTTGGCAAATGTGGGTCACAAGTCCACCTTTGAAGCTAGGGTGTGGAATCATCCCTCTCTCAACGGGTCTGACATAAGAGTAGGGGACAGGTGGCTCTGTAAAGCGAAATTGGGATGCCCTTAGCAGAAGAGGAAGTAGATACTAAACAGGGAAACACAGCAAATTCTCACCACAGGGCTGGGTCTTCTAATAGACCCACAACACAAAGTTGGTACGAGAATCAGACAAGGAGATGCCATGATTGTGATACTCAAATGTAAAGGCCTTTACACGAGCATTTATATTAATTTTTCCATCCCCAGATGGTCTCGGGAACCTTTCCTCACCACCTCCTTGACGAGGAGAACCTGGTGTCCCATCACCTCCCCTGCCCTCCCTGTCACTGAATTCCATTTTCTTCCCTCCCAACCCTCTTCAGCTTCTATTTCCAAAGGACTAAGGGAGAGTTTATTGGAAAATACTGGGTGTTTTTTTTTTTTGTTTTCAATGTCATCTGTTGTTAAAGTAAATATGTGTAGAACCACTTAATCCTTGAGTGTAACTTTAGATGTTGGTCTTTGATCCAGGGAAGAGGACAGTAATGCAAAGGGTGGCGTATGGAAGATGAAAGTGCCCAAGGAGAGCACGGTAGGTTCGTCGTTCTTTCCTAGACCTGACTACGCTTGCAGGTGTCGACTGCAACGATGAGCATTAATTTTGTGCTTTTCAGGCAGTCTGCCTGGTGGTGTCAGAGAACAGAACTGGGGGTGAGAAATTCAGTTCTGACTTGAGTGATTTTTCTGCCTTACGCTGTCCCATTGAAATTGTTGTTGTGCTTCTCTATAGAAGTGGTGGAATAATTTTACTGTGTTTTATAGTCTGAAGAGCTAGATGCCTATAACCTTTACAGAAAGCTTCTTATCTTTATGGGGGTCATTTCCTCACCAAGTCCTAATGAACATATAGAAGTTGGTTTACATAGCGAGAAGCAGGACGCTTCCCACCAAAGGCTCGTCCCTCCTCCAATGGGGGCTAAGTGGTTCTGAGAATAACCATGGTACAGAGAGGGGGTGCGGGGAGGCCTCGCATCTCGCCATCCTTTGGGGTTTCACACGAGGCTATGCCGGCCTCGCCCTGGGGCTGATGAGAACCTAGTTGGAAGGATGGCCTGGTGGGGTCCTGGTTTGCAGTGGCCAAACCTCAGAAACCTGGATTCCCAGGGGTGGGCTCTGATTCATCATGCTGACTGAAGATGAATGTTCAAATCTGTTCCTAAGCCCTGGGAAACCAAAAGTCTTCTTTGAAAATAGATGAAAGGGCAAATGCTACCCATTCTCACCTTTTCATGGTTTCTTTCATGTGGATAAGCTCAAAGTATTGAAATGTCTCCAGAGACCAATAGGCTTGAGCTGGAGTCATTTCCCTATAAGCACATAGCTGAAGATATTGCCAGATTTATTTCTTAAAGACGCAAATATCAGTCAAGATGTGTACCTCCAAGGTTGTCCTATTTTTTGGCATACATAATAAAAAATGTGAGGCCTATGAGTCCTATGAATCCGCTCTGTCCCCCTTAAAAATGAGAGAAAGCAGAGAATATAAAAGAAGAGAATGTGTGTGTGGTTTTTTTTTTAATTTCAGTAAGAACAAGTTTTCCTTTTCATGTTATTTTCTAACACTAGACTTTGAATTCTAGTAGAAACATTCATGATGCCAACTTTCAGTGAAGACAGGCTGAAAGGCACATTTTTCCTTTCTGTTGTTAACACACTTGCCCACATTCAGTCACAGAGAAGAACTCCTCATGTCTTTACATGTATCCTCTTCTGAAACAGTTTGGCGCATGCTTAATTGTCAACGAGTGGGAGTCTGGTAGGCCAGCCTCGTCTGAATTCAGAACACTTCCTCTCACTCCCTCACTTCCTCTCTCCAAACAGTGTAAGAGACTGCAATTGGGACAGACAAAAAATGGAAGGGATGATTTCGAGATAGGAGACAAGTAGACCAGAAGGGAGGGTCCAGGAAAGAGAAAAGAAGATCCTCCTTGAGAGGGAGAGGTCGCAATGGTTAAAACTGCTGTCATCCTGGTGAAAAACTCAGCTACACTGCTTTCAGCTCCTTGGGACATAATGCTAAACACTATTAGCACCATGGATTTGTGCTGAGCCCTGGCCGATGGCAGACCCACGGCTATTTGTGGGATGGTTGAGTCCTTCAATGGAAATCACAGTGCTCAGTCCTTTCAATGCACTTAGTGACTGATTTCATGGTCACAGCCCTGGGAGGTCGCCCCTGTTACTGTTCCCTGCTCACCTATGGAAACTGATGCTCATAGAGGTTGATAACTGTCAGTGCTCTTTACTGTGTAACTTTTGGAGTACCTTAGAAACTACAAGAAAAGCAGAGGACAGGGTTTTGAAGAGAAGACTCTTACTAATAGTGTTCAAATGTAACCAGCTAATACATTATAAATCCAAGAATGGTGAAGAAATCAGAAAATTATAAGTCATTTGAAAGCATTTTTCCCCGTTCCTTGAACTTCTTCAGATTTCCACTAGAGATTAGCTTTGTGATTCTGGACACAAGATGTGTGACTTTGGATCACTTGTACCTTATGTGGAAAGTTATTTGACAAACAGTGCGATACCTGCCCCTATTGTGAATGTTCACAGCTGTAATGTGGAGAAGTCTGTGGGCGCCATGTGTGGGCACGGGGAGTGTGTGTGGAGTTGCAGAAAATATGACTTGTTTAGTTCTGGAGATAATTGTCTAAAAATATATATGTGTGTTGTTGTTTTTTCTTTTTCTTTCTTTTTTCTTTCTTTTTTTTTTTTTGTTTGTTTCTGTTTTTTATTCTATTCCCATCCCAGTCCACAGTTTGGAAAGAGTTGTTGTTAGCGACTATCGGGGAGCAGTTCACAGATTGTGCTGCTGCAGGTAAAGAAGCCACAGCTCCGGCCGTCTGCTCACGTGTGCTCGGCATGTGCTTGTTCCTTGCAGAAGTCTGTTTTTGTGTGTTTGACTTTTCACATGTTTTGAAGTTGTCTATTTTGTAACTGGGAAGTTACTTAGGTTTTTTTTCATGTGATTGTGGCACTTAAGTGTTATATGTGCATATTATATGTATATACGTCTGTGTATATGCATATGTATTTTTCCCTCATACTTTATCTTAATAGTATCTGGGACCATCTGTCCAAAATAAATAGGCAGAAGAAAAGAAAACTTGGTATTAATTGGGCTCTTAACAGAACTGTGGTTGGTTTCCTAGTCCAGTTCTTCCAGAAGGGAAAAGTGCCTTTGGTGTCTAGTGAAGTTTGTAGTTAGGAAGACACAACTCTTTCTGTCCCTCTCAATCCTTTTCCCTTTTTTCCTGTTCTTTTCTGAGTCCCCTGCTCAAAGAGAGCGATAAAGGTAGGCAGGGTGCCCCCAGCACCATAACCCGACCCCGCTAAGTGAGGCTAAAATATAAGGTCTTCAGTACTTGAGAGACCATTTTCAAATATTGAGTCAATTTCTGAGAGCCCCTTTGAGTGCATTTTTATTTTGCTTTGTTTTTTTTTTATTGTTGTTGTTGTTGTTTTATCATGAAACCACTCAAAGAGGGAAATTAAATTGCTTGTTTAAAGTTTTATTTTTCTTGGGTAGTTCTTTCTGGATGCTTCTGAGGTAACATTAGATAACATTTTTCCTATTCAGCTTTCAGTTAATATTTGTTTTTAACAACTTGGTATTGACTAATTTGCCCTCAGACATCTTGGATGGTCTATCTTTAGAAGCCCTGTAAGCCTAGCCCGTGCTATGGCAACTTTCAGATTCATCTCACTAGCGGTTTCAATAATTCTGCTGTTGTTTGGCTTTCTTCTTACACCACTTTTTTATTTACTTAAGACAAAACCGGGGTTAAAGTGAAATTGTTTTAAAAGCACAGATTCCTTCTGTTTTAATAGGGAGTGGTTAGCAACTTCACAATATGCGGCCAAAAATACATCCTACGTATAATTATAAATACAGAAATCCCTGGGAGAGGAAGTTTTCTGTGTGAATTATTCCTGTTTCCAGAACCAGGGAAAATTATCTAAGTAATAATAAATAGCCAGGACTAAGTAAAGAAGACCCATTGTTCTGTGGTTGACTAAGGAGACGAGATCACCACTATTAACCATTAGCTCTTCCATTCACCTGGCTCTGCCACTTGAAGCAAGTCAGTTAATCTTTCTGGGCCTCACTTCCTCTATCTTTAAACAGTGGCTCCTCCTAGCTCTACTGTCATATGCTGCCAGCACCCTAAAATAATCAGGCTTTTTTGGGTTGACTCTGCTTATGAATATTATGTTTGCGGGTGGATCTGCCTGTACATAAGAGTGGCGGCCTTTTTACTATGCCATTTCTAAAAGTGCTATGCTAGTATAGTAGGCTATGCCTAATTACCAAAAGCCAAGCCAAACTGCAATGTGGACAATTGGGCATACTCAACATCCATCAGTTATAGAACCCTCTGACCAAAAGCATAGAGGTGGACAACACCGAAAAACTGGGAAGGCCGAGATTTTCCTAAAAGTGTCATCTAGTGACTTCATGGCCATTCTTGAAAGTAGTAAACTGCAAACCTTCGCTCTTCACTTGATGACTTAATGTTTACATAAAAGTTAACATTGAACTCTAACAAGTACATTTTGAAGGTGTAAATTTAAAAATGAGAAACCTGTACATAAAATAATTTTTTTGATGGAATAATAAGTTCCTGTCAGATAGCCATGATCAGATACTATTTTTTTGTGGAATTTTTTGTTTAATTGTGACATATATACAAAAAAGTACACAAGCTATAGTATGTATACGTTGATAAATATTCACAAAGGAAACAGATCCCTGTAACCAGCATCCAGATCAAGGGGCAGCACGTGACCCACCACCCTCCCGGAATCCTGCCTCGTCCCCCCCATCCCAAGGTGGCCGCCAGTTGACTTACAACACCATAGGACTGATTTTGCCAGCTTCAAACATTTATGTAAATGGAATCATTTAGTGCCAAATCATACACATTCAGCCATGATCAAATTCATTTAGAAAGAAAAGGGACAGAGGGACGGAGAGAAGGCAAGAAGGAGGAAAGAAAGGCATTATTTTACTGCAGAGGAATTCCCTTAGTAAATAGGATGTGTGCTTACCTAAATTGTATATAAATACTAGAATGTTTCAACCTCCAGAAGACAGTTGGAAGAACTGATGACAGAAATATTTAGATTTACAGCAAATTAGGCAAAGCATATTCATTAAAGCAACATTTCCTAATTTTGGTGCTTACCTTTCTCGTTTTACTTACTGACGCTGAGTACACACGACAGAGCTGACTCCACATCTTTAATATGTACTGAACATGTAAACCAGGAGTCCAAAGTCTACTCCCGTGACTTGGCTGCACATCAGTGTCCACAGAGTACATGTGCTGCCTGGGAGCCTGTGCTAGTAAACAAACCTTCCGTATCCAGCCACCATTCCCGAGGATCTACAAGGATTGTCTGGATCACAAATCCAAATTTAGTTAAAAAAAAAAGATCTACGTGAATTCGTGTGGGTAAATGCTTTAATGGGCATTCCCTGAAGTGCTGTCAGAGCAGAGCCACACTGGGAAGGTATTCATATTTACTCCTCCTTTATCCACAGTGCTAACAGATGGTCCTTGGTTCCATAGCCCACAGTTTAAAGCCCAGGTGCAGAAGGTGGAGGCTACAGAGAAATACTCGAGAGCAGGAAAATTGATAGGAAAGGAGACAAGCAAGCCCCGAAAAGCAGAAAGAGCAACTGGGGTCACACTGTCCGGGCCCAGTTAGTGTTGGGGCAGGTGGTGCTAACCACCCTGAGACCCCTGAATGCTTGGCAGGAAGTCCAGAGAAACACTTGCTGTTCTTCACAAAGAGAGTCAAGCACCGATGGAAAGTTCATTTGAGTTCACTTGGCTTCCAGAGGGGAGAGTCTTGTGCAACTCATTTGAGAAAAAGTCCCATCAAAACAGTAAGAAATAGTCAAAAAGCTTTGGTAATATGTTAAAAAGGGGAAATTACTTATCTGGAAAATTTGCTTGGCTGGAACACTTTGTTTATCTAAGTCCCTGGTTAAATGTGATGTGATTGCTACAGCTTTTGCCCAATAACTTGCTTTTTGTCCAATAATTCTCCTTAGAAACAAGTATTTATTATGGGTTCTCTTGTGCCACCTCCTTTTTACCATCTTGTTTTATAACGTACAGATACAATGCTAAGTATGTAAAAACAATGCCGGCAAACTTGAAGCTTTCACTCATTTCTTGTTCCCTGCCTTCTCCTTAGATGATGAAGTAGTAGGAGTAAGCGTCAGCGTTCGGGACCGAGAAGACGTTGTCCAAGTCTGGAACGTAAATGCCTCCCTGGTGGGTGAAGCGACCGTTTTAGAAAAGATCTATGAACTTCTGCCCCACATATCTTTTAAAGCAGTATTTTATAAACGTAAGTGCTTCATTTCCAGTTATTTCTTTCTAGATAATTCTTTCGTACTTTTAAAAATAGAAACTGTGTTGCAAATGAGGGGAAGGCAGAATCACTTGAAATTCTATAATCCAGAAAACATTTCAACAAAATACATTTAAGTATTTTTTAAAAAAGCAAGTTCAGTCTCAGAAATTAAAATGAGATTTAATTGTTTCTTAAATGCATGGCTCAGAAAAGGAGATATGTATTGTATTTATTATTTGAGACATTTAAACCTGACCTTACATTTGTCATTCTCAGAAAAAAATTACCTTCTATTTGAAGCAACAATAACAACCACAAAAAAAGTTATTGTATGGACTGGCAGGTAGATATTCGGTCATCCCTTCATGAACAGGAATTTATAATGTGTAGCATATGTATTTGTGAAGGAACAGTTCTGAGCATGGGTGATTGACTGTTCTCCTGAAATGCTAATACATCCTTACTGCGGGTGACTGGGACACAGGCCTAAAAGAGGAGTCATGCTCAGTGCTGAAATGTTAGCAGTATGAACAGGTGTGTGGACCCATTGTTTCCATCATGATTCATGTTCATTGCTTTTGTGTGCTCTCTTGAAAAAGTCATTTTTTGTCATAATGAAAACAGCTTAGTGCTATTAAACCAATGTTTGGTAGATCAAACTTCAGGTTACACTTTCAACGTAAGTTAGAGTGAAGGATTGACAGCCCTACACATGTATGATAAATTTTCTATTTCCCAAACTGTTCAAGAGTCAGTAACACACTTTTTTTAATGACTGTATTTCATTGAATATAAGATGCCCTGGATGATAAGTATTATTTTAGTATTACTAAGGAAGAAAAATAAAAGGCTCCCAATTAAACTATGACACGGTATTGATTCCAGGGGTTTTCATATGTGGGCTGGGAAGTGGGGGCAGTACATCTTAGACTTCCTAAAACACACTTCATTTATTGTTTCACTTTTCTCAACCCCTTGCCAAAATGGAGCAAAAAAAAATCCAATTGTGTTTCATGATTGTCTTAGTATGGCGGTGGATGTAAAACTAAGGCCTCTCTCTAAGGAGCCACACAGCACAGACCACACGATTTAGATTTTAGCAGTGAGACCGACCGGGCACTGCAGACGTCCGGGAGGGCTTCCACTTCTGAACTGGAAATGAAAGTTTAAATACAAGCGCCAGACGGTGCCACTGCAGAAGGCGCTTACTAGCGGTGTGGTGTGGCAACTGCACATCTGCAGATACCATTTCCATTCCTCAGAGAACACTAATTGTGTTTTCACTCCAGATATTAACTGAAAGGTCACTGAGGGCCTTTTCTTACTACTCCACAAAGCTGACCGTAGCAGACACTCTGGAAGGAAGTGTGTTCCATTGCCGTTTATGAACGGGACTAGAACGTTCTTTCCTGGTTTTGAACCAGCTCCACATGTGACTCAAAAGAGAAGAGCGTTTGGGATGATTAAGTCAGACACTCTGGACTTTTGTCCCATTTCAACAGTGTGACCTGGAGCAAGTCACAGTGTATCATCCTTTCATTTTCTCTGTAAATGGTGAGGAGCTTGGTCTGAAATGATCTCCAAGGTCCCTTCTACTTCAAAATTATATGATGAAATTTCTAGGTATCGTGTTGATTAGCAGCAGGTTCAACACATGAGAGTTTCATTAGATAATTAGGCCACAAAGTGCGTGGGCTGATTTTAGGGCATCCCATCAGGTGAGACTAAACAAGGATGAGTCCCTGCTTAGCTGTTGTGATGGGGGAAGACAAACTTGGGGAGAGGTTGCAGCTTGGCCAGTTGAGTCGAGCTGAATAGGCTCCCTAAAGCTAGATGTCACTGTGCGGTTTGTGGGTGCTGCAGAACTGGGTATGGTGTCTCAGTAGCAACCCATAGTTTAATGGCATAAATTCACATTTAAAAACTCAAAGATTATTCACATAAAAATTTGAGTCAGGAAAGAAGAAGCAGTTCTCTTTATTTTACATAAAGCAGGCAGTCCTTTTCTCAGTCGGGTCATATACCACGAACTGCAGAATTGATTTGGAAAAGTGAAGTTTGGGCAGGAATCTGATCACAGCGTGAAGAACGGTCATAGCGTGAGCTAAGTTAGAAATGGCCAGCTCCACACTTTTACTGTCTTGTTAATAGGATCTTGGTGGAAGTATTCGCACATGTACTGGAGCTGGGTGACATGGCAGATTGCCGTGTAGAAAGAGCTCTAGCACATTGTCAAAGCTTCTAGCACGGTGGGTGAGGGGAGGGCTGCCGATAAGTTATATATGAATTGGATAAAGATTGGTTATTTGACTGAGAAACTCCCAGTGTCCAGAGACACCCCCCCCCCTTCCTGCAAATGTTGTTAGGTTATTCAGAGCAGCTGAATGACATGTCTTTTCTGACCTGAGAATTGTTTAGAGCAGACGTTGGCAAACTACAAACCTCAAGCCAAATCTGCAGCACGCACACTCACTGCCTGTTTTTGTATGGGCTTCAGCTAAGAATGGTTCTCACATTTTTAAATGGTTGGGAAAAAAATCAAAAGAAGAATTAGAACACATGAAAATTGTGTGAAATTTAAAACTCAGTGACCACATGTGTATAAAGTGTGTCGGCACTAGTACCACCCATCTGTGTGCCGACTGCATGTGGCTGCTCCATGTGACAGTGGCAGAGTTAATGACTGGCAGAGACCCTATGGCCGGCAGAGCCTAAAATATTTACCCTACGCCTCTTTCCAGGAAAAGTTTGCTGGATTCCAGCGTTTCTATCTTCCCTTTCTGCCAAGGCTTACCTGAGGTAGACAGAGCTTCCTCTGCTCCCCAGGGCTCTCCCAGGCCTGAATTCTCTGTTCTGGTGTCTCCACGAGCCATCCAAGTCGCAGAACGTCCGTGTCTCAGCTACAACTGCCCCACTGTGTCCCTCATTCTTATTACGAATCTTTGGACAGTCCATATTTCCTGATTTTATAATATGCAGCCCAGCATCGACATGAGCTCATGGTTCTCCATTTGACACAGCAGCACTGTACATTTTAGTGCAGAGCAGACCATATTTTCTTCAGTGTCTGCCCTGAAAATCTTTCTTAAAAGGAAAAAAAGAGAGAAAAAAACCAACATAAGTGAAATATTTGCGAAGGTCTACTTGTGAGCAATGTTCAATTAAATCAGTTTGGATGACAGGCCTCCCTTAGGAGTTCAGCCAACCAGAAGTGACCCTCGGAGTTACAGGTGTCCTTCTAAGGCTTTATCCAAGTGAAGAGCAGGGTGGGGTGAACATCCAGGATGAGCCTTTAGGGAAGAAGGTCTGTGCCCCAGCCCGCACCCCACACCAGTCTGAAGAATTTAGTCCATATTAAACCCAGAGAATTGGGAGAGGCTAGGAGGGAAATGGGCCAGCCCACGTGTGCCTCCAAGGACACCGTTACTGCTGGTCTGGTTGCCGGGACAAAGCACTGGACCCTGAGTCGCCCTTGGCTCGTCAGACCCACGCCATGGAGACTTGTCCACTTGAGAGAAGGGAGGCTGCCCTTGCTTCCTGGTGATAGTTAAACATCCAGATAGGAGATTTTCAGTCCTGGCCCTTTTGCCTTGGAGGAAATGTTATGTATTTCATAAGTCTCCCATTTCCCACTTCCACTTTGGAAAGTTTTAAGTCTTTGAAAAGTAATTTTGATAACTTTTATTCTAGAGGTTTTAATTGTAATTGGTAATTTTGCAAGCCAGACAATAGAACTGGGGAAAAACAATCATTGGGAAAAATAAAAGACCCATCAATTTTATGAAACTTCATGTCCCACAGAGGCTGTTCAAAGGTGGGGAGACATAATTGTCACCACCCTTGTGTTGGTCTTTGTTTTGTTTTATTTTTCTTCCATTTTATTTTTCAAGATAGGCTTGTGAATGGCCCATCTTGGGTAACATGAGGCCCCTGCCTACCCATGCATTCTGTGGGGTGCGTTTTTCCCTGCAGCATTTGCTCAGAGCCCAACATACTCTCTTCATCAGCTTGTTGGATTACTCATCGTCTCCAGCACAGCAAGAAGAAACAGGCAACATGCCCGTTGCTTGTTTATTCCTTGTTTTAATTTTCATTATTACGTTTCTCAGGAAATGCTCGCCTTAGCTAACAGTTATTGGCACAAAAAGGTATTTGAGTTCTTGCCAACATTTGGGGAAACTGAATGAGATGCCTTAGAGAAGGGTTGCCCCATCCTTTGCTTAAAGTTTTCTTTCCTTTTTTTCTTTTTTGTTTTTTTCTGTCCTTTAGCCCATGAAGAGCATCATGCTTTTGAAGGTGGACGTGGAAAACACTAATTGCACTCTGTAAAGAATTCTTTGTGCTTTGCTGATTGGTTTTGGAAACGGTCTTAACAGGAGGGACAGTGAAGAGAAGAATTGCCGAAGTCCGATGCTGGTCAATTTAGAGCGGGTTTCTGTCCTTGCAGATTGGGCAATTAGGGCTCAAAGTGGCAGGTGGGGTGTGGGAGACTGTGTGGGTTGCTATCATCATTTTTTTTTTTTTATTTGCTTTCTAAGTGTTCTGTTCACTCAATTTTTTTCCCCTTTTAAATTTCTTATTTGGTCTAATTATTGTTTTCTACACCCCCCTTTCATTGAGGCACAAGAAATGGGTTTCCCTTTAAGTAGCTCTGCTGTACCTAGTTAATGAGAAGATGCATAATCATGGCAATACTGCTTTTGAGAAACCACAGTGTACTTTGGGGAATACTAGCTAGTGGAACCTGTCTTGATTACTTGTTGTGACACATTCCTATGTACTATGCACTGGGCATTGTCTTTTCTGTCCCAGGGAAAAGAAAAACCATACTCAATCAGATTTTGCACTGATGGCACACACATCTTTTATTTTTCCTTTTTAAAACTTTTTTTATTTTTTTTTTTAGCTATAAAAGGAAAATAATAGTTGGGTTGCCTAACATGTAAACTATAATCACAGTTGATAAGTCAGGATATAAGTCAAATTCTAGGTTTTGGACTCTATGAATATATTTCTAACCAGAATTTCATTTGGCCTTTTCAAAGGAAGGTTTAGAGGGGTAGCAAGGGATTCCTCCAAATAGGAAGCCTTATATTTCTGATTGAAAAAGGAGGCAATATTTTAATTGTCTGAACCAAGCTTCTCCTGGAAGGAAAACCCTGCATGTAAGGGTTTCCACGTCAACGTGTGTCGTTTCCGGTAATCGGCAGCCCTCCAACCCGGGACTGCCTGCCTTCCATTCAAGAGCAGGAAGTTCAGTCTCATTTCCAGGATGAACGAGAACACGCACAAAGTTGAACTTCCAGTGCATTCTGCTCGTCTTGATTCTTTGGAATTGTTAATACATCACCTACTATGTTGCCAAAGAAACACGGTTTGAGAAGCAGCAGAAGCCTCCCCGGGGAGCACGGAGCCGTGCTCAGAATGCCCCGCCGCCCGGGGGGGGGCCGCCTGTGGAGCCGCCAGGGCCCGCGCCCGGGCCTCGGGGGGATGGCGCGGGCCTCTCGCAGTGCCCGCAGAGGCGCCTGGGCTGCTGCGCGTCCCACCTGTGCGCGCACAGGAGCGCCTGCTTTCAGACGTTTTAAAGGACTTTCAAGGACATCTGTTCTGGAAAGCTGTGCCCCTTCACTGGCCTTACTACTTGCACATCAGCCATAACAGCAGCGATCAGTTTTTTAAAAAGGCTTTGTTTCTAAATTTGAGTTTCTTCAGGGATTTCAAAATGAGGTATAAGGATATCAGACCCATTTTCCAAAAGCCGGAACTTATTTAACTTATTTAACTTAATGTGCTAACATCCAACCTGTTTTTAAATTATTCATCGGGGATTGAAAAAAGGTATTCTGGACATGAATTAAAATTCTTTTTTTATATAACTATTTTTCTGATAGATTAGAAAAAGGATATAATTGAATTACCTTCATTATAATTGTCAGATATATTCCATAATAAGTGGATTTTGAAGTATTTTTATTTTTGAACTTTATTTAAAAGCATTGTGATGACATGTTCTACTTCTGCATGTATGTAGCCTTTGAAGTAAAAATAAAATAAATAGGAATGTTAGGCTCACATTAATGTTTTCTAGTTTCTGTTGTTTATGATCATGAAACATGGCTTAAGACACAAAGTAGATTTTTGTCCCAGAGAACTCGTGCAGCTGTTTCTGACCCTGTGGAAAATACCAACTGTAAGAAGGATTTGATTTGCCTAAGTTAAGAACCTATCATCTAAATTGCTTTAAGAGAGGATTTTGTCAGATTTTGCTTTGGAAATTGTTCTAATTGAATTTTTAGTTCATAAGAGACGCTGAATGAACTAAGCTGATTTAATCAGTTAAAAAAAAAACCCTCTCCTTACCTTCTTGGATTAAAGAATCCAATACTCTTTTGAGATCTAAGGGAGTATTTTGTGGATCATGTGACTTTTATGTTAGGGCAGTGTACTCATCTCCACCGCTGCTGGGGAAAGTGAGATGTCTCAGTAGAATCCTATTTTGGTTTTGTTTTTCAGCGAAGTCCTTGCAGGTGCAGCCTACGCTCTCCACACAGAGACACACAGAAGCCAGAGGTCACTTTCTTGTCTTTGTGATTCCTCAGGGTCTGTGATCAGAGGCAGGGACCCTGAGACCAGTGAACTTTTCTCCTCCCAGTATTCCCCAGGTTGTCCGAGCTCGGGGCTTCTTACATCAAGAGAGTACACCTGCTAAGTGAGGAGGGACAATACTCACTCCAAGTAACTTGCCTGTATTTCAGTTTGCTTTTGTAAGCACTTCCTGAAATGCTGACTTTCTCAGTTTGAAGACTGCATTTCAGTACCCCCCGCCACTTTTTCACATTTCTGAAATGAGGGTGTAGTTTGCAGTGAACATGTAGACTTAACATAATGTGGCTATTAAATTCGTGGTACAACTGACAGGGGAAAAAACACGAAAAGAATAACACAACTCTCATAAACCTTAAATGCGTTTAACTTGACTCGAACCTCAGCTTTCTTCTTGAATTTAGCTTATATCTACATCATGGATCTATTTAGTCATGAGACTTTATAGTGGAAAGAAACATGGAAAAAAATTGGGTCCACTAGACAGTGTAACATCTACCAACAGGACCTTCGCCAAGTCTGTTTTTTGTGAAAGGAAATGGGGCTAGCGGGGCACAAATATCTGCAGCCTGCATCCTGGGCCAGGCTTCCTTAAAGCGAGAACACTCCAAGTCTGTCAGCCCAACCCCCAACAAGTCACCCCCATCAAACACGAATTATCTGATCCAGTCTGGCCACTGATAAGAATGTACAGAATCAGCCGTCCTCGTTGCAAACGGTTCGCGTCTCTCCCTCTCACGCTCGTGCCCACAGCAGTGCTGCAGTTGGGTGTTTGAAAACCGTCCAGGTAGGGAACCCCTTGGAGCTCACGCGGGCCTGACCGCGTTTGGAGCGGCCACGTGGTGGCGCTGCCCTCCAGCCGGCGCTCCGGGCTCAGCAGCGGGATTGCTCCAGCTGTGCTTGTGTAATTAAGAGTCTACTGCGTTTTGCTCTTAGGATCTTACAAAAATTAGATTCTACCAATAGAAGTTTAGCTCTCCTACACCTAATAAAAATGTGTCACAGACAGACCTCTCCAGACGTTGACTTAAAAAAAATCTCAACTCTTAGGATCTCATTGAGCCTAAAAAGCAGTTAGGAAGAGAAAGAATGAAATAAAGTAACATGTAGAAAAGATTTCTTCAAATATTGTGCCCAAAGGGGAAAGTTAAATTACGGTTTGCTTTCTTATTTTAGCTTTCTGAATATGGAACTCCCCTTTAAAAATATGTCTACTGTTCACCTTGCTTATACTGTATGTTTCTATAAGATTTCATTTATTACAAATGAATAAGTAGAAGACTGCCTGTAGTAGTTTATTTCTTAAAAGAATGTATTCGCATCAATTGAAAATTACAAGAGTTTGGTGACTTAGGATTGTAAAAAGCCTGGATAATTTTCTCAACAGCTGAGAGGAGTTCAGAAGGTGAAGAGGAAAGAGAGAGGAACGAAGGTGCAGTGGAAAGCCGCTATGAACCTGTGCTCCTGTGTAGTACCTAGCGTGGGTTCTTCTTCTCCCACGAGGAACAAAGCCCAGATAGATTCCTTACACATCTGACTATACTGTTCTGTTTTTATTTTCTATTGGCTTTTCATATGCATGAAAATCTAAGCACACTTCTTATTTAGGTTAACCCATTTGGGCTAAAAGTCTACATTTTGTGTTGTAGAGGTACCTTCATCCAGCTGACACGACATCATTTTTAAAAGAAAACTCATAGACTCTTAGAATTTTGGAGTGGAAGGGGCCTTTGAGATCATCTACCAGTGCTTCTCACCTCTCAGCCTGCAGAAGAATCACTAGGTGCTTGCTTAACGTGCAGATTTCTCAGCCCAAACCTGGGGACACTGATTCAGTCTGCCCGGGAGGTCTGGATATCTGCCTTTTTAACAAGCTCCCCAGTATTCTAATGTGGATGGTCCTCAGACATCACTTTGAGAACCTCTGATTGTATCCACCCCACATATGACAATGACAAAGCCTGTCCTCCCCCAGCCCTTTCAGGTGACCTGATGAGAATGTTTAATACCAACAACCTTATGAAGGATGGAGAAAGCCATCATTATGAAGACTTGAGAAGATGAGGCTTGTAAATAAGAACTTTATGGCTAGGATCACAGCAGTAACAGGTCGCCCATGTCTGCAAGCCTGTAATATAAAACCTTTAATACAGAGTGGTGCTTTTTTCTAAATATCGTTTCAGCCTGTTAAGAAAAAAGAAATTAATGTTCAGAAAAAGTAGTTACTCCATATGTACAGTAACTACTTTTCTATAATGTCTTATGGCATCTGGGGTTCAGCATCATTGAACAAGATTAAATGAACGTTATAGAGCTACAAAAATTGCATGTAAAATAACGCAAAACTGTTCACATCACTATCAAAGTGGCCTGGGAATGAATTTCCACTAAAATTAATTGTCACTCCTAGATGTAGTTTAGCAAAGCTGTTACTAAACTGGAGGGATTCTTGAATACAAGTGCCAAAAAATCAAATAAGTATTCCCTAAACTACCTGAATGATAAGCAAAAGTCATTGTAAAGTCAACATTGTTTTGTCCATCATTGCTGCTAAACTTCAGAGTCCCGTGTATATGTGTGTGTTGGATGTAACTTACTAGAATATCCAGTAAAAATCACGTCTTGGATATTCTATGCACTTGTGTCCTTCAGAAATCATGAGGTTGAAGGAATCTGTGTTAAATGTTTTTGTTTGGGTTGCTGCCTGAAAAAAAAGTTATCAACTCACTTAATGAAATGCAAATTTTCTTTATGAAAATTTCAACTTCTAATGTTTAAGTCTAATGTTTAAACTTTTATATTGGAACAAGTGTTTCTTTGGGAATTATTGAGCTGGCAACTTAGTGTTATGTAAATGAGCATGAAGTAAATGAGTGTTTCTGAGTTTTCTATAGAAAATTAATGGTACCTCTCTTTTTACATATGAAGAAGCAATGGTTAGTGAAGGTTTAAGGTGAAAAATTTAATTTTTAGCACTTTATATGACAAATGGAGAATATTAAGGAACTTTGAGCATTTAAACAAACTTACAGGGTTTCTGTTTTCAAATAGAGCTGTTAATTTTGTGAGCCTACATTCAATCCCACTCTCCCTCTCCCCCCAAATTTCTCAGACCTTAATCAGGTAATATAGCTGATAATTTCTGTACGGTTTAAAAAAAAGTTTTAACCATCTTCTCAGTAATTGTTTAATAACAAATCACCATCTCTTTGCATGTATACTCACTGCAATTTTAGTTCATTTAAATGGTCACACAAAGGATTTCGAAGCTTAAATTAATGAGTATACTTTAGCATGGGGCATCTCGCACCATTTGTCCCCAATTTAAAATCTTATCAATTGCATTCCAAATCCTTCATTCTTTCTAATTGTCTTACCTGTGTAAGTTGAAGCAGGTTTCTTTGCCTTATGTTTTGGATCTGCTTGTGCCCCCACCCCCATTGTATACCATCTGTGCCCTGTACCGTTGGGCCCTTCACATATGGCTCCAAGCTGGTGTAATGCCCTGCCTTTGATCTGGCTTCATCCAGTGATTTGCTCAGGATTTCTAAGGTCACACTGAAAACTTTTCTGTTCTAGTTATTTTTGATTTTATATTGTGTGTTGTGTTTGATGTTCGGATACATGTGAAAGTTGCTTCTATAAGTCAGTAATTTTTATTCCAGCCTCTTGCAGCCATAAGGTAAGACTAGACTGTACTTTTCTTACTTGAAAATATAGTCATTTATGTGTTTCGTGCAAATGTTTAGCATTTTCATGCAAAAGTTCTTGCAGTTTTCTAATTTGGGACTATATTGGTATGGATTTGTGCTCCTTCCTTTTTCAAGAGTTAACTTTGTGGGGTGTGTTTTAGCGTTCAGTGGTTTGTAGAAGTTTATGCTGAGATCTTTTCTAATCTGCTGCTAGTAATTCTCACTCTGTGATTGTGTTCTATAGGATAGAAATGGCGTTCTGCCCCCCTCAGGTCTAAAGTTTCGTGCACTTTTATTAACCACATTGCTTCATCTTAATGGAGTTCCAAGTGTGTGTGTGGTTGTTGTCCTAACCCTGCTGATTCCCGCACATGCGGGAACTCATGCGTGTGACGCCCCTGTCACAGCGGGGTCTGTGGTGCTCTGACAGGGGCAGTGAGGTCTGCTTCTAGTCTCCCCTGGTGAACACTGATGGTGACTGGGCTCATCTTGGTCTTTTAGAAAGCACATTTCACCTATTTTAATTCTCTCTCTTTACCCTCTACTAAGGGTGCCCTCATTGTAGAATCACGTACTCTTATTTCTCTTTTTGTCCTCCAATCGGCCTGTAACATTCAGTTGTTCCCATTTAGCCAAGTAAAGTGAAGCTGCTCCTCCTTTCTGGGTGTCTAGTATGTCCCTTTAAAACAAACAAAAAAATACCAGCAAACTCTTTTTTCTCCCACTCATCTGCACACTTTCCTGTCACTGTAGAAGCCAGCAATTCAAGATGATGTCTGTGACACCCAATTCATTTTAACGTGGTGAATTTAATGAAACCTTTGAGGGGTAGGGCACAACACTGTGAACACTTTAAGATTTCCTAATGTCTCCTTCTCATTCCGCGGCCGAATGCTGTGTGCACTTCCTCATCCAGTGGTTATCGCTGCACTTTGGGGACATGTTCTATGAGCATAGGCTCTGCCCTCCCACCTAGGACGCAGTGTTTTAGGGCCTGCCAGTGATTCTTTTAGTGCAGTAACTGCTGTTAAAGAACTTTGAACTGCTCTCATTAATGAATGTATTTTTTAAAAATCTCTGGAGTCCTACAGGAGGATAGGACTTTTGTTACAGAAAGATAAGAAAACAGTAGCACTTACAAGGCTCAGCAAGTTAAAATGTATGTCATTGAAATATGCATCTACTTCCCATCACCTGGCTAGGCCGCAGTGCTGACTAGCCTGTTTCTTGCCAGAGAAAATAAGTTTAAATCATAAGCATATTTAACTAGCAAACATAAATCGTAAGCCCTTGTAGTCATGAGCGTGTTGAACTCTGGTACCGTTTGTGCAGATGGTATGGTTAAGTGTGTGCTCCTCCCAACCTCAGAGATGTGGACAAGCCCTTACTCCCCAATTTCCTCACACTCAGGACACTTAAATCATTTGTTTTTGCACAAATAGAATTCTACAAATCATGGACCTAGAGGAAGATTTCAGGTCTTAGGAAAGTTTGGGGTTTTTTCACTCTCTCTTACTGGAGAATGATGGAAATGAAAGTTAAACACGAAAGCCATGTTTCCTTTTTAGGCAAAAATAATTGGCGTTTCATGAAGATAGCAAGTTAGGAAGGACAAGACTTTGATTTTCAGAATATATCTTTTTTTAAAAAACATAGAATCATAAATAAAAATTGAACAGAAGTCTTTTGACTTTCAAAGAGTGTTCCCCAGGTGGCTATTCTACAGAAATACTTTTAGATACTGAAAACAAAGCTCCTATTGTAAAAAAAAAAAAAAAATATATATATATATATATATAAAATGTGGTAAAACAACACATTCAAGCTGACGTGCATTGTGTGGTAAAATGTTAACATTTTGGAAGCCAGTAAGCATACTTTATGTAGTCATTGATTTTGTTTTATGAAACGTCACTTCTTAAAACCTTCTTATGGTAAAATAAAGAGACAGGAAAACCACCCAAAACCAATGTGTAACTTAGTAGATTGTTATGAGGAGAATACTCTTATAATAACACTCAGGTTACACCTTGGCGAGTCACCCAGGAGCCCCCTTCATGAGTCGCCTCTCCCCCCCTAAAATCACCATTCCCCTGACTTACAGTAGGCACGTCTGTCTTTGCATTTCTTTCTGGTTTTATCACTCAAGTGATAAACGTCACTTTTATCATTTTGTATAGAAGCTTCTATACTAAAGAAAGTTGGGTTCACAAAAGTTATGTGTAAGCCCCTTAAGTGATAGGTGCAGAATGACACTCTGTAAGCAATTGCTGCCCCCATAAATCAGCGATTTGGCAGTTTGACAAGCTTCTGCTGTAGTGTGTGGCTCTGTTCATAGCTATCATCTCAATAACGAGAGCTAGCGTATATGGAGTTCCATGCCATCTAAGCACACAGATAATTTACTTCTCCCTAAAACCCTATGAGGTAGATACTGTTATTGTTGTCCACATTTTCTCTATGTGGAAACCAAGGATCAGAGAGGTGAAATAACTCGCCCAAGGTTACAGTCTGTCGCAGAACCAAGACACATGTAAGGGAGCGCTCCAGCCTGTTCTCCCAGCGCTAGGCTGCCCTGATGGAAGGTAAGGATTCTGCTGGAAGAGAATTTTGAGATTTCTTGTAAGAGCTTGTTTCTACAGCAAAGGATCTATAGCTTTAAGAAAAATACTGAAAAATCACTGGTCTAGTTCAAACTTTTCCTTGTGCAAATGAAGAAATGACCCAGAAAGTATATAAAGAATTTGTTTAAGCAGTTGGTGGCAAAGTTGCAGCCAGATCCCCAAATCTTCTGGCTGTTAAAAATCAATGAGCTTCCTTCATTTCATACCCTTACATGGAAAAAGTACACATTTTCTAATCTGCTTCGTTGTATCAGTTCCACAAAAGCAGATTTGACTGAAATCAGTTTATAGCTAGGACACTCCATCCCCTTGCTTACTTTCTCAAGGTTCTAACTGGGAACTAAAAAAATTATATTTGACGTTTGCTTTATGCGCATGCCTAACACTCTTCTCCAAAGAATGTACAAGAATAACACATTTGCTGGTGTGGATGGCAGGTGAAAAAGAATTACTGGTGTAGTGTGGGCAATTCAACATATTCATGGCCAATTCTGGATTATCCCAGCACAGATGGATCGTGCAGCACCCTTCTTCCCCTTCTCACTGGTGACCTTTAACTATTTGTGTTTACAAATGCTGCCACCCGGGATTGGAAGGGAGAAGAGCAGAGAAGATAGGATCTGTTTCTTGAGCAGAGTGTTATGTGTCCTAGTAAAATGATTGGAGCTTTTGGTGGGGACTGTGGGAGTGTCTCGGGGTTGGACCCCTCTGGGATGCCCAACGGAGCCTCGGATGTTAATCATGAGAAGGGAAATAAGCTGGCATAATGCAAAGAGCTTAGTTTGGAATTTGCTTTATTGGGTTGAAATCCCTTTAGCTTGTGCCTTGAGCAAGTTGCTCATCTTCTCTGAGATCCAAATTCCTTACATTTAGATGTGAAAAAGGTGGAGTTTCTTCAAAGCAAATAACACATTTAGGCACTCCACTCAATACTTTGGTCACGTAGAGAGTTAATAAATGGTGCTTCCATTGGTTGACCGGATCCATTTGTCCACACAGTAAAGAGAACGAACTGATCCAACTTTTGCACTTTCCTCGTGAGGTACTGAACTTCAGTTATTTGAGGTCCTGCAAGTAGGTGTTGGCAACACTGGCCAAACTCACTAGTCTGCGAACTGCTTGTCTACTGATCTTTCTACCTCATCACACTATATTGGGGAGACATCTGCCTTCTTCACTTGAGCTCTCTGTTCCTGACTTCAGGGTCAATTTGCTGTGAACCAACTGAAAACCTGAATGAACCTTCCAATTAATTATTTTCTAAGGATGTTATTGGCCTCATCACTCAGGAATATAAGAAGAAGTTCACTTAAGGCAAATGTTTTCCAGGCTGAATAAATTCCTGTTGAAGCCTCAGTCCCATATTGTCCCCTGTGGATTGTAGGCTCTGATTGGCGGAGCACTGGTGGTCGCCACCGAGAGTTCCCGGCATGCCATGCATGTATTTTAGTCCTTGTTACCTTAAAGGGAAGGAAAGTTCATAGGCAATAATAGAGCTGAGGTGAGGATTGTTTGGGATATTAACTCATTCACTCAGTAAGTATTTATTGAACAGCTATGATGTGCTTGGCGCTGGGGATACAAAAATAAGCAAGACATTGTCCCTTCTGCGTGGAGCTCGCAATGTAGTCGATTGGTAAATGTCATTAAGACTTCTGAATGACTAGACCATAAGAAAGGCAGGAAGTATATGGTAAACATCTTTGAGTCCCGCATACTATGAACTCAGTGCATGTTTGCATGAAGGAATGTTGAATGTTGTCATAAGCGGTTTTCTTTAAGTCAAAATCGTATTAGATTTCTGAAGGTGAGTGTTTTCACTAATCTCATTATTGTTTTAAAATTCTCTAATAATAGTTTTGACACTGAATTCGGTAACCACAGGAGCTGTTTATAATTTGTTGGTGCTTTTCAAACATCTTGAAAAGCCAAGCGAGCCCTTGACTTTTGCTCAGTAATTCACTGTGTCTTTATGAATATACCTGAGGGGTAAGCTTCATACAAAGGCCTGTGCACCAACATGTTAAATATGGGGATTCTTACACTGTGGAATGTCTAAAGAGTGCTCACTCTGTAATTTTTAAAAGCCCTGTAATTCTCTATAAAGTATATATAGCATCTGAACAAGAAATATGACACTAAGTCTAGGATTAAATAGCATCTCAGGGCCACTGCCTTGTGCATTTTCAGCAGGTTGGGAAGTCGTGTAAGTGCAGGTTAACGAGACCAGAACCTCCAAAGTGAGCATCTGTCCCCTGACCCAGCTGGGGACCTCTCCGATTATTCATTCCAGAACCCTGTGCTGACACTGGGTTCAGCGCTCTGCATCTCCCACTTGTAGTGGGCTTTTCAGATTGGCAGGAGGTCAGACCCTTCCATCCGCATGCTTTGTGTCGTGGCTAAATGTTTTCTGGGTCTTGCTTTGTAGCCCTGATAACTCTATTTTCAAAATTAAAGTAAACAGAAGGAGACCCTGGACAGGGAGTGCTCCGACTCTGACCACTTGTGTGGAAAAGGATTTTTTTTTCTTCTTCTTTTTTTTAAGTATTGTAAATGAGAACAGGCAGCTGTGCAGAGAAGACCTTGTTCAACTGGGCAGCAACCGCTGTTCCGCCCGCTGGCCTGGGCTTTCGCAGCCCACGTTCCTCCTTCCACTTCAAAGGCCTGGGGCTGAGGGATCACACATTTTCCTTGATGACAAATTAATCAAACTTGATTTTCTTGGATGAGATGGATACAAAAGAACTACAACTCCCCAAGGCCCGAAAGTCAATACAGCCCTCCTGGCTCTGATTAGAGCAACAAAAGGATATCTCAGAGCCATCTTCTTCCCGGCTCTGGCTGTGGCTGGAGCTGAAAGCCAGCCGGCTTGTAAAGGAGAAAAGCCTTATTAAAACACATTTCAGCTGCGACCGAGTGCAGGGAGAGCTCTCCTGACAGAGAAAATTACTTTTTAGTAGATGCTCACCTTTTCTGAAGAGCAAGGTTTCCGCTTAGAAGAACCTAAAGGAAGTAGTATATTATGATTCTGAAATGTTTATAGATCTCCCCTTTTATGTTTCTGCTGTGAAGATGTTAAAAAAAGAAGAAGAAGAAATCGGCCTATGATATCTGGCAAACGTTAGAGAAGCCCGCTTTTGGATAGGGAAATTTACTTCTACCTGGTTAACAAGGAAATTCCATGCGTCTGGGGGATTTATGTGCCTGTTAAGGCAGGCCTGGGACAAGGTGAAGGAAAGGGCTTCAGAAGGCATCAGCGGTGGGCCGGCTCCGACAGCCCACTTGTGGGAGTGAAGTGAGCCTCTGCTAAGTCGGGGAACACAGGATTTCAGAGCAAGCCTTCTTAGCAACGTTTTCATCTGCCAGTTCTGTGCAGCACCCCAGGGCACTACTGGCACCCTTCTTGGGATTGCTCAGTGTCCTGTATTTAGAAGAATTGCTGTTACACAAAATACAGTCCCCTGACTGTCCCTGGGCGTGTCTCATGCCTTTCCCAAAAAGGCTTTGAAAGATGAAGGGTTTATACTTTTATTTTTCAATTTCAGAAGGAAGGCTTGGGTAGTTTTTCCCTTTAATATGTGGGCCAAACATGTGGATGTCCCCACTGTGGGTTCCCTTTTCGTACGTTTGTCGGGTCCACGTACACGCAGCTGAGCCACTGGATATGGGTGCTTGGTCAACATGTCCGCAGTGGCAGGGGTCACATGGGCACATCTTTCATTTCTGACACTTGGTTTGAAGATTTTTTCTCCAAGTTCTCCTCCTGATCCTGACAGCAGTTTTCAAAATGTTTGTGGCATTCCAGGACCCTTAATAATTTAAAGCTGTATCTTAGATTCCAGAAATGAACAAAATGTGTGGAAGACTCTACCTCTCCTGTGAGCTGGCTCCAATGCTGTGTCCCCCACACTGTGACCCAGCTCCAGGCTGTGGGCTGAAAGCCCATGGTATCTCCAGCCCTCCCAACTCCCCACTTCCCAGGGCTCTGAGGGTGAGCCAAGGTCCTCTCCACCATGAAGTCTGTCCTGAGCTTTCAAGCTTGCAAGGAGCCTTCCTTTCTTGCCATGTAGGAGACACTTGAATGTCCCTGTACCCCCCTCCCCAAAACCTCACCCCACCCCAATGGCCCAGGCTCACTCCAGTGATCTGTGAGTGTGGCACTAACTTGCAAGTCCCCAGCCTTTTCACACCCCTCACTCAGAGTCCCCACCCCACACACAGGCTCTGCTGTTTGTTGGAAGAGGAGTGACATTGCCACAGCCTGTCAGAGACCTCATCCTTAAGAAACCCGCCCTATACTCCTGCAGGACTGCGTTTGTGGTTGGAAAGAGCACCACGCGTTGAGTGAGAAGACTAGCTCTTGCCTGCCTGCACCCAACTTGCTAGTTTTGTGACTTTCAGTGAGCTCCCTGACTTTTCTGAGCCTCAGGGTGCTCATCTGGATCGAATGAATGCCCCATCACTGGGTGGACATCGAGATTCAATAGCAAAATATGGATGAAGGCCCTACGGAAACTGTGATGTGCTCTTCTGAGCATAGGTTTCCCTGTTACTGCTTCGTGGTCGGTACTACAGCGTTCTGGTCACAGCAGACCTGGGATGTTAGGTACTTGGCCAGGTGTTTTAAAATCACATTGTAAAGTAGAGTCCAGAAACGTTTTATTTTAACAAAAATTCTGTTTTTGAGGATGAAAGTAATACATGCTCACTTTAACAAATGCACACAATAGCCACCCCTACATTATTTTTATTCCTAAATGATCTTAGTAGTAAACAACAGTGTTTATGGATATCTGAAGATATGCAAGAAAATTGGGCTGCCTAGGGCCAGCGTTGGGTGAGGGCAGTATGGCACAGGCGGTAGAAAGGAAGGAAGGAACATTTAGTAGGAAAAAGGAGGGGCCAAAGAAATCCAGCGAGTCTTGTGGAGAGGTACTCACCTTACCTCAGGTGATAGGTTATCAACAACACCTGTCTCCTCCCCGTGTTTAAAGGAACCATAGCCATTAAGCTATATTTGTGTGGGTCCAACACCTGTAGGACTTTCTTAATTCTGTACCTGGAAGTGAAGTTTGAGGGCAGATAAAACCCGCAAGAGCGCCTCTGACTTTCTAGAGTTTAGAAACCACCTCCTATAGGTAACTAAGTCATCACTCACTTCGATCCACAAATGTGCATTCTCTCCACACCGAGAGGCAGACTGTTGGCCCTGAAGAAACTTCAGTGGAGGTTTGTGGTTTTCAAGCTAATTATTTTTCTTGTCAGTGTTGTATCTCATCCTCAAGAATGGCTTATGCCTCTTGTGTTTATGTAGCTGAATTATAGTCACTGTGACAAAAGTTGTGCACTGTTAATAGCTTCTACTGGACATTTTGCTAGAATTTGAGTATACGTCAAATTCCAAGAGTGTAAAAATAGGAGTTACTTTGATGTTCTCTTTTTTTTGTTCTGCTGAATAGAATGTTAGTTCTCTGTGTCCACGTGGAGCCCCCAGACACAGCAGCCCTAGACTGTCCTTCAAACCCGAGGGCAAAGGTCCGAGTCCCGTGCGGACTTCACCAGGACGTAGAGCCAGCCAATATGCTGGTGTGTTCCGAGGCTGCGGACAGGGTTTCTGCCTGTGCGAGGGCAGCCGTGACCTTTGCTAACAGATCTCAGGAGCCATTTCACACATCTATTTGTATATTTCACTTCTTTACAAAACAAAATTTAAAATCTTATGTGGCAGGCAAAAACACCTCCTAATTCATAGAGCAAAGTGTGGGAGAACAAAATGTATTTATCTGTGGCGGAAGGCAGGTTTTAAAGGCAGGTTGAGCGAACGCCTATTACAGTGGTAGACCTCTCAGCTCCAATTCTTACACTGTCTTCATCGTATGAAGTTCAAAATAGGTGAAACTATTTTTAAAAGTTGTAGAAATTCTAAGGTTAATTTTTGGCGGAATAAGTAAATAAAGCACTCAACCCACCAGATTTTTCCCAGTCACCATCCACGTGCTACCTGCCAGTGTCACCCTTGATAAACTAACCTGTGTGGTTTTCACGGGCTCCCTGCTGGCTGCCTTCCAGTTCACTGGCTGGTGTCATCAAGAGACAGCCATGAGCAGCTGCGCCTTGGGGACCTGAAAGAAGGCTTTGCTGTGAGCGAGTCCGTGAAGGTGCAGAAGCAACTGGGAAAGCCCTCTCTCTGTCAGCCAGGCGATGGAGTGTCGTCTCGAGCACAGCAGGGCTCACACCAAGCTGGAGACCCTCTCCCAGGACTGCCATTTGACAATTCTAAGATTCTGCACAAGTGAGGGCCCTTGGGCTTTGTCAGTGCCGTGATTCCACGTCCCTGGGCACAAGCCCAGTGACCAGCCTCTCTCACGGCACCTGTCAGACACAAACAGGTGTGGACTTTCTTGGAGGGAAGATAAATCTCCATTTACCTTTGGATATGAATAGGCTTCCTAAATCTGTGGTAGCTAACATCTGATTATTCAAAAGCAACCTAGGAAGCCGTCACCAGCTTGAGTCAGGGCCCATCCAGTGACACTCCCTTATTTCATAGCTGAGTTGCCAAGGCTTAGGGAGGAAGTGGCAGAGCTGGCGAGCCCAGGGCGGGGTCTGTGCTTCAGCCCCCTTACTCCACGGCTGGTTCCCTTTTCCTATGCAATTATAACTTCACAGTTGTTTAAATAGCATATCCCTGTACTCAACTCAGCTTTTCTTTTCAGAGCTCCATTTATTCTATGCTAGAAATTTTCACTATTTTTTAAAATGTAAGAATTTAAGAACACACCGAATCTATTTCAGTGGCTTATAACACTAGGTGGACAGCAAGAGAGGGTCACCATAGGCGTCATCGCTTTAGAGCTACTCAGGAGGCCACGGGGCCCGGCTCAGAGCAGACGGTCAAAGGACCCACAGTGTATGAAACAACCAGTGCCGAATGGCGGCAGGCATCTGCCAGCTGGAGGCCTGGCAGTCCTGTGTTTGGTGTCTCACTGGGTGAGGGGGCTTCACTCTGACCTGCAGCTGCAGTCATCACCCCTCGATCTAGGCCACTGCCTGCAAAGTGTCTTCCTGACACCCCAGGGGGAGTGCTGGTCCCAGAGCGATGCCCCACCCATGCACTCCCGCACCCAGTCACCCCCCCACCCAAGCACCCCCCTATCCAGGCACACCCCCACCCAGGCACTCCCCTATACAGGCACCCCCGCCACCCAGGCACCCCCCCATCAAGGCACCCCCCACCCAGGCACCCCCCAGGTACCCTTCCACTCAGGCACCCTCCCAGGAACCCCCCCACCCAGGGACCCCCCCCAGGCACGCCTCTCCACAGTGGTCCTGCCAGGTGGCATGGCAACAGTTGCTTTGCTGACTGCGCACTCTTCACATGCCTTGTCTAGGCTTTTAGACAATGTACTTTTGTAATAAATTATTATTTTGAAAAAATGAGCTGCTTCTTGATTCAAAAAGCAGATTTTAATCCACCAAAGAACTTTCCTGAAAGTAAAGATTTACTTTCTGTGTTAGAGCCTTAGAGCTGCTCAAGGTGAAAATGTCCCTGACTACATGTCCAGGGAAATCTACTCTGGGAGGAGAATCAAAAATGTAAAAGAAACACAAATTTTAAAATAACACAACTTGCGTTTGGGCCCATCCTCTGCCTGCCCCTCCTCCGCGTTCTCAAGTAGGAGGGTCCACTGTTCTTATCTTCAGATGGAGGTGACCGTTTACAGGGAAGGTCTTGGCAAAAGGGAAGTATTAAACTCTGTCGAGTTCAGTTTTGACTGTTTACTGCCTAGAACCCAAGAAATGCTCCCTTGCTGTAAATGATGGAGGTGAGCTAAAGTCCTGAACCCCAGCTGCCAATGCATATCGCCTGTCTGAGACACAAATGCCAGGCAACTGCTCATCGGGCTCGGCTTGCAAACCGCCTTCCTTCTGTTCCTGGACCCAGATTTCCTCTTGTAGAGCTGGGGTCTGTCTTATTGGAGTACTTCCCATGTGTTTGCTAAAGGGATATCACCACCAAGACATCTGCGAAGTCTCCAGGCTTTGAAGTACCCACAGGAAAGACAGCAAAGAGAAATTGGAGTTACTTTGAGTTTCCCGGGTGGGTGGACGTATTGTTGGTTTGGTCTGGTTTTACAGCGGGTGGGGATGAAGCCCAAACCCAAGGTGCCGGTGCCACCAGAAATTAAAGTCTCTTCATTTTTGTCCTACCTGAGACAACAGCTTTAATTTTTTTTTTAATTTAAAGGAATGAAAAATAGAAGCACACATCGAAGTGTTTAGTTTCCCCTTCTTCAAATGAAAATTCAGATCTCTGGGTGCCTTTAAAGCACGTGTGTTTCCGCATTCATAACCGTTAAAATATATGTAGTGTTTAAGAATTTACCAAGTGTATTTGCATACTGTAGCTGTAACAAATCAAGGTGATCAGTGTGTTACCATAGTTTTGAGATGTGTTGACTAAGACAAAGATGCAGGGATTCGCCCAGCATCACTTAGCCAGTGAGGGGTAGACCACAGCTCGTCTGATTCCAGAGGGAACACTTTCCAGCTAAGACACACTTCCAAGTACTGGGGGAAAGTGGCCTGATACTGAGCTCTTTCCCCTCCACGTTACCCTCAGATTGTGGAGTCATCTCTTTCTTTAGGGTGGAGGCCAGTGTTCATGTCTCCACAGACAAAATAGAATTAAAAACTTAAGCAATGATCATAATACAATTAATGACATTGATCAAGCACGGACTCTGTGCCAATTCTGTTATAAATTACGTGTATGACCTTCTTTAATCTTCACAGGAACCTTCCTTATCCAGTGAGGTGAGGTGACCTGCCCAAGGCCACATAGGTAGAACGTAGTGAGCCAGGATTCCAATGCAGGCAGTCTGAGGGCAGCCCCTCATCTCATAACCACTCTCTCTGTACTTATTAAACACCTCCTAATCCCGGACCTGTTATCTGCACTACCTCAGTGAGTCATAGCCATCCCCATTTTCCAGACAAGGAAACAGAGGTCGATGTGTTTCGGTGACCTGCCCAAAGTCCTAAGACTTAGGAAGTGCTGGAGTCAGGATCTAAATAAGGCTGTCCATCTTCCAAGCCAAACCTTGGACCCTCCTGCTCCATTGCATGCCAAAATATGCTATCTACACTGCAATGAGTACAACTGCAAGAGAGCCCTTTGGGGTGGGCCCCAGAAGCTGTGCCACCCAGTGCGGAAAGAGTGTGGTGCAACTGCTTACAGCCCCCCTGAGCAGCCCAGCAGCCCGTCCTACACCACATCTTGTGGGTGTCTCACTGAAACCCTGACAAGAGTCCTGCAGCCCAGGGAGGCCGGGCAACTTGCACAAAGCCCTGTGTCTTACTGAGGGTGAAGCCAGGATGTGAATGCATGTGCTTTGTACGCAAGGCCCCGGCCTTGCACACGGGCACCTCGGAGGATGCTGAACTTGAGGGGACTCCGTGGGAGAACGGGGTTTGGGAGTCCGCTTTCCTTTCCTGCACCATCCCCATGTTATTCCAGGCCCGTGATCTCCCTCTGTTTCTCCTGTCTCCTCCAGAAATGTAGGGAAGCTGCCACCCACCTTCTTCACAGGAATTTTGCAAAGATTAATTGGATAATTTCAGAATAGTTCTTTGAGCTTCTTGAAGGAAAGGTGCCATCTAGAAGTACAAAGTAAAAGAACAATAATAATTATTATAATGTATTTATGAAAATCTCTGTGGGGCAATTAAGAGACCAGCTTGTACTTGTGGAAAATTCACAACCTGACGAAACACCCGTATCCCTGCCAGTCCCCTACGATCCTGCTGGGCTGCTGCTGGCATGATGGTGTCCTGGTACCAGATCGGAAGTACTGTCACAAGTGGTGGGAGCTTCCCAGCCCCAGCCACCCATTCTTCGGTACAAAAATAGCTGTCGCCCATCTCAGGCCTGCAGGAGACGGTACCTGTCACAACCCCTGACTGGCTAATGTGAAATGCTCACACAGCTCTTTCCCCAAACCACACTCCCTTGTTATCCACAAAAGAGAGCTTGCTTTTGGGGCCTCAGGGTCTGTCCTATAATTAATGACTGCCCATCTACCACAGGGACAGAAAATTCCTGCCTCCTCAGCTGAGTGTCGTGAAGGACTTTCACTTCGTATAGAACCTGTGTTTGTATTTAGCGGTGAGCCTGGCAGATAATGAGGTTTTGATGCCACAGAGCTATTTCGGCGAGTTTATTCTAGGCTCTCAGGATCCCTCGGCTGCTAACATCTGGTCTGCTCAGATGTCGCCCTCTCCCCATTCAGAGGGCCTGGGTTTGGTGGGCAAGATGTTCTCTTTTACAACCGATTTGCCTTTGATCTTCACGACTGGCTTTCCCGCTTAAGCACCTGGCCATGCTTAGCCTCTGCAGCAATCCCACACCCTGCACAGCGTTTCTTTTCTTTTTACACACAGATGGCCATCATGCTGTGTGCAACTGTCTCCACGGCCTGCTCATCATCTGAGAACAGATTTTTTTTTTCCTCCAGCCAATTCAGACAGGATAACGTCTTAGGCAAACACTTGGGCACCTTCCCATCTCTTACAACTTCATTTCTGCTCTGCACCCCCCCACCACCAATTCCCATCCACCGAGTGAGCAGAGGCTGGACCCCTAGAACAGCGCTTCTCAAACAGCAGAGTGCATACAAACCATCTGGGTTGCCGATTAAAATGCAGACTGTGCCATGTGGGACAGGGGTGTGCCTCAGATTCTGATTATCTGACACGCTACCAACACATTGAGTAGCAAAGTCTTAGATTACTTCTGAAACAATCTCCAGTCTGGCCTTCCCCTAGAATGTCCCTATCCTTCCGCTTTCTCTTAAAACCACCTGCCTATGTTCTGTTCCCATAGACTCACCCTCTGGCCCCCAGGTGACTGTTTCACACTCAGGTGCTAATAGCTGGCAGAAAAGCGGAGTTAGTTGGGAGACAGTCTTAGAGAGGTGGCCATAGGATCCGTGCTGTGACCTTACATGAGAATCGTATTTCCAATTGATGCGCCATGGTTGTTTTTCATGTATCCTGACAATATACTTGATAAAAGTTTTAAAAGAGTAATTTTATTGACTATATGAAATTAGGTACTGAATCTTTTTAGACATATTCTTCTGCACCGTCAGAGACAGAGAGGTACAACTTGGTACTCACTCAAGAGTACCCAAACATAAGAATGGCATCACGTCAGCTATGTTTGAGAAGACGAATTCTGCACCTGTCACACTCCATTTCTCAGCTGAGACCAGCTGATTCCATTCGGTCTTGAGAAAAGCAATTTCCATATAAGAAGTCTGTAACATAATTAAAACAATGTCATCACAACTGGATCCATGCTTCCTGTTTAACGAAGCCTCATGGGTGATGTTCAAGATGAGCTTGGCCATCTGAGATCGAGCTGATGGGTGGCTCTCCAGAAGGGATGGCCTTTTATGTCATCATTAAATGGGCTGTGATTCCTCTATTGACACATCATGGTTGATAGACAGGGAGTTGAGAATCTCTATCAACTAGGCTCATATCCTTCTTCCATAACATGATTTTCACCATGTTATTTAACTTTCTTTAGCCCAGCTTTCCCCATCTGTACAGTGGGCATAACTGCCATCATTTTTGGGGGTTTATCATGTGATAGGCTCTATAGGACCTACCCCTGTCCGTAGGACAGCCCTATAAAGCTACCTAACCACTGGTATGGCATGAGTACAACCAATGAGAGCAAACCTGGCCTTGCTGTTGGACAGGCCCTAGAGGCTCTGCTGTGCCCTCCTCTCCCTTTAGTTCCTGGATTGCAAAGTGGCCCACGATGGGTGGGGTGATTCCCAGGGAGGGGGCTAGTTCAACCAAGAGAGTGGAAGGGTGTGTGTTCTGGGGACTCAAGACAACTGCTCCCAACCGTGTGGTACGAAAAGGATTTCAGTATTGTAACTGGTACTTCCACACTTGGCCAATGCAATACTGAGAATTCGACAGATTAAGCAAATTGCCCAGGACTATACAACCAGTGAGTGGTAGCCCAGGGCTCTTACCCTAAAGCCTTACCCACTGAGGTGCCCTCCCCAATGTGATGTGAGATAATTCATGTGAAAGTACCAGGCATGTGCTTGGTGGGTACCCAGGAAGTCTCAGTCTTCTCTGCCCTTTGCTTACACTTGGTTCTTATGTGTTTCTCCGCTAAATTCGGTGCTCGCCTTGTCTTGGAGGCTGGGTGGGGTGCATAAAGCTTAAACCTCTGAACTCCTCGTTACCCAGCAGGGCCTGGGTGGTGCTGTGAGTCATGGTTTCCAGTCCTCCCAGCTGCGTGCTGTGCATAGCAGTTTTCTAGCTACAGGTTGGTGAAGTATTCCAGGGCAGGATGTTTACATCCCCTAGAGGAATGGGCACAGAATCAAGCCAGCCCTTGCTTGGCAACCCCTGGCTGTTCTTCCAGCCTAAGGCACCCTGCCAAACCGACTCAGGAGAGGAAAACATAACAAGTGCTGATGTGCTTCCATTTTACACAGAACATAATAAAAGTTTTCAGGATGATTTATTTTCCTAAACAAGAAAATACAATGGATGCCATCCATTATTCAACATGCTAATGGTAACCTTTACTCTCTTGTCGAGGATGATCTAAGGTGGTGTTCAACTGAAGTACAAAGAACACACACACACACACACACACACACACACGCACGCACACACACAGTCCAGTGACACTCCATGCCACGGCAGTGGGAAAATTAATTGTGGAATATGGTGATTTAAACCTAAGGGGAAAGATCTATTTCCACATTTGCAACTTTCCAAGCATCATAAAAACGGTTTCCTTAATTTGAGGTGACTGACTTGGAAATGTCCCCTATACAAACTGAGTATTGATAACTCAATGCATGCTTTATTGTAATTTTTTGCTTTATTGTAATTTTTATAAAATCTATTTCTTCCAACTGACATTATTCCACCCACATGGAGCAGAGGGCCTGGAATTGTATTATTTGTCAAGAGCCTTGTCCATGGCCCAGTTAGCATGTACACGTGGGGTTGGAGGTGGGGACAGGGTGACTTGGAAGACCGTCGTGCTTTTTTCACCAGAGAAACAATCTGAGAATTACAGTTAACCAGTAAAATGTAAAAGTTTGTTTTGATTCTGAGCAAGTTTGATAGAGTGGTAGAATCTTCACTTTTTGATGAACAAGAACTTTTCCTAGTAAAGGGTAATTAAAATCATTAATTTCTCACATCTTTAGCAATGTTACATATGTTCAAATGGATATCAATAAAAATTAAGTCAACACAAATATCTTATGTTAGAATTAGCACCATAACTCAGGTATTGATTTCACCAGATATAAATTCATTTTGAAATTTTCCTTTTTTTTAAGCTTTTTAGGTAGTTAGTTTGTGGACTAAGTGAGCCTGGTAGGAGAGCCTGGAGTGAGCACCCTTTGCCTCTGACCTTTGCTCATGTCTTCCAGGAGACTCTCTTTATTAAAGTAATAAAGAAAGAAACAAAAGCACATGCTTTTGCTGATTCCCTCAAACGGTTTTTGGCTATGAAAATGCAAGCATCCCTAAAAAATGTTAATGGACTCAGCCATTCTCTAAAAATGTCTTCCATCTTGATTTTCAGATTTATGAGTAATAACAGAAAACAGCATTTCTCAGTTCTGAATCATAGCAGAATAGGCCATGTTGGGGAGCAGTTGGGGTTTGGGCTCTGGAGTTGATTGGTGGGGCGACCCCAGACACGCTGGTTAACCTCAGCTAAGTTGTTCTCGCATTGCAAGACGCAAAAGATTGTAGATTGCGTGAGGTTGAACTAAAGCCACACAGGTGAAGTACTTAAGACAGTACCTAGCACAAAGGAATCCTTCAAGAAATGTTGCCTTTTCCACCTCCCAAAAAAGAAAGAAAAATAACTTACATATATGTCAAAGTTAAAAAAATAAATGGAGAACTTAAGTAAGCTTTCTCAAATAATGCATAGTTATATACTTAGTACTAATAAAAGAAGTTCTGTTTTGATTCTTTCACCTTTCAGTAAATAGTGATTGAGTGACTATCACGTGGACGGCACTAGGAACAATTTCCTTCTGCGCCAGAGCTGGTGACACCTAGCTATGCAAGCAGTCATGTCTAATGTTAAAGGTTTTTCGCACAAGAAGGAATGGGTAGAGGCACTGCTACTAAAACCAACAGGATATAAATTTGAACCACCAGGTCTCATTCTAGAGATTGCTAAAATGATGCTCTTCTTTATGAAAGAAAGAGCTTCTAACATTCTTTAGGCTTAACTCCACCATTCCCTACGTGCAACATCATGTTTAGGATTATTCTAAATGATTCTGAGACTCTCCACAACTATGTCTATTTCTAGTCTGTTCTGGAAAGATGGGACTCCACAGAAGGCAGTTCACGTGATTTTTAGTCCGAATCTATAAATAATTGGTGTAACCATTTTAGCCACCAAACTTCCATCTGGTTTTCTGTTCACATAAGGCATTAGGCCGAGAGCTTGGAAGGGTCCTAATATCCTGCCTGCCATGCGCGAACATTGCAGGGGATTGTGATTATAGTAGACACTCCTCGGTCCGGCTTTTGAGGACTAGCTTCAGCTTCCCCGAGGTAATTTGCACAGGATCAGCAGGCTGGGTGGGGAAAACTCCCTTGTAGGAAGGCAGTTACTTCCTCTCCCGTGTTCCTGCGTGTTTCCGGCACTGAGACTCTCATGGTTCAGGATCAAGAAGGCCTGACCTCATCCTTGAGCCCATCGCAGACTTTTTATAATTCATGTCTGTGAGAAAAGCAGAACACAGCTTGTTTGGGGGATCCCAGATGGAGTTTGCAGGATGGATATTAGAAAAATCATCTCTTTTGACTGGTAAACTGAGAAGTTTAAATTAGGACAGCAGTGAAAAACCATCCATGTTGGGAGGTGGGGTGCGCGTGAGGCACTCATGATGTCCCTTTTGCATCTGTAAAGAGTCACTTTGTAGAGTCCTTCTGCACTGCAGGAATTCCTAATGGGTACAGCTAGTTCAGGCTCTGAGCTGAATGTGTTGGAGTCTCTGATCATGTTCTTCTGATTAAAGGGGAAAACAATAACAGACACAAACACACTCAACAAAAGATGGGGAAAATGTGGGCACCAGGCGTGTCCCTGCTGATTTAAGGATGACAGTTGAAGAGAGAACATTTCAAGTACAGGGACTGAAGCAAGAATAGCCCCCAGACAGGAGAAGGAGGAGGGTCAGCAAAGGTAAGTTGATAGTAAAACAGGGTTGGGGGTGGGGAGGAAAGGAGGACTCAAGGAGAGAGGAAGGGAAGCAGAAACCACCAAACAAAACCCACCATGATGCGTTAGGAATGTTTAAATTCCGAATCCTTTGAATGTTAAAACTGTGATCCCTACAATTACTGAAAATGGAGCAGTTAAAAAAGAAAGCCATTCAATTGTTACAGGGCAGGAAGAACCCGAGAAAGATGATATTCAAATGCCTTTTTAAAAAACTGTCTTTGTTTTTAAAGTTCTTACTTTGCATCTGGCTAAATGCATATTACTTTTTCTTCCTTCCCCACACATTACTGTGTGCTCTGTATCTTCTTTATGGAGAGAAAGGGGGTATCTGTAGATGGAAAACAAGGTATGCCCTCCCTGCCTGGCACTATCAACTCAAACTTTTCATCTTGATCCTACAGGAGCAATGAGAAAATCAGTGGGGTTAACCTGGAAAAAAGATGGGATGTGAACAAAAGAATGTGGGAGTGAAAAGTAGATCACTATGCTATTAGAGCATTTTGTCATTAGAGAGGACAGGGCATTTACATTAGCAAAAGCCTCAGTACCTCCCCGGCTCCCCAGGAGCCCCACCTCATGAACTCTGTTCACTTATCCATTACTCCGCCCCCTAAACAAACCTGGAATTGAAACCATCTTTTTCCTTGGGCCTTCCTGAGACTGACTGGCAGAGCAGCCACAGAACTGGCAAGTTCTGATTAAGGCATTAAATTCAGGCCCATTGACGATGTACATTAACTCTGTGGATGGAAAGAAACTTGAAGAAGAGAGAGGAAACAAGCCTTAAAGCCTCTAAAAATTGGCCGGCAGACTTCCGGAATGAAGCTTCTCCAAGGAATCTTCTCCTGGAATTGAACCTGGGACTGAAATACATTTGCAAATGATCAGGCTTAAAAATGGAATTGGGTTTCCTTGTGTCATGCTGATAGGGGCCAGAGTTGTGTCAGGTTTTTGGAGATGAGGAGGGAGAAGTGATATTCCACGAAACACAGAACTGAAACTTCCAGCCCACAAATCCCGTACTTAGACCAGACTGTCACTCTGATAAGTCATCTCAGGTACAGTATGGCATTCCGGAAGAAGACTGATGTGAAATGTCTGATTCTGCAGAAGTAATAGTTGCCAAAGGAGAATTTAAATGCCTTCAAAATATTCCAGTTTTCTTTAATGTTTATGTGGCTGCTCAAATACCCTCTCTAGTGTTTGGCCCTTAGCAGACCACATTGAAACAGCTTTCTTATTTACAAACGCCATTTTGGAAACATTTTTCCAGTGTGATTAACGAAAGATGATTTTTAAACACATGTATTTCTTTAAGACACAGCATTTTTCCATCCATAAATGGTGGTCATAAACTACCATAAGATGGCACTGTAACATAAATTATGGGAAAAGTCAGCTATATGGTATAAGGACTGAAAAAATTAAAAGTGGCTAGCCAGATTTGCAGGTAAACATACAGGAATTACCCCACGAAGCACGTTAACTAGCAGAGGTGCTAGGAGCCAGCGATACTGCTAGTGGGCTTTCATCAGTGAGAGGCTATCCAGGAACCCAATGTGCACAGGTCCTTGTACATTCTCAGAGAAAATGAATTCAATTATAGCCTAAAATAAAAGATTCTTTTTAATTATAAGAAAGAAATCAGACCGAAACCACTAGTGCAAAAATGGAAAGTTATTTTCCACTCTTGCTTCTGTCTCAGGAATACAATAACTAAAGTAAAAATGAAAACCTGGTTGCACCATTTTCCTATTATTCTTACCTCCCCTGTCCTCATGGGTGGTGGGATGTAGAGAAGTAGCTGACCCCACAGGGCCTGGCTGTGAAGTCCCACTCTCACTGCCAGCAATCTAGCTCCGTGTTTTTCAGAAAGCAAACATTGCCTTTTACAGATAGGCACTGGAGCAAGAAAGTATTCTGGGGTATTGGGGCATCAGGCATGTTGTGTGCGTGTGTGTTTGAGTGAGTGAGTGTGTAAAAGTGTGTCTCTGTGTTGTGTGAGGGTGTGCGTGAGTGTGTCTGTACGTGTTGTGAGTGTGCGTGAGTGTGTGAGTGTGTCTGTGTGTTGCCTCGTATGTGTGCATGAGTGTGTGTGCATGTACATATGTATATCTCTGTGTTGTGTGTGCATGAATGTGTGTGTATGTCTCTGTTGTATGTGTGTGTCTGTGTATATGTGTGTGTCTGTGTTGTGTGTGTGTATGTGTGCGTGAGTGTGTGTGTGCCTGTGTGTGTATATGTGTGTCTCTGTTATGTGTGTGTTTGTGTGTGTGTGCGTGAGTGTGTTATGTGTGTCCCTGTGTTGTGTGTGTGTCTCTGTATGAGTGTGTGCCTTGTGTGAGTGTGCATGAGTGTGTGCATGTGTGTCTGTGTGTGTGTGGTTTTTGAGCTGTTGGTTTTCCTGCCATGCCAGGTTGAGAAGGGCTCAGTCAGCGTTGCCCTTGCCGAAGTGGCTCTGGTCAGTGGCATACCTTAGAGATGAGAGAGGAAAGGGGAGGAAAACCTCATCCAAAGCTCTTTGTAGAGGCTCTATGGCTTCTTGTGCAGTTGAGAACCACAATCTTGCCAGTGTGTTGTTCTCTGGCTTCAGAGAAAACCTTTTATAAAATCAGTTTCTTGGAGGTCTTAAGCTATTGTGATACCAAGTGGGTACACGCTTAAGCTTGGCATAAAACCAGGTGCATGCTTTTCTCTGCCTCGCAAGCAGATATCCAGGCTCTGCTTAACATCACACACTCGGGGGAGCGGGACGGCTGCTGCTGGGACATCCTGGAGGTAGTTTTCTGAAGTTTGCATCCCTGCAAATAGCATGACTGTACTCGGCTAAGAGGAGGTGAGTGGGGAGCTTGGCTTCAGGTGGAAACATCAGGCTTCTTTCCTAATGCTTTTCCTCCCTACCAGCCCAGTAGAGAAACAAGATGGAACAGCAGGCAACGGACAAAACTGGTCCAAGTCCAGTCAGAAATGCATGAGGTCTGTAGTCCAGAAAGGCCATGCATGATAAGTAATGTGGTTTCAGAAGCCTGCAGAGCCCAACTTCCAGCTGACATAAAAGCTGATAGGCTTTCTCTCAGGCAAAGCCTACATTTAGGGGAGGACAGGCTAGTGTCTCTGGCAAGCAAGCCAGGTGCCAGAGAGTCTGTGGAAGAGAAATGGAGTAATGACCAATCTCATTCTATCAAGAGTAGACTTGAGGATGATTTCAGCTTCTCACCTCACCTTGTAAAATCGCTGTGGTATTAAGATGTCTGCTTTTTCAGAGTGTGAAGAACATTAAGTGAGGTTTGTCTAGGGATGGAGTAAAGAGAAATGATTTGCTTCTTAATAAACCTGTGTCTTCTGCTTTCTGTTTGGAAAAACCTGTTGTGAAATCTTGCACATGCTTTGTTCCTCTGATTTCCTGCTCATGTGAGAATACGGAATCACCCCCCCCCCCCCCGCATCCCATGCAACTCCTGCCAGTTGTCTTCATAAATGTAATTGTGAATATACTGTTTTAGACATGCCCCCATTTTTCCCCAACAGGGTACATCTTTTTCTTAATGGAGAAAGTTATATCTTAGTTCATAGGTGTGTGAATGTTGATTGATTAGAGCCCTGATCCCTTACCTGAAGTTGTTGGTGCCAGAATATAGAAAGTGGGGGATTTTATGGGGGCACTGTGGCCTGTGGGCCACATATTGTGCCCCTGTGGCTGATACATGAATATTTCTGTAGGGAAACATGGGAATGTTCACACTGATGGGAAAGTAAACTCTGGAAAGATCCCACATCAGGTCAGGTCTTGCCAACACTGAGTTAATTTTAAAAAGTAAACCAAGTTTGAATTTCAGAATTGTGAATGAGAAACGTGGATCTGTATTTATATTGTATATATGAGTTTGTAGTTTCAAAAGAAATATAATGTAGAAGTTACATTCCAAATCTATGTATTATAAAAAAGGGAGTCTTTGAGATCTGCTTCTGATATCGCCAATAATCATAATCCCATATCACTGCTTCCTACTTTTCCCTTCCCACTGACTAATTAGAAACTCCAGCTCAAGGGATGCAAACTCATGTGTTTAAGGAGACCAGGGAGATACCATAAACAGAGTGGGTTGGGGCGGACAACAGAGGATGGTGAGGCTGGGGCACAGGAGAGGCCCTGCGGCAGGCAAAGGAACCGCACACCCCTGGGCAGCTCGTGACCGTTGCTGCCAAGTGGGAGAGTATCCCAGGTCATGCCTTTATCAAGATAAATCAGGAAAAATGCATTTGAAATATTCTCATTTTCAGGTGTCAGCAACAGAAATAAACCAAGCCCTTAATTAACAAATACTTTGGGCTTTTTTAAAGTTCTTCTTGAACTAACTCGCATGGTTTGCAACTTTTGAAGCTCTCTGATGTCAATGTCAACACATGCTTTGGGTTTCCTCCTTTTCCTCCATCTTTTCACTCACCACACTCCAGTTTCCTCCTACCCGGTTCTGGCCTCAGCTTCCTTCTTTCCTACACTCTAGCTCATCTGTTCTCTCCCAGAACCTACCTCCATCCTGTCCATTCCACAGTCTAGGCTTTACGGTGTGCCTTTTCTCCTCAGAGATAAGACCTGAGCATTCAGTTGGATATCCACAGGCTACTCACACTCTACCTCTCCTAAACAGGACCTCACACATTCCACTCGAATCCACACTACCTCCTCTTCCTATTCTCCATTTAAACCAGTCATCAGTGACCCAAAACACTTCCTAGCCCAGCGGTCACTGAGGTCAGTAGGCCTGTCTCCCTCGTCATTCTTTCTCTTCCCCACTGATAGTTCCTCCGTCACTCTTCTTAGTACTGCCCCCTATTCTCAGGCTCTCATCCCTCCAGTCTGTCCTGTGAGTTCCTAAAACCTAACAACAACCATGCCACTCACCTGCTTGTCCAATGGTTCCTCACCGTCTTCCAAATCAAGTTGTTTCTCCTTACCAAGCTATTAAGATTATCAATAACCGTAACCTACCTTATTTTCAATCTTCTTAAGCATGATTCCCATTTGTGTATACTGTAAGTTGGATAAACGGGACTACTTGTTGAAACCATCTCGTTCTTCTGGAAGGAAATGCACTCTTCCTTTTCTACATGGAATGCTTGTCTGAATGACCAGAGGCTAAGGTGTCGTTGCTGTAGTTTGACCAATTTATGGATGGTGCCATGCAATGCAGCTATTTTATCATTTCCATTTAGACCTCCTAGAACATGTTGTGTCTTATGTACTCCCAATGATAAAATGCAAAAATATGAGTTCATGGCCTCTGAATATATTTAAAGTATTTTTTTATTACCTTAATTATTTCCTGAGAAAGTGCTAAAAAGCTGTGAAACTTGGCAAAATAAAAATAACTTGTATGGCTGGGAGTCAACAGGTTAGTAATGGATTATGATATACACAGAACCATGTTATCAGGAAAAGTCAAGGTGAAATTTTCTGCTAATTTGGTCATCAGCGGCATCTAATAGGGTCATGTTAACTTACAGATAGTTAAAAATAAGACACATTACTAAAATATGGTTTTACATCAAATATACGGTTCATTGAAAGATCCAAAGGCAAGTGAACTTATTCTGTCTATTGGAAACGATTTCTGGCTCTCAGTTTTGCAATGGAATTTGTTAGAAAACGCTACTGGTACAGGATCAGAGACATGCTAGTTTTATCATTGGCTATCATTAGAAATACAAGTCCCTGGTATTTTGTCAACACTCAGACGCAGGATTTTCACACTTATTTTGGTCCTCAGTCTTTTCATGATACAGTAGCAATGAAAGGCTGTTTTTTCTATCACCACTGAAGACAGGTGGAGGCCCATGTATCCCCAAGGAAATTCCTACCAGGAGGGTGGTGGTGACCCAACACAGGAGCAGGTTAAGAGCATCTTGTAGGACCCAACCTGAATCTGTTTTTCCACACGAAAGAGAGAGAGAATATAGAGAAATATTCATAAGGAAATTTCAAACCCAGTGATGAAACCTGGGGGAGGAGGTAAATTAATTTTTCCCCACACAATTGCAGTTGGATAATCAGCCTTTTAAACTGAAGAGATTATCCTTTTTTTTTTTTTAAGTAGGCAGATGTATTCTAGCTTTCAAAGTTTAAATTCCAACTCAAGTAGCTGGAAATTGTCACATGCCTTCCAGAAACTACTTGGTTTCTTGAAATACTATTAATGCCAAATTCTCATACTTTAGCACCCGCCTACACAGCCACTGTGCATTGAGAAGGTATGGAGACTGAGAGAATGCACGGATGATTTTAGCGTGGACAGTTCCCAATGAAACACTGGCACCGGGGCCTATGAACGCTTGCCCATCTTGTACCTTTCCACTTTAAGTTTCGCAGCCTTGACTTTTGCTGAAGAGGCCATTTGAATTCAGCTTCAAGGCTGTAGTCATGGATTATAGTGGATTACTAACCTATGGCTAATTATACAGGGTTGGGAGCAAGTGTTAAGAGAATGTCATAAACAGCTGAAGTTTTTGAAATCTTTCCATAGCAAGTTTATATCCCCAAATTTCTGAGCTTGTGGCTGCATGACTGGATAAGGTGATTCTAACGTTACCCAAAGATAAATTCTAGTATCCCCCAAAAACCCAATTATTTATTGTACACATGTACATGCCGAAGGTTTGACATGCTGACACTTGGGATCAGCTGCTCCTCAATACCTCCATGGGGCTGAGATTATCAAGATCTGGCGTTTGGAGATTATTCTGTTACAGTACACTGGTCGGCTGAAGATAAATCGCTGTCTGAGTCTCATGTTGGTAGCCATAATTTTACCCCCTTGCACAACCACACTTTTTTCAAACATCACCAAGGTAATTTGAATAGAGGTTGGGGATTTTAAAACACACTTCAAACACCTGGTTTTAGACAGAAACTTTTCTCCTGCTTTTCAAGCTCATTGATCCTCACTGTGACACCCCACATCTGGTCGTGTCACTCCCGTTCTGTTTATGTAACATAGCATGGTGTCAAGTGCTACTGGATTTTGGCGTAATCATCCACCAAAGAGATGGCAAATCAAACATTATTTCTGAAAACTGCAATAGAAGTGCCAGTGCGTTTTAAAATTTGTTCATACTTTTTTCCCCCAGAAATAGAGGTATTTCTTTTAAAACCTTTTACTTTTAAGTATTCTTGTCCAAAGAATCGCTGTTCCCACAAACTGGAGGGCAGAGTTTAGTTACTCAGTTGAATACGTATTTATTGAATGGTTACTATATGCCAGGCAGTGTGTCTGACAGGATATCCATTTTCCAGGCTGCACACAAGGGAGAGAAACAAAGTCAAACATTCAGTTCGATAAGTGGGACTTGTGTGCTGTTCTATATGCTGATGACTCCCAAATTTATGTCTCTAATCCCCATCTCTCCCTTCAACCTCAGAATCAGGGTGTCTAACTGTCTATCTGCATCTTCACTGGGATAGGCAGTAGGCATCATAGACTTACATGTACACTAGAGACAGAGGTAGATTCGAGATGACCAGGGCCTGGGGGCGGGGGGAAAGGGGCGTCAGTGCTTAATGGGTACAACAGGGTCTGTGTTTGGGATGATGGAAAAGTTTGGGGGATGGATGGTGCTGATGATCACAACTCTGAGTATGCACTTCATGCCACCGAACTGCACGCTTAAAGATGGTCAACATGGTACATTTCGTGGTTGTGTATTTTACGACAATGAGAAAAGGACACATCCAAAACGAAACTCGATTTTCACTCCTGAAACCTGTGCCTCCTGCCATTCTCCTTATCTCAGTAAATAACACCTCCATTCACCTTTAGTCTCATGTTAAAAAATTGCTGTCATCCAGTCTTGATTCTTTCCCTTTTCTCACCGACAACATCCTATCCATCTTTAAACAGAGGTGGCTTGACCTTCAAAATACATCTGGGATCCAACCACTTCTCATCGCCTCCACCTCGGCCTTTTGATCCATGTCATGTCTTGCGCAGACCACAGCAGCGTCCTGATGGGTGTCTGCTTCCATTCTTGTCCTTCTGTACTGTATTCTCCACGTGAGGTACAGTGGTCCTTTGAACGTGCGCGTACGCTTCTGCCCACTTGTGCCAATGCTTTCCCATCAAAGCAAAACCAAGCCCAAAGTCTTTCCAGCTCCAGATAGTCCCAGATGATCCAGTCTCTGGCTAACTTGCTGAACTTATCTTCTGTCACTGTTGGCCACACTTACGTGGTTCCAGCCATGCCAGGCTCCTTGATGTTCATGGAACGTACGAAGCACACGCCTGCCTCAGGGCCTCTAACTGGCTGTTCTCTCTGGCGGCAGTCCTCTTCCCCCAGCTAACGTCAGCAGTGGCCCAGATGTCACCTTCTCAGAGAGCTTCCTGGCCATCTGTCTAAGACAGCATAACCATTTTCTTTCACTTTCGCCTGCTTGACTTATTTATATGTTTGTTCATTGTCTATTGCTCTTCCACCAGGATGTAAGTTCCATGAGGGCAGGAATTTATTTTTCTGGTTTTGTTTGCTCCCCAGTAGCCTGGAACTTAGCAGAATTTAAGTAAATATTATTATATAGTATGCAATGTACGTAACTATTTTTTCCTAAGTGTCATTCTTAGGTCATTAGTTGTGCTTATTACACGGAATGGTATTATCTAATAAGTATACACTTGGGGACGAATTGGAAAAATTGGCTTTTTCCCTTTCTTTGTTAAAACATTTGACTTCTGGCAAAAGAACTTTAGGGCAAGAACATAAAAAAATAAAATTAAAAAATCCATAAATCTTAGGCAACTCGATTACGATTTAGGAAAACAGGAACAAATCAGGGTGGCTAACTGTAATACCGAAACATGGCTGAGTCAGTGGTTCTCCAGGCTCTTCTGATTAGGAGGTTCCAAGACCCAACTTACTGGCCTCAGGAGAAAGAAGATTCTGGCTTGTTGTCAGGGTGTGACTGCACCCAGGCACGCAGATGATGCAGAGTTGTCACTCTCCTCTCGTTTCTCAGCAGTGCTGCCATTTGCACTACCATCTCTACTCTCAGGCAGCTCTAGGATGAGGTCTTTTTTACAGCTGGTAATCCCAAGGGGAGTAGAGCTTCTCCGTAGCATCAGTCAGCAAGAGCCCCAGGACTGGGTCGCATGAGACTGGGGGGTGGAGCCGGGGCAACCACAAGACAAATGTCACCAGGGGGAGAGACGGCATCTGTCTGGCAGACCTGAATCAGAAGCCCATTTTCACCTGAGAGGAGGGATGAAGGTCAGCCCCATTTAGCTATGGACCAAGTACCAGGAGATTGTTCAAAGGGAAATCAAAAGATGGTGAAATGGATGCTGTAAGGGCAAAAACACTTGCTGTTCACTAGCTCAAGAGAAAAAAGATTACACTTGTCTACGTGATATCATGCACTGCTCTTTGACTTAAATATTTTCAACTGGTCTTCACCAGTTGTAGTGGGTTTTAAATTGATTGTGAATGGATTCCTACGGGGTGTAGAATGTGAGAGGGCCGTCCTATTACAGAAGCGATGGCGTGTGCCTCTTTGGCCATGATGATAGGAGACGTGAGGAGTGTGGAAGCTAGGGGGATTGGGAAGATCCAGCCCGTTCCTAGAAACTTTATTGACTCAGACAAAGTTACTCCTTAAAGGAGACAACTTCTATTTAATGTAAAAAGTCATTCAATAGTGCAGTCTGTCATGACTTACTGTTTGTCCCCATCCCCACCCCTTGATCTAGGGTAACCCACATCAAATGCAGCCTTCATTCAGTTGTCCTCTTTCCTTTTGTGCAAGCTCTAATATGTTGATTTTTCAGCCTTGCCAGTAAGCCAAACCCCCAGTCCCTTGGAGAGACTGGGGTAAGAGCAATTGCCTTGGCTTCAGGAAGACATGATTTTCAGTCCTGACTGCCACTCACTGTATTATGTTCTTGGGCAAGTTACTTAACCTCCTCAAGCCTTAGTTTCCTCATCGGCAAAGTGGCAGTGATACTATCAACATCACTGTGTTGTGATTGCTGAAAGGAAAAATCTGCATAAGTAAAGAACTATCATAGCACAGAGACAGGTGAGTGGTGTTTGTTGAATAAATGAATGTTCCAGGATAGAGGTAGAAACCCCTCCAGGGCACCATGGCAGAATGAATGGCTCCGGAAAGCTTCTATCCATGTGTCATTCCAGTCACATTCCCAGGAGAGCTCCTGATTGGCCTAGGGTAAACACACAGTCCAGGCCTGACCAATAAGGACACTTCTTAACCACATGATGGCAGAAAACATCACACTGATGTATCACACATTGTACGCTGTGTTCATTTGTTTGTCCTCAAACTGCATTAAGTGCTCAAATTGTACCCTGTGCTCTAGTTTGAGATGAAAGAGACAGTGCCTGCCTCGCTTGGTTCACAGTGCAACAATGACTGAATTAGATAGGGCCTTTTGGTTCTAGAGTATAAGTTAGAACCTTTGTCCCCACACACAACAAAAATGTGTAGAAGGGAAGAGTGGTTCTCCAAAGGAAAACTGAGGCATTATTAGCAGAAGAGGGAGAATGTCTGCTGGCAAGAAAAAGTAACAGCTGTTCCATAACACCTAATCAGTGGGTTACCCGATCTTTCTGTGCCTTAGTTTCCTCATCTTTAAAGTGGGGTAACAATGATACCCACCTCATGTTTTGAAGATTAAATGGGTTAACATGTGTACGGTGCTGAGAATAGTACCCAGAGCATAAAACCTGCTCAGTCATCAACCTCACCCTCATTATACCAAGTTCCTGATCTATTATTCCTTCTTACATGTTTTTTTTCTCTTTTTTTCATAATGAAGCCCTGAAATTCAGTACATTTCTGGCTGTGCCCTACCACCCCAAGCAATAGGACTTTTTAAGTAGTAACAAGAAAGAAGAGGGAAAAATTTGGCAATGTCTCCTTTTGCAATCACATAGCCAGTGCCTTCTCAGGTTTCCCCTTTGTGATCTGTAGCCTGTACGTGTTAATTTAAAGTGAACTCTTTAAATGGCAACTTGTACAGGAGACTCAGACTGTGCAGCCAGAGCCCTTCTCTGCAGAAGGTTCCAGGCCAGTGGCTTCATTCCAGCCCTAACCCTGCACATACTCACAATCCAAATCTGACTGAAAGTGATTGAAATGCAAGTTTTTGTTGAGCTGAGATGCTAAATTCAGGATTGGGAACATATGGATCGCTCCATATTTGTTTTCTGCATATCTGATGTTAGCAATTTAGAACATCACTGGGACGCACCCTAGAGAATTTCAGTTCTGTAAATGAAACAATTATTTTGGCAGTTTGGGAAAGATATATTCATAACTTTCATGGTATTTAAAGGGGAAATACACCTTCCCCGAGTCCCTTTTTTCCTTGCCAGATATGAAAAATGAAATTAGAATGCTGAGGGAATAGATGGCATAAATAGAAAAATTGACAGTCAGTGTGTTGCATTCACAATTGGATTTCTAGGATTGACAATAAGACAGGAAGTAAAAGGTTTCTCCAAATCTGGGCACAGAGAAGCTGTAGAGAACACCATGCCTGGGGCATCATGTTCATTCATTCAATCATCAATTATCTAACAAGCACCTTCCACGTGCTCTTAAGGTCTGAGAGGAAAAGGATCAGTGCTTGCTCATTGTAACTGTTTACAGTCTATAATACCATGTAGTAGGAGTCTGTGACGGAAAAGGTAACAGAAAACAACTTACAACAAGCTTCAGAGAAAAAGAGAAAATTATAATGATGAAGGGGTGTCTTGTGGAACCCAGATGAGGGCAACTGTAGAGGTGTGAATAAGTCCTGGACCCAGGGATTTTTTTTTTTAAATTTATTGGGGTGACAATTGTTAGTGAAATTACATAGATTTCAGGTGTACAATTCTGTATTACATCATCTATAAATCCCATTGTGTGTTCACCACCCAGAGTCAGTTCTCCTTCCATCACCATATATTTGATGCCCCTTACCCTCATCTCCCACCCCCACCCCCCTTACCCTCTGGTAACCACTAAACTATTGTCTGTGTCTATGAGTTTTTGTTTCTCATTTGTTTGTCTTGTTCTTTTGTTGTTTTTGGTTTATATAACACATAACAGTGAAATAATATGGTTCTCAAGGACCCAAGGAATTAAAAGCTGCAGGTCTCAGGAAATTTCTCAGTGTCTCTCATCTTGCATACTTGGAAATTTTTCTGTGCCTCCTGGTTTTCCTTTTTCTCAGTCCCTGTAGCAGAAAATGGCCATCTAGTAGCTTCTGAGTTTTCAAGTCTTTCCACGTTTCAGACCATCCCAGAGAGAAGAGAATCTCATTGTCCCAAGTCTAAATGTTTGGGAGGGAAACTGATTGTCCCAGTTTGGTCAGGTGTTCACTCCAGGTCCAATCAGCTGTGGCCAGGGTTGGGGTTATATACAACCTGTCACTCAAAGTGTGGCCCCTGGATCAGCAACATTGGTACCTTCCAAGAGCTTGTTAGAAGTGTGGACTCTTGGGCCACCCAGACCCACTGAAGCAGGACCTCCATGTTTGTAAGCTGACCAGGTCATTGGTGTGCAGGCTGAGGCCTGAGAAGCTCTGCTGTAGAACCTACGTGGCTGCTGGCCATCACGCTATGCAGGAGATGGGCAGATAGGATTTCTGTGAACTGAGCAGACAGCCGAAGACGTTTCTATGACAATCACATGAAAATGCTCAGCTCCAGAGGCTATCTCCTGAGAGAAACACTAGCTTTTAAGAATATCTGTAGAGGAGAGTGACTCATGATATAAATGAAATGCTTCGTGTCTGTATGATATTTCTTAATAATCGCCTCCTATGTGGATGTGGCAGGCTTCTCATAGGGCTTTTCTGATCTCAGATTAGGACGGAACAGTTCACATACCCCAAGATGGCCATGGTGAAGCTGCCCATGACAAGAAAGTTCAAATATGGGAATGCCACAGCTCACCGGGGGCTCTGTAGCTACTACTGATGGTGGTCTTACAGGAAATGCTTTTGGACACAGATCACGAAGACCTGGCCTCCTGGCCTGGAATTTCCACAGCAGGGAAGGGGAGCTTTTACTGTGAGTCTCAGAGTGCTAATCTAAAAGAAGACCATTCCCATCTTCACGAGAGTCTCTCCTACTCAGGTGCCATTTGTACTCTAGCATGGACCCTCTAGCAGAGGTCCTCGAGTGTGAGGCTTATACCTAGGTGTTTAGTATTAGCTTCTCACAACATGTCTGGTTTTGGACCAAAGACCTCGTCTCATATTTTTTCCTGCCCCAAGAGCACATAGTAGGTGATTGCTTCATGCTTGAGAACACTCAGAGCATCACATCTTGAATGAAAATGCAGACTGACAAGAGTCCCTCCATGACTTCGCAAAGCCTTCCATGTATACTCAACCAGGGCTTGCTCAGCCACTTCCACGGGAGGGCTGAAACAAATTTAGGTGCTGAGCACCCTGAGCTGAGACACATAAGGAGAATCGAGGGTCTATCTAACTCCACTCACTATTCACATCCCTGCTTTATGTCCATCACAGAATTGATTGCACACCTCAAAACACAAAATATATTAAAACAAAGTACATGCATGTGTAACGTCTACATGCATGGGGATTGCATGTTCAGAATTTCTTTTCTGATAAAGATATATGGTCAAAAATGTTTTGAGACACCTGGTTTGGAGCTGTAGTTTTTAAAAGGCAGCATACAACTTTATTGACTTAAACCTATATGTAGTCTTTTCCACATGCTAGGCACTGCTCTGAGTGTACTACAAATGTTAATGTATTCAGCCTTCATAACCACTCCATTACAGTAGCTACTGGCAATATTTCATTTGTGGAAACTGAAGCCCAGAGAGGTTAGGTGACTTGCCCAAGGTCACCCAGCTAAAAAGTGGGAGCTGGAATACACACCCAGGCAGTCTGGCTCCAGTGTTCAGACTCCTACACACTAACCAGGCTACTCCTTCAAACAAAATCTTACATAAAGTCCAATGTAGAAAACAAAAATAAATAAGCAGAGGAGCTCTTGTTTATATGGAGTGAGGAGTCTTGGCCTTCCCCTTAGCCCTTTCCTTCTTTCTCTACTCAAACCTTTTGCCTCTTTCTCTGAAGTGCGAAGTACCCCAGGGACATGGTTTGGAAACCATCAACCTAATCCAACTTGCTCATTTCATGAGTTGGGACCCACCTCCCCAATGGTAAAGTCATGCTGTGTTTTACTCCACACTCCCAGCTGCTGAGTGGCAGAACTGGGAGGAGCTCCCCTGAAATCCAGGGATCTTTCTGCTTCCTTTCTTCTCCCAAAGAAGATGTATGGGGATGACTCAAGGAAACCTTTCTCCAGAGTCTGTACCTTCAAGCTCCCCCCACCCACCAGCTACTTTTTCAAAAAGCACCCTTAGAATGTATGGGTACCCTCCTCCCCTGGGTTATAGTTCTTTCCCTCTTTATGCTTATTCAGTTTTGTGTGATTTACCTCCCAGATCCTTCTTTTTGTTCCAGAGTTGTGATGATTTCAGGCAGCTACATTTTGAAGAAGATAGAGTGGGCTGTAATGAGACACAGTCGTGGTGCTCCACATGCACACAGAGGGAACAGGCTGCTTGCAGCTGCTTGTGCTGTCATGACGGGGCGGAAACCACAGCACTTCCCCGGCCCCTACTGCCCACGTGGGAGTCCAGGGGCTGGCTCAGGACTTGTCTGCACAGACTGTGACAGCCCACATTAAAAGATTATTTGTGATTCGCGCTCTGCTATCAATCGAGATTGAGAGTATTGATCCCCACTGATTGTTGAGGACCAAAATAAAGTGAAAGGGTAATTGACTGCCATGTCCCCCATTGATCAAGCGCCACAGTTCATCGCCACTGAAATTATTCTCAAGTACTTTGGTTTATCATTCCTAATAAATATAGCAATTGAGTAGTCAAAATGGGTTCCATTCACATCGAACCAAAGGCTTTTAAGGAAGTGTCTATGTTTAAGTGAGTGCATATTCCACACTGGTTTCCCAGTCGAGCCCCCAGGGTCCGTGTGACAGCAGTGGGATAAAGCCCGGCTTCACAAGGAGACAAAGTGTCCTCCCCAGAGACAGGAATCCCAGGCAAGCACTTTCCCAGTGATGTCATGGTAAGTGGCCCCTGGGATTTTAAGGAAGAGCCCTCCTACACAGTCACGCTGTCCACAAAACAAACACGGTTTCCTCAACGCGGTAAGATCTCTTCTTTATTTCACTTCCCCTAGCACTGCTCATACAAGCGGAACCGTTGTTTTCAGGTTTACAGCAATGTTAGCAGTCGTGTTATTAAATCAGTCATCAGTAGCCACACACATATAGGTTATGGCTCTACAGTACCTGAGGCATTTGGTGGGGGTTTTTAATGTTGTTTTAAAGGAAGTTCCAGCACCGTCTAAGGAGGCGCCAAAGAGCAGCACTAATGTGCTGGCATTTGCTTTAGGAACTCAGGCTGTGTAGCTCAGCAGCGTCCAGTAGAAAGGCGGCCAAAAGCGCTTCTGACAAACCCGGCGTTCATAACCTCACAAACACGTGCAGGCCTTCAGGAGAAAGTGAGGCTAGGGACACCACACTCAAACACTTTGACAGTGACACATTAAAAAAAAGATCGGAGCCTAATAAAAACAGTCGCCCGGTTTTGCATGTGTTAAATGATTCAGAATACTTAAATACTGTACTATACATTGCACTTCACTTTGGAAAAGATCTGACGTTTGCTTGCCGAACTGGCACCCACACCTGTGGGTTGCTGCTTGCGAGTTACTGTGAAGTGGGGAAAGGAGGCACGTCTGAAATCAGACGGACACTCTAGCACCAGATGTGGGTGTGTGTGTGGTGCATAACTCGTGTGGCGAATTGAAGTGGTGGGTAGGGGTTTCACGTCCACACATGTGGACGTTTCGTGTGTCCCACGTAGCTCAGTTCAGTTGCGGGCATTTTTCTGGGCTCACCTAGTGTTCCATGCAGACATAAGCAGACACAATATTTGTGTAATGCTCAAATCATTCCTCAATATATCAATCACACTGGAACAAATTCACATTTCACAATAAGCATTACAGTGGAACTGAAGGTACAATACGAGACACAAATGTGAGCCATATATGTAATTTTAAGTTTCTTAATAGCCACACATAAAAAAGTAAAAAGAAACAGGTGAAATTAATATTAGTAATATATTTTATTTAACCCAGAATAGTCAACATAAATTAATGTGGAATCAGTATAAAAGTTATTGAGATGTTGTATAATTTTTATACTCTTTAAAATTTAAAAACCTTACCTTCCCTGGTAAGGTTCAGCCACTGATAAAACCTCCTGTAGTACAGAGTTGGGTGTGGTGGGGACTCAGTGAGTCAGCAGGGTGGAACTGCAGAGTTCACCAGATCAATCAGATTCAGATTTGGCTGTAAGCTTAGGGGGCGGGTGCAACACAGGAAAGATGGAGCCTGCTTGCCGGCTGCACGGGAGAAGGACCCTGCACAGGGAAAATGGCAACTATCTTCCAACCCTCACCTAAAGCCACACACACCTCAGTTTGCCCCCCGTATGTCTCTGAGGCCCCTCGAGTCACTGTCCCTCCGTTAACGCCCAGGATGAGTGCCTACGAGTCTGTGTGTTGGCCCTTTTAGAGGACATCTGGGTTTCCTGCCACCTTCCATCCCACCCAGATGGTTGGAATCCCCACTGTTTTTTACAGCCAGATGTTATGGTGGCTCCTCTTCCTAGCACCAGTACTCTGGGCTGGGGAGCCTGGTGTGGGGCTGGGGTCTCTTGCTCCTCCAGGGAGAACCTCCATGGCTGAGAAATCCCTCCCAATTTTCATCGGCCACACAGAAGTTTGAGATCAGCCCATTTTGCATCTCCGCCCCTCCTACCAGTCTCAGTGTGGCTTTTTCTTTTATCCTTAGTCATAAAACTTCTTCAGACGGTTCTCCAAGTTGATTGTGATATAATTTAGTTGTAATTTTGATGTGTTCATGGGATGAGGCAAGCACAGTGTTTATCTACTCTGCCATCTTGGATCCTCCTTCTAAAATTATTTTTATATTTTACACTTAGAGCACATCTCAATTTACACTAGTCACATTTCTTTTTTATTAAATTTGTTGGGGGAGACATTGGTTAGTAAATTATGTAGGTTTCAAGTGTACAATTCTATCATACTTCATCTATATATTGCATTGTGTGTTCACCACCCAATGTCAAATCTCCTTCCATCGCCATATTTTTAAACCCACTTACCTAACTCTTCTACCACTCCTCGCACCTCACCCTCTGGTAATCACTAAACTGTTGTCTTACACTACTCATATTTCAAGGCCTCCACAACTACATGTGGCTCGTGGCTACCATATTGAACAGTGGAGGTACACAGAATTAAAATATTGGACAGTGAGGCTATAGAGAATAAGAGGAATCTGCAGTGGCAAGTGGAAATCCACGGTAAGGTGTAGGATCTCCCTCTTTCTGTTGACTAAAGCTAATGATTAGGCCCATACTCCAGAGCTTTAAAAAACTTTATATGTACTTTTAATATTTACATATATTTAAGAGAAAGAGAGACTAAGACTATGTTCAGAATGTTTAATACACGTTACACATGCACTTTATTTATGTCTCATTTTTAATAATAGTCGTGTAAGTGTCAAAGCACAGTCTTTGATGGTCATACAAATGTCACTTGCCTCTATGCACTTCTCCAGGGCAAGAATCAGGCCTGCAGATATCTCTATTGCGGATGCTTAATTAACGCATGCTTGGCATGGAGTAAGTGCTCAGTAAGTGTTTCCTGAGCTGAGTCTCACTCATTTGTCAATGTGTCAGCTGAGATATGGTTTCAGTTCTTGACTGGTAATGTTAAAGGACTAAAAGTGTTAGATTAAGATTTTTTTCCTTTTGGCTTGTGTCTCTCACCACTCATTCATTCCCTCATTTATTCACTAAGCATTAATTGACCACTTAAGCCTTACCTCTCACTACCTCCATGCTCGTACTGTATGCTTTGGCCAGACCCAATTTTTCAGTTCCCCAGACACACCATGCTCTTTCCTCTTTGGTCTTTGCACATGAATTCATCCCTACTTCCCCTCCCCTCCACTCAGACCTCAGCCTACACATTTCTCTTCCTACAGTGTCCTCCCTGACCTCCTCTAGGACTCAGTTCTGAATCTCTTTGTTGTACCAACAGCACCCTCCACCATCGATGCACTGTGTTATCATTACTGCTTACTTTTCTGGCTCTGGATTAGCTTAAGAGATCTACAAGGGCACAGATCACACTTGTGTTTTGCCTGCAGCTTGCATACCTTCAAGGCAGACAGTTGGAGACTCTCAATACTATGGGCCAGAGATGATGAGAATCAGGGGGTGGAGGGTGGAGGGTGGGTCAGTGTACAAGGTGTGCCAAAGCCATGAGGTTGGGTGAGCTGGCCCCTGTTCACTGAGCCACAGGCAGTATTTGCCATAGCTGACCTTTCCATTCTTCTTGAAGAGGTCTTTTCATGGTCCTTCATGACCTTGCCACGTCTCCTTTCCCTCTTGGCTTTCCGGCATTTTGGGAGTGGATGGGAAGAGCGGGTGGAAGAACCTGCCCTAGAGGCTGAGCTGAAGTGATTCAGGATATAGATGACAGAGAAGGAATTAGATGTCAGAGCTAAAGTGAAGGAGGGAAATGATGCATCAAAGTCCTGGGCAAAATCAAGACTTTGGATTCAGGGGCATCTTTCCAGTCACTAAAGAAATATTTTCTGTTATGTTTCAAAGTGCGTTAAAAAGCAGAAGCCTTGAAAAGAAGGCCTTGAAAAGCAGAAGGAATGTGCCTTCCTATAAGACAGGAGCAGGGGCAAGCAGGATGAGTATAGTCAAAGATAACTTGTGTCAGTAGTTATTGCCAAATAACAAGGAACAACAAAATTTCAGGGGCATTTTTAAAAAGCCATCTGTTTAGTTCATGTTCCACAGACAGAGGCTGGGGCTAGCCGGGGGGGGGGGGGTCCACTCCACCGGTCTCTCCTCCTCCCCCTGGGATGGCTGCGCTAGCCCGGGCAGTGCCAGAAGCACAAGAGAACACGCCTAACCTCACAGATGCTTTTTGAGCCTTTGGTGTGTCATACTGGTTAACATCCCATTGGCCAAAGCAAGTCATATGGCCCAGATCAAAGTCAAGATGTCCCCTCTCTGTCCATGGAAATGACGGGGGTGGAAGGGAATATTTCTGAACAATTCTCTACCACATAAGAATAGGGGTCAGAAAGAAAAGAAATCAAGGGAGTCCCTGTCTAACTTCTTTCCTTGGTTACACAGCATTGTTTTTCTCCTACTCTTGAGTTTTCTAAGCCCTAGCAAGGGTGCTGTTGACTTGGCTGGGGTCACAGGTGGAAGTCGATTAGAGAGAACTGGTGACAAGGCTTGGCTGCTTCCTCTTTAGAAGAGTCAGGGCGTTGTGGGGGGACCCACCTCACAGGGGTCGCTCGCTTTGAGCACTGAGCCTTCTCATGCCAGCAACATGGCTGTGATTTGAGGAGGCCTTGCAACTTCTGCTTCTAGTCTCACCCTCCAGATGGCTGAGTAGTTGAGAGTGAATTCATCAGAAGGTGGAGAAACATAGAGAATCGATGACTTTGAAAAGTTGCATCTCCTCTTTTATCACTAAGATTCACAATTTTGTATCTATGAAACAGGTTTATTCATCAGCATGAAACAAGGAGAGGAACCATATTGCTACAATTGCAGGGGGTGAGCCAGTAATTATCATTGAAGAGTACGATTGAAAACACATTTTATTTAAATATTTATCTTAGAGAATTGTGGTTTGCGAATTTACACTGCTTCTAGAGAGCGCAGTGGCGTGAGAGGCAGTGACCTCTCGTTTCTGGTTCTTTTGATGACTGTCAGAGCCTGGAAGTTTTTTTCTGGACTCCATCTTCCCCAGCAATGCCAGGCACGTGGTAATGACTCGATATGTTTTCATGGAATGAATAAACTGTAAAATTGGAACAGAACGGCCCATGGAGATATGAAGGATATGAATGAAAAAACATTTTAAAAAATCTTAAGTCTTGAAGGTGAAAAATCCTGAATTCTCCCACTTTGAATGGAGTATAAATTCAAGAGCATGTGATTTTGTGCAATGTAGGGATTGTAAATATCCCCAAATTACATAAGTATCCTTTTCCCCCTACAACCTCAGGTACAGAATTTTGTGGGCTCTTCAAAATAGAACATGTTGTATGCACAAAGAGCTTTGTTCTTTATAGAATTATTATTATTATTTTCTTTATTGACAGCTGGGGTGAAACAGGGCCGATTCTTATGTTAAGAGAGTGTGAATTACTTAGCTAAATTGCATTTATCACCCAGGATTCCTTCTCAGTTGATAGCAACTGAGTATTTGGAGTTTTAGTGTGCTGTGTGGTTATTTCCCTAGCTGCAGTGAATGTGGTTTTATATTTATGTGAAACTGTTAATGTGCTGCTCGCCAGATCATGAGCAATGGGCTTCTGACAGCTCTGTTCATTAGTCAGCTTGGGGGAAAAAAAAATCAAAGAAAACGCATTGATATAGAAACAGAGTATGAGCCAGCAATCAGAGAGCACAATTGAAGCCACATTTTATTTAAATATTTATCTTGTGAATTGGTTCATACAAAACAAGTTTTTTAAAAAAAATGTATGAATGACTTTGCCGCCGAAATTTGAACAGCTAGATCGCTATATGAGTTGGATTTGATGCAGTCTACGGCTTAGAGTACAGAGTTAAATAATGTGAAATTATTCATTGTGATGTATCATTAAGATTGCTATGTATGAATGTGATAAAACTGTGCAGCTGCAGCTGTTCACTTCAGAATCCCAACTTTACATAGTAAGAAAAAGAAAAAACGTTTACAGATAACTCTCAGTACCAATAATAGTAATGGCAGGTGCTTATAGACGCTACTCACGGGCCAATTGTGCTTCTTCGTGTGTTACATTTCATACGCCGTGTGATGAGTGCCGCTCTCACTCCCACTTTACAGATCAGGAAACGGGACAGAGTTGGATGGAAGGTCTTAGCCAAGTTCACCCCAGCGTGAATGTATGTAGCGTGTAGGACAGCACTTCTAGGGGTTCGGCTGAAAGACCTTGCCAGTCCCACTGCCTCTTGATGGGGATAGGTCACTACTGCCTTAAATAACAATGAGGACAAACCTGGGTGCTGTGTCTTGTGGGGACTGCCAGCGATGACAACTCCAGGCCTTCCAAGTAGACGGCACCCATCTCATCAGTGCATCTAGGAAGTCTGGGCCTTTTCCGGTCACATAGGGACCCACCATGCAGCTCTCTCCCTGCAAAAACAGGATTGTTTGACATTTAGCCACCTGACCTCCACTCCACCCAACCTCACCCCAACACTCAAGGAAAGAGCTTCAGCTCACCTCTGGTGGACAGCCACCTGGGACTAGAGCTCATTCAGTTTTCATCAAACAGGAATTTGCATTATTTTACATACCAGGGCGCCAAAAGAATGTATACACCTTTTAAGAGACAGTTTCTATGTATTACTTTTCGAAATTGAATTGAATTACGGTAGCAATGTGTAGTATGACATTCGCTCAAAAGATGGCCTTAATGAAATGAATAGTAGCGTCACCATGCCACAGGCAGGATAGTCAAAGAAAATGGCAGAAGCGTGGTTGTCGTTCAAGGAGCACAAGACCATTTTGAAGTGGTATTTGAAATTCGAGAACGTTCTCCTGACTTGACACCCCTTGACTTCTACCTATGAGGGACCTTAAAGGGTGTGGTGGATCGTAGAAAACCGGCTACACTGGCGGTACTTCGGGAAGAAATTGAAACGCATGCGCAGCGATACAAGTGGACACGTTGGTCAGCGTTGCTCAAGCAGTAGTTCAGCGTAATCAGAAGTGTCTGGATGCTGATGGGAACCACTTTGAGCGCCTCTTGTCATTGCAGAAGTCAAACGTGACTTGACTTCATCTTTTGTTATTGGTATATATTGAATATTACAATTTTAATACAGTTTTTGACTTTCTTAAAACATGTATACATTTTCTTGGCACCCTCTGTATTTACTGGGCTATATTTTTTCTTATTGACCCTCTATCATTAGACCTGGAGGTTATTCCAATTGGCCAACATTATAAACATTGCAAGCATCTTTGACCAGACAACTTTGCATACTTATCTTACTGCTGTTTGAGTACAAATCCCTGGCTGTGTCGTTGTTAGGTGAAGGTGTTTTATACACATTGTGTTTGTCCCCTAAAGAGTTTGAACCTGTTGAAATTCCAACCATCAGAGAATGTGAGTGCCACTCCCGTTACGGTTGCAGGTAACACAGTGATAGAGGTCAGGAATGAACACCTAGGTACGGCTTTTGTTAAAACCAAGAGAATTAGTGGCAGAAATCCATTTAGAAAAACAGAGAACTTAGGAAGAAATGGTATCAGTTCAGCAAGCTGTGTGTAGAGAGAAATGCAATGGAGCAGCAGAGAAAGGGGCTCCAAGCACAGTTTTGTGTGAGTACTTGGTACCAGTGGGAAAACCTGAAGCAAAATCATACAAAGAAATATGGGCTTAGGGAAGAGGCCATGAAAAAGGAACACTGACTATAGATATTTTATAGTTCATAGGAGCTGGAGGAAAAGGAACAAAAAGAGATAAGCCTGATGTAACTAAATGAAGCTATAAATAGGAGAAGAAAGGAAAGGTCCACCTTTCTATTGCATATGTTGGAAGAAGATCTATAGATCATCTGGGTTTAACCACTTTTGACATTTGAAGAAGTCCTGCCTAAAAACAGTGGGGTGTGGGTGTGGCCTCACTTCCTTCCAGCGACTGGTTTGGACATTCAGTTTGCTAAGTATACCCAGATGTGTTAAAACCTGGACACTGACTCACTGGAACCAAACTCACAAGAGACTGATGTATAAAGCCAGAATGCAATTCATTTACAATGCTATGTAGAGCTACAAAAAGTACCACATTCTCGTGTTCACTGAGCTCTTTATTGTCTCCCTGTAGACAGAGCTTCATGGAAAGTCATATTAGGCTTAGAATGTTGCTTCATAAGCATGATCATAGAAAGGAAAATTAGTCTTGTGACCTTAGAGAATAGTGTGTTAGTTGAGACTGTCTCAAAGACAAATGATTAGACATCAAACTTACATTGCAAAGACAGACCTTATTTGCTCATGTGACTAGGAAGTCACAGGATTATGCCACAGTTGGATCTAGGAGTTCAAACAATGTCACCTAGACTCTGCTTCTTTCCCATTCAAGGGACTGAGAGACTGTAAGCTTTATTTGGTGAGGAAACATGACTCGTATAATCACTTACCCTTGGCCAGTGCTTAGTGAGGGTTTGTTGAGTTTCAGAGAACAAGTTCTTGATCCAAGACACTCTCTCTCCAGGCAATTATTGGAAGTAACTGCTAAGTTTTATCCCTGTGTAGAAATACTATAGACTTCCTTAAACTTCTTGATCATCAGAATCACTTTAAAGTGTCCGTTCCCAGTTCTTTCTCCTGGAGAGTTGATGCAACAGGTTTGGTGGAAGCCAATAATCTGTGTTTTTAACGGAAGAGGCAGGGATTCCTATGGTCAGGAGGGGAGGGGAGAACCAATGATATAGATCGATGCCCATGAAAGTTTAATGTGCATATGAGTCATGTGGGGGTGTTGTTACAATACATGCTCAGATCAGTAGGTCTGCGGTGGGGCTGGGACTGAACGCCTGAGAAGCTCCTGGTGACGGAGGTGCCGCTGGTCTGCACACACACACTGGTGGTTTTCCGCCGGGGTGGGTGTTGCACCCCTGAGGACACGTGACAACGTGTGGCGGCACGTGGGATTACACAGCCGAGGAGACACACACTGGGCCCTGGCGGGGTGAGGCCGGCAGGGCGGACAACCTCCTGCTGTGTGCTGCACAGTTCCCACCAGGGAGACTCACCCAGCCCCAAGGCAGCGCCGAGAAACCCTGCAGCAAAGCAGGCATCGCCTTGGTGTGGCACGTAGAAGGCTTGCTGAAGTCCACGACTCGGTAGCTGCCACCACAGTCTAATCTTCCATCCCCTGGTGCCACTCACGATTCCTCGTTCGATTGAAACTGCCGTTGAAGCACTTTAATCACAGAGCGGCCGGTTTGCTCACTCCTGAGACCTGCTCTGTGCCAGGACTGTTCCAGGCACATCACACACGATGTGTAAGGTAGTGACTGTCATTATCCCCATCTTCTGGATGTGCAGACTAAGGCTCCAAAAGGCTCAGCGACTTTCTTGGATTATCTCTGCGACTGACCAAAACTATAAAAAAAAAATCACAATAATTGTAAACTTATTGATTTTTTTAGTAAGTATCGTGATCGTAGTACAAAACCAACAAGTACAAAAGAGCATGCCGTGGAAAATAAGTCTCTGTTCCTTCCTTTGCTCCCAGCCATCCCCTTCTTCTCTCAGAGGTTGTATTTGTTGTCAGTTTCTTGGGTATCCTTTCAGAAAGTTTCTGCCTTAAAGGATAGATAGATGATAGCTAGATAACTAGATAGACAGAGAGATAGATAGATTTCCACAAAATGATAGGCTACTGTATGAGTTTTCTAGGGCTGCCATAACAAATCACCACAAACTGGGTGGCTTGAAACAACAGAAATCTATTCTTTCACAGTCAGGAGGCCAGATCCTGTTGTTGGCAGGATTGGTTCTTTTTGGAGGTTCTGAGGAAACATCTGTTCCCCGTCTCCTCCTAGCGTCTGTGATTACCCCCAATCTTTGGCCTTCCTTCGCGTAGAGACATATCACGCCAGTCTTTGCCTCCATCTTCCATGGCACTCTATATCTGTGTCCAAATTTCCCTTGTCTTATAAGGACACCAGTCATTAGATTAGGACTCAGTTTAATCCAGTAGGACCTCATCTTAACTTATTTTTTCTGCAAATAAGGTCTCATTCCAAGGTACCAAGGGTAGGACTTCAACATATCTTTTTGGGGAACACAGTTCAACCCACAACAGCAACCAAACTTTGCTTGTATCTTTTTTCACTTATCAATATGTCTTGGGTGTTTGTCCATATCTGTATGTAGAGAGCTGCCTTTTCAGTGGCTGTATAAGGTTGCCGTGTATGGACACATCATGACCATATAACCAGTTCTGTCAACGGATCTTTAAGTTTAACCAAACTTCTGCTATTTCATACTCATTTTGACTTGTTCCTCATTGTTCTTTTCTAGAGAACAACCAAGCAACCTGGGAAAATAAATTACTCCCCGTATGTTCACATGCCTATAGACCTCAGGGTAAGAAATGACCTGTAAGAATCTATTTTAGATAATCCAGAAATCTCTTGTTTCCAACCATAGAGGAGCACTGTTTCACAAATGCTCACTGAGTGATGACTGTAATGATTCTCAACCTTTGTTGTACATGAGCACCATTTGGGTAGCTGCTTAAAAATACAGATTGTGGGCTCCCACCCCAAACAATCTCCCCAGGAGGTACGGCCTTGGGAGGCTTATTTTTAAGAAACTTTTCAGTGGTTCTAGATGATAATTAAGATTGAGAACCCCCTACCCCCAGACTGTATGGCTTATACTGTACCAAGTGTTGGGAAGATGGCAGTAAATACAGTTCAGTCGTTGCCTTCAAGGAGGCTGTGGTTTCTTAATGAAAACAGACCCTTGAACAGATCGTTGTGATCTAAATCAATACGGGGAGCCATCCACACATCAGGTGTAAGTGTTGGATGGGATGCAAGGGACAGAGCTAATGCCTCCATTGAAAGTTATCACGAGAGTAGCAATTAGCTGAACCAAGAAGTAGACGGGAAACCTAGGCAGAAGGCACAGCATAAACAGACACAGCAGAACAATGTGTGATGTGTGTGGGAGAACCTCTAGGCTCTGGCTGTTGTGGAAACACAACAAACACGGGGGAAGTGAGTCTAGGGAAGGGAGCCAATGTTACATCACAGTGGTTTTCTGTATCCCTTCTGGTCCCCTAATGCTTAAAATTAAGTTGCAATTTGATAAACGCTTTGTCCCCAAGGCTCCTAAGGCAAACTTTCTCACCCAGCAAGGCAAACCTAGAGGTCTGAAGAGGCTAATGAAGTGTCTCAACCGTACTCCTGGCAACCTGAGAGCTGGGACCAAGACAGTGACAAAGAAGCCCTGAGGACCCAGAGCCAATAAATGGCAGTGCAGAAACAACGTGGTTGCAACCAAGAAGAGAAAAGGAATGAATGTGGGAATAGCATCCCTTACAATCCCGTCCTTGTATTTTAAGAAAATTGATGATGCAAAACTTGGGAAGAGACTGGGGGAAGGTGAGAAGAAATCTGAACCATGGCTGTTGGAGGCTGGCCGTCTGGAGCCGAATCTGCCTCGTCAAACAATCCCTAATTGTTTTTAATAAGGTGAGTAAGTTATGTTTGGCTTCCTCCGCTCCATGCAGTCTCCCTGTTGAGACTGTTTTTTATTTTCTTATGAAACAATAAGGCCTATATAATTAAAAAGCAGTGAACGTATTCACCTCCCAGGACTGGGTAGGTAATTACGAGCTCCGTCTTGAAGGAAGGGTTGTTGTTTTTCTTTTTTATGTCAATTTTAATAAAGAAGAAGATGTCAGGGGCAGAGGAGTGCTGGCCAAGACCCAGTCTTCCAGGGGCATATGAGAAACTGTTGCAGACTCGAAGAGAGTGAGGACAGAGACGTGTGCCTGTCTGGTGCCCCATGTATCCACGCACCCAGCGCATTCCCTGTCACTTAGAGGGCCCTCCATAAATAGTTGCTGACTGATTGCTAGAAGAGAGGGAAGGACACAGATATTCCTGGATTACCAACTCTACACCAGGCACTGTGGCAGGATTATCACAAACGCCATGCCACTGAACTTTCTCCCAAATCCTGTAGAGTTGGATATAGTTTTTAAATGACCAAGAGTGGCAAGTGGGAAATAAAAAGAGGAGAGCTGGGTGTCCCCATCCAGCAGCTCAGAGTGAACATTCTGGGGTAAGTAAGGTAAAGGGATGACAGAGAAGTTTGTTAAGTACTAATTTTCAGAGAGAAGCAAGGGAGCATGATAGCTTGCCCAAGATGGAAAACTGACATTTCCAGACTGAGGAAGAGATGAAACACAAACAAACACCTGGTAATAAAATCCTCAAGACTAGGAAGACTGAGGAAGTTGGATGGGCAAGAAGCAATCTGTCTTGCACAGGATCTGGGTCTCGGACATTTTCTTTGGCCGCTGCTTCCAGAATCTATACTCTATGTCAGGTAATGAGCGAAATGCTTTACAGACGCTAGAATATTTACGCCTTCTGTGCACCCTGTGAGATACATTCCTGAAACCCCATTTTGCCAATGAGGAAACAGATTTGGGAGGCTGAGAAACTGGCCGAATCTCACAGCAGTGGCAAAGCCAGGACGTAAACCCAGACCAGGTTGTCTCCACTGCCTGCGGTCTCTGCACTGTTTTCGCACCCACCTGTCCAAACTTCCCATTTCATCTAGATGCAGTCAAAATGATTCCCTGTAACTGAGTCTGTGCCTCTGTGTCATGATTCCCCCATTGGTAATAGAAAAACTGATCCCATTTTAAATCAGGTAACAGCAAAATATCCATACATTCAACAACATATCTTTTTAGTGCTACAAGGGACAAAGGGACGAATGCAGCATGGACCCTCAAGAGACTTACAGTTTAGTAACTGGACTAAGGAGATCGGCATAAAGATCCGAATTTGTCACTAGTAGTGGGTAGAATGTTCTTGAATGTCTGCCGTGGGCCTCCGCAGTGTGCCAAGCTTCCCTACACAGAGTGGTGTCTAGTCGAAAAGCTGCAGGAGTTAGTCAAGGAAGCCACGGCTTTGAGCCAGTGGCATCACAGAAGATTTGGTGGAAGGGGTGATATCAGAGCAGAGACTGGAAGGCTCTGGGATGGAGGAGAGTGGACAAGGCCATGAGGAGGTGGGGTGGGGGTGGGAGACTTTGAGGAGTGTGTAGGCAAGAGTAAGATCCCAGAAGAGAGAGATTGGCGGAAAGGTTGGCTAGGGTGAGTCACACCAGGTTATAGCAACCTGAAAATGTCAGGCTAAAGAGATTTGGATTTAACAGGTGATGAGAAGCTCTGGAAATCTTTAGCCATCTTCTTTAGGAACCCAAAGGAAAGGACATTTGGAAATATGCAGTGAATCTGAGGAATTCAAATGGCTGATTATCAGAGGAAGTCCCTTATATCCTGCACTCATCAGAGTGCTTCAATTGCCAGTGACAGGATCTCCCCCTAAATTAGTTTGAGCATAAAAGGATAACTGGTTGTGGTAAATCAAGGGTCCAGAATAAGGTTTGTGTCTTAAGACAGGGGCAGATTGGAAGCTGAAGCCAGGCTGTGGGTCTAGGTCACTGCCTCCCACTTCAGCTTCCTGTCTCCCTTCTACAGGCTTCTTAGGTGGCTTCCCAACCCCGGCCTGAGCCCTATTCTTTCAGCAACATCCCTGCTAAGAGTCCATCTCTTTCAACAAAAATGCCAGCCCTCCTGGAATCCAACTTCTTGGCCTTGATAGGCTCATGTGCCCGTCTTTGAGCCAATCTCTGAAGCCAGAGGGGCCCAGGGTTCTGCTGAGTCTGAAGCCTAATCCCACCCCTGGGGGTGGGGGTGGACCCAGCCCCACCTGGACCTTGAAGACTGAGTGGGGAGAGCAGTTCCTCAGGGGAAAGCAGAAACCAGGGTGTTGTTCCAAGAAGAAGGAACGTGGGCCTGGCAGACAAAAACAGCAGATGCCACGATGACACCTTGGAGAAGAAGCCGGGCACAGGACGGCTGGGAATGATGGTGCAGTTCTTGGAGGCTCAGGGATCAGCGGTGACCTCCGTGGTCCCTGACATTCTGCCTGCTGTAGCCAGGTGGCGGTGCTGGGGCCCACGGAGGGGTGTGCAGTTGCTAAGAGGAGTCCTCAGAGGGAAAGCAGGTTGCTGAGTGGGCTGGGGAAGTGGATTGCAGGGAGCAGTTCTGGTTTCTCTCAGCGTTTAAAAGCTGAAAGCCAGAGGAAGCAGTTGATGTATTCATTTCTGAACTGTTAGGCCTGCAATTGCCAAATCTGGGCTAAATTTTCAAGCCCAGTTTCCCATGCAGAATGTTGTTCTCATGCAAATAGAATTGCTGCATACACATCTGCCCAGCTTAGGAATACAGCCAGTATCTCAGCCAGTGTGGTGCTGTGAGGAGCTTAGGCACACAGTCCTCTCTCTAAAGAGTGCACAACGGGGGAAGAACGGGGGGTTCTTTGCTTGACTCGAGGTATCTTTGAGAGCCAGTCCCTGCTTTGTGACAACGATCTCCTGTTTCCTCTTTGAGGGAAAGGAAGTGGCCCTCTCAGTCACAGATGGGCCCTGCTGGCCAGCTCGTCCTGCAGGTCGTCTAAATGGCATCCACACAGGCTCTGGAACCAGCAGCAGGGCTTCAGAGCCTCTGATCTGTAATGCATAACCTCCAGAGCCATCTCTGGCCCAGCCCTGGCTGCTGACAGATGCCTCTGGGGAGTTGTTTTAAAAACAGTACCAAAGCCTCGGCCATCTCTTCTGGATTCTGCTTCAGTTGGTCTGAGGTGAAACCCAGGCTTGAATTTTGTTTTTTCTTTTAAAGCTTCTCAAGTGATTCTAAGGCGCAGACAGGCTAAGAGCGACTGCCGGCACTGGAGTCTGTCCTGAAGCACATCTCAACACAACTGTGCGTCCTGTGCTTACTTGTTCCCTCTCTCCTTCTGTCCCTGACTTCTCCTCCCCTTCCCTCACCTTGCCCTTTCTTTGGCGGCTGTTATACTGAGTGTTTCAGTCAGGCAGTCCCTCTGTCTTGGGCCTCAGTTTTCTGATCTATAAACTGCTGTGCTTGGGCCACATGATTCCCTTGGTCCTCTCTGGTTGTAAGTTTCCTGAGATTTGAACTCCTAAAATTCAATTCCCTACATCCTGACAATGGGATGGGCCAGCCCATCGTCAGGATGTAAGGAGCCTGTGAGGCCCGAGCCATCACGGGGGCATCGCATATACTCCAGACGCCTTAGGTCGTAAGTTCTCAGCTGGGAGTGATTTTGCCCCCGGGGGACGCCTGACACATGTTTGGTTATCACAGATTTGGGGCTATAATTGTCTAATGGGTAGAGGCCAGGGACGCAGCTAAGTGGTCTATAACACAGTACAGCCCCCATCACAGAGAATTCTCTGCTCGAATGGTCAGTACTGTTGAGGCTGAGAAACCTTGCCTTGGGGTGTTCACATTTGGCCTCCATTCAAAACCCCAACCAGCTCGACATGAATCTAGTCATCTAAGGCTCTTATTGTCAATCTAGTCACCTAAGGCTCACACCTACTCAGTTCACCTGAAAGCTGAAAGACGCTGTTTTCCATGATGCTCACAAACTTGCTCCATATATTCTGACTTTTTATTGACATTCCCTTAATATATTGTGGGGACAGAGCCAGGAGTGCAGTTTCCAGGCTCTCACCCTCAAGTGGAAAGGTGCTGGCTCAGGTAGTAAATGGCCATCCACTGTGATTGGATGGCCATCAGCTGTGGCTAGTTGGCCGTCAGCTGTAACCAGTGAGCCATTGGTCACTAATATAACTGCTTTGGCTATGCTAGCAGCAAATTGGGGCTAGCAAGAAGATGGTGGCTAGTAAGCGCGGATTGCAGCTAGCCAGTGAGGCTGGTTGGCAGAGACGCAGATGGCAGGTTGCAGATCGTGTGGATCCTATTTCCTGTGTCTCCAGCCCAGCCGCCAGTGAGTCTATAGTGGTATGACTCCCCTATCTATGGCTCCGTGGGTGTTCCTTTTTGGCTTCACCGTATCCTGCATTCTTATGTGGGAACCGGGAACTGAGACCCCAGAAGAGACCCCGCCTGACACCCTGAATGACTTATATGAACCACTTTCTATACGGTGATACATGGTAACCAAAGCTGTTTTTCCTTTTCTCTTGTATTTCTTCATGCCACACCAGTTTGAAGTGGGGGCGAGAGGGTCATCTGTTTGGGCCTGAGCCCTGGAGGAGGCCCTAAAAGTGTCTTGAGAAGAGCTGAGTTAGAGACCAAAAAGTTGGCTATGTGTGAAGCCCTGGACAGCCCTCTCAGCTTACACCAGCAACATGGTATAAAAGAAGCAGAAAGTGCTCCCATCTTGTGTTCATATTCTTCCTATTTCATGAGGAGAGAAAATTAAATATAAGAGTCCTTATCAGCATTTAGCACTTAGAGATTTATATGTAAGTTTTCAGAGCTAATGGGCCACCTGGAGGGCTGTGTCATTTACAAGATAAACACAATATACATGCGGAAAGATGGTGTTTGAGTCACCAAACTCTGTTTGATTGCAGTTTTCCCCATTTCCCCCAGATGATGAAATGTTCACATATCTCTTATCTTGAGCTTGGTTTGACAAAGTCTGTGTTTGTTGGAAAAAAGACAGAAGGAGAAAACCAATCAGTGACATAGAGGATTGAATCTACAAATGGCCCATTTCTGAGCCTGTGATTTAAGAGGTTTGCGTCTATAAAAGGAGGTGAGACCACGACTTTGGTTTAAACGCACTTTGGAAAGATTGTATGAACTAAAAAGATTTCCTGTAGTGACACATGGCACCACCTCTGACTTTCAGCCTCGCTGACTGTTCAAGAAAACATTTTTTAACTTTTCTGACAAGAAGTATGTATGCTCTGTGTACAGAGCGTGTTAGATAAAATACTGTAAAAACTTGAAGAACTCTAGAAGGCATGTAATTGCTATTAACCATTTTGAAATTAAGACACGCAAGTGAGAGTTTTATGGATTTTAGGATAACAAACAATCTCTGCACTGAAAGATACCTTAGTGTAACTTTGTTTAGTTGTTACAGAGGAGGGAAGAAGGGAGTTTGGCCAGAATCATCAGAGCCCCCAGACGCCTAGGTCATTCGAGATGAATGAGTGGTGACTCTAATGTTTCCATTTACCTGAGACAGACAACTACCCAAGACCTCTTTGCTCTCCTCCCTGGCAAACCACAAAGGCACCAAGCCTGGGCAACTCATTCCAGGAGGCACTGGTTTTTGTGAGTGGATTTCTTTCTGTGAGCTCTCTTCACCAACATTTTCTGATAAAATTCTAATTTCAAAGGTGTCTGGTCCAACAACCACAGGATTTCCGAGTCAAATGTTTTATAAAGGACATCTGCCCTGATCAGCTTGCATAAGTGAATGACTTGTCCATACTGGTAGTAACATTTGCTTAAGTAGTTGGGAGGGCCTTCACCAGAAGAAATCTAGTAGGAAGTAGACATTTTTCTTTTACAAAGAAATGAGGGGGAAGAAAATGAAAGAAGTGAAAGACATGAAGTAAATGGATAATTAAAACTTGGCCAGTGGCTGGGTGAGCAATGTGCACCAATTAAAGTGCTGGGTGTGTTGGGGGCAGGGAGGGTGCTGAGGAAGTCAGAGGTAGTGAGTAGTTGGGGGGTGTGGAAGTTGACCTTTGGATTGGCCTGGATTGAAGTTCCTGCTTTAGCAAATATCACAGCCTCTTAGCACTGCAGTTTCCTCCTCTGCATGATAGGAACAGTAAGAGTAGGACCCTCAAGGTATTACAACAGTCAAATGGGAAACTCACATGAAACTCGCAGCTTGTGCTTGGCTCAGTGAAGGGACCTGCTGCTGCTACCATCGTTTTTATTATAGACCACTACTGCTCACGATGTAGTGCATTATTAGTATTGTTAGTGTTTGTGATAGGGAGAAGAGGGCCCTTCCCAAACATGTCCACATCCTGACTCTGGCACCTGTGAATATATTATCTCATGCTACAAAAAGGACTTTGCAGATGGGATGAAGGCCATGCACCTCACCATAGGGAGATTACCGTGGATTATCCGTGTGGGCCCAGTCTAATCACATGGGTCCTTAAGAGCATGGACTCTTACCTAGATGAGATGAGAGAGAGAGATGTGATGACAGAGAATAAGTCAGAGAGATTTGAGGTTGATGGCTTTGAAGATGGAAGAAGGGGGTAAGAGCCGAGAAATGCAGGTGGCCTCTAGAAGCTGGAAAGAGGTTCCACCCTAGAGTCTCCAGGTGTTGACACCACAGTTTTAGCCCAGTATCACCTGTGCTAAAAAACTTCTAACCCACAGAACTGTAATATAACAAGTTCACGTTGTTTTAAGCCTCTAAATTTGTGCAATTTGTTACAGCAGCAAAAACAAACTAACAAACTAATACTATTAGTATATTATATTTTTTTGCTTGTTTATTACTAAAATGCCTAGGGTTCAATACAAAAGGTGCCTTTACTGCTCTTGAGAGATGAAAGAGCAACCCAGCCCGAGAAACAATTTCAAATATAAGGAACATCGTCCAGCATTTTTAAGAACACCAGGAAAGAGATATTTATTGATTTTTTTTACACTATATCATGTAAAATTGCAAAACTACAAACATCAGAAATGCAGAGAGAGTAGTATACTCATCACCTAGATTTAACAGTTGTTAACTTTTCCCCCTATTTGTTCCTTTTCTTTATTTATTTGTTCCTTTTTTATTTTTGGTTAAAGTGTTTTAATATTTAAAAATTTTTAATGTTTTAATATTTTAAACTACACTCATAATTACATCTGAACCCTAAATATTTCATTAAGTATCCTTAAAATGACATAATCACAATGTTATTATCAAAGCTAACAGAATTAATATTCTCTAATAATCTCTAATGCCCAGATCATCTTTAAAAATTTCCAATTTGTTCAAACCAGAATCCAGTCAAGGACTGCATTGCAATAAGTCATTCTGTTTCCCAAGGCTCTTCTAATCAAGAACATTCACCCACCACACCTCACCCCACTGTTTCATTTCATTGCATTGACTGTTGAAGAGAGTTGGTCTTCCTGTAGGTGGTCTTACAGTCAGGATTTGTGTAATTTAATTGTACTTGGTGACAATTTCTTCAGAAACAGCACAAAGGAAAAATATTACATTCCAACTTCAGATTTGTTTTTCTGACTCTACAGTATCTTTGATCCTTTCAACCATATACTCATTCATCAAGACAAATCAACGAACACTTATTGAAACACTCAGTCTGCCTATTTCCCGAGAGCCTACATTGAAGAGATTCACTTTCCAGCCTCTGTAATAAGGAACTGGGTCTTAAAGGAGGGAATTTTCTGTTTCTTGTGAGAGTTCCTTTGAAACATCAAGAATCCTAGAATCATTTTTCTTATCGAAGAAAATCTAAGAGAGAGCAGTATATTAAGCAGCAAAGTTTGAATCTACAAGACACTGCTACTAATATCACCATTAAGGTGACTGGCTGCTTCTATTAAGTGCCAGATGCTTGCAATACATTACTTTCGAGCCTCAGCATAAAACCTACAGGATGGGAATCACTCTTCATCTAATAATGTCACCATTTTAGAAATGATGCAACTGCCACTCATGACAGCCGAGTACTCCATCTAACACCTCACAGCTTGTGGTGGCAGAAGTGGGATTCTAATACAAGTGTGTCTGCTTGAAATGCCCCAAGTCTCTTTACAACACCACTATTTTGCTATTTCATGGCTTATTTAGTATTCATATTGGTTATTCTGTTTGTGATGGCAAAAAAAAAAAATTTTGGGTTTTGTTGTTGTTTTATTTTTACTGTTCTGTTTTTGGTATAGACAGGCCAACAAAAGTTGTTTCAGGCTCTTCTGTCTTCATTCATTTAATGAAAGTGGCCAGCTGATCTGTTGGAAAAGATCTGAGATCCTGGGAGAGTCTATCCACTTTAAGACCCTAAGGCAAGGGATCAGCAAACTTTTCCTGTGAAGCAAATATCTGAGGCTTTGTGGGCCATATGGTCTTGGACACAGTTACACTCAAATCTGCTGTTTCTGGCATGAAAGCAGCAGAAGACAATACATAAATGAATGGGAGTGGTTATGTTCCAAGTAAACTTTATTTACAGAAGTGAACAGAGGCTGGATTTGGCCTGACTTCTGGTTATTGTTTTCCAACCCATGCCTTAAAGTGGAGATAGCAAACCTTGGCCAAAGATGACTATGATCAGCTCACACAGTGGTCCACTCTGACAAAGCTCAATGTCAACAGTTAAAAGTCAAGACATATCATGCAAGGTGCTGGATGTTTCTGGCTCTGTTGAGAATTTGGGAGGCCTGGTGTTTAGGTCCTCATCCTCCTGATGGGAAGGAGCTGTGCAGCTGCCCCCGGAAGTGGTCATGGCCTATCCAGCATGACACAGCCCCCATCCTTCTCTCTTATTCTCCTCATGCCAAGCATTTGTCCTTAGTCATCTTTAACCAGGCCCTGTTTTCTTATTGTTCTCATTTGCCTGGTTCCCCTGGACGCCTGCATTTTCACCCCCACTAGAATGGGAAAAAGCAAGAAAAGGTGTTTGATAGGAAGAGGGTCTTTTCATAAACAGTCTTTGAAAGTAAAGGCAGAATGATACATTCTGGCTGTGATTTATGCTTGATTTTCTTAAAGTACAGTGACTTGGCTATTATCAGACAGTGAAGGATAATTTGCATCTAGCACAGCTTCCACTGGAAAATGCCAATCGCTTAGCCATTTGACACTGAAATGACATGGCTAGGACTGGCTTTAAGCCACAATGTGGGCTGTGTCAGGTGGCTTTGCATTACTTGCAGCCAGTCTTTTCCTCACGTTCCCCCTTCCCACCCTAACAGCTCAGCATCCGTACTGCTTATCCTGTCCACCCACCTTGGGTACAACTGGTTTTTTATGCTCTTTCTCTAAATTTAAATGATACCATTAAAAAGAGATTTTTTTACTGGAAGATATCTAATAATATCATTCATACTAAGAGAGACAAACGTAAATCATTTTCTGTTACCTCTCTCCAAGGACATTAACATTTTAATTCAAAGGAGAAATCTGAATTTTATTGAATGTGTAATTGTGGAATCAGAGATTGGAAAGAGGTTAAGGACCCTTTGGTGGAGGTGTTGGAACTTTTCCAATATGTGAAATCATACCAGTAGCCACCCATTCCTGAAGCCGGCCCTGGGTGTAGCTTGAGCTGAAACCAAGAGACACAGTTGACCAGAGAATTACAGTGCGTGGGAGCTGGGGTCTTTGTCGAGGTCTCCCGGGCCCATCATGGGTGGCAGAAGCTGTGGCTTTCCGATCTGCAGAGTGGAGGGTTGGGTAAGAGAGGGCAGTACTCTTCTGCCTTGCACCTACCAGGCTCCCTTGCAGATCCCCCAGCTGTTCATCTCAGACCTCCAGGCAGTCGGTACCAACCCAATTAGAGCAGGCAATAGTGGTGAAGCCAACAGTGCCTTCCCATGAGTTCAATATAAAGGCTGCCATCTCCTCTTACATCCATGAGTTCAAGGACCATATGTGGGTCATGTGAAACATCCAGTAGGCAGAAAACATATTCAGTGGACATGAGGCTTCTTTTGGAGACTTAGAGAAGTTAAAGAATCCTTTTCCCTGAACACAGAAGAGGGACCTCCTGTCTCAGGCAGACTTACGCCGGAATGACATGGTCGTCTCATTTGGATGAGGTTATGCTCACAGGGGAGGCACCTTTAAGATTGGATCATTCTGACAAGACAGCCCAACAATTTTGAAAATTAGGCAGAAACAGTCTCAAAGAGCTGCTTTATATTTGGGTTCTTTTAAAGGCTAATGTGAATTTTTTGAAACAGCAACTGCCTTGAGAGACACCAGAGACGCAAAGTGTTTAGGTAGTACCGTGGTGGTTTGATGCTTGAAGCCATCACTTGTGGATTTCAGGGTAAATAATGGGAATAGAGTGGGGGTCTGTCACAGGGCAGAGGCTAGTAACAGCTGAGCTGAGCTCAGACGACCAGAAACCTCCATCTCTGCATTACTGGTCCAGACATTTCCCCTCAGAGTCAGGGAGTGGGCCTGCCAAACAGGCTTTTCAGACATCAGGAGAATTACTCTATCCCCCTGAGAGCATTTGAAGATGCTCTCAGCTCTGTCCAGATTTCTCATATACTACTTTTGCAAACACTGTTAGACCATGTCACTTTGTTACTCAAACCTTTTCAGACGAGTAAAGCTGAGGACCTCCACTGGCCCCAGTGCCTCACGCTCTGGCCCTGTTACGTTTTACCTCCTGCTGTCGTTTCTTGTTCCTTCTGCTCTGGCCCTCCGGGCCTCCTGGCTGCCTTTGGACCTTTGCACTTGCAGTTCTACCTGCCTAGAACTTTCTCCCCCCAACTGTTTTCATGGGTGGCTCCCTTGACTACTTCAGTGAGGCCTTCCCTGGCCACTCTAGCCAAACCCAGCAGGTCCTCGAGTAAATTGTTTCATTCAACATCCATTCAGTATAACACTGATGAGGAAAAAAATGATTCCTGGTGGGGTCACTGTGTGGAGTTTGCACGTTCTCGCCATGACCTGGGTTTTCTCTGGGGAGTCCGGTTTCTCCCACGTCCCAATGCCATGCGCTTAGGTTGCTGGCGTGTCTACATTGTCCCAGCCTGAGTGACTGTGGGGGTGTGTGAATGGCCCTGCGATGGGAGGGCCTGTCCAGGGGGGCCCACCTTGTGCCCAGAGCTGCTGGGATCGGTCAGGCCACCTGCTATCCTGACGTGGAAATAAATGGGATGGAAAATCATTCTCTTGCTTGTGTTTATTCATCTTTCTGAAATGTATGTATAGATCACATTTATTTCAATGTCTAATATTGGAAGTGTTTGGGGGGTCTTGATTTAGAAGTTTGCTGATGTTTTTGTGACCAGAAATATGCCATAAGAACTTGATATATAGATAGATAGATAAATAGATATAGATATATGATATAGATATATAATTTACAAAAATATAATATAATTTATAAATAAGTAAAAATACACAAATTTGAGCAGGCTCAAAATATTATAGTATTGGTTATACATGATCACAAAAACTTTGGCCACTGTTCAATATCGTATATGTTTTAAACGGAGCCCAAGATCATAGTATTTTTCTTAAAAACTATAATTTACTACTGGTGTTAAAAATAAAAAGTTTCATCTTTAAAAAAAAACAAAGATCATGCAATTTATTTCCAAATGTTCTTGAAATGTTGTCAAATCCCTGCAGTAATGTGTTGTCCAGACACCTGACAAGAGGTCATTTCATTTAGGCTCTGAAGGATGATACTTTTTTTTAATGATGTTTTTCAAAGTTTGAATGACAGGATCACAAAGTCTTTCCAGATTAAGCAGTGTATTTCTGATATCTGAAATCCCAAAATATTTTTAAAGAAGACAAATATAATAATATAGCAAAAGAAAAATTATGGGTGGGGC